>NW_026775577.1:49390000-50015000 GCF_030987335.1 Cornus florida | reverse complement strand
CACAAGTCGGGCTCTTTAACGCAAGCGTGGTATAGGATAAGAACTCCAATTATTCTAGAATTGTGTATGAAAAAAGAATAATAAATCAACATCCTAGGGTTTCCATTTCAATCCGGTATAGTTGCTGGTGAATCCAGAGAACTCTCTTTGGATCTCGGCACTTTCTTCGATTCAGGTCCCTCTCTGAAGATTGCCTATTGTCCCAATGATTCGCTTAATCCCTTCGGTCTTGTATTCGAAACCGGAACTTGTCACTACAGGTCGCAGATTTGGAGCTCCATAACTATAAGTGCTGAGTTCAATCTGATCGACAACCAAAACCCTAGCTTCTTCGTTCATTTCAAGCTTTAGATCAGTGACTTCTTGATTATGAAGTCACAATTGTCAGATTTTGTGAAGAACATTAAAGTGATGCGTACCAAATTATACCACTCACAATTTGTAAACTCATGCCATTTGTAAACTGTGAGTTTGATTTGGTGTTTATTTCAAATGGGACACGATAGTGTGAAACATCTCTTATTTCCACTAATTCTATATAAAACTGTTCGGGAGAGAGACATGGTGTGAGTGTGGGAATAAAAAAAATCTAGATTTAAATTTGTCAAATTAATTAACAAGAAATATAATAAGCTCAAGAAAACGAAAAATAAATATAATAAGTTTAAGAAAATGAAAAATAAGGGACACCGAGATTTAACGTAGAAAAACCCTTATTAATGAATCAAGGGAAAAAATCACTCGACAAATTGATAGAATTTCACTATCAAGAATAAGGATGTAACCGGCGGAGTTGGGGCGGGTTTAGCTAAACCCCCTACTCTGGTAGACAAAGTACCGAATTCGCCCCTCGTACTCCTTTTAATTGGAGGGGCGGGACGAGGTTATGCTACTTTTCTTATTTAAAAAAAAAAAAAAAAAAAAAAAAAAAAAAAAAAAAAACTAGCCCAATGTGCTCAAATTCGGCTGATAAATAAGCTGGCCAAACTTTTAAATTACTAAGTAGTGAATATTAATATACTAACTGACACTTACTGTAAAGTAACAAGGGTCTTAAAAATATTATATATATATATATATATATTTCCTAATTGGTATTAAATAGTTTTTTTTTCCTAGTTGGTACTTACACATACATATACCTTCTGAGACTTGAACCCCGGACCTCCCTTTGGGAAGTAAGAGACTGATACCGCTAGGCCACTGGCCTATTGGTTAATTTGTATTAAATATTATATATATATATATATAATTTTTATAGGTACATATATAATCGAGGCGGGGCTAGGGTGGGTTTAATATAACTAAATCAACCTCATCCTCAAACCTGCTTCGGATTTTTAATCATTTTACCGTACCCATCCCATACCCATTTAGGGGATTACCAAATCCACCCCATTAGGGGCGGGGCGGGGCGGGACAAAAACCGCTGGGCCGGGGGAAATTGACATCCCTAATCAAGAAAAATATTACGTACCGAGGAATCTGTTGCACCTAGTTAGTACCAATTGGTGTTTGCCTTTTTAATGTCAAAACCTGGTGTTACAGAGCTGTTAAGGGCCTATATCATCACAATTGTTATGCATAATGGCTTATATCATCTCTTAGGGGTAGTATAGTCTTTTATCATCTTGTGACACAATTTCATAATGATTTAAGATAGTACATTGTAGCTATTCAGTCTGCATGCAGCATATTTTTTGTGTTAATTGAGGTTTAGCATATGAAAATTAGCTATAGGGATTTTCAGGGGTACTATGATCATTTCACAGTTACTTGTATTGTATTGTACATATACTCAGATACTTGTATTGCATTGTACAGCTGTGATTTAGCATACATTGTGATATATACAATCTCAGCAACATAATTAGGCTGAGAATGGCAAGTGGTTGTTGCAAGGGCATTTTGGTCTTTCTGCATGTAGCTCAAATGTGTGACACGTTGCTGTGGTCCTAGTGAGAGAGTGTATACACTACATTGCATTTTTTAATCACCAAGTCTTGGATAAGAAGGCTATTACAACCTTGATATAGTGAGTAGTAATTTTGGTGCACTAGAGGACAATTTAGCTGAGTTAGCAAGGGTATTGTGGTCAATTCATATGAAGATTGTCAAAACATTCTCAGGCCAATGATTAGCTACAAGTGCCATATGTTTATCCTTCTTGTAGTAGGACTTGTATATTGAGCTTGAGTATATATATGTTGTTGTAGCATTTTTGTAGAATTGAGCCTCTTGAAAAACCTTAATAGTGACTAGTATTGAACCGTACTCGAGAGCTTCATATCAACCAACATTTCTGAGGTCTTTAATTATGATAACCGTGTCATCTTTTCTTTTTCTGAGTTAATTTTATTTATTTATTTTATTATTATTATTATAATTTTATTTCTTTTTCGTCTATGGTTGTATGGACC
Organism: Cornus florida; assembly: GCF_030987335.1. Taxonomy (NCBI): domain Eukaryota; kingdom Viridiplantae; phylum Streptophyta; class Magnoliopsida; order Cornales; family Cornaceae; genus Cornus; species Cornus florida. The sequence continues at coordinate 50,012,580 of NW_026775577.1, read as the reverse complement.
CAAGAAAGGGCTAAGCGCTCAGGAATGTCTCCTAACACTTCATGCATTCCATTCTAGTGCATGCTACCCTCATGGCATTATAGAATTGTACAGCACTTGTATGTTTTTTAATTTGTATTTTGTGGGGGTATTTGCTCTATTATGTTTTAAGGGCATTTTTATGTTTGGGGGTCTTTGTACGAATATCTTTCTAAGATATTTTCTTTTGGGGCAATAATGCAATTATCTTTTGGAGATATTTTCTTAGAGGGACCTTTATGTAATTAAAGTAAAGTTGGGACAAGTGTCCCATTTTCATTGGACCATGTGTTTAAAGGGGATTGGTGACATATGTAGGGCTTGGATATGGGGCCAAGTGTGTGGTTGGATGTGTTTTGTGTGGAGGGTTAAGATGATGACATGTGGATGGTGGAGATGGAAGTGTAGTGTGCTACCCCTCGGATCCGAGAAGCGGGTTAATCAGGCCTAGGCCCAAACCCGAGGGAATATCAAACAATTAATACTTTATTCGAACACAGATTACAAAATAGATTTAAGAAGGTAAAATAATAAAGCTGAAATGAATACTAATATAAAATCCTCAACTGATACAATTTTATAAAATTCAGCTTCCGAAACCTCCATGAATACAACTCGGGAATCCATCTCTAGTGGACCCCTAATAATAATCCAAACTGAAAAGAAAAATACTAAAAGAATATCCATAGTAAACCGTGGAGAGATGTCCTACATCGTTGGAAAAGTGAGTGATGGTCTCTACTCAGCACGATCAATCCTACACCTGGAATGGTCGAACACCTAGAAAAAATAGAAGTGGGTCAAGCCCACGAACAAGTTCTAACCTACTGCAATCCAAGCAGAGATTCGATACGCATATACATTCTAACCAACTCAACAATAGCTAATAGTCCGTAAGTATACATATAATCACACTAAAGGACTCTCACTGGACTACTGGCCGGTCTCAACTTGAGTAGAGGTAACATGATAAAACGCACACGAAGTAGGCATGTGTATCTAAGCCCAAAGAGGGTACACCTCCAACCATCGTAGTCAGCTACGCATCCCAATACATATACGCTCCCTAACCAACGACTCTGAGACTCAGGCTCATATCGTGGTACCATAAAAATATATTTAAAGTCATATCCTATCCATCCATAAGAAATCCAGTTGGCCATTCAGCTTGTGCAGCTTCTTTGATTTAACATAGATAATAACTAATCCAGCTAGTCATTCAGCTTGTGCAGATTCTTTGACTTAGCATAAATATAAGTAGGATTTATTTATAATCCATTCCCTTATTCCAGTACGGGTTGGATTTAGTATTTTTTTTTTTAAACTAAACCATTCCTGGTATGTCACCGTCCCATAGAGATGCATATAATCCAATCCATCCAGCAGTTGATAGAATAAATACAAATTATAACTATCAACTAATCCATACAATCCACAATTGATAATAAAACATTATGTACAAACATCAATCGTTCCAAATTAAGCATGATAAAAATATTGTCAGTTAACAGGCTTAATCCATACTACTCTGCAATGTCCAGTAATTAATACAACAGACTATATATGTAAACCAATTATTTCAAAACAACTATAACAGAATATAGACATTCACAGGCTTATTTTTATAACCCTGGAACTTAATTTAAAACAAATCATCCATAAGAATTGCTATCATAAAAGTAAGTAATATAAAATCCTTTCTTTCCGGAAACTGTAAACCAACTATGTTCCAAATAATCATACTATACTATATATATCCACATACTTATTTTTATAACACTGGGATAGATTTAACTGTGAATTTTTTACTAAGAATTTCCATCCTAAACTTTAGGCAATTCGAAATCCTTCCATCCAGAAAAATAAATTGATTTACTTAGCCTTTGCTTACCGTTGCATTAAACAAAGTCGCTCTATTTTACATAAATCTTCTCTCAAGGATTTTAATCAAACTTAAACCACCTCTAAACACCTCAATATAGCTTCTAACAAAAATTGAAAATTCCAAAATCCAAGTTCTGTAGCCTACACAAGCGTAGAAAAACTGAAAAAAAAATGCACACCCGAGGGAAGAGAGGGAAGAGTCTGCTATACCCAAAAGAAGAGCCTGCTCTTCTTATCTTGGTGTCGGCTCTCCTAGCCTTGGAGGTGGCTCCAAGACCCCTTAGAGCCGGCTCTCCTTAAATGAGAGCCTGCTCTTTGGCTCCAAGAGTTGTCTCCCTTCTGTTCCTTCATCTTCTCCACGTTCGGTGAATTTTTGATGAACTGTCTTCCAATCCTAAGGTTCTTAGCTGCTTAAACTAAGTTTCCACGTGTTCTAGAATCTATTAAATTCTCTTTTCAATTACCAAAATCAATTAATACATGGATTTTGCAAAAAGAATTTAATACGATCAGTTTAAGCATTCCTGAGCACCGACTGTTGTAGCAAATCAAACTTGCAAACTAAATTAATTCTAGTGGTTCCCAACATGTTATAGAACTAATTAAAATCATTACTCATCAATTTACATGAATTAAAGCAGAAATTACACAAGGAAAAAAATTAAAACAAACAGTACACACGTTACAACTACAATCAGTTTTAAATCAACAGAGGTACAAGAAAACCAGTTTAATTTTAATCCTTAACGGTTCCCTGGAGTTGTGTTAGACATGAAAAGAACACAAGGCAAAGGGAAGGAGTTAGGATTAGAACTTGCCTACGAGATTTTGAATTAAAATCTCTACGTCGTCTTCCTAAGTTTTTCGGCGTAACTAGTTCCCTCTGCTTCCCAGCCTTCTCCAAATTTCCTCTGCCTTTACTATATCGTGACTAAAATCTTAACCCTAGGTAGAGCAGTCATCGTATATTTATAGGCCAAATAAATCCTAGGTTCAATTTAAACCCTAATCGACTTACCCGGCCCATAAACCAGCCTATGATATAAACACGTCAGCACATACGTGAAATTTAGACCTAATGTGTAACTATATGAGTGCAACAACAAATATAGTAACGCTAAGTAAGAAACAAAAATTAAATTCAATTAAAGAAATTCAATTAAAATAACAAATTAACTAACACAATAAATTCAATTAAAATAATTAAACAATTAACACAATTAAGTCATAATCTAAATAATTTAAATAATTCACATACAACAAGAAATCAAATAATCAATTAAACAAACCAAATTAACAAATAAACAAATAAAATGCAACTTAAACAATAAATTAAATACCAGAACTATCCTTTTGAAATTAGGGGTATTACATTCTTCCCCCCTAATAAAAGGAATTCCGTCCTCGTAATTCGCTCTTACCTTCTTCCAAAATTTAAGGAAATTGCGAGCGAATGACGTCCTCCCGTCCCCAAGTAGACTCAGCCTCATTGTGATGATGCCACTGGATACGAAATAAAAAGGGGTAACCTTGTTACGAAGAACCTAATCCTATTGGTCTACAATACGACACGGTGGCTTCAAATAAATTGCATCCGATACCGATCCTCATCTCGCAGAAATTTCTGTAACATGGAAACATCGTACACATTATGCCCATGATCCAAATTATCCGCAAGTTCTAACCGATAAGCAACTGCTCCAACTTGATCCGTACTCATGACTGGACTGACAAATAGCAGAGTCAACTTCCCTTTCTTCCCAAAGCGCATTACACCCTTTATAGGAGACACTTTGAGTAGAAATTGATCCCCAACCTAAAACTCTAAAGCATGTGTGCGACGATCAGCATAGCTCTTCTGCCTACACTGAGCAATGCGCATGCGATCCATAATAAGAGTGATCTTCTCAGAAGTATCCTTCATGAACTCTGGACCCAAGAACCTCCTCTCGCCAACCTCCATCCAATAAACAGGCGACCGACACGGTCGGCCGTACAATGCCTCAAATGGTGCCATCCCAATAGTCTTCTGGAAACCATTGTTATATGTGAACTCCACAAGTGGCAAATAATCCTCCCAGTGGCCCTTGAAATCAAGAACACACGACCGAAGCATATCCTCTATGATTTGATTAACCCTCTCAGTCTGTCTGTTACTTTGAGGATGATAAGCAGTGCTAAGATGCAACGCTGTACCTAAAGCCTGCTGAAAATTCTTCCAGAATCCTGACACAAAGCTCGAATCCCTGTCCGATCTAATAGACAATGGAATGCCATGTAGCTTCACAATCTCTGAAATGTAAAGCCTCGCTAACTGCTCCGAAGTGAAGTCAGTGCGAATAGGGAAGAAATGAGCTGATTTAGTCAACCTATCCACGATGACCCAAATGGAATTATAACCTTCGAAAGAAGTGGAAATCCCTCCACAAAATCCATAAAAATGCTCTCCCATTCCTACTCCGGTAGCGGTAGTGGCTATAGAGCTCCTGGCGGCCTCTGATGATCAATTTTAATCATCTGACAAGTACTACATCGTGAGACAAAAAGAGCAATGTCCCTCTTCATACTTGCCCACCAAAACTACCGCTACATATCCTGATACATCTTGTCGCCACCTGGATGAATAGAAAACTCAGAGTGGTAAGTCTCAGTCATCATATCCTTCCTCAAATCATCAACAAAAGGTATCACTAACCGTCCCTTGTACCTCAAACCTCCATCAACCCCAACATAGTAAAATGGAACCTCTCCAGAAGCTATCTCTGCAACTTTGTTAATGCATTACTGATCCGCGAGTTGTGCCTTCAAAACCTTGTGAATGATAGAAGGTGTAACTACCATACAAGCCATGAAAACATTCGATAACTTATCCACCATCCTCAACGCATTCCACTCAGCAGCAAATAGAGTAAAAAGACTACCAACAGGTCGGCGACTGAGTGCATCTGCCACCACATTCGCTTTCCCTGGATGGTATTGTATAGAGAAATGATAGTCTTTCACAAATTCCAACCATTTGCGCTGTCTCAGATTCAGCTCCCCCTGAGTGAACAAGTACTGCAGACTCTTGTGATCGCTAAACAACCTGAAGGACTCACCCAACAAATAATGCCTCCAAATCCATAAGGCGAAGACCACAGCTGCCAACTCCAAATCATGTGTCGGATAATTAAGCTCATGAAGCTTAAGCTTCCGAGATCTATACGAAATCGATAGCTCTTCCTGCATCAAAACACATCCAAGACCCTGCAATGAAGCATCCGTGTAGACCAGATACTCTATCCCGCTCTATGGGGTAGTCAAAACCGATGCAGAAGTCAACTTAGTCTTCAGCTCATCAAAAGCTTTCTGATAATGCTCATCCCACATGAACCGTACACCCTTCTTAGTCAGATGAGTGAGAGGTCCTGCTATCTTGGAGAACCCCTGGATGAACCTCCTATAACATCCTGCCAAACCGAGGAAACTCCGAATCTCAGTAGGTGAAGTAGGTTGTCCCCACTCAACCACTGCTGAAACCTTGGCTGGATCCACCGCTATTCCCTTTTCTGACACCACGTGACCTAGAAATTTCACCTCCCGCTGCCAAAATTCACATTTCCCGAACTTGGCATACAATTGGTGCTCACGAAGCGTCTACAAAACTATTCGTAGATGACTAGCATGATTATCCTCTGACCTCAAGTAAATCAAAATGCCATCTATGAAGACAATGAAAAATTGATCCAAGTAGGCCTTGAAGACCCTATTCATCAATTCAATGAAGACCACTGGTGTATTAGTCAACCTGAACAGCATCACTCGAAACTCATAAGATCCGTATCTTATAAGAAACGCTGTCCTCGGAACATCCTGCTCCCTAACCCGAAGTTGATGATATCAAACCGCAGATCAATCTTAAAGAAGTCCATAGCTCCCTTCAATTGATAAAAAATATCATCAATCCTGAGTAACAAATACTTGTTACAAAGAGTAACCTTGTTCAACTCCCTGTAATCTATACACAGCGCAGCGAGCCATCCTTCTTCTTCACAAGTAACACCAGTGCTTCCCAGGGTGAAGTACTCTTGTGGATAAAACCCTGGCTGAGTAGCTACTGAATCTAATCCTTTAGCTCTCGCCTCTCTACTGGTGCCATCCTATACGGTGCCCTAGCATTAAACGAAATGCCTGGAGCTAAGTCTATCACAAAGTCAATCTCGCGACTAGGCGGCAACCTGGAATCTCCGAAAATACGTCCGGAAAGTCCTATATGATTGATATGTTACCCAAATATACAATAACCTCCTCCTCCGTTTTCTCCTCCACATGCCACAAATAGGTGCTAGTGACCCCCCCCCCTAGAATGTGGTATAGCGACGACATACATGTCCTGACCACCAGGTATGGCGAAAACCCAGACCTATCTTAATAATTAACTTAGGCATGGTAGGTGAGATAACCAACCCATCCCCAGTAACACAGCATGAATGTGCATGTCCAGAACCACTAGGTTGGCTAGAAATCTAAGCCTGTAACATCTAGTGTCACCAACTAAACTATCCAAACCAGAATGCTGAATACTCTGTAAAGCAAAACACGTAAGGTAACTAAAATACTCCGAAGCTACACCCTATTAGATTATCGTGCTTTTCTGGGACTTCATCATTTGGTAACAAAACTACCCTATCGACTAACACAAGTTCATTTATAAACTCCTTGGTAATCGTCCTGCCTTAACACAACATACATGTAAACAAATATTTGTTTGTTTATCCAAAACCAATCACTCCACTGTGATAATCCTTATTATTGCCACAAGAATAATAAATAAAAACAAGATAGTTCCATAAACCATTTATAGAAGAAACCTCAACATACTTTAAACCATAACCTATCAAAAGAAAATAATAAAATATTCCTTAACAATACTACTAGTGTGCTTGATTAAATCTGTAATCTGTACCACACTCTAATTAATACCTCCACCACTATAAATAACTATTATTACTTCTAAAAGAACCATCCTCCTTGTGAGTCGATACCCTCCTGCTTGGACTGCCCGGTATCTCCTCGTTTGGGACACTGCTTGAAAGTGTGACCCATCTCCCCACATATATAGCAAGTACCCCAAAAAGTACCAAACGGTCTCCTTTGTTGGTTAGCCTCTGACTGATCCCATCCTGCCTGTGGTCACTCATTATGCTGTCTCCGAGCGAACCTAGGACATTGTCTGGCTGTATGCCCATAATTGCCGCAGGCAGAACAATGTCCTTTAAACACATTCTGCACCACCAGTACTACTTCTAGTGTCTGCTGAACGTGTAGCTGATTCTGAAGTGCAGTTGCTACCCCTGCTGCTACAGCTTGAACAATGGTGTAAACTAACTGAGGAGTAAACTCTGGTTTCCTGCCTTGATTGTAGACCTGGTCCTGGGACTCCTGAGTTAGTAGTTCGTCCTCCTGCTCGATATGCAACTGACCACCTTCCTTCTACCCTTCCTCCTGAAACCTAGGCAGTAGCAGTTCTTCCCCCATTTGCTGACGCCGTAAGAGATCTTGCTTCCTACGTACCGATTCCCTTCACTGCCTACGGTTCCATCTGGTTCTAGTGTTAACCATTCTGTTAACACAGAAGACAAACATCAGTATGATTTTGAATGGACCGTAACAGAATATAACGAATCCTAAACTTAAGCTCTAATCAATAGAAAACACTACGCGGAAGACTTAATATATGATACCCCTCGGATCCGAGACACGGGTTGATCAAGCCCAGGCCCAAACCCAAGGGAAATATCAAACAATCAATATGTAATTGAACACAGAATACAAGATGAAATAAGAAATAAAAATAATAAGCTAAAAGAATGCTAATTGAAAATCCTTAATAAAATTATAATTATTGAAATCTGTTAAATTTAAACTCCATAGGTTTATAACTCGGGAATCCATCCATTGGACCCCTTATTAAAGATTCTCAAATCGAAACTGAAATAATAGAATAAAATCTAAAGCTAACATAAAGAAGATTTCTACATAGTCAGAGGAATGAATATCTGTATCTGCTCTGTACGTCACTGACGAACACCTGAAAAAAAAAAAGGAATGGGTCAAGCCCACATGCAAGTCCTGATCTACTACAATCCAAACAGTAATCTGATATGCAGATATATCCTATGAAGACTCAACAATATCTAGAGTAGTTCATATAAGTATATAGTACACACTATAGAATGCTCGCTAGTCCAGTAGGTCTGTCTTAGCTTGAATAGAAGGCAACATGCGAATACACACCCTAAGGTGGGCATGAGTACCTAGACTTACCAGGGAATAACACCTATGTCCAGTTATCCATCCTAAGTGATATACGCGCCCTAACCATGGTCATGAGACTTAAGCTCATACCATGGCACCATATAATATATATATAAAGTCCGTACTCCTCCTAATACAAAATACCATCCATCTGTGTAGGGGTCTGATATATGTATAACAAATCCATCCTGAAACCATAGTAGGTCATTCAATTCATAATTGATATGACACACGTAGGTGATGGACTTAACCTTTATGATTAATCCATACCTTAATCCAAATTTAAGTAGGCCTAGTGTCTGAACTAATTTATACCTAGTATGACACTGTCCCATACCAGTACATACCATCCTCCAGTTTACGTAGTTAATAGCACAATATAATTATTTATTAACCACATCCCAGAATAAGCATAAATATAGTTTAGCATGTATACAACCAATTTATGCATCCAATATAACATTTAGATATCTCATTACAGTTCTTCATATAAATGGAAAGACTGTACATTTAGCTCATCCTGTTAACATAGTTGACGAAAACAGTATTAGATACTAATCAACCATACTCCAAAATTTACATAAATACAGTTTATCATGTGTATAACTAAATTATGCGTCCCATAACAACTTTAGAATCCCAATTCCAGTCCTTAAAATTTACACAATAAGATTATGCAAGTTACTCCTCCAAAAGGTACCACAACTGATGCATTCTATAACAAAGTTAGATCAACAGTTAATTCCATCCAAGCATACCAAAATTAAAATATTATATGCTTATATCACAATTGAAAATATGATTCGCAATAAAATCGTGCATAGAAACCAGATTCCAAAATAGAAACCAATCCAGGTTAATTAGCCAATTTTGCACATACGGGTTCTTTGTTTAACCTTATGTGAGTCCCATCCCCAATACTAATTATGATCATGCTTACCAACATTTTTCTAAGTCTTGAGCAATGAATTACACCATCCAGTAGCCATTAAACAGTTAAGAAAACACATTTTCGCCCAAACAGTCCCTAAAACCTCGTTTCTGTATGTTTTAAGAGAGAGCAGGCTCTTGAAATTAAAGAGCCTGCTCTTCTTTTCTTCAGAGCCAGCTAAAGCCGGCTCCACAACGTCCAAGAGCCGGCTCTACCTTCTAGGAGCTGGCTCTAAGGGGTTTTAAGAGCCTGCTCTCTTTTCCCCTTAGCAGCCTCCATCCGTTTCGTCGTCTTCTCCGATTCCTGTGAGTACCAGTTCTCTGTAGTAAATTTTAATACATGTTTTAAGGTCTAATCCAGTTCCAGATTGATTATAAACAATAATATACAATCACAACTTGAACTTAAAACAAATTACTACACAACGGAGCAAGGTTACAAAGTTACAGTTTTGTTACTATCTTTTTGAAACAACCAAGAACAGGTTTAATTCCATGAATTTAAACATTGATTAAACATGCATAAAGGTTATAATTAAGCCTTAGTTTAATCCTTGGAGTCTTCCTAAACATGCACAGAACACAGATTAAAGAGATAGAGAAGAACAAGACTTGCCTTGAGTTTCAGACTTTGAAACTCTAATTCCACAGTTTCTATATTCTCCCTTGAACTGCTCTGCCAATTCCCCAAGTTCACGCTCTATTCCTTAGTAGCCCCTTGTGTTACAAATGTAACCTTATGTTTGTCTAAAACCCTAAACCCCAGTACGTGTATGTATTTATAGACTTAAACATTAACCCTAATCCATAAATAACTTAGCCCATAGAACGTCGGCTGAACTAGAAACATAAAACCCTAAATTCAGATAAATAAAATAACTACACCGTGAATAACTAAATAACCTAGTTAACCAATTAAGGTAAAACAAACAAATGACATAATAATAAGCAATTAATTTAATTTAACTCAGTGAAAGAATCCAAATAAGTAATTACACCAAATAGAAACAATTAAACCCATCAATTAAAGTCAAGTACCAAAACAATTAAACCAATTAAATAATTAAATTAAAATAAGTAATTTAAAACAATTAAGTAAATAAAAATGCAATTAAATAAAATAATAAAAATTCCAAGACTATCCTTTTAAATTAGGGGTATTACATTCTTCTCCCCTAACAAAAGGAATTCCGTCCTCGGAATTCGCTCTTACCTTCTTCCCATAATTCAGGAAACTGCGAGCGAATGACATCTTCCCGTTCCCAAGTGGACTCAGTCTCATTGTGATGACTCCACTGCACACGAACTAAAGGGATAACCTTGTTACGAAGGATCTGATCTCGACGGTCGACAATACGACATGGTGGCCCCAACATCGATATACTGATACCGATCCTCATCTCACAAAAATCTCTGCAACATGGAAACATAGAACACATTATGAACGCGATCCAAGTTATTCGGAAGTGCCAACCAATAAGCCACAGCTCCAAGTCGATCCGTAATCATGAATGGACCGACAAACCGCGGTGACGACTTTTCTTTCTTCCTAAAGTGCATGACACCTTTCATAGGTGATACTTTGAGTAGAACCTGATCTCCAACCTTAAACTCCAAAACACGAGTGCGACGACCAGCATAGTTCTTCTGCCTACTTTGGGCAGTACGCATGCGATCTCGAATAAGAGCTATCTTCTCGAAAGTATCCTTAATAAACTCAGGACCCAAGAATCTGCTCTCACCAACCTCCATCTAACAAACAGGCGATCGACACGGTCGGCCATATAACGCCTCAAATGGTGCCATCCCAATAGTCTTCAGGAAACTATTGTTATAAGCAAACTCCACAAGTGGCAAATAATCCTCCCAATGGCCCTTGAAATCAAGAACACACGACCGAAACATATCCTCCATAATCTGATTCACCCGCTCAGTCAGTCTATCAGTCTGAGGATGATAAGCAGTACTAAGGTGCAACTCTGTACCCAAGGCCTGCTGAAAACTCTTCCAAAATCCAGACACAAAGCTCAAATCCCGGTCCGATATAATAGACAATGGAATACTATGTAGCTTCACAATCTCTGCAATGTAAAGCCTTGCCAACTGCTCCGAAGTGAAGTCAGTGCGAATAGGTAGGAAATGAGCTGATTTAGTCAACCTATCCACGATGACCCAAATGGAATTGTGACCCTTGAAAGAAGTGGGCAATCCCTCCACAAAGTCAATAGAAATGCTCTCCCATTTCCACTCCGGTATCGGTAGTGGTTGTAGAGCTCTCGGCAGCCTCTGATGATCAATCTTAACCATCTGAAAAGTACTACACTAAGAAACAAACAGAGCAATGTCCCTCTTCATACCTGCCCACCAATACTGCCGCGTCATATCCTGATACATCTTATCTCTGCCTAGATGAACAGAGAACTCAGAGTGGTGAGTCTCAGTCATCACATCCTTCCTTAAATTATCAGAAGAAGGTACCACCAAACATCCCTTGTACCTCAAACCTCCATCAGTCCCAACATGATAAAATGGAACCTCCCCAGAAACTATTTCTACAACTTTGTCAATACACTACTGATCGGTGAGTTGTGCTTGTAAAACCTTGCGAATGATGGAAAGTGTAACCACCATGCAAGCCGTAAAAGTGTCCAATAATTCATCTACACTCTTCAAAGCAATCCACTCAGTGGTGAATAAGGCAGAAAGACTACTAATAGGTTGGCGACTAAGTACATCCGCCACCATATTCGCTTTCCCTAGATGGTACTGTATAGAAAAATGATAATCTTTCACAAACTCCAACCACCTGCGCTGTCTCATATTCAGCTCCCGCTGAGTGAACAAGTACTGCAGACTCTTATAATCACTAAATAATCTGAAGGATTCACCCAACAGATAATGCCTCCAAATACGTAAGGCAAAGACCACTGTTGCCAACTCCAAATCATGTGTTAGATAATTAAGCTCATGAGGCTTAAGCTTTCGTGATCCATAAGAAATCGGTCGCCTCTCCTACATCAAAACACATCCAAGACTCTGCAATGAAGCATCCATGTAAACAAGATATTCGATCCCGCTCTGAGGAGTAGCCAGAACCGTTGCAGAAGTCAACTTCCTTTTGAGCTCATCAAAAGCTCACTGACAGTGCTCATCCCACACAAACTGTACACCCTTCTTGATCAGATGAGTGAGTGGCCCCGCAATCTTAGAGAACCCCTGAATGAATCTCCTATAGTATCCTGCCAATCTGAGAAAACTCTGAATCTCGGTAGGTGAAGTAGGCTATCCCCACTCAACCACAGCTGAAACTTTGGCTAGATCTACTGCTATCCCCTTTTCTGACACCACGTAACCCAGAAACTTCATTTCCCGCTGCCAAAATTCACACTTCTCAAATTTGACATACAACTGGTGCTCACGAAGCGTCTGCAACACTATCCGTAGATGCCTAGCATAATCGTCCTCCAACCGAGAATAGATCAAGATGTCATCAATAAAGACAATAACAAACTGATATAAATAAGCCCGAAAGACTCTGTTCATTAAGTCCATGAACACTGCTGATGCGTTAGTCATCCCAAACGGCATAACATAAAACTCATAAGAACCATATCTCATGAGAAATGTTGTCTTAGGAACATCCTGCTCCCTAATCCTCAGCTGATGATACCCAGAACGCAAATCAATCTTGGAGAAATAGGTGGCTCCCCGTAACTGATCAAACAAATCATCGATCTTGGGTAGCGGATACTTGTTACGAATAGTAACCTTGTTCAATTCCCTGTAATCGATACACAGGTGAAGCGAACCATCCTTCTTTTTCACAAACAGAATCGGTGCTCCCCAGGGTAACGTACTCCTACGAATAAAACCCTAGCTGAGTAACTACTGAATCTGATCCCTCAGCTCTCTCATCTCCACTGGCGCCATCCTATACGGTGCCCTAGCAATAGGCGTAGTGCTTGGAGCCAAGTCAATAACAAAGTTGATCTCGCGACTAGGTGGCAACCTTGGAATCTCCTGAAATACATCTGGGAAATCCTGTACAATCGGTATGCTATCCAATAATACAGTAGTCCCCTCCTCCATTTCCTCCTCCACATGGAACAAATAGGTGCTACCGACCCTACTAAAATGTGGCATAGCGACGACATGCATGTCTTGACCAGGTATGGTAAACACAATAGACCTATCAAAACAATTAACTTGGGTATAGTAGTGAGACAACCAATCCATCCCAAGTATCACATCATAAGTGTGCATGTCCAGGACCAATGGGTTGGCTAGAAATCTGAGTCTGCCAATATCTAATGTCACAGGCCCATCACTCTCATGTATAATAGCTGTATCGCCCAATGGTGTAGAAATACCCTGAGGTCTAGTGCATACCCTCGTCCTCATCCCAGATAAAACAACAAAAGTCCTAGCTACAAATGAGTGTGTAGCACCTGTATCAAATAAAACACGTCCATGAAAACTATGTATAGGAAACTTACCCTCAACAGCCTGAGGTGCCTGCATATCCTGTGGCATGGGGTTGTACACCCTACCATAATGTAACTGCTACGGTGCCTGTCCCTGAGGCTGTGGCGGCTTTGGTAAAGCCAGATAAGCCTGTCCCTGAATTCGAGGAACCTGTGGAGCTGGTAAAGGCACTGGCGCCCCCTGCTACACATGCTGTACTTGTCCCTGTCTCTGTCCCTGTCTGGCTGTAGGACATTGCCTAGAAGTGTGACCATACTATCCACAAGTGTAACAACTACCTTGGAAAGTACCAAATGGCCTCCTCTATTGGTTAGCCTGTGGCTGACCCTGTCCCGCCTGTCATCCCCCATTCTATTGTCACTGAACGGGTGCCACATCCATGGGAGCATCCGATCCCCTCTCGTGCTTTTTCCAAGGCTCTTATCCCTGGAACTTGCTCTTGTCATTCCGTTGGTGACCGTTCCCATTCCTTTTCTCAGCTAACTGATTAACAGAGTCTCTGTCACCCCGCCTCTCACCCTTGGCATGTTTGATATCCACGGTCAACTGATATTGCTATAGAGCGGCGTCTACCACCTGAGCATAGGTAGTATAGGCTGGACTACCTCTAATAGCTCTCTTGATAGACCACATCAATCCCTTGATGAAACTATTGCGCTTCTTCTCCTCTGTATCCACCTCCTCCGGTGCAAAGAGAGACAACCGTGTGAACTACTGCTCATACTCTGCCACTGTCATGTTTCCCTGTTACAAATTGAGAAACTTAGTCTTCATGGCTGCTCTGACTGAATAAGGAAAATACTTTTCTTCAAAGCGTGTATTGAACTCATCATAAGTCAAAGCCATCCTCTCCTCTATGGTGGTAGTTGACTCCCACCACTGTAGTGCATCCCCAACTATATTGATTGGCGGGGCATTTCAGCCATTTTTGCTCCAATCACTTATCCAGTTTACCCGAGGCTCGTCCGGTTGTTCTACCAGAACCTTCGGCCAGCCCTGAGTAACCTATTAGAGCTGTGGACTACTATTGATGGCCACCTCATCTGCCTCACTGTTGAGTCATTGGCCACTTCTTCTCGATGCCCGCACGTCTGCCCTCCTGACCTTTATTATCCAATTCTCCAGAGGCCCTCTGATGCAGATATGGTCGTTGCCCTGACTAGCCACTACAGTGATGGCGAGACATTTGCCACAAGGACTTATTTGCCCGACGATCTTTGGTTATTCTATTCGGTCTTGTACCGAAACGTGTTTATGGCGAGCCAAAAGATCCAGCGACGTTCAGACTTTTTGGCTGCCTTCTACGCCTTCTATACAGGACACTGGTTCTCTGTTCCTGCACTCATCTGAAGTGTCATGATGAGATTATATGCGAGCTACATCAGCAAGGCCAAGCCTAAACGAGCCACTTTCCTCCCCTTTGGACATCTTATTACTCAGATCCTTTGAGATCAGCACTACCTTTTCCATCTAAAGGAGCATCCTAAGTTAGGGGCTTGGCACTATGGCAAGAAGGATTGGAACAAGAGCTATAATGCTCTTATCAGGAGCTTAGGGCAAGAGGCTATTTTAGCAGCTGAGGAGGCGGCGGAGTTGGAGGAGGTAGAGGCAGAGCAGGCAACAGCAGAGTATGATCCAACAGACCCACCAGCGGCTGCTGATACGCATATGGACATAGATTTAGAGCGAGAGCCTCCAGCAGAGTCACCACGTCACTCTCCGGCAGGGTCGCCATTACATTCTCAGGAGTAGGGTTAGAAAATACCTCAAGTTCATGATCTAGTTATCTCTGACACTCCAGTTCCGACACCTGGCTTAGGAGAGCGTATACAGACCTTGGAGGATGCAGTTGTCTCTCTTCGGTCAGATGTGGCCTCTTTCAATACTGACATGACTACTCTCTGCTCAGATGTCTTGGCTGCACTGCAGGATTTATCCAGAGATATCCGGGATCACGCCCCGCTCGCCCAACCTCCTCTGCCTGATCTCTATACCTATCTTTCATCTTTTTATATATATCTATGATACCTGCTATTTTTGCTACTGTTATGATATTTTTGCGGCAAGTCTGTTGGCCTCGATACTGTGATGTACTGTACAATATTTTTCTCTTTCTATGCATGCTATGCTTGGATGTCAGATTCTTATTTTGATACATCTGTCTATTCTTGACTCCATTATCAGGTGCATTCTAGTGACTTCAATGAGAGAGTGCTGCCCAAAATTTTTCAAGACCATCATTTTTCTTCTCTCTTTAGTTCATTTATTATCCCATTTACACTTACATGTCCACTGTGCACTGTTATTATCCCTTTTGTTATCTGATGAGATTTTGTCCCAATGCCATCTTTTTAGGACCATAGTCAATTCCAAGTTTGGAGGGGTTATATCACCCACTTCAGATATTTGTGTCTTAGCCATTCTTTGCCTTAGCTACATTGGTATATTTTTTCCTTTGTTCTCTTTGCAAATTGAGAACACTGTGTTGTTTAAGTTTGGGGGTAATGGGTGTTATTTGTAGTGTTCGCTTTTAATTCAAAATTTTGAGCATGACTTATGTATTTAAGGGATTTTCTATGATTGGTCCATGACTAGCTGTGACTTTGATCTTTTAAGGACTATATTGCTTAAAATTTAAAAATTGCTTGACTTGAGAGTCCAATACTCCTTGTGTGCCTTGTCGATGTCATTTAGGAGTAAATTTTTTGAAAGATTGATATCATGCTTGCATTTGTAGTCCACGTCATCTTGATTTTGTGATTGCTTTGAGATTCGCTATAGGATTCTACACTAGCATAGGCACACACTAGCATTCATTTGTGGGGTACATGCGTTGTTGATTATTGAATTGGTTATATCGCAATTGGGCTAGTAATGCATTGAAAACTTTCATTCTTAATAAAGGTGGATAACAAACCCTTTTCATTGAGTAGTCGGGATTCTAGCCTCATCAAGCACAGAATTTCTCGCGCCAAAAGGTGGAGGGCTCAAACTCTAGGTTAATAATCCAATTGATAAAAAATAAATAAATAAATAAATAAAATTTGCAAAAGTAATAAAAAAGTGAGGACTTCTCCCAAAAGGTGACAAGTGGGAAATGATTAGATAGAGGTTGTTTTGATTTGTAGCCTAGTTGATTTGAGCTTGTAAGTTCTTAGGGGTGTTTGAACACCTAATACCCTAAAATCGTCCAGTTTGGGAGTCATCGACCTAACGCTCGACCTCATGGATCGCTAAAAAGCTTAATAGATTAACACATTACACTATGCTTCCATATTTGATCTTAAGATTAGAAAAAAAAAAATAAATAAATAAAAAAATAAAATAAAATGAATGAAAAGAATAAGCGCACCTAGATGAATAAAGCTTTAATATAAGGCCCACTTTTTGTCTTGATGATCGGTATTAGATTTGTGTGCTAGTTTGAGGGTAAGGATGTGATCATTTCTTTAGTTGGCTAAGATAGCAACATATTTGATGCCGGTCCACTCAAAAAGGATTCTAGAGTTGTTTTGAATTGCATGATCATTTTCTTAATGTGTGGAGGACCATACTTGCTTGCTTGATATTGAGATTATGGGAGATTGCTTGGAAATGGTTGAAAAATTGCATACTTGAGATAGTTTTCTCCTAATGCTTGTTTGCAATATTGGTGCCTCTTTTGTGAGAATGAGCTTAATGTTTGTGGGTATCATTTTTGGAAACCCTTACGAAACTTCACTCGTCCACTAGGAGTAACCTAGGGGTTTAAAAGGCTTGTTGCATATACTAAATGCAATTGTGTTCCCTACAAAAGTGGCATTATCCTTTTATTGCTTTCTAGTTTATAGTTAATTAGTTGTTCATTTCATTCCTTTACTTTGTAGTTCATTGCTAAGGACTAGCAATATTTAAGTTTGGGGGTGTGATGAGCGCTAAAAAGTGCGCATTTAAACCCCTTAAGCTCGAGTATTCTAGGACCTTTATCTATCTTACTTTCCCGTTTTAGACTAATTTCATGTTAATGCCCTTTTTAAGTGCTTATTCTCAAAATAAGTCAATTCAGCCAAATTAGAGCATAAAAAAAGTAATCTCAAGCTGAATGGAATAATGGAGCAAAGTGGTGGAAAATTAGCAATCTTCAATCGATCAGGAATACTTTCGATCGATCGCACATTGATTGATCTCACCTCACCAAGATGGATCAGACCCCCTGTCCTTATCCTCAAAGAATTTTCATCTTCAATCGATCCAACTTTTTTCAGATCGATCGAACTTCCTTGGTCTTATCCTCACCTACCACTTTTGTCTTTTTCCCAAAATATCCCAAAAATATCTCAGATTTGTCTTATTCCAAAAAGGCGCCACCAACGATTGATCGATCGAGCCTAAATTCGATGGATCTGGCCACAGTTCGATCGATCTCATCTGAATTCGATCGATCGAACCTCCTCAAGTCCGAATTAAAACAGAGTCCAGCTTATTAAAAGATGGCTCATGGTGCAATCATTGAAGGGACCCTAGTGCACGAGACCTGACTATTGGGTGTCATACTTGAGCTACCTATAAAAGGATTTTGAGCCATTTTCACATATATCATCATATCTTGATAGAACATAACTTAGAATCACATATCTTGGAGAGGAGGCTAGAGCTTAGAGAGACATACACTATTTTGGGAGTTCTTCCATTCTTCTAGGGTTTCCATCAAGAAGAATAGCATTTCTACCATGGAGATGGCCCTTGAGGGTTGGATGACTACATCAATGAGTGGCTAAACATCTTCTTAGGGCTAGAGTTAGTCCTAAGCATGACTTCTAGACCTTAATGCTTTGTATTTTAAGGGGATTTGTGTTGTAATATTGTCTTGACACTTGATTTATATATGAATCTTGTTCTTACAATGATTTGTGTTGATTAATACTTCCAATTGATTATTTTATTCTATCCAAATGTCTATGTATGCTAGAGTTGATGTTCATATGTTTATCTCTTGGTTTTTGTGATATTAATGCATGTCTATGGGTATTGATGCTATGAATCTAGAGATTCTCAAGGCATAGTACTTAAATAGAATACTCTTGTGGTTTGTTTGATAGTTCATACTCATTTCTTGATGGATTGTGCCTCTACCTTAGTTTAATTAGTTTAATTTTCATGTCCTTAGCTTATAATTAGTGTAGTTGCTTTACTTTCTTAAATGTGAAGACAATCCATGCTTGTTGTTTAATGTTCTATACTTAAAAATGCAAGTAGTATAATTTTCTAACTTGTTAGTGTGTTGATTGTGAGCTTAAAGGAAGGATTAATGGCTTAGTTTGATATATTATGCTATTCACTAGGTTGTCTAGACAATGTATGCTTAATTAGTCAATTTATGCTTGTTGATTCAATTAATCACACATCTTTGAATTATAACACATGTTTCTCCTCATTCATTACACATTGAATGTCTAGAATGGTGATGTTTAGTGGTAACCTCTAGATCCCAAGACCTCTCTCTCTTATTCTCTACCCTTTTATTTACTTTAGTTGTTTAGTATTGAATTCATTTACATCATAATTAGCCAACAAACAATCTTTTGATCACTCGACCTACTAATCCGACTTTGTTTCCATATTAACATAGCCCCCAATCCCTTGGGATGATCCCTACTTACCCTAGCTATATTAGTAGTTAGAGGTAGTAGTGGCTCTTTATAAATTTAAACTTGGCCACACTTTTATTGCAACTTTGGGTTGTTTAAAATGACCTTGAGAAAGAGACACACCAGAAATGTATTATATTTTTTTTTGTATTATGTGTTGGGACAGGTTGGATAAGTCTTAAAAGGCCCCTTTTTAGTAGAGGTCATGCCAAAAAAAAATTTTTTTTTTTTTTAATTGGTATCAGTTTAGGGTCGTTACAAATTTGGTATCAGAGTGATGGTTCGAAAACCATTAGGACGACAGGTAGAGGCCTACATAGGGTTGCATAGGAAGTCATTTGCATAGTTTATGTGATTATTTGTTAAAGTATTTTGCTATGTGAAAAAGCACACTTAACTGTTTACTTGTTTACGTGCTTATGTGCCTATATGCTTATATTAATGTGTTCATTGCATTGTCTTGCATGCTAACTGTTTGTGCTGTATCCTTTTGTGTTGAGTAGTTCGGACCTTACTATTATCGTTATTAAACTATTTTCTTGTTTTATAGTACAATGCCACCATGAAAGGAACCCAGAGGTGTTGGCTTTATGCCGACAAGAGGTGATGTTGGCAAGAGCTCTAGCTCCAATCCAGCGGAGCATGTCAATGAGGATATGCTTCTTAGGGACTTAATTCCCCCTAGAAGTGTTCCAACCAGAAGGGACAATGTTGAAACACCCGTTGAAGAGGGTGAAGGTTCCGTAGAATTAGCATTAAACCGCTTGTTACAGAGAGCCTTGAGGGTTACAATTGCTACTCATCTGCAGCCGGTACCACAACCCGTAGTTCAAGTAGAGTAGACACCAGCACAGAAATGTCTCAAGATTATTAAAGGGATTTCTAAGTTATTGCCAGTGATGTTTGAGGGTGGTGCAGATCCAATGGTAGCGGACGACTACATGGACCAAGTGGAAACCCATTTGACTTTTATGGATGTGACGGATAATCATTTGAAAATCATCCTAGCCACTTACAAGTTTTCAAAGGATGCCAAGCTTTGGTGGAAGTCAGTCACCAACCGGCATAAAATGGAGGAGATAAGTTCGGAGATGTATAAAGAGTTGTTTTATGAAAAATATTTTCCGATCACTAAGAGATGGGAGCTAAGGGATCAGTTTAATGGCTTTATCCAAGGCAATATATCAGTGACGGAGTATGAGAACAAGTTCACCTCTCTCTCTCTCGCTTTGCTCTAGAGATGGTAAGCAATGAAGTTGATAAGACTCAGAAGTTTATCTCCAGGCTTGATTACAAAATGAGGCCGTTGATAACGGCACAATACATCAAGGTTTATTCAGAGGCAGTAGAAAGAGGATTGATACTAGAGGCAGAGGCCAAAGATAAAGATGCAAGAAGGGAACAGTGGAAGCAAAAGAGGAATGAAGGGTCAACTTCAGAGGGACCTTCATGGAAGAAAAACAAGGGTGGTTTGTCTCAGTTTCAGAGGCAACAGTCTACATGATCCGTTCCTACCACTCATATGCCAATTGGGTCGGACAAGAGTGGAGTCATTTGTTTTCAATGTCAGTAACCTGGACATTACAAGTTCAATTATCCTATGAAATCGTCTTCAGTTTCTTCAGCTCTGAGAGCTTGTTATGGGTGTGGCCAGCAAGGCCACTTGATTCGAGACTGTCTAAGTCAGAGAGCAGGTACCACTAGGGGCAGAGGGTCACGGCAGAGGCCGTCACAGTCAGCTACAGTTCAGTTAGGTTTTAGACCACCGCCACCACCACAGCCTGCCATGTCTTCACAAGGTTCACGACCAGTTAGGAAGGATACTCCTATTATGTCAGTGCAGCAGTTAGATGTTTAGGTTGGCAGTTCTTAGGCATAGGCACCACAGGGATGTGTCTTTGCACTCGCTCAGACTAATGTATCTTCTGGTCCATCAGTGCTCCGAGGTATTTTTCCAGTGTTTGGTTCTTGGGCTCGTGTTCTCTTTGACTCTGGTGCATCTCATTCCTTCATTTCATCATTATTTGCACTTGCATCAGGGTTAGAGGTCAGTTTCATGGATTGAGCATTATGTGTTGATACGTCAGTTGGGGTTTCAGTGTCCTTGAGCCGAGTTATGAGGGATTGTTCCATTGTGATAGCCGGGCGGACTTTTGTGTTTAACCTTATCCTCCTAGAGATGACTAGCTTTGATGTCATTCTCGAGATGGATTGGTTAGCCTCCTTTCATACCACGATCGACTGTTCCAGAGGTAGAGTCATAGTTTGCACTCCTGAAAGATACTGTTTCTTTTCATGGGAGATCAAAGTGATTCCCAACCTTCATCATTGTATGGAATTCGTGGATGGAGTCGTGGTGATTACTTCTTGGCTAGTCTTCTAGCCGAAGAAGATGATGTTGTGAAAGAGGATTATCCTACAGTTGTTGGTGATTTTCTGGATGTGTTTTCGGAGGATTTGACAGAGTTGCCTCCACATCGAGAAGTGGAGTTCACTATTGATTTGATGCCCAGTACCGCACCGATTTCTATGGCATCGTATCATCTGGCACTAGTTGAATTAGAAGAATTGAAGAGGCGGCTTGATGATTTGAGGATGAAGGGTTTTATCCGACCGAGTGTATCACCATAGGGCGCACCGATCTTGTTTTCTAAAAAGAAAGATTGTGACGACCCTAGTTTTTAGGCCAGCGTGTCCTATGATGAACCGAAGATTGACCCGATAACGGATCCGATATGCGAAAGTGAAAACAGAAAACAAGACTCTAAAAAGTCAAAGAGACCTTCCATGAGGTCGTGGAACTCAATAAGAACTGATGTAGAAGTAAAAGATCAAAAATACGACAAATAAGCCCCCAGGGGCAAAATAGTCATTTTTAAAAAATGTGGATTCGGGTACCATTGAGCACACCGCTGGAAAGACAACAAAAAAATAATCAGGATGGACTCAAGAATCACATGATTCGGAGTCCGAACGAAGGAGAAACGGCCTGACGAAAAAAAACGAGCACTTAAGGCTAAAAGGGTAAACTAGTAATTATCCAGGAAGATTCGGGTGCAACCGATTGGAAAGACAGTAAAAAATTAGTCAAGTTCAAAAAAAAGTTCACTCAATTTGGAGTCCGGACGAAGGAGAAACGATGGTTTGAAGTTGAGACGTCGCGGCAGCCCGACGAAGGCCATGGCGCACACGGCGCCCATGCACGAGCCCACCAGCGCCCATGCCGGCGCCCAATGGCATGCACAAGCTGACAGCAAAAAAAAAAAAAAAAGTGAGATTCCAGAACTGAGGCTTGAAACGGAGGCCAAGACAAGTTTTTCTGGAAAAACACGAAGAAGAAACCCCCCCTAAAATCGAGTTTTCTACCTGACTACATGAACGGAATAAAAAAAAAACTCACTATGAAATTCCCAAAATGCCCCTAGATCAGAATTGGACAAGAGGGCAAAAAGCTGCCACAGCATCTGTCTACATCTAAGATCAAAAACGGGCAAGAAGATGAATTTTTCTAGAAAAACACAAAGAAAAAACCCCCCTCAAAATTGAGTTTTCTACATGACTCGTGTAAGAATTAAAAAAAAATGCAATGTAGAATATCCGAAATGCCCCTCCATGAAATCTGGTCATGGAGGTCCAAAAAGCTGCTAAATAAAAAAAAACAGAAAGCTGAACTTTGTAATGGATTTCCGATACCAAGACGATATTTTCTAGAAAAACACGAAGAATAAACCCCCCCTAAAATTATGTTTTCTAAGTGACCATGCTGAAAGAAGAAAATAAAACTAATGTGAAAAGTCTATAATACCCCTAGAACAGATTATGTAACTAAATTGAAAAATGATTTCATAGGAGGCTCAAATCACAAAGGAAAGTGTTTTTCCCAGAAACGATCATGCATGCAGACGTAAATGGTGATTTTGAGCGCGTGGGAATGGTCCGCGGCTCCCGGAAATGGCCGAGTCAAAATCTGACCCCCTAACGGCCAAAAAGGCGAAAATTAACTTGAAATGAGAAAAGTCAAAACCAAAATTTGGAAATGGTTTCAAATGACCATTTGGTCCTTGGCCACACTTCATACATGATTAATGAGACCCTATGAAAGAATCAAAATGGAATTCCCACGCCCTATGCAAAAGTTATGACATAACAACACATAAATTTTCAATATTTCCATATGAACTTTGAAAGCACAAGTGTATAGAATACGAGATACATGATATTGGCCTCTGGCCTCATCTTATACATGTTGAAAAGGAGTGTAATTATGTACACTTTACATATGTGGGATCGAAGAATACAAGTTTTATCAAAATAAACAAAAGTAAACATGATATGCTAACATGTGCATATTCAATATCATCAAAAATACTTCAAGACTTCTAGCCTATCTAAGAGTGTTATGTATCCCACAATAAAGCTTCTTCACCTGTAAAACACCCAATAACTTCGGGGTGAATAAACAAGACTAACAAGTTTATTCGTAGGGGATGAGCATGCATCGACTCGATTTCTTTAGAGATTTTTAGGACTAACATGATATAGTTCAAAAGGGATCATGCCACCTAACGTCTATATCAAAGATTAGATTCAGGGATCATCCTAAGATACCATGAAGTATAAGCAACAAGAATCATGATATATATATATATATATATAAAACAAGTCAAAGTTGGGATAATCCAAGAACATGACAAAAAGGTTACTTGAACATAGATTAACATGAATTGCATTATCAATACAATTAAACAAGGCTTAGAATAATTCCATACAACACGACAAAAGGATACTAGAACATAGATTAATATGAATTGCATTATCAATATAATTAACATGATTGGAGCATTCCAATTAACACAAAAGGGTTAATACACGAAATCAAGAACGTGGCATAATATCTATGCTATTAGACAAAGTTGGAACCATTCACATAACACGAAAAGAGTTACACATGACATCAAGGATAATGCATAATATCTATGCATTTAAACATGGTTAGAATCTACCACATAACATGAAAAGATTCTTAAATCTTCAAGGAATACAACACCTGAAATTTAAGGAGTTAAATCACGAATGAAGCATAAAATCAATGCACTGAAACAAGATTGGTGCATTTCACATACACGACAAGTTTAAATCTTCAAGGAATAGCAACTTGAAATTTAAAGAGTGAAATCAACCAATGTGGAAACTTGGATATCGCCCGGATTAAAACCGTACTCTTGAGATCACTTTAGGGCTACTAACCCATGGGTACCTTTCCCCTAGTGTGCACTATAGTGTGGAGGGACATTCCCCCGTACTAGAACCGAGTCCTAGCCATGTCAATTCTTGATTGATATCCCAAGTCCCAAAATCAACAAGTTGTGCAAGTCAAGATTGTCGTTCTGACCACTTTTCCTATCAGAATAATCCTGCATAAGCCAGACCTTTTAGGGAGAATGATGAAGTAGGCCATAGAGTTAAGCTCGTTTGACATAACCTATAAACCTAGAATGGCAATTAAAGGGTAAACAGTAGCTGATTTCTTACTAGAATATGATTCAGAGGACATAGAATATGATTCAAGCAAAAAAAAAAAAAAAAGTGAGATTCCAGAACTGAGGCTTGAAACGGAGGCCAAGACAAGTTTTTCTGGAAAAACACGAAGAAGAAACCCCCCCTAAAATCGAGTTTTCTACCTGACTACATGAACGGAATAAAAAAAAAACTCACTATGAAATTCCCAAAATGCCCCTAGATCAGAATTGGACAAGAGGGCAAAAAGCTGCCACAGCATCTGTCTACATCTAAGATCAAAAACGGGCAAGAAGATGAATTTTTCTAGAAAAACACAAAGAAAAAACCCCCCTCAAAATTGAGTTTTCTACATGACTCGTGTAAGAATTAAAAAAAAATGCAATGTAGAATATCCGAAATGCCCCTCCATGAAATCTGGTCATGGAGGTCCAAAAAGCTGCTAAATAAAAAAAAACAGAAAGCTGAACTTTGTAATGGATTTCCGATACCAAGACGATATTTTCTAGAAAAACACGAAGAATAAACCCCCCCTAAAATTATGTTTTCTAAGTGACCATGCTGAAAGAAGAAAATAAAACTAATGTGAAAAGTCTATAATACCCCTAGAACAGATTATGTAACTAAATTGAAAAATGATTTCATAGGAGGCTCAAATCACAAAGGAAAGTGTTTTTCCCAGAAACGATCATGCATGCAGACGTAAATGGTGATTTTGAGCGCGTGGGAATGGTCCGCGGCTCCCGGAAATGGCCGAGTCAAAATCTGACCCCCTAACGGCCAAAAAGGCGAAAATTAACTTGAAATGAGAAAAGTCAAAACCAAAATTTGGAAATGGTTTCAAATGACCATTTGGTCCTTGGCCACACTTCATACATGATTAATGAGACCCTATGAAAGAATCAAAATGGAATTCCCACGCCCTATGCAAAAGTTATGACATAACAACACATAAATTTTCAATATTTCCATATGAACTTTGAAAGCACAAGTGTATAGAATACGAGATACATGATATTGGCCTCTGGCCTCATCTTATACATGTTGAAAAGGAGTGTAATTATGTACACTTTACATATGTGGGATCGAAGAATACAAGTTTTATCAAAATAAACAAAAGTAAACATGATATGCTAACATGTGCATATTCAATATCATCAAAAATACTTCAAGACTTCTAGCCTATCTAAGAGTGTTATGTATCCCACAATAAAGCTTCTTCACCTGTAAAACACCCAATAACTTCGGGGTGAATAAACAAGACTAACAAGTTTATTCGTAGGGGATGAGCATGCATCGACTCGATTTCTTTAGAGATTTTTAGGACTAACATGATATAGTTCAAAAGGGATCATGCCACCTAACGTCTATATCAAAGATTAGATTCAGGGATCATCCTAAGATACCATGAAGTATAAGCAACAAGAATCATGATATATATATATATATATATAAAACAAGTCAAAGTTGGGATAATCCAAGAACATGACAAAAAGGTTACTTGAACATAGATTAACATGAATTGCATTATCAATACAATTAAACAAGGCTTAGAATAATTCCATACAACACGACAAAAGGATACTAGAACATAGATTAATATGAATTGCATTATCAATATAATTAACATGATTGGAGCATTCCAATTAACACAAAAGGGTTAATACACGAAATCAAGAACGTGGCATAATATCTATGCTATTAGACAAAGTTGGAACCATTCACATAACACGAAAAGAGTTACACATGACATCAAGGATAATGCATAATATCTATGCATTTAAACATGGTTAGAATCTACCACATAACATGAAAAGATTCTTAAATCTTCAAGGAATACAACACCTGAAATTTAAGGAGTTAAATCACGAATGAAGCATAAAATCAATGCACTGAAACAAGATTGGTGCATTTCACATACACGACAAGTTTAAATCTTCAAGGAATAGCAACTTGAAATTTAAAGAGTGAAATCAACCAATGTGGAAACTTGGATATCGCCCGGATTAAAACCGTACTCTTGAGATCACTTTAGGGCTACTAACCCATGGGTACCTTTCCCCTAGTGTGCACTATAGTGTGGAGGGACATTCCCCCGTACTAGAACCGAGTCCTAGCCATGTCAATTCTTGATTGATATCCCAAGTCCCAAAATCAACAAGTTGTGCAAGTCAAGATTGTCGTTCTGACCACTTTTCCTATCAGAATAATCCTGCATAAGCCAGACCTTTTAGGGAGAATGATGAAGTAGGCCATAGAGTTAAGCTCGTTTGACATAACCTATAAACCTAGAATGGCAATTAAAGGGTAAACAGTAGCTGA
Source organism: Cornus florida (assembly GCF_030987335.1). Classification (NCBI taxonomy): domain Eukaryota; kingdom Viridiplantae; phylum Streptophyta; class Magnoliopsida; order Cornales; family Cornaceae; genus Cornus; species Cornus florida. The sequence goes on along the minus strand of NW_026775577.1, from coordinate 49,985,500 downwards.
TTTCTTACTAGAATATGATTCAGAGGACATAGAGGAAGACCTTCGAGGTTGCTCGTGGAGACTCTTTGTGGATGGATCTTCAAATCAGATAGGGGCAAGCATTAGGGTCAAATTGCAAACACCAGAAGGCACTTCCCTAAGTCAAATGCTCCAGCTTGAATTCCGAGCCACAAATAATGAAGCGGAATATGAGGCATTGCTGACTGGACTCAGGCTAGCTAAAGAACTGAAGGTCAGGAATTTGAGTGTTTTTAGTGACTCACAGTTAATTGTTCGGCAGGTGAGTGGCGAATATAAAACCAAAAATGAAACAATGGAAGCATACAGTTCTGCCATTATGCAAGAAACCAAAGACTTTGAGAAAATTGAGTTCACCCAAATACCAAGAGAGCATAACGAAGATCCCGATCGGTTAGCATGCAGTGCCTCGAGTTTTGGGGAGACATTGGCAAGGGTGATTCTAGTAGGTATACTAAGCCAGCCATCCATCTTTGAAGAACCTTCAGACTCAGATTCTTAGCAGGTGAATGTCATTCCATATGAGCCAAGTTGGATTGATCCGATCGTAACTTATATTCAAAATGGTATTCTGCCCGAGCAAAGGGATGAGGCTAGGAAAATCAAATTAAATGCTGCAAAATATGACATAGTGCATAACCAGCTATACAAAAGATCTTTTTCTGGGCCATACTTGAAATGTGTGACCCCCACAGAAGCTCGGCAGATATTACGAGCTATTTATGAAGATGTATGTGGAAATCATTCGTGGGGAAGGTCTTTAGCACACAAAGCAATGACGCAAGGTTATTTCTGGCTGAACATGTTAAGAGATGCAGAGGAATTTTCTAGAAGGTGTGATAAGTGCCAAAGTTTCAGACCATTAACCACCCGAGGACTTGCACGTAATGGCCACACCATGGCCTTTCACAAAATGGGGGATGGATGTGGTTGGTCCTCTGCCAACTGCTAGAGCTCAAAGCAAGTACGTTCTGCTGGCAATAGATTACTTTACTAAGTGGGTTAAGGCAGAACCATACCCTAGTGTGACCCAGACTCATGTGAGATGCTTTATCTAGAGTAATATTATTTGCCGTTTTAGCGTTCCGAGATCAATTGTCATGGATAATAGGACAAACCTCGATAGTAAGCAAGTAAAAGAGTTGCTGGAAGGGTATGGAATCAACCAGAAATTGGCAGCATTTAGTCATCCGCAGGCAAATGGTCAGGCTGAGATCACAAATAAAACAATCTTTGCTTGTATCAAGAAGAAGCTTGAGGATAAAAAGGGAAAATGGCTAGATGAACTCCCGAATGTGTTATGGGCTTACAGAACGACCCCGAGACGACCGACCGGGGAGAGTCCATTCGCAATGACATATGTTTCCGAGGCAATTATACCGGTTGAGCACTTGGTTCCAACTGTCAGAAGCCTAGCATGGAGTCAAAGTCAGAACAACAGTATGTTAAGATTCAACCTTGATATGTTAGAGGAAAAAAGGGACACTGCAGTAATAAGGCTCACGTCTTACCAGCAAACACTGGCAAATAGTCACAATAAAAGAGTGAAGCATAGAGACTTTGTCCCCAGTGATCTGGTTCTGAAAAAGAAGGTGGGAATAGTCAAAAAGATGATGCCACCATGGGAGGGTCCATACAGATTTGCATAAGTCATAGAAAAGGGGGCATATACCTTAGAAACCATGACTGAAAGGCTGGTTAACAAGCCATGGAATGCTACATCTCTGAAAAGGTACTATCAATAGAAAGTTGAGTTCCAATTCTGACAATGTTCATTCTTCAATCGTGTACGTATGAGTGTATGGAAATTGAAGTTCTATAAAAATATTGTTTTCTTATGAAAAGTTGATTAAGCATAAAAGTGAAAGTGGCAAGTGGCATTCTAGTCGAGCGCCAATCACTTCAGCAAAGTGTAATACCCTTAATTTTAAAAGGATAGTCCTAGTATTTAATTTATTTGTTTAATTGCATTTTTAATTATTTAATTATTTATTTGAATTATTTGAATTACTTGAATTATTTGAATTATTTGACTTATGTGAATTAGTTGAGTTATTTGACTTAATTTTAAATTGGTAAGTTGTTTATATGACATAATTTTTATTTCTTTGAATCACTATTTTAATTTACTTATTTGTTTTCATTTAATGATTTAGATTAGGGTTCTTTTACGAAATCATGGTTGTAGCAGACGTAGGTTTTAATTAAGTTTTTATGGGCCGATTAGGATTCAGTTTAGGGCTTGAATTAAGTTAGGGTTTGGTATAACTCTATAAATATGTAGGATACGTCTGTTTAGGGTTTAAAATAAAAAGAAAAAAAAAACCTATTCACGTCTGTGGAGGCAGAGAGAGAACAAAGGAGGAATTTTGTAGTCAGAATCGCTGGAACCTTAGAAGACGACGTAGAGATTTTGAACAAAAGTCTCAAAGGCAAGTTCTGTCTTAACTCTCTCCCTTAGGCTCATGTTCTTTGTATGACTAAAACAATTCCAAAATTTAATAAGGATTAAAAATTGAACTGGATTGCATGTTTTAAATGTTTAAAACTGGATGTGTGTTCAAGTTGTTTAATGTTTGTATTAAACTCTTTGTTGTGTAATATCTATTTTAATTCATGTAAGTTGATGAGTAATGATTTTAATTAGTTCAATACCATGTTGGGAATCACTGGAATTAATTTAGTTTGCAAGTTTGGTGTGTTAAAACAGTTAGGGTTCGGGAATGCATAAACTGCTCGTATTAAACTCTTGATGCAAAAATCATGCTTTAAATTGATTTTGGTAACTGGACAAAGAATTTAGAGTATTTTGGAATACGTTGGAACCTATTTTAAACACTTAGGAACCCTAGGTATGAAGGTCAGTTCTACGAAAACTCACCGGAATTGAATACGATGCAGAACAGAGAAGAGACGGCTCAAGATTTCAAAGAGCCGGATCTTTGGAGCAAAGAGCAGGCTCCATGGGAACATGGAACCAGATCTAAGGGGTCTTAGAGCCACCTCCAAGACTTGGAGAGCAGGCTCCACGCAAGAAAGAGCAGGCTCATTCAACCGGCTTCCAGTTTTACATTTTTTGCGATCTATTTAGCTACGGAACTCAGATTTTGGGCATTTCAGATTCTATAGGAAGCTATACTTGGGTGTTTTGAGATGTTCTAAGTCTAGTTAACACTTGTGAGAGTGGATTAATGCTTAATAAACTAGTAGGTGTTTATAGCTTGAACACTGGTAAGTCTCGACGAAAATTGTTTTTATTTCAGTGCAGAGGGATTTTAGATTACTGAACCTTAATTTATTTATTCTCTGTGAGGGGAAATTTTATTAATATGATATTATTAATGGTGGACAAGCATGATAATTAATATGGTTTTATTAGACTTATCAAGGTTTTATGGACGAGAAGAATAATTTATCTGCATGCTCAGAGTAAGACAATTTGTAAAGGAGATATGGGATGAACCTAATGCTTATCTATTTAATTTATGTTCATCATGGAATTAATTGATATGTCTTATTATTTTGATCTATCAGTTACTGGAGTAAGCATGTTAGTCTATATTTCTATTTATGCTTATTATGGTTCAGTTGCTATGTGCATTGATTATGTATTCTATCAACTGTTGGATGGATTGGATTGTATGTACCGGTATGGGATGGTGACATACTAGGTTTGGATTAGTTCAAATTGCTAAGTCCTACCTACTTTGGAATAAAGGAATGGATTATAAAAAAAAAATTGAATCCTCCTTATGTATAAGTCTGTGCAGTTGAATAAGCTGAACGACTTAAGTCTATGCGGTTAAATAAGCTGAACGACTTACTAGATTTCTTATGGATGAATGTGAACAGATTTTAAATATATTATTATGGTATCGTGACTTATGCTTGAGTCTCAGAGTCAACGGTTAGGGAGCGTATATGCAATAGGATGCGTAACTGGCTATGCTAGTTGAGGTGTACCCTGTTAGGCTTAGGTAGTCATGCCCACTCAGGTGCGTTTTGCATGTTACCTTCTACTCAGGTTGAGACCCGTATCATAGTCCAGTGAGAGTCCATAGTGTGGATATATATATATAGACACGAATTATATAGTTATTGTTGAATTAGTTAAAGTGTATATGTGTATCGAGTCTCTGCTTGGATTGTAGTAGGATAGAACTTGTTTGTGGGCCTAACCCACTCCTATTTTTCAGGTGTACGTCAGTTCCAGGCTTGAGCTTGTTCGTGCTGAGCAGAGGTGACCACTCATTCTTCCGACGACGTAGGAGCTCTATTTATATGGTTTTCTTTTAGTTTTTCAGTTCAGTTTGGTTTTCTTTTTAGGGGTCCATATGATGGATTCCCGAGTTGTACTCTTGGAGGTTATGGAGTTGGATTATTATTATTTGGGATTTTAAGTATTTAATTTTAAAGGATTTTATATTTTAGATTTCTTTCAGCTTAAACTATTATTTCTTAAATTCATCTTGTATTCTGTGTTCACTTTAAAATATTAAGTGTTTGATATTCCCTCGGGTTTGGGCCTGGACCTGATCAATCCGTGTCTCGGATCCGAGGGGTATCACACAAAGTAAGTGGCAGCTGGCGCTATTAGCCGAATGCCAAAAACTTGCCCAAAATAAAAGTGAAAATGGAAAGTGGCATTCTAACCGAGCACCAATCACTTCAGCAAAGTAAGTGGCAGCTGGCACTATTAGCCGAACGCCAAAAACTTGCCCAAAATAAAAGTGGAAGTGGCAAGTGGCAAGTGGCAGCTGACACTATGAGCCGAACGCCAAAAACTTGCCAAAAATTAAAAGTGAAGTGGCAAGTGGCATCCTAGCTGAGCGCCAACCACTCAGTAAAGTAAATGGCAGCTGGCACTAAGAGCCGAAAGCCAAAAACATGCCAAATATAAAAAGTGAAGTGGCAAGTGGCATTCTATCCGAGCGCCAACCACTCAGTAAAGTAAGTGGCAGCTGGCACTATGAGCTGAACACTAAAAACTTGCCAAAAATAAAATGTGAAATGGCAAGTGGCATTCTAGCCGAGCGCCAACCACTCAAGAAAGTAAGTGGCAGCTGGCACGATGAGCCGAACACCAAAAACTTGCTAAATATTAAAAAGTGAAGTGGCAAGTGGCATTCCAGCCGAGCGCCAACCATTTGACAAAAAAAAAAATGAAAGTAAAGATGAAAGTGAAGATTGATTGCCACCACAAGTATGTAAGAAAGAGTAGCAGCAAGTTATTAAAAAGTGTGGACAAAGTTCAGCCAAAAATTCATTTCATTCATAACATCTTGAGTTTACAAGGGCAAAGTACATATATGAAATGAAAATCAAATGAAGAAATTGATACATCAGAAGGGCCCTAACTAGTTGCATCTGCCCCATCGGCTTCCTTATGGTGCTGAGCAGTCCCATCGTTATCATTGGCCATCCCATCTCCATGAGGAGGAGAGTCAAGGTGAATAACAGAATCATTCTGTTGAGGCCTAACCTCAGTAGCAGTTGTGGAAAGAACTATGGTGGATAGAGGAAAAACGTCCAGAGGCTGAACAGTGGAGGGAGCAGAAGCAACCCTGGAAAAGGCAATCTCCTGACACTCATCAACAATGTGCTCAGCAGGAGCAGACTCTGGGTCAACATAAACCCCTGGGGGGTCGATCTCTAACTCCTTATCAACCTCATCTAGAGAAAAACCGGTCTGACCCTCAGCAAGAACGCAATCGGTATAACCCTCTCAGAACCCCTGTGCATGCCTAAGAGCACCAACCCTGGAGAAGCGTGCATGAAGGGCCATCATACCACCATTTACCTTACCAATGGTATTGAGCAAAGTATCGCATTCGTCCAAGGCCCTTTTCTCAAAAGCCATCCGTGTAGACTGTTCATCACTTAGTAGGCATTGAAGTTCCTCCTTCTCAGCTTTGAGAGACTCACGTTCAGTCTGCCAGATACTCTTCTCAATTTGGAGAGCATCCCTCTCATCTTGAAGGGAGTCTGTCTCCTTTTTTAGAACATCCCTCTCGTTCTCGACCTTGTGCAGTTGCACCATCAGTTCTGCATTCTGGGTGCTTAAAGCCTTGCTCTCCTTATTGGCAACATCAAGGCTGTCAGAGAACTTACGAGCCTTAGCATTAACCAACTCCACTTGTTTCTGCATGGCCATCATCCCGAACAAGGTCTGCAGAGATATGCATGAATACTAATTAAACCGAGCATATGGTCAAAGGAATTCAAGTATAAATACCATGCAAAGATTTGTTATTTGAAGGAAAAAAGTTACCTCCATGGCAGACAAGGGGAAGTGGCTGAATACCTCCTTTTGAGATAGGCCTTTGGCCACCTCAATGTCTTTAGGAGTCCACATGCTCCTGTAATACGCCATAGCAGTCTGACCATCCTTGAACATGGTCTTATTCAGATTTACAGTCGACCCATCTGTTCGAATAAGCCAAGGAGTCCATGGTAATGTCACAGAAGCAGAGGTAGAGGTAGTGGTTGCAATAGACCCATAGGGGGCAGGAGGTCTGATTGGATGGTGCAGTAAGTTCGGCCCAGAGGTCCGAATCCTCCTTGTCAGAGGGACGTCATCAAAGTTGGGTTCACTATCAGGTTGAGGCCTTTTGCCTCGTTCTTTGTCCTGAATGCCCACAATGATAGCAAATGAGGAATTGACCCGAGGAGCTGCGTTCGGGTTAAAAGGAGGAACACTGATGACCAGATCAACAATCACTACGTTTTGGGTAGTGCTGGAAGTAGTAGCAGAAGAGGATGCCGATGTGACAACCCTGGTTTTTAGGCCAGCGTGTCCTGTGATGAACCGTAAGGATGATCCGATAACGGATCCGAATGCGGAAGCGAAAACAGAAAACAGGACTCTAAGAAGTCAAAGTGACCTTCTATGAGGTCATGGAACTCAACAAGAACTGATGCGGAAGCAAAAGATCGAAAATATGACAAATAAGCCCCTAGGGGCAAAATAGTCATTTCTGAAAATTGTAGATTCGGGTGCCACCGAGCATACCGCTAGAAGAACAACGAAAAACTAATCAAGATGGACTCAAGAATCGCATGATTCGGAGTCCGGACGAAGGAGAAACGGCATGACGAAGAAAAACGAGCACTTAAGGCAAAAAGGGTAAACTGGTAATTATCCAGGAAGAACCGGGGGCAACCGAGCACATCCTTGGAAAGACAGCGAAAAATTAGTCAAGTTCAAAAAAAATTCACTTGAATCGGAGCCCGGACGAAGGAGAAAAGCCCAAAAGAAGAATTGACGTCATGGCGGCCCGACGAGGGGCCATGACGCACACGGTGCCCATAAGCGAGCCCACCGGCGTGCACGCCGGCGCCCAAAGACATGGCTGGTGGCAGCTCTTGGCTGCTGCTACATTTTTTTTTTATCTGCCCAGAACTGAGGCTTGAAACGGAGGTCAAGACGAGTTTTTTTGGAAAAACACGAAGAAGAAACCCCCCCTAAAATCGAGTTTTCTACCCGACCCCACGGACGGAATTGAAAAAAACTCAATGTGAAATCCCCAAAATGCCCCTAGATCAGAACTGAACAAGAGGGTCATAAAGCTGCTAAATGAAAACTGGAAGCTGAAACTTCACGAGGGATTTCCGGTACCAAGACGACATTTTCTGGAAAAACACGAAGAAGAAACCCCCCCTAAAATCATGTTTTCTATTCAACCATATCAAAAGAAGAAAATAAAACTGATGTGAAAGGTCCATAATGCCCCTAGATCAGAATATGCAAAAAAAATGCGAAATGAATTCACAAGAGGCTTAAAACACAAACGATAAGGTTTTGCCCGGAAACGACCATGCACGCAAACATAACTTACCTATTTAGACGGGCTACAATGGTCCATGGCTTAAAAATATAGCCGATACAAAATCCGACCCCCCAACGGGCAAAAAGGCAAAAATGGAACTTGGAATGAAAACTTGGAATCCAAAAATACAAAACGGGGTCAAATGACCGTTTGGCCCTTGGCCACACTTCAAACATGATTAATAAGACCCTATAAAAGAATGAAAATGGAATTCCCACACCCGATACAACCGTGGTGAAGGAATGACTTGCGATTTTTCAAGTTTTTCATAACATTTCATGAAGTTAAAAAGTTGCATAAAATACAATATAGATGTCATTGGCCTCCGGCCTCATCTCATACATATCAAATACATTGAAAGGAGTGTACTTAAGTACACATTACATACATGGAATTAAACATACATATTTTGACATATAAGTCTACAAAATGACATTTCATGCTAACATTTGCATGAAATGGAAACTTGAAAGCTACTCGACATCCAAGGAATGCTAGGCTTCACGAACCAAGTCTTCGTACCTGAAATATTATCATAGGGGTGAGTAACATAAAGCTACTCATAGGAGATGAGCATGCATCGACCTAGCATTTTACAAATTTATCACCTTAAGGTGAAACATGTTAAAGGGGCTCATGCCACCTAACGTCTATGTCCAAGTGAGACTCAGGGAGCATCCTAGGCTACCTTAGAGTCTAAGCAACAAGAATCATGATACACATATGTGTGTGAAACGAATCATGGTTGGGATAATCTAAAAAATACGACAAGAAGAATGCTTGAGCATATATTAACATGAATTGCATTTTCAAAACAATTGAACTAGGTCTAGAGTAATCCATACAACATGACAAAAGCATATTTGAATACAAGTTAACAAGAATCACATTATCCATGCAATTCAACAACAAAAGAGCATGTTATACAATGCAACAAGGTTTAAGTTCTCAAAGCCATCAACTTAGAATCTAAAGCACAAAATAACAGTAATGGTTCATGCCACCTAACGTCTATGTTATAAATGAATCAATAGGATCAATCCTAAGCTTTATTAGAACGTTAAAACACGATTTTCAATATCGATACAATTTAACCAACATTGGAACTTCCAATACAACGCATAAAGCATAATTTCGCAAAGTTAACATCCTGTAACTTAAAATGGAACGAAAAATAAGAAACAACAAGTTACAACATCATCTAGTTATCAACTTGAAAATGAAATGCGAAATCAAACAAAGTGGATACTCGGACGTCACGCCGGATTAGACCGACAACATAGTTACTTTAGGGTTACTAGCCCATGGGTAACCTCCCTATGTGCGCACTAGACTATATATAGAGGGACTATCCCCCGTACTAGAACCACGTCCTAGACATAGCCAAACAACGACATCCCCAAGTTTCCAAAATCAACAAGTTGTGCAACAACACATATATCAACAGGAATATGCAAGATAATCAACTATCTACCAAGCACAACCAAATTTGGAAACCTATACAATACATGCTCTAAGTCCATAACTAATATGATGTGATGAATGTCGAATCTTCAGTGTGCGATTCGTTACACGCTATGCATGAATGATGTTAAATACGAAGTGCGCAAATCATTACACAAGGCAATAATATATTCAATAAGAAAAACATATTCTCATAAGTATAAACATAGCAACTATGTTATCCAATGTTCAAAACATAACCAAATGAATATACAACAAGTCTAAGTCCATGATTTGAATATAGAAACCACTTCTAAAACACAACTAGATCATGGAGTAAATTGATAGAATTTAAATAGATAAACACAATTAAATTCTCTAGATTTCCGATTCAATTTCAATTGACCTCAATTTAATACATGTTAAGGGCATGGCAAGGTCATCACCTATATCCATTCTAAAACTCAATTAGGTTGTTAGAACAACAAAGTAGAACTTTAATTAAATCATGCTAATTTAAATCCCAAGGTTCTAAGACAACTTCAAATAGTCCCAAATTAATATATTCTAGTAAACAAGTCATGGCCAATACAAACATCAAGTTAAAACCTTAATTAAGCTAATGGGAACACAAAATAGATTTTAATTAATTCTTTTAATTAAAATTTCTTGATTTTTAAACTTAACCAAATGCTCTCAAATTAACCTATGTTGGAAAATATGCCAAGGACTAATGTAATATCACATTACAAGTTTATTTCATTCAATTTACGACCATGTGAATTAAACTTTCACTAAAGTTAAATATAAAACAAAAGTTGCAATTCTCATGCAATAAATCCCAATTTAATACATGTGAACAACCATACCAAAACTTAATTGTCTAGCATGCCACAATACAATTCCAAGTTGTATATCACCATGAGGATTAAATCTTAAATATGGAATTTAATTAAATAAAAGGTTTCAAAACTTAACCGAATATTCTAAATCAAATATATGTGAAGCTATATGGCATGTAAATCAAGAATATCAAGTCGGAATTTAAATAGAGTGAATAGTGCACTCTGGGCAACTTAATTAATCAAATTAATTAATAATTACTAATTTTCAAAACACCTCCAATCATTTTCAAATTCAACTATATTGGACAGCATGCTAAGGCCTAATTTAATATGCTAACACATATTGATTTTATGCTAGTTAAGGCCATGTGAATTAATCTTTCACCTAAGATAAATATTAAATAAAATCTTTAATACTTATTCAAATGTTCCAATTTTAATACACGACAATGAGCATATCAAGGGGCAATATAAAATCATGCTACATGTTTAAACCAAGTCATGAGCAACCGGGAAAATTAGATCCCGTACAAGAAAAATAAATAATAAAATCTCTAGATTTTATATTTAATCATGCAAACAAGTAGTATAAGCATCACAAGCATGCTATATAACAAGAATTTAAACCTAGAACATCTCCTACCTCAATTTGAGATGAAAATCTCAAATACCATCAAAATGGAACGGCTCCGAATTCGACGAAACTACTAGGTTTTGTCGGGGACAACGTCGTGTACATAACCCCCATGAAAGCCCCATTAAAAACATAACTTGACCTCAAAACCAAACTCAAGAAATGGTCAAAACTGAATTCTAATAAGGGCGAAAGGTAGAGCACGGCGAGGGGAACAACAAACGTTAAGGCCGAAGACTTTCCATCAAGGAAAAGTGAACCAAAAGATGAGAGAGAAGATGGCAGCACCCCATGGGCTGCCATGGGAGCTCCAGGTCATGCATGAAGAGGGGAGAAAATGAAAAATGAAATATCTCACCCCCCTTTTATAAAAATCTCAAAAAGTGCCCCGAACGGGCCCCGCCGGGTCCGAAAAAGTAAAATTTGAGCAGACGCACTCAAATGGCAAAACTTTGTGAACAAAAAAGATTCAAAATAATAAAATATGAACAACGGAAGAAACGGCGTCAAAAACCGAGTCCCGAACAAAAAGTTATGCCCAAAACAAGTTTGGCGCTAACTGGGGCCAGAAACCCTGAAACTGGAAGACATCGTCCAGGAGGAAATTCCAAGAGTACACAACTCGACGAAATGTGAAAATGAATCTTGTACGAGGATCCAGACTCAAAACAAGACATTTTGCAATAACTTTCATTAATTGCACAATGGCCCCTCCAAAAAGTAAAAACTGCACTTATGGCCCAGAATGAAAATATCTTCCAAAAATATTTTCTTAAAAACCCCTGAAATAAAATATCTTCAAAATATATTTATGAAAAACACCCCAAGAAAAGAAAATAATTTCAAAGAACTTTGCATCCATGCCCCTATGGACATCGGGAGCAACCAGAGTACTTTCTTGCAAAAGTAAAGATACGTATTTCGAAAAAATCACTCAAGATGAAGGCACGTGAAGTCAAAAACCAACTCCGAGCATGAGAAGTGAGGTTGTGCCAACAATGTGACATATGGAGAAAAGACAGAATAGGGAAAAAGACAAAACAGGGAAAAGGACGAAAGGCGCATAGTGTCCGAAAAGTGAAAATGCAGAAATGACTCGGTCCTCAAAGGAAGTTGTCAATTCACATGAAAGAGTCCCAGAAACCAATTCTGAGCACTCGAGATGACACTAAGCGACACGAAACAGAGCTCAGAAAAGAAAATTAAACGAAAAAAATTCATTCGTAAAATTTCAAGAAAAAGGAAAGGGAGGCAAATGACCGGGTCATTACAGCGGAGGTTGGAGAGGAGGTTGCCGTGGGGGCAATAATGGTGTTGGGGGCAGCTTTTTTCCTGCCGAAGGAAGGGATCTGAAGTTGTCTCATCGCTTTGCCGATGGCCGAGAGGGCAACAAGCTTGTCTGAGGTAAGGAGGTCTGAGCAGGAAGGAATATCGTTCAGAACGGCCTATCCCTGCAAACACCGTAGCTCAAATCATTACAAGGAATGCCTAGGGAACAGCATAAGAAAGTACAAAAGCGAGGAACACAAATTTCGCAAGGACAGTCGCTCTTATGGGTTTTATATTTTTTATATGAAGAAACAGAGCACTCGCCAAAAGCGCTCGGGATAGGGAAGTCCTCTACAGCTGGAGAAGACCAGGCTCCCCTAATCCCAATTATATTATTCCTCCAACCCTTCTCAGAGTTGAGTTTATCTTTACATATAGACCTCTTTTCAATCGGGTAAAAGTGGTAGAACGGTTCATCAAGTCGGATTTTGCTAACTTTATAACAGAGGAGAAGATCTATGAGGTCAAGATCTAAGCCTCTGTCACGGTTCATGAGCAATAGAGTAAATAGAACCCTAAGGAAATTTGGGTTTACTTGCAGAGGGAAAAGTTTCAATTTGTTAAAAACATGGTTAAAGAAAGGATGCAGAGGGAACCTAAGGATGTTGAGTTGAATATTGGAAAATAGAACCTCGCTGGGAAGAAGGCCATCTCCAGTTCTGATATTTACATTTTCGGGACATGCCCTAATTTGAACATCGCTGGGAAGATTAAGTTTCATACGAAGAATATTTAGATCTATAGGCATGGTGAAAGCGAATGAAGATTCTAAGGAAGCAAAAGAAGTCTTTTGAAAGAGAAAAATAGGCGAAACTAACCTCAGGGATTGAAAATGGTAGAGAATGTCGCAAGATCACTGAAAGAAAGCTTTCGTAAGAGTTCACCGGAGGAGATTTAGTTTGATTCGAAAAAGACAAGTAAGGATATGACTAACAGTGAGGCAAGATAGAGACGGTAAAGAGATTTGAAGGAACATCTTTGAGATTTATAAAGACAAAGTGGGTCCGAAGGCCGAAGTGTTAAGAAAACGAGAAGTCTGTGAATCTCGAAGTGTTGGTTCTAGATCCAACCGTCTGTTTTCCCATGAGATCTTCTTGAGCCGTTAAAGTCATGATTAGCAGCCGTTAATAATTGCTTCCTAGTAAATTAGGAAGTAATTATGGGGGCAGTTGAGGATACCAAAGAAAGAACGGGCCGGACCTGACCCGCCAGGAGAATACCGGGTTGAGCAACAGGTCCAAGCCCAAACTAAAAGGGTAATACAATGGGCCCAACACCTGGGATCTACCAAGTAAAGTCAGGCCCAAAAAGAAGCCGGCCCGAAGCAGATAACCCAACAATAACCCAACATCAAAAGTTAGTTGCAACACTAGTAATTGTCTATAAATAGAGGTAGAATGTAAGGAAAAGGAGGAATTCTAGAAATGTAATGAAACTCTGTCAAAATTGAGAGAGGGCTTTCTTTGTAACGACCCGGTCATTTGCCTTCCTTTCCTTTTTCCTGAAATTTTACGAATGAATTTTTTTCGTTTAGTTTCTTTTCTGAGCTCTGTTTCGTGTCGCTTAGTGTCATCTCGAGTACTCGAAATTGGTTTCTGAGACTCTTTCATGTGAATTGACAACTTCCTTTGAGGACCGACTCATTTTCACATTTTTCGTTTTTTGACACTATGCGTCTTTCGTCTTTTTCCCTATTCTGTCTTTTCCCCATTTGTCACATTGTTGGCACAACCTCACTTCTCATGCTCGGAGTTGGTTTTTGACTTCACGTGCCTGCATCTTGAGTGGTTTTCTCGAAATACATATTTTTACTTTTACAAGAAAGTACTCTGGTTGCTCCCGGTGCCCATAGGGGCATGGATGCACAATTCTTCAGAATCTTTTTCATTTCTTAGGGTATTTTTCATAAATATATTTTGAAGATATTTTATTTTAGGGGTATCTAAGAAAATATCTTTTGGAAGATATTTTCATTCTAGGGTAGTTTCGCAGTTAACCCTTTTTGTAGGGGTCATTGTGCAATTAACGAAAGTTATTGCAAAATGTCTCGTCTAGGGCCTGGATCCTCGTACAGGATTTATTTTCACATTTCATCAAGTCATGGACTCTTTCAATTCCATTTTGGTCATTTTTCTCCAGTTTTAGAGTTTTTGGACCTAGTTGCCGCCGAACTTGTTTGGGGCATAACTTTCTGCTCGGGACTCAATTTTTAATGTCGTTTCTTCTATTGTTCATATTTTCTTATTTTGAATCTTTTTCATTCACAAATTTTTGCCATTTGAGCGCGTTTGCTCAAATTTCACTTTTCAAGACCCAGCGGGGCCCGTTCAAGGCACTTCTTGAGATTTCTTTAAAAGGGGGGTGAAATATTTTATTTTTCATCTTCCTCACTCTCCTTGCACGACCTAAAGCAGCCATGGATGCCCATGGAGGTGCCACCTTCTCTCTCCTCCTTTGATTTACTTTTCCTAAGTGAAAAGTCCTCGGCCATCACGATTTTTGTTCATTGACGTGTTCGACCATTCCCCCTTATTAGAATTCATTTCTGACCATTTCTTGAGTTTGGGTTAAGAGTCAAGTTGTGATTTTCATGGGGCTTCCTTCGGATTCATGTAGATCGTGTTGTCCCCGACAAAACCCTTCGATTTCGGCGGATTCGGAATACTTTTCTTCCGGTGGGGATTTGGGATTTGCATCTCAAATTGAGGTAAGAGGGTGTTATAATTTAAATTCTTGCTATATTACATGCTTGTAATGCTTATATAACTTGATTACATGCTTGAATGTAAAATCTAGAGATTTTATTATTTATTTTTCTTGTGAAGGATTTAATTTTCCCGATTACCCATAGCTTTGTTTAATCATGTGGCATAATAGAATACTACTCCTTGATATGTAGATTGGCATATATTAAATTTATATTATTTGGACAAGTATTGAAGATTTTATTTAATATTTATCTTGAATAAAATATTAATTCATGTGACCTTAACTAGCTTGAAATCAATGTGTGATAGCATATTATATTAGACCTTAGCATGCTCTTCAACATAATTAAATTTGAAAGTAATTGGAGGTGTTTTGAAAATTAGTAATTATTAATTAATTTGCCCCGAGTGCATTATTCACTCTATTTGAATTCCGACTTGATATTCTTGATTTACATGCCATATAGCTTCACATATATTTGATTTAGAATATTCGGTTAAGTTTTGAAACCTTTTTATTTAATTAATTTCCTTGTTTAAGATTTAATCCTCATGGTGATATACAACTTGGAATTAAATTGTGGCATGCTAGAAAATTAAGCTTTGGTATGGTTGTTCACATATATTAAATTGGGATTAATTGCATAAGAATTGCAACTTTTATTTTATATTTAACTTTAGTAAAAGTTTAATTCACATGGTCGTAAACTGAATAAAATAAACCTGTAATGTGATATTACATTAGTCTGTGGCATGTTCTCTAAGATATGTTAAATTGAGAGCATTTGGTTAAGTTAGAAAATCTAGAGATTTTAATTAAAAGAATTAATTAAAATCTATTTTGTGGTCCCATTAGCTTAATTAAGATTTTAACTTGGTATTTGTATTGGCCATGACTTGTTTACTAGTATATATTAATTGTGGACCATTTGAAGTTGGTTTAGAACCTTGGTAATTAAATTAGCATGAATTAATTAAAGTTCTACTTTGTTGTTCCAATAACCTAATTGAGTTTTAGAATGGATATAGGTGATGACTATGCCATGTTCTTTAATATGTGTTAATTTGAGATTATTTGGAATTGAATTAGAATCTAGGGAATTTAATTATTTTTATTTAATTAAATTCTATCTAATTGAGTCATGGATTTAATTGTGTTTGAAAGTCGTTTCTATATCAAAATCCTGGACATGGACTTGTTGTATATTCATTTGGTTATGTTTTAAGCATTAGATAACATAGTTGCTATGTTTATACTCATGAGAATATGTTTTCCTTATTGAATATATTGTTGCCTTGTGTAATAATTTGCACACTTCGTATTTAACATATTTCATGCATAGCGTGTAACGAATCGCACACTGAAGATTCGACATTCATCATATCATATTAGTTGTGGACTTAGAGCATGTATTATATAGGTTTCCAAATTTGGTTGTGCATGGTAGATAGTTGATTATCTTGTATATACATGCTGATATATACGTTGTTACACAACTTATTGATTTTGAAAACTTGGGTATGTCGTTGTTTGACTACGGCTAGGACGTGGCTCTAGTATGGGGGATAGTCCATCTATGTAGTCTAGTGCGTACATAGGGAGGTTTACCATGGGCTAGTAACCCTAAAGTAACCAAGGTGTCGGCTTGATCTTATTGACGTCCGAGTATCCACTTTGTTTGATTTCGCATTTCATTTCAAGTTAATAACTAAATGATGTTGTAACTTGTTGTTCCTTATTTGACTTCTCATTTTAAGTTATATGATGTTAACTTTGCGAAATTGTGCCTTATGCGTTGTATTGGAAGTTCCCACGTTGGTTAAATTGCATCAATATCATGACTTGTGTTTTGATGTTCTAATATAGCTTAGGAACGATCCTATCGATTCATTTGGAACATAGATGTTAGGTGGCATGACCCACTCCTGTCATTTTCATGCTTTGGATTTTAAGTTAAAGGCTTTGAGAGTTTATACTTTGTTGCATCGTATAACTTGCTGTTATGTTGTTGAATTGTATGAATGATGTGATTCTTGTTAACTTGTATTCAACTATGTTTTTTGTCATGTTGTATGGATTACTCTAGACTTTGTTCAATTGCATTGATGTGATCCATGTTAACTATAAACTTGTTGTATTAATTGGATTACTCCAACTTTAACTTGTTTCATATATGTATATATATCATGATTCTTATTACTTATACTCCATGATAGCTTAGGATGATCCCTGAGTCTAATCTTTGACATAGACGTTAGGTAGCATGATTCCTTTTGAATTATATCATGTTAGTCCTAAAAATCTTCAAGAAATCGAGTCGATGCATGCTCATTCTCTACGAGTAAACTTGTTTACTCACCCCGAAGTTACTGAGAGATTTGATCAGGTACGAAGACTTGGTTCGTGATGCTTGTCGTTCGTTGGGATAGCTACTAGCTTTTCAAGTTTCTATTTCATACAAATGTTAGCATGGAATATCATTTTATAGCCTTTTGTATAAAACTTGTATTATGTGCTTAAGCACACTTTTTGGTATTCATTCTATGTATATAATATATGGATAAGGACCAAACTTCATTTGTAATCCATGTATATTCAAAAATGTAGAATTTTGCCTTTAATGTGAAAAGTATGAAAACTAGGGTTTTGATATGTCATTTTCGCACCGGTGCGTGCATTGTGTATATAATTCATCCTTTAGCATTCATTTGCCATATGTGATGTGTGGTCAAGGGCCAAACACCATTTAGTTTTCATTTTTGCATTTTAGTTCACATATTGCATTTTTGGGCTAAATAGTAGAAACTGAGCCTTTAAGGGTTCATTTTCAAATCGGGTAGTGTAAAGTGTGTTTCGGCACCTCCACTAGGTCTCATTTATCTTCTATGAAGTGTGGCCAAGGGCCAAACGGTCATTTGAAACCACTTCCTAATTTTGGTTTCCATATTTTCCATTTCAAGTCCATTTTCGCCTTTTCGGCCGTTAGGGGGTCGAATTTTGCATCGGTGGTATTTTTAAGTCGTGGACCATTGTAGCACATCCAAATAGGTAAGTTATGTTTGCATGCATAGTTGTTTCCCGGCAAACCCTCTTCTTTGGTGAAATGAGCCTCCTATAGACTCATTTTGCATTATTGTTGCATAATCTGTTCTAGGGACATTATAAACTTTTCACATCAGTTTTATTTTATTCTTTCGACATGTTCGCTTAGAAAACGTGATTTTAGGGGGGGTTTCTTTTTTGTATTTTTCCAGAAAATGTCGTCTTGGTGCCAGAAATCCATCGCAAAGTTCAACTTTCTGTTTTTCATTGAACTGCTTTTTGGACCCTTATGATCAGATTTCTTGGAGGGGCATTTTGGGCATCTTACAGTGAGTTTTTTTCATTTTTTCTCACCATGTCAGGTAGAAAACTTGATTTTAAGGGGGTTTCTTTTTCGTGTTTTTCCAGAAAAATTCATCTTCATTCCCGTTTCCGATCTCAGATCCTGTAGCAGCTTTTTACCCTCTTGGTCTAGACTGATCTAGAGGCATTTCGGAAATTTTCTTTAAAAAATAAATTCCGTTCTTGACATGGTCACATAGAAAACATGATTTTAGGGGTGTTTCTTCACAAAATTTTTCCAGAAAATGTCATCTCGGACCCAAAAACCCCGTGCCAAAATCTGATTTCCTGTGCGCATTTGCACTATTTGAAAAAGTCTGTTGTAAGGGCATTTTGGGGATTTCACGTCAAAAATAAATTTTTATTTTGACATGGTCAGCTTGGAAAAATTATTTTGAGGGGGGTTTCTTCTTCATATTTTTCCAGAAAATGTCGTTTAGTACCTCAAAATGGCACACAAACTTCAGCATTTTTGCCCAGGTTACTATTCACAGCCTCGGCGACGTCAAAACCTTGTTTTGACTTTTCTCTTCCATCCGGACTCTGAATCAAGTGATTCTTGAATCTAACTTGATTAATTTTTCACTGTCTTCCCAGTGGCGTGTTCGGTAGCACCCGATTTTATTTTTTTAGAAATGACCATTTTGCCCTTGGGGCTATTTTTGTCTGGTTTTCTTGTAATTTGCTTTCGCTACTTTCTTTTGAATTCTGTGACTTTACGGGAAGTCACGGATGTGTCTCGAGAATAATTTACATTCTAGGGACGTCATTTCTATGCAAAATGACTATTTTACCCCTATGGGCTTATTTGTTATATTTTTGACCTTTTGCTTCCGCATCAGTTCTCATTGAGTTCCACGACCTCATGGAAGGTTACTTTGACTTCTTAGAGTCTTGTTTTCCGTTTTCGCTTTCACATATGGGATTCGTTATTGGGTCAATCTTCGATTCATCATAGGACACGCTAGCCTAAAAACCAAGGTTGTCACATTCTTTACATTTTCATACCTATATAAGGATTTTGAGCCACTTTTACACATATACTTGATAACATATCATATTGAAGAGAATCAATCTTAGAGATTAAGAAAGGAGAGGATGAGAGGCTAGAGACTAGAGACATACCATTTGGGAGTTCTTTCATTCATCTAGGGTTTCCACCAAGAAGGAGATTATCCTTACCGTAGAGATAGCCCTTGAGGGTTGGAGGACTATATCAATGAGTGTGTAAACATCTTCTTGGGGCTAGAGTTAGCCCTAAGCATGGATTCTAGACCTTGATGTTTTGTATTTTTTAGGGGATTTGTGTTATAATTCTTATCTTGACACTTGATTTATCTATGAATCTTGTTTATTCAATGATTTGTGTGGTTTAATACTTCCAATTGATCAATTCATTCTATTCATATGTCTATGTATGCTAAAATAGATGTTCATGTGTTTATCTTTAGTTTTTGGGTTGTTGATGCATATCTATGTGTGTTGATGCTATGAATCTAGAGATTGTCAAGGCATGGTACTTAATAGAATACTCTTGTGGTTTATTTGATGGTTCATACTCATTTCTTAATGGATTGTGCCTTTCCCTTAGTTTAATTAGTTTAATTTTCATGTCCTTAACTTAGTTGTAGTGTAGTTGCCTTAATTTCTTAGATGGGAAGACAATCCATGCTTGTTGTTTGATGTTCCATGCTTATGAATACAAGTAGTATATTTCTCTAACCATATGATGTGTTTAGATTATGAGCTTGAAGGAAGGAATAATGGCTTAATTTGATATATTATGCTATTCACCGTGTTGCTTAGACAATACTCCCTCTGTCCCAAAAAAGATGTCATGCTTTCCTTTTTGGTTTATCCCAAAATAGTTGTCCACTTTCCTTTTTCAAACAATATATTTTACATCTTTCCATTTATGTCCTTGGAGTTTAAAATTTCAAACTTGAATATAAGGGCAAATTAGTAACTTTCTAAGGAGACAAGGCATGTCCCACATGTTCCCTTAAAAATTCATACTCCCTGGGTTGGTTTATCTGGGGCTCTATTCTGTCGATGCATTACAAGCTCAATTTAATATATGTTGAAGAACTTATCATGATCATTACATATATTCCTTCAAAACCTAATTTAAATCATGGAAACATATGAATAAAAATTAATTAAATTAATTTATAAATTCCTCTAGATTTCAAAACAACCTAAAATGATTTCAAATTAACATAAGTTATAAATCAAGTCATGGCCTTTCCTAAAATCATGTCTTAGCTTAATTTCATGCAAGGTACCATTAATTATTATCTTCAAATTTTAAATCAAAGACATGTAATACATATGAATCATGTTATAAAACATATAAAAGATTAAAGAACATAACTTAGAACACCCCCTACCTCAGAAAGAGGATTGTTCCTCTTGAATCTAAGGAAAGTAAAGGAATTCCAAGTTTTCCTTCTAGGGTTATGAAAAGGAAGATGAGGCAAGGCTTTTGTATTCCAAGCTCAAGGATCTAAAGTGAGTGGAAGGAGGTTAAAAATGAAGTTAAAGCCTTAAACCAAGCTTTGTCTTCAATGGTGGCTAGGTTAGGGTTCTTGAGAGGAAAAAGATTAATGAAATAAAAATATAAACCCTAAACTAAATGTGGTGGGATTCTCCACTCACTAGGTGCTCTTGCACTACTTCTCACACATACACAATGCAAGACTAAATTAGGTGCCTACACTTGTCATTAATCCATGGTTCCTTCCTAGGCTTAATCCTAAGCCTACACTTGTCACTAATACTTGTCTCTTTCCTAGGCTTAATCCTAAGCTTACACTTGTCAACCATCCAAGCCAACAAGTGCTCATATCCTAGGCTAACAAGTAGGTGAATTTTCACTCTCCACGTGTCATCGTCCAAGTCATCAAAGTATCTCTACACAAAAGTCAACAAGTGGACCAATGAGAGTGTGACACTTGTCACATTTTTTCGAAAATTGCTAAAAGAACCTTCTCCAAAATATTTTCCAAATTAAATTACAAAATGGTCCTTAAGAAGAAAAATAATTACTTTATTTAATTACACTAAACCCCTCAAGTTATGAATATTACCAAAAGGCCATGCATCCATGCCCTTTATAAGAAAAGTAAACATTTAACACGCTTTTCTACAAAAGTAAAAATAAATATATTATGGAATTTAAATATCATGGATGTATGCAAAGCTGAAATCAAATCCGAGCACAAAAAGTGAAGTTATGCATGGAAAAATGGAAACCGAGAAAAAGACGAAAAAAGAAATTCGCCGAAAAAGAAAAAAAAAAAATGACCGGGTCATTACAATTTTTCATTTTTTTGATTGATTAATGATGGAAAATAAAGAAAAAGATAATAATTATATGAAAGAAAACTATTTTAACTAAAAAAACAAATTTATAGGTTAATTAAACATGAATTATTATGCCACAACATATTTGAACCCAAATCAAAGGGGACACTAAATAATACTCCCATTCACTTATTGAATTATACTATAAACCATCATTACTCACACAAGAAGAGTGTAATAAGCTATGTTTATAAATAGTTATGTGTTGATATACGTGTCATGATGTCTGTTCGAGTTGCACCATCTCTGAAAATAAGCACACCTGACCAATACTTATCTGGCGTGCTCTTGAAAGGACCGAGAATCCTCGAGTTACTTGTCCTATAACTGAATTTACTGACCGAGGAAAGCACCCCTTCTTCTCCTGTGGATGCGCCCCGCTCTAGTCGGATGGGCCCCTCCTCCCTTCTTTTCCGAGGTTGCTTCCTGCAGGCGTAAGCTCGGGTAATTTTTTTATTCTCGAGCTCCTTTTTAACTGTAGGGACATCAAGGTGCAGATCCAAAATAGAGCCCGCAGGGCTGAGAAGGCGGAACCCCGAGGAAGGCTTTTTCCCTATCTTCAGTTGTGGGAATCTGAGTATCAGTGGTTAGGTGGCTGAGTTCCAAGGAATCGCCTCAGTTTGAGGTCTACACAAGGGGGAGAGAATGTTAAATACCCAATAACTAAGCTCGAGTAATAGAGACCTCATAATACATTAAATATATCTCATTGAGTTACCATTGGATAAAGAGGCTCGAGTAATAGAGACCTTATAATACATTAAATATATCTCATAAAGTTACCATTGGATAAAGAGACAAAGAGACAGTTAGCTCTCATGACCAAGGGTTCTTACTTAAGTAAAGCGATTATTGGATAAAGAGGGAGTTAGCTCTTATGACCAATGGTTCTTACCTAAAAAAACTTCAAAAGTTCATTACGAAGTGGATGCGCAGCAGAACGAAGCTCTTAGCTTCTTTCCATACTTCTTTCCATTTACATTTTTTTGTATTTGTAGTGTGCAAATAAAATATTAACGATTTAGGTAATTATGTGGCAGAGTATCACTACTCAAGATATTATTATTAATATTGATAATATTTGGATTTAGAAATAGAATTTACCGTGTTTGGAATCATCAGATTGTGAATGGGATTTTAAAGTTATAGGATGTCAAATCCTTTTTTTGATGTGTTTCAAATCCGTCAATTTATCGTAATCGAAAATCAACTCGTATCAACCAATCGAATTTGCTGAATAAGTAAAGGTAGTATTAATTATATAAATTCTAATAATCGTTGATTAATTTAGCATGTCTGCTACGTAAGATATAATCGTGCTTGCAAAAATGTAGGAAATTAAAGTATCTTGGTGTTCTCTTTCATAAGTCAATCCAGAAGTAAACTAATTAAAAGAATTCTGATAAATCATTGATTCGTCTGGTATCGAAATATATGATTCGTTTATAAGTTTACTAGAAAACGACATAATTTGACGGGATTTGGAAGATAAATATGATATTATCTTAATTAACCTTGTACAATATCTACTTAACCTATTTCAATCTCCAACCGTCTTCTTCTCATTTAACCCTATCCTATTAAATATATACTAGCATATCTCTATCTCCAACGTTATTTAACTAATTCCATACTACTCTCTCATATAACTGTTCACCAACGTTATTTTACATTTTAGTGATTTTTTTTTTTTTAAAGTATGTTGGTGATGTTTAATAATTAGTTTTTTAATTAAAAAATAATTGCTCCTTTTTTACGTGATATGTTAAATAAGTAAATTTTATATTTCAATTGTATCATGTATTCCTGGTCTTTGTTTGTGTATTTGATGTAACTTTAGAACATATTTGACAATAAAATAAATATTTTATTTATCATTTATAAACAAGAGCAAAAATGGTATAATATTATTTTTATTCCAAATCACCTTTTAAATCAACTTTAAATTCAATTGGTTCCAAACATAGAAATAAAATTTCATTTTAATTCCAATTCCTGTTCTAATACCGATTCTTTTTTCAAATCCTAAAATAATTGATTTACCGAAAAATTTTCTACCAAACTAGGAAACTTAATTGTGAAACCGGGCTTTTATTTATTTAGAAGCCCATGTAGAGGGTGCAGCCGCAAACCCTAAAAAAGAGTTATAAAATGTGTCTCGCGCAATCGCAAAGTAGCGGATTTGGGGTTTCTGTAAGGAGCTGGAGTACCGAAGGAGAGAAGGGTTCTTGAAGCCGCCACGGATTTCAACGGTATGCTTCTTCTTTTTCGCAATCCACCGGTGTTTCTCTCTGTTTTTTATTTTTATTTTTTTATTTTTTATTTTCTTTTTCTTTGTCTTCTCTCCTCTTGTGCCTTTTTTTTTTTTGGTGTGGATCAGCAATAAACAGATATTTTTATTGAGAAAAAAAGATCTAAACAATTTCAGTTTTTTCTCTGTTAAGGATCTTTGTCTGACCTTTTTATTTATTTTACTGGGTGGGATGGGGTTTGATTTAATTTTTTGTTTTTTTGCATCAACAACCATCAATCTATACATACTTTACACATATAGATATTAGATATATGAATAGTATTAGATATATGAATATATGTACACATTATACAAACACTTCTATAAAGAAAGATCTCGATGTTGAAAGATGTTTTCGAAATTTTTAATTACTGTGTGTTTATAGTTTATTTATTTATTGTTAAATTGAAGAATTTACTTGATAGGATTATATATATATATATATATAATTCTTTTTGTATTTTTGTTTTGCTTTTTGTTTTTATTAGAATTGCAGAAAAGATAAAAGATAAAAGATGAAGATGTCGTATAACAAGGGCTGTGCAAATCCTAAGCCTGAGAAATTTGTTTGGCAAGAATGCACAAAGGGATGTGCAATTCCTGAGCTTGAAAATTTTGTTTGCCAATGCACGGAGGGGCATTGTTTTTACTGCAAGCAATTATATGCGAATCTAATTCAGAAAAATGAACAAAAATATCTTGAAAACAAGAATAAATTCAACCAATGCGCAGTGGCCTTTTCTGCAAGTCTCAAGTCGTTGGAGAATACAATGAAGCGATTAAGGGAGGACAGCCTTGAACAGGGCACAACCAAATCAAGCAATTGCAACATCAATTCAGGTTACGACAGTTGGAGGTAGTTAATATCGCAAAGGAAGTGAGAATGAGGTTTTTGAGGGACGGAATTGACTTGCCGGAGTGGGTGAATGGGATTGCTGACAACAGAGTGAAGCTTGAAGGAGAGCAAGTGAGTGGGATTGCTGACAACAGAGTAAAGCTTGAAGGAGAGCGGGTGAATGGGATTGCTGACAAGCGAGTGAAGCTTGAAGGAGAGCAAGTGAGTGGGATTGCTGACAACAGAGTGAAGCTTGAAGGAGAGCAAGTGAGTGGGATTGCTGTCAACAGAGTAAAGCTTGAAGGAGAGCGGGTGAATGGGATTGCTGACAAGCGAGTGAAGCTTGAAGGAGAGCAAGTGAGTGGGATTGCTGACAACAGAGTGAAGCTTGAAGGAGAGCGGGTGAATGGGATTGCTGACAACCGAGTGAAGCTTGAAGGAGAGCGGGTGAATGGGATTGCTGACAAGCCAGTGAAGCGTGAAGGAGAACGGGTGGATGGGATTGCTAACAAGCGAGTGAAGCTGGTATTATTTTTTTTATTATTATTTTTTTTTCTACTTTGGTGATGGTATGATTTGGGTGTGGTTGTGGTGATGTCTAGGTTATCAAGGTGTTTCAAAAATTTTATTTTTTTCTATTGTGGTGGTGGTGGTAGTTCTGGTAGCATCTGGGTGTGTTGGTAGTGGTGTCTCGGTGTGATAATGGTTCTAATTGCGTTTGAGACATATAAGTATGGGTTGGCTACGGTTTTCAATTTTTTTTCTTTCTCTTGTGATGTTTGGGTGTGGTGGTGTTGATTATGATGGTGTACAATTATCTGGCTATTTTTTTTAAAAAAAAATTAAATTTTCTTTTTCCCTTTTAATTTTTATATTGTTGTGATGGTTATGGTGATATAAGAATTATTATATATAAACTCTATTTATATGTATATAAGAGATGAAGAGGTTAGTTTGGTTTATTAAATTTAGTTATTATGTTAAATTTGTAATTTTATGATTTAAATGGAGCTGTTGACAAGTCAAAGGGTTTAAAGGTAATTTCATATCTTTTTAGAGGTCTGGAGGGGGTGTCAATGCACATTTTTTAAGTCTCAGGAGGTGTCAATGTTAAAAATGCCATTGATCGATTGTTGAGTGGCATTGACCAAAACTTGAGGGGTGTCATTATAATTTACCCTACCTCTTTTATGTTTAAAGTATATTTAAAAAAAAAATTATAGTAGAGCATAATTAAATAAAAGAATTGGATCCTAAAAATAGAACACAAAGACAAAAATAAATAGATGGGGATTGATTATTGTCTCCAAAGTCTTCATCGTCCACGACACTTGGAGACAATAATCAATCCCCAAAGTCTTCATGGTCCACGACACTTGTCAACAGTATGTTTGGCTTCAAAACTAGTTCAGAAGGCAAATTTATCGGGGCATGAGAGATTGTGTGCCAAGCAAGAAAATCTCCAATGTTCCAACTTGTACTTAAATCCAGCCTATTGGTCTCTCTCTCTTCCACCATTTTTAAGGATAAATTTGGTATTAATAAGATGACATTAGTCTCTCCTTCTGTTACCATCCATTTTCTCCTATTTTTGGGAAGGTAACGGTAATATCCTTAATTTTCAAAGGATTTAATTAGAATTTAATTATTTATTCTATTTCAATTTTAATTGATTATTTGATTACATGGCTAATTGTTTATATATTTATTTGATTTATTTATTTAAATCAATTATGTGTTTGATTGTGCGCTTTTAATTAATTGTTTGTCTGAGTGTTACGTATTTAGTTGTATTTAAATTATTAGGATTAAATAATTTATTTGTTTTATTTTATTTTTATTTTACTTTTTGAATGAGTTGGATTTAAATAGTAGTAATGAACCAACCATATAGGTTTCAAGGACTACTTGGATTGGGAAACTAAATAGGTAATGATATGACCCATGGATATTAGTGATATATATTGATATATATAAGGATATTATTATTATTATTAGTATTAATAGTAATATATGGATAGTCTGTAATATAATTATATATTAATACTTATATATATATATATATATATATATATATATACACGCGCATAACAGATGACTTATATATATTCTTTTCTAGTTTATTTTCGTTTTCTATTTTCCTTCTCCTTAAGGTATTGGAAGTAGGATTAGGGTAGGATTATGGAAGCCTCTATATATATATATATATATATATAATATAAGTCTGCTAGGGGTTTTATTATCACGTGAAAAGAAATAGAGGCAGAGAGAAACTGAGAGTTAGAGAGAGAAACTATGAAAGGAAGAGAGGGAGGAAGAAGGACGCCGGCCAAGGAAGGAAGGCCGAAATCCAAGGAGGGAGGAAAAAGGTTGTTTGTGGGCCAGGACTCGAGAAGCAGAGGGCAGGAAAGGCAACCCAATGGTCACCGAAAAACAAAGGACGAAGGAGGTTTAGGATTTCAATATGAACTCCTTAAAGCAATTTTTTCCTCTAACTCAATCTTGTCCTTTGACTACGTATTCAAAACATGCCTAGGTCAATTTCAGGATAATTAAACAATAGAAATGACCATGTTTGCATGCTAAAACAGATTAAAAACAGTATGTATGTTTATGTTTACGTATTAATTTGATTTTGAATCTAGATGTATAATTACCTGTTTTAATTCGATGTAATAATGCATAAAGGCTTTAAATAAATACTTGGGATCGTTTGGGACTTAATATAGCCATTAGGATCCTTAACGGAGGAGAATGAAGTAGGTAGAGGTTGCCGGAGCTAGAGAAGACAAAGGGCCGCATGAACCGGTCGACTGGTTTGAAGAACCCGTTAACCGATTTGCTTAAATCGGTCGACGTATGCTGAGAACCCGTCGACCTATTTGTGTAAGTCGATCAACGTTTGCAGGAAATCCGTTGACCGATTTAGGAACTCGTCGACTGGTTTGGGTCCAGTGTAGGGTTTTCATGGGATTTCGTGCCTAGGATTTGTTCGGGTCAATTTTAATGATTTTAAAAAGCTGAAATTGACTCAATAAAGGACTGGAATGCATAATATATAATATTAATATGCTAAATGTGATGATCCTGGTTTTTAGGCCAGTGCGTCAGTGATGAACCGAAAGGATGATCTGGTAACGGATCCGAAATACGAAAGTAAAAACAGAAAATAAGACTCTAAGAAGTCAAAGTGACCTTCCATGAGGTCGTGGAACTCAATGAGAATTAATGCGGAAGCAAAAGATCTAAAATATGACAAATAAGTTCCCAAGGGCAAAATTGTAACTTTTTGAAAATATGAACTCAATTTCCACCGAGTACACTGTTGGAAAGATAACGAAAAACTAATCAAGATGGACTTAAGAATCGCATGATTCGAAGTCCGGACGAAGGAGAAATGGCATGACGAAGAAAAATGAATACTTAAGGCAAAAAGGGTAAAATGGTAATTATTTAAGAAGATCTGGATGCAACCGAGCACACCGTTGGAAAGACAACAAAAAATTAGTCAAGTTAAAAAAAAAGTTCACTCGATTTGGAGTTCAAACGAGGGAGAAACGAGTGTTTGAAGTTGAGAAGTCGCGGCGGCCCGACGAAGGCCATGGCACGCCCCATGCGCGCCCGGCGCCCATGCCGGCGCCTAATGGCATGCACCATGACATGCTAGGAAGGATAAAATTTCAACCAGAACTGAGAGCCGAAACGAGGTCCGAAACAAATTTTTCTGGAAAAATATAAAAAAGAAACCCCCCTAAAATCGAGTTTTCTACCCGACAACATAGACGGAAACGAAAAAAACTCACTGTGAAATCGCCAAAATGCCCCTAGATCAGAACTGGACAAGAGGGCAAAAGTTGCTACAGTGACTATCCTGATCTGAGAGCAGAAACGGAATAGAAGATAAATTTTTTAGGAAAAACACGAAAAAGAAACCCCTCCCGAAATCAAATTTTCTACCCAGCAACAATGGAGAAAATGAAAAATACTTGCTGTAAAATGCTCAGAATGCCCTCCCAAGAAATCTGGTCTAGAGGCTTAAAAAGCTGCTAAAATGCAAAACTGAAAGTTGAATTTTGCGAGGGATTTCCGGCATCAAGACGATATTTTCTGGAAAAATACAAAAAAGAAACCCCTCTAAAATCACATTTTCTAAGTGACCATGCGAAGACCGGAATTTATTTCCCGAAAAAAAACTCCAGAATGCCCTAAAACCAGATTATGCAAGAAAATTTTAAAATGAGTCTATATGAGGCTCAATTTACAAAGGAAATGGTTTTTCTTGAAAATGATCATGCACACAAACGTAAATTACCTATTTGAACGTGCTACAATGGTCCATGGCTTAAAAATACCGCTGATGCAAAATCCAACCCCCCAATGGCCAAAAAGGTGAAATGAACACGAAATGGGGAAATTTGAAAATCAAAATTAACAAATGATTTCAAATTACCTTTTGACCCTTGGCTACACTTCAAACATGATTAATGAGACCCTATAAAAAAATAAAAATGGAATTCTCACACCTGATGCAACCATAGTGAGACAATGACTTGTAATTTTTCAATATTTTCATGATATTCCATGGAGTCAAAAGTCACCTAGAATACAAAATACATGTCATTGGCCTCTGGCCATATCTCATACATGTCAAATACATTACAAAAAGAATACTTATGTACACATTACATATATGGAATAAAAAATACAAGTTTTGATACATAAAGCTACAAAAAGGATTTCATGCCAACATTTTCATGAAAATGATACTTCAAGTCTACGAAACTTCCATGGCTTAGTGTGCATCCCAAAACAAAGTCCCTGTACCTGAAAAATGTCCCCACAACGTGAGTGAGTAACATAAAGCTATTCGTAAGAGATGAGCATGCATCGACCTAGCATTTTACAATTATATCACCTTAAGGTCAAACATGTTAAAGGGGCTCATGCCACCTAACATCTATGTTAAGATGAGACTCAGGGAGCATCCTAAACTACCTTATATCATTTCTAGCATAAATCACATCATCTATGCAATTTAAACAATATAGAAGCATGTTATACAAGGCAACAAGATATAGGTTCTCAAAAGTATCAACTTGCAATTTAAGATACGAAAACAACTAAAGTGGGTCATGCCACCTAGCGTCTATGTTTCAATGAGTCTAAGGAATCTTCCTAAGCTACATTTGAACATCAAAACACGAATCACAATATCGATGCAATTTAACTAACATTGGAACTTCCAATACAACGCATAAGCACGATTTTTCTAAGTTAACATCTTGAAACTCAAAACGGAAAATCAACTAAGGAACAACAAGTTACGATATCATCTAGTTATCAACTTGAAATGAAATGCAAAATCAAACAAAGTAGATACTTGGACGTCACGCCGGATCAGACCGACATCATAGTTACTTTAGGGTTACTAGCCCACGGGTAACCTCCCTATGTGCGCACTAGACTATATAGAGGGATAATCCCCCATACTAGAACCAAGTCCTAGCCGTAGCTAAACAACAACATCCCCAAGTTTCTAAAATCAACAAGTTGTGCAACAACGTATATATTAACATGTATATACAAGATATCAACTATCTACCAAACACAACCAAATTTGGAAACACATACAATACATGCTCTAAGTCTACAACTACTATGGCATGACAAATGTGGAATCTTCAGTGTGCGATTCGTTACACACTATAACAATATCATTCAATATTGAAAGCATAATCTCATGAATTTAAATATAACAACAATGTTATCAATTGCTCAAATATAACCAAGTGGATATACAACAACTCCAAGTCCATGATTTAAACATAGAAATAACTTCCAAGACGCAATTAAATCCATGGAGCAATTTGATAGAATTTAATTAAATAAACACAATTAAATTCTCTAGATTCCAATTCAATTCCAAATAACCTCAAATTAATACATATTAAAGGACATAGCATGGTCATCACCTATATCCATTCTAAAACTCGATTAGGGTGTGGGAACAATAAAGTATGATTTTAATTAAATCATGCTATTTTAAATCCCAAGGTTCTAAAACAATTTCAAATAGTCCCAAATTAACATATGCTAGTAAACAAGTCTTGGTCATTACAAATATCAAGTTAAAAACTTAATTAAGCCGAGTGAACCATTAAATATATTTTAATTAATCCTTTTAATTAAAATTTCCAGATTTTCAAACTCATATAAATGTTTTCAAATTAACATATGTTAGGGAACATGCCAAGGCATATTGCAATATTACATTACAAGCTTCTTTCATGCAAGTTACATCTATATAAATTTAACTTTCACCAAAGATAAATATTAAATAAAAGTTACAATTCTCATTCAAATGATCCCAATTTAATATATGTTAACAAGTATACCAAGGCCTAAATTACTAGCATGCCACACTTAAATTCCAAGTTGTATATCACCATGAGGATTAAATCTCAAACAAAGAAATTAATTAAGTGAAAGGTTTCAAAACCTAATCAAATATTCTAGATTTAATATAAGTGAAAGTACATGGCATACACATCAAGAATATTAAGTCAGAATTTCAAAGAAATGAATAGTGCAATTGAAGCAAATTAATTAATCAAATTAATTAATAATTTCTAAATTTCAAAACATCTCCGATTACTTTCAATTTCACATATGTTGAAGAGTGTATTAAAGCCTAATATAATATGCTAACACATATTGATTTCAAGCTAGATAAGGCCACATGAATTAAATATTTACTTAAGAAAAATATTAAATAAAATCTTCATTTCTTGTCCAAATGTTCTCAATTTAATATATGTCAATGACCATATCAAGGGGTAATATAATTCCATGCCACATGTTTAAACAAATCTAAAACCAACTGGGAAAATCAAATCCTTCACAAGAAAAATAAATAATAAAATCTCTAGATTTGTTACTAAAGCATGTAATTAAGTCACATAAACATCACTAGCATGCAATATAACATGAATAATAACCTATAACACCCCCTACCTCAATTTAAGATGAAAATCTCAAATCCCCACCGAAAAAAAAGTGTTCTGAATCTGACGATACCGCTGGGTTTTGTCAGGGACAATGCCGTGAACAAGAATCCCTAAGAATCCCCATGAAAATCACAACTTCACTCCAAACCCGAACTCAAAATTTGGCCAAAAACGGATTCTAATAAGGGGGAAAGGTAGAGCACGACGAGGCCTACGAGAAACGTTAAGGCCGAAGACTTTTCACTAAGGAAATCAAGTAGAGGAGAAGAAAGAGTGAAGGCAGCCCCTTGGGCTCCCATGGCTGCCGGTCAAGAGGAAGAAGTAGGCTGAAAGTTCACTTTTAAAATTAGGGCAAACTATTCATAGAAATTTCAAAAAGTGCCCCGAAAGGGCCCCGCCGGGTCTGGAAAAGTGAAATTTGAGCAGACGTGCTCAAACGGCAAAACTTCGTGAATGAAAAAGATTCAAAATGAGAAAATATGAATAACGGAAGAAACAGCGTCAAAAACCGAGTCTTGAGCAGAGAGATATGCCCCGAATAAAGTTCGGCGCTAACCGGGGTCAGAAATCCCGAAACTGGAGAAAAATGACCAGAAGGAAATTCTAAGAGTACATGACTCGACAAAATGTGAAAATGAATCCCGTATGAGGATCAGGCTCAAAATGAGGCATTTTTGTAATAAGTTTCATTTTTTACACAATGGCCATTCTAAAAAGTAAAAACTGCACTAATGACCCAGAATGAAAATATCTTCCAAAAATATTTTCTTAAAACCCCTGAAATAAAATATCTTTAAAAGATATTTATGAAAAACACTCCAAGAAAAGAAAAAGATCCTAAAAAACTATGCACCCATGCCCTTATGGATACCGGGAGCAACCAGAGTACTTTCTTACAAAAGTAAAGATGCGTATTTCGTGGAAACCACTTAGAATGGAGGCACGTGAAGTCAAAAACCAACTCCGAGCACAAAAAGTGAGGTTGTGCCAAAAAGTGACAAATGGGGAAAAGACGAAATAGGGAAAAGGACGAAAAAGTGAATAGTATCTGAAAAGTAAAAATGCAAAAATGACTCAATCCTCAAAGGAAGTTGTCAATCCATATGAAAGAGTCTCGAAAACCGTTTCTAAGCACTCGAGATGACACTAAGCGACGAGAAACATAACTCAAAAGAAAATTAAACGGAAAAAATTTATTCGTAAATTTTCAGCAAAAATGAAAGGAAGGCAAATGACCGAGTCATTACACTAAAGTTTAGACAATATAGAATTTTAAATAAAATAGAAGTTGTTTATTTGATGATTTGGTTGTATTAAATTGTTATAACAATTAAATGATTTTTTAAATGATTTTAATCATGTTATAGAGGTTTATGCAATTTAATTAAGATGTAGGTTAATTACTTGTGATGTAAGTTAACTATATATGTAATGACCCACTGCACCACATGGTATGATATTGTCCGCTTTGGGCCTGAGCTCGCACGGTTTTGCTCTTGGGCTTCACCCCAAAAGGCCGCATACCAATTGGAGATGACACACTTACATATAAGCACTTCACCTTTCCTTTACCCAGGCGATGTGGGACTGTGCACCCGTAGCTCGCCAGTGTGGTAGCCTGACAGTGTCTCTTTCACCCGCCTACGGCACACCCGCCCACAAGGTCATCACAATCCACCCCCCTTGAGGCCCGACGTCCTCGTTAGCACACTTCCGGCTGGGTCAGGTTCTGATACCATTTGTAACGACCCACTCCACCACATGGTATGATATTGTCCGCTTTGGGCCTGAGCCCGCACGGTTTTGCTCTTGGGCTTCACCCCAAAAGGCCTCATACTAATTGAATTTCCCAGGTGATGTGGGCGGGTGTGTCGTGGGAGGGTGCAAAAGACACTGACAGGCTACCACACTGGCGAGCTACGGGTGCACAAGTCTCACATCGCCTGGGAGAGGGAAAGGTGAAGTGCTTATATGTAAGTATGTCATCTCCAATTGATATGAGACATTTTGAGGTGAAGCCCAAGAGCAAAACCGTGTGGGTTCAGGCCTAAAGTAGACAATATCATACCATGTGGTAGAGTGGGTTATTACAAAATGGTATCAGAGCCTGACCCAGCCGAAAGTGTGCCGACGAGGACGTCGGGCCTCCAAGGGGTGTGGATTGTGATGACCCTGTGAGCGGGTGCAAGAGACACTAACAGACTACCACATTGGCGAGCTATGGGTGCACAAGTCCCACATCGCCTGGGAAAGGGAAAAGGTGAAGTGCATATATGTGGTGGTGTCACTTCAATTGGTAAAAGGCCTTTTGGGATGAAGTCCAAGAGTAAAACCGTGCGGCTTCAGGCCTAAAGCGGACAATATCATACCATATGGTGGAGTGGGTCGTTATAATATACTATTTAAATATATTGTTTATATTGCTAGAAAAATGCAATGGATGTCTAAATGATGATTATTATATTTATTTCTGGATTATTTGATGTATATACATACTTACATCACTTACTAGATTGGAAACCATTGTTAGGATATGGTTTTTGATTTATGTACCAATGTCAGGATATGGAGGCATATTATGGATGGCTGGATATTAAGTTTAGTCTCATCTATTCGTGTGAGGTTACGGAACCATGTAGATGACATGCCATTGAAAGACTATATATGGCAGATAGTTTACATTATTGTTTTGGATAGGATATGGATTTATATATATGATTTTGTGTCATAATATGAGTTTGAGTTCTAAGGATCGGTGGTTAAGAAGCGTATATTGCGTGGGATGCATAGCTGGATATAGTGGATAGTTTTGTACCCTGGTTGATTATGGTACTCATGCCTACCATGTGTGTGTTTTACTTATTGCCTACTATCCGATTGAGGCCACCCTATAGTCTAGTGAGAGTCCTTTAGTGTGTATTACGTATATATACAGACTACGTAGTTATTGTATGAATTAACTAGAATGTATTTGTATATCGGGTCTCTGTTTGGAATGTAGTTAAGTAAAACTTGTTCATGGCTTGACCCACTATTATTTTTCAGGTGTTCGTCAGGTGTGGAGATTGTTCTTGCAGTGCAGAAATCAGTCTTTATCACTCTTCCGACTATATACGTAGGATTCTACATTATGTTTTCAGTCTTTAGTTTTCAGACTTTTATTTCAGTGATTTATTTTAATTGGGATTTTTATTAGGGGTCCACATTATGGATTTTCAAGTTATATTTTAGAGGATTACTGGTACCAGAGTAGTGGGTCATTTATTATATTCGATTAATATTATTGGTCGATTTATTCAATTATTATTTTAGTTTCCTTTTAGCTTATTTATTTATTACTATTTCTCTTTTGTAATCTGTGCTTATTTATTATTAATTGTTTGATATCCCTCGGTTTTGGGCATGAACTTAATCAACCTGTGGCTCTAGAATCGAGGGGTATTACAGTAACAAAAGTTATTGTACAAAGCTTACTCCATCCCTCCAAAACCCCCAATTTCCTTTCCTTTCTTTTTATACCAAACACATTTTTTTTTTTTTTATCACCTTCCATAATCTTTCTTTTCTTTTTCACCAATTTCTTGTGTACCTGGGGCCTAAATGACATAAGAAATTTTGAAGTAAACCAACAATAAATGTTCCATCACAAAATAATTTCAATTAAAATGAAAATTTGACCTGCCAACTAGATTGCAAGCTTGCTCAAAGCTTCTCTATAAGGATGAGTTAGCTCTAAATTACCAATGGCATTTAACAATGCTCTACCCTTTAGCAGTACATTATTTTATAATATAAAAGTCATCGAATACAGAAAAAACATATATTTATGTAAAAAAAAAAAAAAAAAAAAAAAAAAAAAAAGGAAGAAGAAGAAGAAGAAGAAGATAGCACAATTGCACAACAAAATAAAATAGAATATGTTAAATGTTCTCACACTTTGGGATGGAGCCAATTATAGCCTAGTGGGGACATGTGCCCCCCTCCCCCCTAACTTTTTAAAAATTACATTTTTGTATAGATATTTTTTAAAAAAATCTAAAATTGCCCCCCTCGACTTTTAAAAATTATAATTTTGTATGCATAATTCTATAATATTTTAAAAATGCCCAAATAATTGCATTTTTGTATGTTTGATTCTTTGAAATTTTAAAATTATCCCTCTAAAAAAAAATTTGTGTTGTGCCCCCTAACATAATTTTTGGCTCCGTCCCTGCTCACACCCCTTTAGAGTTTGGCAAAAATTGTTCTGACACCCCATTCGAGTTAACAACCATATGTTTTTTTAACAGAAAAATTATTTTAAAAAAAGTTCATATCAGTCGCTCGATCATATCCACACTATCTTAACTAAACACTTTCTTCATCATCAACCACCACATCAAAGCCACCATCTTCAGCACCGCCACCACATCACAACCACCACCACTGCCAGAACGCAACCACCATCTTCACCACCACCGGCCATAGCCACCACCATCGCCACTCTCCATTTATATTCCTTTCTCTATCCTCTCAATTTTCTTTCTTCTACGACTCCTAATTCTGGTGAAGATAGACAATACTCCACAATAAGTCATGAGAAGTTCTTTTGCGGTGGAAGAATTAAAAGAATTGACACTTGATAATGATTCATTTGATGAAGAAATGAGATATACAAAAAAGATAAAGATTGAGAAATAAATAATTTAGGAATACTTTTATTTTCAAAGAGTTATAGTTTAGGATTTCATAGTATTAAAATTTCGAATAGTTTGTAGTACCTTTTAAGTACATTTTAAGATTTCGGATTTTCTAATATATCATACGCAGATGATTCATTAATCAATGGAAAACATTATTTTGTATCTTTAGAGGTGACAATTATTACACTCTAAACATTGTTAGTAGTCTGAAATATTCATATGAATTCATTTAATATTTGACAATATCATAGAATGACAACTATAAATAATTAAAAATATATATATGAAAACAAAAATTATATAAGTAAAAAAACATTCACCACGTGCATTTGCACGTGCCTTTTCCTAGTATTTATATGTATACACACCATATATATATATATATTTTGAAGGCTACCCATTTCACTGTGAAAGTGATTTATAGTTATAAATAAGAATAAAAATAGAATTTTTTTGCTGCCATATCTCTCTTTCGTTTTATTTTTCTTTCCTTTTCTTTTTTCATCTCTTTCAACTTCTATCATATAGTAAAGGAAAACAAAACTTCATGTAGATTGGGTAAATTTGTATACCTGGATCTTCACTATTCTAATTAATCATTGCTACATCATCGGCAATTTCACTCCATCACTTTAATTATGATTTTTTTTGTCTTCCCCATCTTTGTACATCCCAATTAAACTCTTTACTATTATTTATAGTTGATTAAGGATATAATTATCAACTTAAATGAAGTTCAAAAAATTTACCCACCAAACAACTTTTTTTTTTTAAATTCCTTTCATCAAAATGCATTTTTCAAAGTTGATTCAGTGGAAGGAAATTAAAAAACTAAAAGTTCCCCCAAAATCTTAGAGGGTGTCACTGTAATTTACCTTATTTGTTAATATATATAGGGTTAAGTGCAAAAAAAACCCCTGCTATATACAAAATGTGCAAGAAACACCCCTATTAGAAAAAAAAAAAAAAAAAAAAAAAAATGTATATAAATCCCTGTATCATTCATCATTTGAGCAATTTGCCCCTATTGAATATATCTGTTGAAAAAGAGCCTTTGGTGAACTCATCTATTTCTAAAAACCCAAAAGTGTCATTTTTATGTGACAAGAATGCCCCTACTAATTTTGTATACATTTGAACATTAAATGGGCCTGTTCGGGTGTGCTTCAAGACTTGTCCAAGTAAACACTGTCTCTCTGAAATTTTTCTCTCTTAAATATCTTTTTTTAATCGCCGGTATTATATGTCTCTAATTTTTTTTTTTTTTTTTTCTATCTCCATAATATCTCTTTGTTCAATTTTTTTTTTTTTTTTTTTTTTTTTTTTTTTTTTTCTCTCCATAATATCTCTTTATGGCCGTTTCTCTATCTCAATTTTTTCTCTCTCTAAAATATCTTTTTGTACGTGGCTGCCCATTTATATCTCTTTATTTATTATTATTCTTTTTTTATCTCTTTCTCTCTTAAAATTTTTTTTCTCTAAAATATCTCTTTGTTCTAAATTTTTTCTCTCTATGATATCTCTTTGTGGCCGTCTCTCTACCATATATATCTCTCTTTCTAAATTTTATTTATCTCTTTCTAATTTTTTTTTTCCCTTTATAATATCTCTTTGTTCTAATTTTTTTTTCTCTTTATAGTATCTCTTTATGGTTGTCTCTCTATCTCAATTTTTTCTCTTTCTAAATTATCTTTCTCAATTTTTTCTCTAAAATATCTTGTGGCCGCCTATATTTTTTTCTCTTTATAATTTTTTTTCTCTCTAAAAACTATGTGCTGCCAATATTACCTCTCTAATTTTATTTTTCTCTCCCCCTAAAATTTCACTCTCTGACAATTTTTCTTTCTCTAAATTTGTGTTTTTCTAAATTTTTTTTCTCATTTGTTTCCTCTTTGATTTACTCTTATATTTTGTTTCTCAAATTTTTTTTCCCCTCTTTGCTTTGATCTTAAATTTTGTGTTAATAGCTATGGAATTGGTTGGAAATTCAAGGAGCCAATGACAACCACTCATGCCACTGCATATAACATAAATTACAGGTAAAGCACATAATCAACCAAAATGAGCCAAAAAAAAAAAAAATAAAGTTATAACATTAGTAATTGTCAAGGTATATTGCAAGTATATTACATCTCATCATTCAATCAAAATGAACATTGCCAAAAAAAGTTATAACAACAGCAACTATTAAAGTATACAACTTGAGTCTCAACCACAATAAACATGAAAAACAAGTTGTAACACCATCAACTGTCAAGTATATTGCATACCATTCAGAAAAAAATAAGTATACTACATCCCACCATTCAAACCAAAATAAACATAACCAAAAAAAGTTTTATCATCACTTGAACAACATCCGGTTGCCAAAAAAGTTGTATGATACATTGCATTGCCATATTCCATATTCCATGCCCAACTATACGTCAATTAAAACAATAAATCAGTATCCCGAAAAACATGTCACATTGTGATTGGGACATTTGCAGCACCTCTTCCACTTCTAGGGACATTTACAACACCTCTCCCACTAGTAGGAAGAGTTGCAGCACCTCTAGGGACAGTTGTAGCACCTCTTCCAACTCTAGGGACATTTACAACACCTCTTTTACTAGTAGGAAGCGTTGCATCACCTCTAGGGACATTTACAACACCTTTTTCACTAGTAGGAAGCGTTGCATCACCTCTAGGGACATTTACAACACCTCTTCCACCTCTAGGGATATTTACAACACCTCTACTACTAGTAGGAAGAGTTACAGCACCTCTCGGGACATTTACAACCCCTCTTCCACCTCTAGGGACATTTACAACATCTCTTCCACTAGGAGAGACAATTTCAGCACCTCTAAAGACATTTATAACACCTATTCCACTATAATGGAACGTTATATCACCTCTTTGAACTCCACCTCCAGCCCTTCCACTCTGTGTTGCAACACTTCTTTGAACTCCACCTCTCTGGACCTATTTCAGTTTATAATGAGGATATTAATATAAGTATAATTATTATAATGTAAGTATATACAATATTTTGAATTTAAGTAAAGTAATTTGAAAAGTCAATACCTCAGCAGCACTACCCCTTCCATATCTTCCCTTTCCACTACTATACCATTATGGCTTCTTCCAACACCTCCATCATTGTGGTTGCTTCCCACACCTCCATCATCATCAACATCACCCATACAAACATGCATTCCTACTCTTGGAAGAGATGGTCAACCTCCCTTGCTAATAGGTTGTGGTCTAGATTTAGGCCCTGCTTCACTATTTTTGCAAGTCCTTGTGTTATGGCCTTTCTCTGTGACGGCCCAAGTTTTTCAACCCGGTGCGTCAGTGATGAACCGAAAGATGACCTGATAACGAATCCGAAATACGGAAGAAAAAGACAAAACAACGGTCTCTAGAGATACAACATGACTCTAAGACACCATTATGACCCTCAACGAGGTCACAGAACCCAAAGGAATCAAATGGGGAAGCAACGTTTCAAAAATGAACAAGAATGAACCTAGGGGCAAAAATGTCATTTCCAGCTTAAAAGTGGGTACCACCGAGCACACCATTGGAAAGACAACGAAAAATTAATGAATTTAGACTCAAGAATCATTTGATTCGGAGTCCGGATGAAGAAGATACGGCTTACGGAAGAATAAGGGACAAAACGGTCAAAAATAGCAAACCCAAGAACATCTAACCGGTTAGATGGCCTATCTAACCGGTTAGAAGGCCAAAAACAGTGACAAAAATGCTGCCCACACTCATGTAACCGGTTACGAGACCCCATCTAAACGTTTAGATGTGAAGGGGCAGTAAGGGTGCGACCCAAAAACCTAGCAGCAGGGGTTTTTCTGGAAAAAAAATAGAAATTTGAGGGCCTAGATGACATTTTATGAAAAAACACAAAGAAGAAACCCCCCTCAAAATCGAGTTTTCTACGTGATCGGCAAGAAAAATTGAAAAATACTCACTTTGAGATGCCCAAAATTCCCTCCCAAGAAAACTGATCCAGAGGGTCCAAAAAGCTGCTAAATGGAAAAACAGAAGCTGAACTTCGAAAGCGATTTCCGATGTCAAGATGACATTTTATGGAAATTCACAAAAAAGAAACCCCCCCCCTAAAATCATGTTTTCTATTCAACCATGTGAAGAACGGAATTTATTTCCTAAAGAAAATTTCCAAAATACCCATAGGTCAGAATATGCAACAAAGTGAAAAATAAGTCCGTAGGAGGCTCATTTCACCAAAGAAGAAGCTTTGCCCAGAAATGACCATGCACGCAAACGTAATTTACCTAGTAAGATGTGCTACAATGGTCCACGGCTCAAAAATATGGCCGATACAAAATATGATCCCCCAACGGCCAAAATGCCAAAAATGAAGTTTGGAACGAAAACTTGGAATTTAAAATCATAAGATGGTTTCAAAATGCCGCTTGGCCCTTGGCCACACTTCATACATGGTGAATGAATGCCAATGGAAGAATCAAAATGGAATTTCCACACCCACTGCAAACATGGTGAAGCAAAAACTCAATATTTTTCAATACTTTCGTAATATTCCATGAAGTTAAAATTTACATAGGATACAAATTATATGTCATTGGCCTCCAGTCTCATCTCATACATGTCAAATACATCGTAAATAGTGTATTCATGTACACATTATATATAAGGAATCAAATGTACACATGTTGACATATAAGACTACAATTGGCATTCCAAGCCAACCTTCACAAAAATGGAAGTCTCTAAGTCCACAAACCATCCAAGCATAATGAAGACCTCAACTTTGATTCTTGTACCTAAAATATGCCCCAGTATCGTAGGGGTGAGTAACATAAAACTACTCGTAGGAAATGAGCATACATCGACCTACGTTTTACAAGTTTGCATGATTTCATTATTGTGATTCATTCCACCTAACGTCTATGTCAAAGGTGAGACTCAAGGAGCATCCTAGCTACCTAAGATCATTTCTAGCATCAATCACCTCATTCATGCAATTTTAGCAACATATGGTCATGCTTACATAAATCAACAACATAGAAGCATGCTTACACAAAACAACAACATAGGGGCATGCTTACACAAAGCAACAACATATAGATTCTCAAGGTTATCAACTTGAAGTCTAAAATGCAACATCAACTAAATATAACAATTTAGCATAATTAGAATATCTAATACCACACATCAAGATATAGATTCTCTAGGTTATCAACTAGAAATCTAAAAGTGTGAAATCAACTAAATATGTCAATTTAGTATGGATGTACTTAACAACATCAAAATCGCCAATAGCTAAAACCACAGGTCAACAAGGTAAACATGATTGTCAACTTGGAATTGAATGCGAAAACAAATAGTGGAAGACTTGGACATCACGCTCGGAATTCTGCCGAGACCTCAATGGTTATTCCGGGCACTAAGCTGCAGGGAAGACCACTCTAAGTGTGCACTATCTCAATGACTTAGAGGACTCACGTCCCTGTACTAGAGCCAAACCCTAACCATCTCAACTCAACAATGTTCCAAGATTCCAAAATAAGCCAAATAAGTTCATAACTTATACATATTACTAGTACATAGTAACAAGTTAGCAATATAACTCTCAATTGTGCATAATAAGCATTTCATATCCATAATGCTACGAAATTACAAGCCAACAATATATTCATGTAGAAACATATTCTCATGAATATAAATTTAACAACAATGCCCTTCAATGCATATAACACAATCAAGTGAATACTTCACAAGTCTAAATCCATAATCTTAAAATAGAAGCACCTTCTAAAACATGATTAAATCCATGGATAAACAAGATAGAATCTAATTACATCAAAATAATTAAACTCTCTAGATTTCAAATCATTTCTAATTGGCCCCAATTTAATATATGCTAATAGACATATCATGGTCATTACATATATTCACACAAAAGCTTAATTAGGCCCATGAAATCACAAAATTAGATTTTAATTAATTCTCTTAATTAAAGTCTCTAAATTTTCAAACTCAACCAAATGCTCTCAAATTAAAGTATGTTAACAAACATGCCAAAACTCAATTTAGAAGCATAATACAACTCAATTTCATGCAAGGTACGGCCATGAACTTTAATCTTTCACAAAAGATAAATATTAATTAAAAAGAGCAATTCATATTTAATTAATTCAAATTTAATTTATGTTAACCAACATATTAAAAAAAGATTTTCTACCATGCCACAATTCAAATCAAAGTTATATATCATTATGAATTTTAAATCTTATACAAAGAATTAAAAATTACTAACTTTCTAGATTTGATACAAGGCACATATATAAGTTGTATAATCATGCTAAACACTCAATACAAAACACACAAAAGCCTAAAACATTTCCGACCTCCATTTGAGATGAAATCTCAAATCCCCACCAAAATAAATCGGCTCCGAATCCGACGAAACTCCTAGGTTTTGTCGGGTGACAACACCACGAACATGAATCCCAAGGAAGCCCCATCAAAAACACAACTTGACTTCAAACCCGAACGCAAGAAATGGCCAAAACGAGATTCCAATCGGTTGGAATCGAAGACCTCGCCGAGGGGAACAATAAACACTAAGGCATTAAGGTATTTCATTGAAGGGAAGAAGCTCAAAAGAAGAAAGAGAAGATGGCAGCCATGGCTGCCTCTAGATCTGGCCAAGAGAGAGGAGAGAGAGAGCAAAAATCTGATTTTTCATTTAAAGGCCCCCTATTTATAGAAAAACTCAAAAAGTGTCCCGAACGGGCCCCGCCGGGTCTGGAAAAGTGAAATCTGAGCAGACGCACTCAAACGGTAAAACTCTGTGAACAAAAAAGTTTCCAAATGAGAAAATATGAATAACAGAAGAAACGACGTCGAAAACTGAGTCCCGAGCAGAGAGTTATGCCCAAAACAAGTTTGGAGCAAACCGGGGCCAAAAACCCTGAAACTGGAAAACATCGTCCAGGAGGAAATTCTAAGAGTCATGCCCCTATGGGCACCGGGAGCAACCAGAGTACTTTCTCACGAAAGTAAAGATACGTATCTCATAGAAATCATTAAGAATGAAGATACGTGAAGTCAGAAACCAACTCCGAACACAAGAAGTGTGGTTATGCAAACAGAGTGACAAATAAGGAAAAGACGAAATAGGGAAAAAGACAAAAAGTGAATAGTGTCGAAAAACGAAAAATGTGGAAATGACTCGGCCCTTAAAGGAAGTTGTCAATCCATAGAAAAGAGTCTCGAAAATCACTCCAGAGCACTCGAGACGACACTAATCAACAAGAAACCAAACTCGGAAGGGAAAAGGCAATGGAAAAAAATTTATCCGAGAAATCCGGGTCATTACATTCTCCCCCCATTTTCCACAGCTTATATGGGCCCTCTGTCTGAAAGCAAGTTTAGGTATTTTCTTCTCATCAGCACCCCTCTTTTCTTGTTTGTTTGTTTTTTTTTTTTTTAATTCTTCCTTGAGGTATCCTAACATGTGGAGGAATTAATGGTACCATGTGATACCCCTCGGATCCAAGACACGGGTTGATCAGGCTCAGGCCCAAACCCGAGGGATATCAGACAATTAATATTTAACGAACACAGAATACAAGGTGAAATAAGAAATAATAAAATAAGCTAAAAGAAACTAGAAATAAAATCCTCAAAATACAATTACTGAAAACTGATAATCTATAATTTTAACAACTCGGGAATCCATCTAGTGGACCCCTTAATAAAATCTCAAACTGAAATCGGAACAACTGAAATAAGTCTAATACTAAACAAAGAAAAGATTCCTATGTAGTCGGAGGAATGAGTGTCTGTATCTGCTCTGCACGTCCAAGCTCTGACTCTAGAAATGACGAACACCTGAAAAATAAAGAGTGGGTCAGGCCCACATGCAAGTCTGGTCCTACTACGATCCAAATAGTAATCCGATATGCAGATACATCCTAGATAGCTCGATTATATCTAGAGTAGTCCATATATGTATATATAGTACACACTATAGGACGCTCGCTAGTCCAGTAGGTCTGTCTCAGCCTGAGTAGAGATACCATGCAAATTGCACACAAAGGTGGTCATGAATACCTAGACCTACCAGGGAACAACTCCTATGTCCAGTTATCCATTCTAGGCGATATACGCACCCTAACCATGGTCCTGAGACTCAAGCTCATACCACAGCATCATAGAATATATATATAAAGTCCGTACTCCTAATGTAAGATTTCAACCATCTGTATAGTGGTTTGATATATGCATAACACTCTATCCTGAAACCATA
This sequence comes from Cornus florida, assembly GCF_030987335.1. NCBI lineage: Eukaryota > Viridiplantae > Streptophyta > Magnoliopsida > Cornales > Cornaceae > Cornus > Cornus florida. The sequence goes on along the minus strand of NW_026775577.1, from coordinate 49,940,824 downwards.
GTAGGTCATTCAAGTATTTAATTGATATGACACAAGTAGGTGATGGACTTAACCTATATGATTAATCCATACCTTAATCTAAATTAGGTAGAACTTAGTGTTTGAACTAGTCCCTCCCTCGTATGTCACCGTCCCATATCGGTACATACAATCCTCCAGTTAACACAGTTGACAATATAATATTAAATAGTCAGCAACCATACTCCAGAATATGCACAAGATAAATTTAATGAATATACATAAACATTAAGCATTAAGTACAGGGCCTAAAATCATATTCAGTGTTGTAAACCGAAATAACATATGCAACCATTTACATCCTCCAACAAAATCCATGATTTGATATAATTTAATACAATTTAAGTACCAAATAAGTCCAACCTAAGTATAGTTAATTTTAATTAAGTCACTATAGTTAAAGCACTGTGAAAACATGATTATATAAATCATTAAATCATATAATAAAAACCTGCTAAGTTTTAGTGCACAAAACTAACAAAATGGTGTGCAACACTTAAGTTTTTCTTAAACTTTACATTGTTTCATTCCTTAATCCAATTACAAACTAATGTTTCCCTATTATTTTATAGGTCTACAACAGCCATGTCCATCCTTTAAACCAATTCAAATTGATCAAAAACACTCCACGCAGTCAAACAGTGCATTAAAAACCAAATTTAGTGCGTTTAGGGGAGAGCAGGCTCCTCCAAAATGAAGAGCCTGCTCTTCAACAAGAAGAGTCGGCTCTAATACCCTAGGAGCCAGCTCTTAGCAAGCTAGAGCTAGCTCTACAGCCTTGGAAGCCGGCTCTAAGGGTAGGAGGAGCCTGCTCCTCCTCTTCTGGAGCCTGCCCTTCTCCCCTCAATTGCCGTCATCCAGTTCTGCGTCTTCTTCTCCACCTCCGGTGATTAACAGAGCCTCTATGGTGTTTTTAAATCCTTATTCTAGATCCAATCTTAGATCTAGATGAATTTTAAACCACTGATATCAAATCCTAACATGTATTGAAACCAAGTTTTAGAACAACGATTCCAGAAATTTAGTTAGCAGTTTAAAGCAACCCAAAACAGATTTATTCCATGAATTTTAAATACTATTTTAAATACCTGTTCTAGAGTTTAATTCTAGACCCAGATCAATTACAAGTCATCAATACATATTCATGATCTCCATTTATTCAAAACTTATACATAAACACCGAGAAGAACATATAACAGAAAACTCAAGGATTTTTGCAAAACACTTGTTTCAATGAGATAATAAAATTCATACATGCATATAAGACTTGACATAACGTTTGTTTAATTCATTTTTAGCCTTTAATTAATCCCTGGAGTCTAACTAGGCATGCACAGAACACGAATTAAAGGGATAAAATAGAACAGAGACTTGCCGTAAGTTTCAGATTTTGAAACTCTAAACCTTCGTCTCTAAATTACCCATCAATGTCGTCGACTGCTGTTCTACACCTCCGGCACTCTTGGTTCAACCCAAAAGCACCCGGTCCAACCTTCCTTGAACCTCTCTGTATATTACTCAAGCTCACTATCTGTTTCTCTGTCTCTCCTAACTCTCTGTATCTCTCTGTTACGTGAATAGGGTTAACAAAAACCCTTGGCAGACGTGTATACTTACGTATTTATAGGCTTTATTTGAAACCCTAAATTAAATCCTAAACCAACTACAAATCGGCTCAAACCCAGACACGATGTATAACATAAAACCCTAATGAATCCCACTAACGTATTTACACAATTATAGAAAATCCATTAATACTTAATTAAATATTTAACAATTAATTCAATTACAGGAAAACAATAATATTTATTAAAACAATTAATTCTATTTAAAGACACAATTACATCACATAATTAAAATCCAATTAATTAAAAATAACAAGTAATTAAATAAATAAAATACACTTAAACAATTAAATATGCAATTTAATCAATAAAATAAATACCAGGACTATTCTTTTGAAATTAGGGGTATTACATACCAGTCCAGTTAACCTCTTTAGATTTCTTAACGAAAGAAGCCTTATGATAGGTTAATATGCTTTCAAAAACATTTCCCTATAGTAGTAGGGACACACATAATCCTCTGGGTTGAACCTTTTCCTCATAATGCAAGCCATTGCATGTACGCAAGGCACTCCTTGCATGTGCATGTCTTTTTATCCAAGTCCACACTATCATTCATTCCTTTAAACTGAACCTCATAAATATGTAGCCCAGAGCCATGCTACTGACACCTCTTTATTTTTATTTTGAGGTCGTTTAACTGCTCATACACTTTTGGAACTAACAACCCTGTTTGAGCTTTCATGTACTCTCTCATCTCTTTATACCTTTTCATCAACATTATTCTAATCATTTCAAACATGTGGATTATTGGTTTCCCCCTTGCAGTTTTGATATGTCCATTCCATGACTCATACATGTTATTGCTGCATAAATCACACTTTGATTTTTGTGTGAACTTATGCTTGGATCACAACCTAGTATCAAGTTTTTTCAACTATGCATGTGCTTCTTGGTTCAAACTCTTGATGATGTCCATTTCCTTCTCAAAATTGCCCACATGGAATGCATTTACCACGTTCCACACTCCTTTCCTCAACTTTGCACCAGGGTATTTTTTCTTGAAGTTATCATAAATATGCCTTACACAATATCTTTGATCTGCACTAGGAAGCATCTTTTCAAACACCTCAACAAGACCTTTTTGCCTATCTGAAATCCATGTTATCTAATAATAATCACCAATAACATCCAACAACTCCTCCATGAACCATTCCCAACTATCCTTATTTTCAGCTTCAATAACTACAAGTGCTATTGGATAGAAACTGTTGTCTCCATCTCTACCAACAACACTGAGTAATTACCCGTTGTATGGAGTTTTCAAGAAGGCTCCATCTAGTCCAATGAAAGGCCTACACCCTTCTTTAAAGCCCTTCATCATTGCATCAAAAAAAAAAAAAAAAAAAAAAAAAAAAACGTCTCTGAAACCTTGTAGAGTTGTGGTCAGGTTCCAAATTCGCATTTATTTTAAACACACTACCAAGATTTGAAGACTTAATCAATTCTCCATACTCCCTCAAATTTTTAAACTGGTCCTCCATATTCCCTTTAATGATCTCTATAGCTTTTCTTTTAGCCCTTCTAACTTTGTGTCAAGATACCAATAAATCCAAGTCCTCATTGATATGACCCATAAATCTAGCATTTTTTCAATCTAGTTCTATCCTAAACTTGTGAACATATTTCTTTGCAAGATACCTGGATGTTGGTTGGCTATTGGTATCCACTTCAAAGCAATTGTCACTATGCTCAGATTTGCACTTTTTTTTATTACAAAAGGGCCATTATTACTAATTTTGGAGGCATGTATCCTCTAACCACACTAGTTAACACACACAACAATAACCCTCTTGCTTTCATTCTTTTTGAATTCAATATCATATTTATTTTTAATGGCATGATGCATCAATGCATCCCTGAAACCTCAATGCATCCCTGAAATCGTATGCACATACAAACTCCATTCCTATAAACAAAGAGAAATCCTCCTTTTCAAAATACCTTTTCTGAACAAACTGTGTTTTAGTTTGTGTCACAACCTCTTCACCTGATGAGTTGTAGACACTCCATAGCTCATCACTAGGAGCATACACTGAGATCTCATCAATGTCTTCAGAATCCCCCACTTACAAGCATCTATACCATCTATTTTAGCATTATACCCTGTGGCTTCAAGCTCAACTTCTTCATTGGTCCCTTTGTCGTCTTTATTGTTCCCTCTAACTTGAACTTCAACATATTCAATTTCTACAAAAGACTTTTCCCAAAAGCCTTCATCTAGGAACAACCCTACTGTTTGAATCTCACTCTGACCTTGAACACTTTCAATTTCAATCATGTTAAAACCCTCGGTTGTTTGAATGTCATTAGAAGCCTCAATCTCACCTAAAGTTTCAGTCTCATTCACAGCTTCAATCTCATTCACAGCTTTATCAGTCTCAACATAAACTGGAATCAAAGCAAACATCTTGTATGTCTCAAACATATCCAAGACATCAACATCACTTTTAAGTTGTAGGAGGTGTCCACCGATTAGGTCCCTATAGAACATTCTGCTGATATTAGAGACAATGCCAACCACCTCTACCATGTCTTCAAGCTTTAAGAAGGAAAATTTTTTAGGATCCAAACCATCCCAAATGTCTGTACCTCCTCCAGCATACTGACTTGTCCCTTCAATTGTACCAGAGTGATGCAGCTGTATGGTGTAATATTTCCCCGTCAACTTGTGCGACAACCAACTGCAAATCAAAAACAATTTAGTGTGTGTGGTGATAGGAAGATGGGAAACAAATAAGAAAATAATAATAAAAAAGTAAAGAAGGTAGAATAAAGAAAGAAAATTAAACACTTGTGCAATTGGGCATGTTTTGGAGTATATCTTACATGGTAGAGAAAATGTAAACAAAAAGGCCTTTGCACCACTAATTAAAAAAATGTAAATAGAAAGGGCCTTTGCACCACCAAAAAATAAAATAAAATAAATGGGTTTAAGAAAGAAGTGAGTTTTAAAATTGGGTCTTTTTCTTGTGTGTGTATGTGCTAGCCTCTTTTGGTAGTTAATGAAGGAAAATGGATTTTATTTGTGTTTGTGTCCAATATGGAGTGTAGAAATTAATGGCAAAAATGATTAGAGAAACCAGAGAGAATTTGATAAAGGAATAAATAGAATGGATGGGGATTAAATAGGGAGAGAGAATTAAAGAATATAAATGAAAGAGAGAAACTAAAGAGAACGAGAATTACGGGGGAGTTAGGGTGAGAGAGAGGAGAAAGGAGAGAGAGACTGAGTGAGGAGAGAATAAAAATAATGGAGAAAATTTAACTAGGAGAGAGAGAGAGATATTGCCCATGGGAGGTAGAATTAGGGTGTTTACATTCACTTCACTACTTTACTTTATGATCCACAACATATAAAAACAAAGTGTTTACTCTGCTTCACATTCATATAGGTCCACCACTACAAACATAATCAAATTGATAGAGACAAAATATAATTGACAAACACATTGGGCCCAACATCATCATATCTCGAATCAATACAAAAGAGAATCAAATAAAATACGGAGTACAAGAGTTGCATTTTTTTTTTTTTTTTGGCAAGAGATGCATTTATTCATCCTTAAAATGACATACACCTGAGGATTACCACTATGCATTTTTCCAATCAGTAAAATAGAATGATTGAAAACCTATCATGCATGCAAAAGGATACAAACAGAAGCAATTCCTTACATGAATGCATATACAACGAAAATAGAGCTCTAGACTAACATATGTAATACACACAAATAAAGAAAACCTTAAATCTACCAAACCCTAACCATTACTGTTGAGACTATAATTGTGCAAATTGGACGCATTCAAAACCAACGAATAAAAAATCATAAGAAATTTGATACAGGTACACAAAATAAAACTAAAATAACACCATATTAGATTCATTAGATGCAATTAACAATAAAAATTAGAACTAACAAGACAAAACCCTAGTTAACAATATAAATCCCTAATTAACAATACAAAACTCTAAGCGGAAACAAAAAAAATAAATATTCAAGAAGCCCTATATATATTTTTTTTTACATAAATATTTCTCTTAGATTTTTCAAATCAAGATATTCTTTTCTCCAACCACTCTCCTATTCCTCATACCAAAAGAAGCATTACCAAATATTAATATATCTAATGAGGGTATAATTATGAGATAACCAAAGAAAACCCATGAATTGAAAAATGAAAAGCATTCCCAAGGGATCAAAAAATAAAACAGTTCTTTATGTATGTGAAAATAAATTGTTAACTTTAGAGGGACAGACATGAAGATTGATTTTTTTAACTTATCAGAGCAACATACGATTGTTAGTCCAAGACTAGAGAGTGGGTTTCAGTGAGAGGAAGAGAGTGAAGATCGTGTCTCATTCACGTTTCGAGAGAGAGCTTGAATAGAGGACAACTAGGGTGAGATCGTTCATGAGAGCGACTGAGGGGGTGTGTAGTGGGTGGTGTCTAAAGCTTTAATTTGGGTGTGTTTGGTGGTATCTATGGGTTTGGGTGTGCTTCGCCTTAGGTGTAAAGAATATAGGAATAAATAAGGATAATTTTGACATGTTGTTTTTTGTTTTTTTAATGATAAAGTAAGGCTAATTTAGTAATTTTAACATCAAAATTATGATTTGTCCTTATTTACACAAATTAGAAACGGGTTTTTCGAACAATAGGGAGTAACTGCCCATTTTGTAGCTATATAACAGTTTTTTGCACTTAACCCATAATATATATAATATAGATAGGTATAGCTAGGAAATTAGATCTGTAACATTATGGTTGTGACTGTATATCTAAATAGCGTTAACCAAAACCTTAGAGGGTGTTAATGCAATTTACCCTATTTGTCAATATATATATATATATATATATATATATGTATGGTTGTGACTATATGTCTATGTAGCATTAACCAAAACCTTAGAGGATGATGGTTAACTTTGAGGATGGCAAGGCAATTTACTCTATTTGTCAATATATATGTGTGTGTGGGTGTGAAGCGTTAACCAAAACCTTAGAAATATAGTCACAACCATAATATTATCTGATTTCCTAGGTATACCTCTGACATGGCCATTTCCTGTTGTGGTTTGCTTTTTGATAGAAACCGTCACCGTTTTTGACTTCATCTCCTTCATCGCCAACACCACCTTCTCGATCTTACTGGGTTGGGGCCAACATTTGATACAATTCCTAGTTCAATTATCATAAGTTGAGGCGGAGAGCAAATTTTCATGGACTTTGACCTATGAATGAGTCAATGCCATGTCCAAGTATAATTTTTTGACACTTTACATCGACACGGAATTCACCGAATCGTTTGGATGTAAAGGTATAATTTTTTGATGCAATCCGAGTACCGAATCTCCTTTGATGTAATTCCATGTTTGGTGATTGGTATACAGCTTATGTTGGGATTTGTATGCCTTGGCATAATGAATTCCTATATGGATTAAAGTGACATATGTTCCTATCATATCTAAAATATTTATACTTTCTATAATTGGTGAATTCAATGTATTATGTTTTGATTCATTATGGAATTAATAGTGCCCACTTGATTACAAGAGATATTTATATGTATGTGATAACGATCAATACATGAACATAAATAGTAATCATAAATAGTTCATAGTCGGTAATAATGGATAGACTCATTATTAACTAAGACTTGAACTGGATCTACATTAGGTTGAGATATATTGCGAGAGTCGTTGTCGTATGCAATTGCTCCCTATCACTGTCATGGCATTTGACTCTTAAGTATGAGAGAAATATAGACTCTTTTATTAATTAGTAATTATTTTAGTTTGTTCGGCGGATTCTTCAAAATCTATAGACTGTAATTATGTAATTAATAGTTAAAGGGTTATATTTTTAATATTTGTATCATTGCCACTTGTATTTATTTTGTATTTGATTATGGTTGATCACAAGGTAAATTTGAATGTCTTCGTGTGATTAAGTCAGAAATAATCAAAGGTATCAAAATAAATATATTAATTTAGTAGTCGGATTGATGACTTTATTTATCCGATAACTAATTATGCATAGAGGGGTCAAAATGCAACATTGATTTAGAGGTTATTTATTATTTAATTGGAGTTTAATTTATTTATTTTAATGGAGTAAAAATTAATTTATAAATTAATTAAATTGGGTCCATGGATCGGGCTAATTATTAATTCATTTTAGCCAATAAAATAATAAGTCCAAATGATTCTTACTCATAGCCTAACTTGATATTGGAGGCGCATAAGATTTGAAATATTACATGAATCTTAGAGATTGAGAAAAATATATTGTCTTTAATTATTATTTTTATTTTGTCTCTATATACATGGGATTCATATATATTTTAGGTTATACCTTTGTGTAATAATTTTGGAAAAAATTTATAGGTTATTAATAGAGGCTTATAGGGTTAGTGTTTTCATCTAATGGCTCCCACAAGCTTATGTTATTAATGGAGGCTTATGAGTGATTCCTGAGTGATTCCTAGAGGGAAGATCATTATTAACAAGATGGAGATTCAAGAAAGATGAATCTAACTAAGAAATCTACAATAATTAAGAACATTCACTTTAAAGGAGAGATATAAGATTTATGAATCATCATGTTCTTCATGCACAAAACTTGTCTTTACACATGAATTAAGATCTTTATTTGAAAAACCCACATAAAGTTTTTAAAACTTTGGTTTCTCCCAACACCTTCAAACTCTATGCTTTGATATACATATAATTTTTATTTTCAGAATGATTTGTAAAGGTATTACTATGGCACCCTTCCATCACCTACAATTCTTCAACCTGAATCATCCAAACCCATATTATACTCGCACAGATCCCTTCAACCTCATGACCCATTTGGACAACACATTTTACTCATTCAGATCTTCACTGCAACATCAATCCAAAAAAAAAAAAAAACCATATGTTTTGTTTTGTGCAAGAAGGCAAAGAACGAAGAGAACACACATAGGGTTAGATATACATGTATAAAAATATACATAAACTTCACACACACAAAATCCTAATGGAGGCTGTGGGTTTCGTATGGTTTGTTTGCAGCGGTGTGGTGTAGGGTTTCACCAAAAAGAAAAAAATCAAAGAGAGATAATGAGGTTTGGGCTGGTAACGTTTTAATTTTATCTGACTTTCTAAATACAACACTTTAATTTTATCCCACTTTCTAAATACAACTATTTTATATACAAGTTTACCTATTAACCTAATTCAATTTATGATAAATAAAAAATAAAAGTTGAGGGATTTGTTTTCTGTTTTCACCATTTAATTCCCCTTTCAAGGCTGTAATTCCCTTTACAAAGATATAAAATAGTTTGATGGTGATTTGCGATTAACTATGATTGGAGAAAATTGAAATAAATGGGATAGTGTTGGGATGGTGGATTGTTTACAGGAGAAAGTTGAAATAAAGAAGAGAATAATTTTGGTTAACTATTTAAAGGAAATGGAATCTCTATCACATGGAAACCTCTGCCGATTGGACTGGTTTCTGATTTGATTAAATAAAGGAGAAAACAATATTTGATGTATAAGGTTTATGGTTTGATTAAATAGAGAAAACAACCTTGATTGTTCTTGATGTTATGGTTTGATTAAATAAAGAAAACACCCTTGATTGATGAAAACACCCTTGATTGATATGAATCGCTTTTGCAATCTCTTGTTTCATTTGATTTCTAATTTGATCAGGGTCGGCTAGACCCTTAAGCGACTTAGTTGTCACATAGGCTCTAGCGAATGGGAAGGCCTTAAATTTTTCTTTTTCTTTGTATTATATCCTTTCTCAAAAAAAAAAGTTCCTTATCAAACTGCCAATATAAAGGCCCCCAAAATTTTGTTTCCCCTATTTTATAACTTTCAAAATTTTTTATTGGTTTTTATTTTAACTTTCCTAAAAATGTTATTTCCTTATATTATTAATCTCTGCCAAAAAAGGCCATAATTTTTTTATTTCCTTATATTATAACCTTCTTACAATTTTATTTGTATATATTATTAGACAGTAAACAATAAAGATTTAATTGGGGCCAAAAAATTTCTATCTTTTATATTACCTCCTCTCTCTCAGCTCCTCATTCACCTTTCTGTTTTCTCTTAAATTTGTAGAACTTTCCATATATATATATATTTTTTCATTAAGTATTAGTTATCAAACTCTAATTATATATTAAAATGCTACTTTTATATAGGGACACACACTTGAAATAATTTTTTTTAAAGTATATAATAAAAAGGGTATATTTAAGTTTTTAAAAATTTTACTAAAACACCATTTTGACTTACCGTGTAACTATTATTCTCTTTTCTTACAAGATAAGAATAACGTTATAAATGTGAAACGGTTTTTACCAAATTAGGAAACTTAATTGTGAAAGCGGTTTTTATTTAATTAGAAGCCCATGCAGAGGGTGCAGACCCCAAAACCTTTAAAAAGAGTTATAGAAAGTGCATTGGATTTGGGATTTCTGCAAGGAGAGATACGATCACTCAATCAAATTATCAAACACGGCTTCTATGGCCGGTTTCCTTTAACGCTAATCCCTGTTGTACCCCTCTTGTCAGGTTTCCCCTAAAGAAGAGTATTTTAAATCAATTGACTTTTGGTTTTTCCACGTTTTATTAATTATCTCAATTTCATTAATTACCAAGTTTGCTTGATATCTGACTTGGGTTGCAGGACACACTGTATTATGAAGACGTGGGAGAGAGAGAGGACGCCGGAACACCACCAATTATTCAGAAATTTAGAACAGCAATGGCTTTCTGGGTAAAAGAATACATCGGCTATGAAGTGACCAATATGCAAGAGCACAAATTCATAGAAAGAGCACTTAACAGGCTTTTCTCCAATCCAAACAGTCCAAATTCGTTACATCTTAAGCGTAGCAGATATCGCAATGTTAACCATGGTTCAAATATTATTTTAAAACACATAAATTTTTTTTTATATACATAGCAAGAAAGACCTCTCGTGAGTTGTTGTGCTTAAAAATTTATTAAAAAATAAATTTGATTTTTTTTTTTAATTTTTTTTTTTTTTTTTACATATTTCAAAACTTATCTCAATCTAATCCTGCTTCAATGGTGTATTTCATCCGAAATGCTACATTTTAGTATTTTTGGTCCAATTGTGCTAACACTTCGACAATTACATTTTTTTTTTAATTTTTTTTGTAATTAATTCATTATTCTTGCTTTCCCATGTGACTTTCCAACCCATATCTCCACAAAAATCCAAAAAAAGCTTAGCATCTCATGTTCTCAACTTATAATAACCTGTTATATATGAGAAATTTTTTGAGAATATCATATTTTGAGAGGCTGTATAGCACACCATGGAGTGTATCAAAAAAACAAAATCTCATATATTTTGAATTTGAGAGAACATTGGAAACGCTCTAAGACCAAGAAGAAGCGTGGTAGCTACAGAGGAGGTCAAATTGATCTGCAATCCCATTTAGTAGAGTTCGAATATTCTGTTAAAGAAAGTAGAAGTTCATTATCACTGACTCCTTCTTTGACACAAAAATCAAATTCGAGAGGATAGGGCTTCCTGTTACCCCTTTCATCTTCCAAAAACAGGCAAATGATTTCAAAAGTGGAGACTTTCTACTTGAGAAGAAGATTCCCTCTCCTCGATTGACAAATTGTCACCAAGAATACACAAAGGCCAAAGCCTAGAAAAAGGAAAACAAGAGAGATTTAAGGACCCAAGGAGCCCAAAAGATCAACAATCTCCAAACTTATGCAAGAAACTTCGGCTAGGAATTAAATCAAGCTTAAACAACTGTCTTAAGTACTCCCTCCGTCCCTCAATACATGTCCTCTATTGGGAATCCAACTTTTTATGGTAGTGGAGTTTTATTAGTTTTTTATTGTATTGATAAGAGTGAAGTTTCAAATATGCCCTTACTAAAAGACAAAATAGTGCTCCGTAATTAGTGCAGTTGTTTAGTTAAAATGATAGTTTGGGAATGTTATAAAAAATAGAATATTCAACTTTGGAATAGGACATGTTTTTTTAGGACGTCCCAAAATGGAAAGATGGACAACTATTTTGGGACGGAGGGAGTATATGATTTCTAAAATTTTGGAATTCCCTTTCTGGCTGATAAGGAAACAAATAGGAACAGTATACATGTACAAGCATACTAAACAATATTGGAACAAGGTATGCAATATATAGGTATACATACACAAGTATACAATTAATATTAGAATACATGTAAATCAAGTATATATAGCACAAGTATACTAAGCTAAACGAAATATGCACGAAACAAGTATACAAGGCACAAGGAGAACATGAAGTTCACATTTAGAGCATAAGTTCACGTAGGAGAAGAGTATAAAGATTACCGTTTCTATTTGCAGTGAAAATCATTTTCCCGTCAAGCCCAATAAAATTATAACAATGGCCAGCTCTAGCTTAGATGGTATAAGTTTGGAGGTTAAATGTTTGAACTTAAACAAGGACTAAAATAAATAGTGAATATGTGTTTGTTTGTGTAACACAACAAGTGGTATCCGATGACAAAAAGTGGTCCTAAAATTTTGTCTTAATAGTTTGTCTTTAAGTTTGTGAATTGGATAGCATCCAACTTGTCTTCAGTTTCTTCCATAATCTCCAAGACATTGGTTGAAAATGAGGTACTGGCAGCAATAGTCCTTTCCAACCGTAATTCGGCTAGATATGCTTTCAACCTGGCAAGGCAGCAATTAACCGCCTGGCCAAGTACTCTATCTTCTTTAGGTTTGTCTTCCATAAAAACTTTTGTTTGAAATGTAGCGTTGAACACCGGCCTTAGGTAGAATTGTTGGCCTTGGTGTTCCTTGGAAAAGCTTACTAGATGCATCAACCATATTCCTATGAGAATCAGAAAGACCATTATAGAAAATCTGTACTAAGTGCCATTTAGCAAAATCATGGTGTGGACACTTTTTTAAAAGATCATTATATCTTTCTCATGAATCATGGAACTGTTCTCCCGGGATTTGGGAAAACGTTATGTACAAATAATCTATTAGGATTATGTTGGGAGATTGCGTACAACTTATATTACTTAAATTATAAACTATTCAAAATAGAATTAACTTCATTTGTTGGACGATCGTGAAAACTGAAAAGTTTGTGTTTTTTTTAATCTTCTTTTCTTAGGAAAATACACATTCGTGTCTTTACAGCCTCTAATCGACTTGGTTTCAACTGTGGGTGCAATGCAGTTTTAAATCTCATTAGTCTCTACAACCTTGCCCACTCTGATAAAACTATCGAGAGTCGAGGAGGCTACTTAGGAGCTCGAGCAAAAGGTTCGCTCTCAGTAGTCGAGTTTGTTCACAATTCAGGTACGACTTATTTCGGGGACGAAATTCCTTTTAAGGAGGGGAGGTTGTGATGACCCCGTCATTTTTTTTTCGACATTATTTATTTATTTATTTATTTTATTATTTAATTTTTATTTCGTTTCTTGTTACCTTAGGGTTTTGGAGGACCCGAAGTAGGGTTTGATGTTATTACCATTCTATTATTTGGTTGACTATCATTAAATCTGGAATAGAATGATTTTTCTCAAAAATATCTTTTTCATTACTTTTTAATAAAATTAATCTAATTAATATTCTGTCAATACAATTTTATCCAAAAACGGATTGAATACTTAACCTAAGACGCTAATGTAAATGCTAATAATCGGAGGTGTTGCAACATCAATCTGCTTAGTTTGAACAAAAAACAATGTAGGAAAAGAGTTCAACCTCCATGGATGATCACACTTCCACTTAAAGGTATGGAAGTGCGTGATGTCTCTTTAAGCCTTTAGAGTTCGGTCTCCTCCTTTCCCTGGCTTGGCAGCCGTATGCTCTCTCTTTTTCGCAATAAACAGATATTTTTATTGAGAAAAAATTGAAATCTAAACAATTTCAATTTTTTCTCTGTTACAGATCGGGGTGGGATGGAGTTAGATTTATTTTTTCCTTTCATTGCATCAACCAACAATGTATACATACTTTACACAGATAGATTTATAAATATGCAAATATATATACACATTATACAAACACTTGTACAAAGGAAGATCTCGATGCTGAAAGATCAAGGAAATCAATGATGCTTGTTTTCGAAATTTTTAATTCCTGTGCGTTTATATAGTTTTTTTTATTTTTTTTTGAAGAATTTACTTGATAGGATTTTATATTTATTTATTTATTTTTGTTGTTTAGAATTGCAGAAAAAGCTAAAAGATGAAGATGTGGTATGATGAGGGTTATGTATTTCCTAAGCCTGAGAAATTCGTTCAGGACTGTGCAATTTCTAAGCAAGAGAAATTTGTTGGGCAAAAATGCACGGAGGGACGTGCAATTCCTAATCCTATGAAATTTGTTTGGCAAGAATGCACGGAAGGATGTGCAATTCTTGAGCTTGAGAAATTTGTTTGGCAAGAATGCACAAAGGGATGTGCAATTCCTAAGCCTGAGAAATTCATAATTCCTAAGACGGAGAAATGGCAAGAATGCACAGAGGGCTTTGCAATTTCTAAGCTTGAAAATTTTGTTTGCCAATGCACGGAGGGGCATTGTTTTTACTGCAAGCAATTCTATGCATTTCGTAAGAAGAGCCTTGAATCGAGGAATCTAATTCAGAAAAATAAACAAAAATACATTGAAAACGACAATAAAATCAAGCAATTGATACGAAGAATGCTTAAAGTGGGCAACAAAATCAAGCAATTGTAACTGAGAATCCTTGAAATGGGCGATAAAATCAAGCAATTGAAATCGAGAATCCTTGAAATGGACAACATCGAGCGATTGAAACATCGATCCAGGTTGTTACAGTTGGCAATAGGGCTGCAAGTTAGGCTGGCCCAACCCAGCCCAGCCCCAACCCAACCTCAACCTAATCAATTTGGGTTGGGCCAACCCGAATTGTACCTAATATGGGTTGGGGTCATAACCCGGACCGAATATTTTCGGGCGGGTTGGGTCGGGTTGACGGGTTGAATTTTTTTTTAATTTTTTTATTTTATATATATATATATATAATTTTTTTTGAATTTATATATATTATATATTATATATATGTATATATATATTATTGTGACGACCCTAGATTTTTCAACTCAGTATGTCCTGTGATGAACCAAAAGAATGACCAGATAACGGATCCGAAATGCGGAAACGAAGGAAACTAAGTGGCCACTAGAGATGTACGTCATCCCTAAGGCATTAAAATGACTCCACATGGCATGATCAAATTGCATTATATGCTATTGTGTGATGATGTGAAAATACACGCAAGTGTAAAATGGTATTGTAAACATGCTACAATGGCCCATGGCCTTATTATAACTCATTTACAACATTTGACATGTCAGACCTCCAAGTTAGAAAAGTTACATTTCATAGACAAATCAAGAACATGCTAACACTTGCATGTGAACAAGAATGTTTCTAAAGAAGCTCAACTCAGCAAATCACCCAAGCAATTGCAATCTCCAATCTTGTATCATGTACCTAAAATAAGCCCCAGTATCGTAGGGGTGAGTAACATAAAGCTACTCGTAGGAAATGAGCATGCATCGACCTACGTCTTACAAGTGTACATGATTTAATCATTGTGATTCATTTCACCTAATGTCTATGTCAAAGGTGAGACTCAGGGAGCATCCTAACTACCTAAGATCATTTTTAGCATAAAACACATCCTTTATGCAATTTCAACAACACAAGAGCATGCTATACATAGTAACAAGATATAACATGCTTACACAAAGCAACTAGTTAGAAACATGCTTACATAAAGCAACCAGATAGAAACATGCTTATACAAAGCAACTAGATATAGATTCTCAAAGTTATCAACTTGAAATCTAAATGCTAAATCAACTAAATATAGCAATTTAGTATGGATGTACTTAACAACATCAAATCGCCAATAACCAAAACCACAGTCACAATATAAACATGATTGATAACTTGGAATTGAATGCGAAAACAAATAGTGGAAGACTTGAACATCACGTCTCGGACTAAACCAAGAACAAATTGGTTATTCCAAGCATTAACCCGCTGGGAAGACCACCCTAGTGCGCACTATCTCAATTGGGGAGAACTCATACCTCTTGCACTAAAGCCGAACTTTAGCCATATCACAGTAACAATGTCCCAAGACTCCAAAATAATCAAATAAGTTCACAACTTATACGTAATTTATATAATGCACTAAGTCACCTTCCATGCACAAGTAGATTGTATCCACACAACACATGCTCTAAATCCACAACTACTATAGAATGACAATGTCGAATCTTCAAAGTGCAATTCGTTACACGCTATAACAATATAATCCAATATTGAAAACATAAACTCATAAATTCATTATAAGTCAAAAGTCATGCTTTAAACATACTATCAATGTCAAATACATGAGTTAATCAATAATACCATAGAAACGGAATTTAATATATAAACTAATTAAATTCCCTAGGTTTCAAATCTCAATCAAATGGCCTCCAATTAATACATGATAAACAATATAGCATGGTCATTACATACACCACATCAAAACTCGATTAGTCCATAAGAACAATAAAGTGAAATTTAATTAAATCATGATAATCAAATCCCTAACTTCTAAAACAATATCAAATGGTTCCATATTTACATATGCTAAAACATAAGTCATAGTTATCACAAATATCAAGTTAAACACTTAATTAGGCCAATGGAACCCTTAATTAGATTTTAATTAATCATTTTAATTAAAATCTCTAGATTTTCATACTTGTCCAAATGCTCTCAAATTAAAGTATGTTAAATAACATGCCAAGACATAATTTAAAAGCATATCATAAGTCAATTTCATGCAAGGTACGGCTATGGGATTTAATCTTTCACAAAAGATAATTATTAAATAAAATATGCAATTTTTATTCAATCAATACCAATTTAATATATGTTAACAAACATATTAAAACATGATTTTCTAGTATGCCACAATTCAAATCAAAGTTATATATCATTATGAATTTTAAATCTCATACAAAGAAATAAAAATTACCAACTTTCTAAATTTGATACAAGGCATACATATAGTTGTATAATCATGAGAAACACTCAATAGAATACATATAAATCCTAAACACATTTCCTACCTCAATTGGAATGAAAATTCCAATTACCACCGAAATGAAATCGCCCTAAATTTTTGGTCCGCAAGACAGATATTTCAGCTTGTTACCTTCAACTTAGAAAATTCATAAAAAATTCAATTCTAATCCAAATTGAATGAATTCAAAGCCCAATGAAAACTTAAACACTGTAATTTGATAATATCAATTTAGTTTAACAAAATATTTTCTCAATTGAAACAGTTTTGACTCACAACTTTGAAACAAATTCTGCCCAGAAAACACATTTTTAGCCTGTAGCTTCCAACTTTGAAAATTCATGAAAAATTCATTTGACATCCAAATTGGGCAAACCTAATTTATTTTGGAAGTAAACATATGACAGTGTAAAACTGAAAATTTAAGCCATGATCCAATGTCAAAAGGTTAGTGAAATAAATCATCTAAAAATATGTTTTCCAGCTGCAATAAAAACATGGACAGCAGATAGTCTCGGATTTTTAAAAACATTTAGAAATGCTCTAAAATCGTAAAAAAAATTCTGAGTAGTGTAAAATCCATGGGGAAAGTTCCAATAAAAATTTCAAGGTAATTGAAGCACCACAGCTCTATATAAAAATTCGTTTCCGGACCGGATAAGAAAAGATTTAAATTTCCAGCAACTAGCTTGCAATTTCAAAAATTCATAACTAATTCATTTTAAATTCAAATTACATGAAACCAAAACTAAATGGAAGCTAATTGATTATATTTTCATGTTATATATTTAATTTGACAAGATTTATTTCAAGTTAAAACAGTTTAAGGGCAGAATACAAGTCCTTCTCTTCTATGCATGTAAAACACTCAATAATGACATAAAAATACTTCAAAATAATAGATCAATACCTCACTAGAGAATTGAATCCCTAGATACCAAAGCAAAACTAGGAGTTAGGCTAGATCCTTCAAGGGTTTTGAAGAGGAGGATGAGGGGAACAAAAAGTATTCCAAGCTTTATGGTCTAAAGTAAGTGGAAGGGCCTCAAAGATCAAGGTCAATGCCTAAAGTTTCAAGCTTCATCCATGGAGGCTAGGGTTTTGTGGTGAGGAAGAAAGAGATGAAATGTGAAAGTGTGTGAGTGTAGGAAATTGAAATCCTCCACTCACTATGTAATCCTACACCATGGTCAACACACACATCTATGGTCAATTGCACAAAAACCCTTATTTAAAACCATAATCCTAAAGTGGCCCAAAGATATTTGCAAGACTAAATTGTGAACTTACACTTGTCACCAATCCATGGCTCCTTCCTAGGCTTAATCCCACACCTACACTTGTCAACCATCCAAACCAACAAGTGCACCAATCCTAGGCCAACAAGTGGGTGAATCCTCACCCTCCAAATGTCATCATCCAATGCATCAAAGTGTTTCCACACAAATGTCAACAAGTGGACCAATGAGAGTGTGACACTTGTTACACTTTTTCAAAAATTGCAAAAAGGTCCTTTTTGAAAATATCTTCCAAATTTAATTGCAAAATGGTCCCCAAGATGAAAAATAATTACTTTATTTAATTACACTAAAACCCCACAAGTTAAGAAGAATTACACTAAAAAAGTAAAAATACCACTATCATGGAAATCAAATATCATGAATGCATGCAAAACCGAAATCAAATCCGAATACAAAAAGTGAGGTTGTGAAAGGAAAAAGGATAAACGAGAAAAAGACAAAATGTAAATAGTGTTCGGAAAAATAAAATATGGAAATGACACAATCCCCAAAGGAAGTTGTCAATCCAAGGAAAAGAGTCTTAGAAATCATTCCAGAGCACTCGAGACGACATCAAGTGATGAAAAACCGAACCCAAAAAGGAAAAGACAACGGAAAAAAAAATATCGGTTAAAATCTAAAAAAAAGAAAAGAAAGAAAAATGACCGAGTCATTACAACCTTCCCACCTTAAAGGAATTTCATCCTCGAAATCCAACCCCAACCAACAGAAGGCGAAACCAGGATAACTACAGAGTACATCTCCAAGTATCCCACACAACACGCCACACTAGTGACCTCAAAGCTTAAAGGAACACACAAACCAGTGTCATTTAAACCTACGTGCTCATGACAAGACGACCTATCAAAGGAAAAGTGACCACATGGCCACACGACAAGTCTGAACTTACACACAGAACCCAAGGTCAAACAAAAGAATGGAAAACAACAACCGTAAGCATTCCTCCTGATGAACCTCGAAACCGATCCATAAACAACCACCAATTGAACTCCAAGATCATCACAGATCAAATCAAAGTACCGAACAAAGACGACATGGCAGTACGAATAGCGACCAGAACCCACCCACGACGTACTCAAATGTATGGTAGCAATGACAGTGCTTAGTGCTCGCCCACACTTACTCGTCAGTAAGGTAGCATCAACGGCAACTAGTACTCGCCCATAACACACAACTTCGTACGGTAGTATGACAGTATAAGGCACTAATTCATAACCTGCCCCCCACTAGGTCTACCCATGAAACCTCTCGATACCAATGACTGATCGGTTGAGAATTCGATCTATAATAAATCAACCTTCGCAATAGCACGAATCATTGTAAAATAGGGCTATTGGTCAGGTAAGTCGAACCACTGGGACTGCGCTAATCTATGGCAACCTAAGTGTCTAGAGTCTTTTTAGAATGATACGGGGTGTTCATAGAGGATTTGTTGGTTGTCACTTAAGCTATGAAATTAAGATGCATAAAATAAAAGCTTGCAAGAATTTAAAGGAGATGAAATACAAGTAAAGAGGACTAAGGAAGTGAATCTTGCTCCATCCCTATACACATGCTAGGTTAAAATTAATTTAGGGGAAAAACAACATATATTATGGTCATGATACATAGCAAAACTTGGTTGCTATAATATCCTCAAGAAGTTCATTAAATAAAAAGGCAAGAATAAACTATCAAAATTCACATGATCAACTACCTAAACTAAAATGTAGCCTAGAACATACTTACTAAGTCAAGGATTATCAAGCCCTAAATTAAATGATGAATGCACATGAAGCTAAGAATCAAGCATAGACCATCAAAGGGGAACCCTAAGCAATGAACTATCTAGGTTCTCCAACTCCATGCCATTAAAACCATTCCATGATCTAACTTCCATTGTCACTATGAAAGTGCAAGCAATATGATTCAGAAAAGTAACCATCTAAGACAAGATGAATAACTCAAAATAACCATTTATAAACATTTAAAATCCATTACAACATATAGAGGGCTCTAGATCATGGAAAGACCAAAAATATACATTGTTGCCCTAAAATATAACCTAAATTAGAACATGCTTACAAGGGAGGGACCTCATCACCTCCCTAGATGGAGGTTTAGTTACCCATGTGAGCCTTAGAAGAAGGAAGAAGCTTGGAAGATCCCTCTATTTTCAAGCTCCCTATTTTTAGCCACAAGAACTCTATCTTTTCCTCCTCTTTCTCTCTCTAAAAGTCTTACAAAATGAGATATGATATTGTTATGTGTGGTTCCCCCTCCTTTTTAGATATCCTCTCCACCCAACCCTACCAAACAAGGCTTAACTCCCACCAAAAGACATCTCTAACCAACCCATAAAGATAGAAATCAGAAATGAGGGAATCAAGGAGTAAGTGGGCTGAAGTGATGGATCCTGGAGAACATTCTGCCCAAAGTTCAAGCGCTCGAAGTAAGCCCTTCGAGCGTTCGAAGTTCCATCAGCTTGCTCTCTTCTCTTGATCTGCTTTGCACTACTTTGGTAAAATAGCCATAACTTTCTGCTCCAAACTCCAAATGATGAACCGTTTGAAGATTTGGAAAGCTAATTCAAAGCTCTAAATATGCCATGTTTTAATAGAAGTCCAGTTCTCGAGTTTGTTAGGTCAAAAATGGTGAGCAAAGTCAAACTCCACTGTTGCCAGAACTTCAGCCTTGAACACATTGTTATTCAAAGATTGAACAAAACATCATTTTTGCTCCTTTTTGGCCAATGAACCTGAAAATATATAAAAACATGCAAATGAAGATAATCTACATAAAATAATCAATACAAGAAATGCATTAACCACATATCATACACAATCAAGATTTTGGAACACACAAGTCATGCCTTAAGTTCTCAACTATGATGGCATGTGAAACGTCAAGAAATCAAAATGTGCATTTATATAGACCACAACCAAGATAAATAGCACATGGAATCCATCGAAGCAAATATACCACAAGTCTAAGGTACATGATATCAGTTGCATACTAAACAACACATGTGTCATAAACCATTCCAAAACAAATGAACATGTTCATTAAACACATTAATGAAACCAAGATACAAAAAGTCTAGATACGTGATATCAAGGCATGATTAACTCGAGGGAGACATAAAAGGAAATTTAATCTACTTAAGGGATTAAATTATCAAGGTTACATGGCAAGTCCAAATGTTCTACGAACAAGGCATGTCAAGGATCATGTCAAGGCCAAGTTCAATGTCAAGTTTCAAGTTCATTTCATACACGACACAACCATGTGAGTTAAGTTTCATACAAAGGAAATGAATAAATATAAGTTTCAAAACTTATCCGATATGCTCAATGTAATACACGTGAAGGAACTTATCAAGAAAATCATGAATACAAAGTTAGAAACTTAATCAAGTGCATAGAACCATTGAATGGATTTTAATTATTTTATTTAATTAAAATCTCTAGATTTTGAAAGTCATCCAAATGACCTCAATTTAATATATGTTTTTCAATATGTAATAACTTGATTTAAT
The DNA here is from genome assembly GCF_030987335.1 of Cornus florida. NCBI lineage: Eukaryota > Viridiplantae > Streptophyta > Magnoliopsida > Cornales > Cornaceae > Cornus > Cornus florida. The sequence continues at coordinate 49,919,234 of NW_026775577.1, read as the reverse complement.
AACACATTACAAGTACATTTCATGCAAGTTACGGCCTTGAGTATTAAACTTTAATACAAGAAAAATAATAAATGAAAGGTTTCAAAACATAACCAAATATTCTAGATTTAATATATGTGAAACTATAGGGCATGCACATCACGAATATCAAGTCGGAATTCCAATGGAGTGAATAGTACACTCGGAGCAATTTAATTAATCTAATTAATTAAATATTACTAGATTTCAAAACTTCTCCGATTACTCTCAAATTAATCTATGTTGAAGAGCATGCTAGGGCCTAATATAATATGCTATCACATGTTGATTTAAAGCTAGATAAGGTCACATGATTTAATATTTTGTTCAAGATAAATATTAAATAAAATCTTAATTACTTGTCCAAATAATCTAGATTTAATATATGTCAATCTACATATCAAGAGGTAATATTCTATCATGTCACATGATTAAACAAAGTTATGGACAACCGGGAAAATTAAATCATTCACAAGAAAAATAAATAATAAAATCTCTAGATTTTGTGATTCAAGCATGTAATCAAGTTGTATAAGCATCACAAGCATGTAATATAGCAAGAAAGTAAATTATAACACCCCCTACCTCAATTTGAGATGAAAACCTCAAAGGCCCACCGAAAAAAAAGTGTTCCGAATCCGCCGAAACCGAAGGGTTTTGTCGGGGACAACACGATCTATATGAATTCCCAAGAAGCCCCATAAAAATCACAACTTGACCTCAAGCCCAAACTCAAGAAATAGTCAGAAATGAATTCTAATTAGGGGTCATGGTAGAGCACGACGAAGCGAACAACAAATGTTAAGGCAGAAGGATTTTCACTTAGGAATACAAGTGGAGGAGAAGGTCAAAGGGTGGCAGCCAAGGAGCTCCCATGGCTACCAGCCAAGGAGAGGAAGAAGATGAAGAAAATTTTGATTTTCTTCTTTAAGGCACCTATTTATACTAAGTCTCAAAAAGTGCCCCGAAAGGGCCCCGCCGGGTCCGGAAAAGTGGAATTTGAGCAAACGCATTCAAACAGCAAAACTCTGTGAACAAAAAAGATTCAAAATGATAAAATATGAACAACGGAAGTAACAACGTCAAAAATCGAGTCTTGAGTAGAAAGTTATGCCCCGAACAAGTTCAACGGCAACTAGGACCAAAAACTCTGAAACTGGAGAAAAACGACCAGAAAGAAATTCTATGAATTTACGAGTCAACAAAAATTGAAAATGAATCCTTTACGAGGATCCAGGCTCTAAACGAGATATTTTGTAATAACTTTCATTAATTGCACAATGACCCCTACAAAAGGGTTAACTACAAAACTGCCCCAGAATGAAAATATCTTCCAAAAGATATTTTCTTAGATACCAATGAAATAAAATATCTTCAAAACATATTTATGAAAAAAACCCCAAGAAAAGAAAATAATTCCAAAGAATTGTGCATCCATGCCCCTATGGACACCGAGAGCAACCAGAGTACTTTCTTGCAAAACTAAAGATACGTATTTCGAGGAAACCACTGAAGATGGAGACACGTGAAGTCAAAAACCAACTCCGAGCATGAAAAGTGAGGTTGTGCCAAAAACTGGCAAACGGTAAAAAGACAGAATAGGGAAAAGGACGAAACAGGGAAAAGGACGAAAGACACATAGTGTCCGAAAAGTGAAAATGCGAAAATGACTCGGTCCTCAAAGGAAGTTGTCAATTCACATGAAAGAGTCTCAGAAACCAATTCCGAGCACTCGAGATGACACCAAGCGACACGAAACAGAGCTCAGAAAAGATAATTAAACGAAAAAAATTCATTCGTAAAATTTCAGGAAAAATGAAAGGGAGGCAAATGACCGGGTCATTACAAAGATGGTTCTTTAAGGTTGTGTATTGATTACTGGAAGTTGAATCATGCCACCATCACGAACAAGTATCATTTGCCAATGATAGATGATTTGTTTGATTAATTGAGGGGAGCCAGTTGTTTTTCGAAGATTGACTTGAGGTTAGACTACTATCAGTTACAGGTTAAGGATGAGGATATCCCAAAGACGACATTCCGTACTTGGTATAGACACTATGAGTTCCTTGTTATGCCTTTTGGCTTGACTAATGCGCCAGTAGCATTCATGGACTTGATGAACCGTGTCTGTCACAATTACTTAGACCAGTTTGTGGTAGTTTTCATGGATAACATTCTTGTGTATTCACGATCTCGGGAGGAGCAGGAAATCCATTTAAGTATTGTATTGTAGATTTTACGGGAGCACCGATTGTATGTCAAATATAAGAAGTGTGAGTTTTGGCTTCAAGAGGTGAAGTTTTTTGGGCATGTTGTTTCAGAAGGTGGAGTATCATTTGATCCATCAAAGATAGAGGCAGTTCTGAATTGGAAGCAACCCAAGAATGTGTTTGAAATCCATAGTTTTCTTGGTTTAATGGGTTACTACCGAAGATTTGTGAAGATTTTTTCTCGCTTGGCAGTGCTTATGACTCGTTCAACTTGGAAAGGGATCAAGTTTGTGTGGAATGAAGCCTGTGAGTCATCTTTTCAGGAATTGAAAACAAAGTTGACTACGGCTCCACTGTTGGTGATACTTGAGCGTGGCTTGGGTTACGTGATTTATTGTGACGCTTCACGTGATGGTTTGGGATGTGTGTTGATGCAGGATGGTAGAGTAGTGGCTTATGGGTCTTGATAATTGAAGACTCACGAGCTTAACTACCCTACTCATGATTTAGAGTTAGCGACAGTTGTATTTGTCTTGAAATGTTGGAGACATTACTTGTATGGTGAGAGATGCGAGGTGTACTTGGATCATAAAAGTCTCAAGTACCTTTTTTCCCAAAAGGACTTGAACAACAGATAGAGGCAATGGGTTGAATTCTTAGATGATTACAATTTTGATTTGCAGTATCATCCGGGCAAGGCAAATGTGGTAGCAGATGCCTTAAGCCGAAAATCTTGTGGAACTTTGGGTAGTTTAGCCATTCAAAAGTGGAAGATGCTTGAAGATCTAGCAGAAATGGGATTGCAGTGTTTTAATGATGATGTTTGATGTGAGTCAACCTTCTTGTTTAGTCTTGTGGCTCAGCCTACTCTTGTCAGACGAGTGATTGAGTCGCAGAGACAGGATTCGGATTTAGATGCCATTTACACCTTGATCTCTAGTGGTGAGACAGTGAAAGATTGAACCTTACATGCAGATGGAGGTCTACGATATAAAGGCTTGTTGGTTATTTCCACAGGATGTCGTGAGGACGTCTTACGGGAGTTTCACACTTCCCACTTTGTAGTTCATCCAGGTGGTACTAAAATGTATCACAAATTAAGATGTTAGTTATAGGTGGAACGGAATGAAGAAAGATGTTGCACAGTTTGTGGTTAAGTGCATTACCTGTCAGCAGGTGAAAGCCGAGCATTGGTGCGATCGTGTCGTAACACCCCAAATTGCAATAAAAGTGTGGCCAAGTTTAAATTTATAATCAGCCACTACTAACTCTAACTACTAATATAGCTAGGGTGAGTAGGGATCGTTCCAAGGGATTGAGGGCAATATGATATGGAAACAAGATCGGATTAGTAGGTCGAATGATCAAAAGATTGTTTGTTGGTTAATTAAACTACGATATAAATGAATTTAATACTAAACAACTAAAATAAATAAAAGGGTAATGGACAAGAGAGAGAAGCCTTACGATCTAGAGGTCACCACTAAACATCACCATTCTAGACATTCAATGTGTAATGAATGAGGGGAAATATGTGTTGCAATTCAAAGAGGTGTGATTAATTGAATCAACAAGCATGGATTGACTAATTAAGTATACGTTGTCTAGACAACCTAGAGAATAGAACAATATATCAAACTAAGCCATTAATCCTTCCTTTAAGTTCACAATCAACACACTAACAAGTTAGAGAATTATACTACTTACATTCATAAGTATGGAACATCAAACAATAAGCATGGATTGTCCTCGCATCTAAGAAAGTAAAGCAACTACAGTACTTCTAAGCTAAGGACATGAAAATTAAACTAATTAAACTAAGGTAGAGGCACAATCCATCAAGAAATAAGTATGAACCATCAAATAAACCACAAGAGTATTCTATTTAAGCACTATGCCTTAACAATCTCTAAATTCATAGCATCAATACATATAGACATGCACCAATATCACAAAACCAAAAGATAAACACATGACCATCTACTCTAGCATACATAGACATATGGATAGAATGAAATGATCAATTGGAAGTATTAATTAACACAAATCATTGTAACAACAAGATTCATATATGAATCAAGTTTCAAGACAACATTACAACACAAATCCCCTCAAAATACAAAGCATTAAGGTCTAGAAGGCATGTTTAGGGCTAACTCTAGCCCCAAGAAGATATTTAGCCACTCATTGATGTAATCATCCGACCCTCAAGGGCTATCTCCATGGTTGGAATGCTCTTCTTCTTGATGGAAACCCTAGAAGAATGGAAGAACTCCCAAAATGATGTGTCTCTAGTCTTTAGCCTCTCCTCCTCTCTTTTTTTAGTCTCTAAGTTTGTACGTGAATGAATGTTGCTCTTCAAATGGCTCCAAATCCTTATATAGGTAGCTCAAGTGTCACACCCAATGGTCTGGACTCGTGCATTAAGGTCCCTTCAATGATTGCACCATAAGCCATCTTTTAATGAGCTGGACTCTGTTTTAATTTGGACTTGAGGAGGTTCGATCGATCGAGTTAAGATGAGATCGATCGAACTGTGGCCAGATCTATCGAATTTAGGCCAGATCGATCAATCCTTGGCGGCTCCTTTTTGGAATAAGACAAATCTGAGATATTTTTAGCATATTTTATGAAAAAGACAAAAGCGGTAGGTGGGGATAAGATCAAGGAGGTTCGATTGATCTGAAGAAAGTTGGATCGATCGAAGATGGAAATTCTTTAAGGATAAGGACAAGAGGTCTAATCTATCTTGGTGAAGTGAGATCGATCATTGTGAGATCGATCGAAAATATTCCTGATCGATTGAAGATTACTGATTTCCACCACTTTACTTCCACTTTGCTCCATTCTTCCATTCAGCTTGAGATTTCTCCTTTTATGCTCTAATTTGGCTGAATTGACTTATTTTGGAGATAAGCACCTAAAAAGGGCAATAGCATGAAATTAGTCTAAAATGGGAAAGTAAGATAGATAAAGGTCCTAGAAACTTGAACTTAAAGGGTTTAAATGCGCACTTTTCAGCGCTCATCACACCCCCAAACTTAAATATTGCTAGTCCCTAGCAATGAACTACAAAGTAAAGGAATGAAATGAACAACTATACAACTATGAACTAGAAAGCAGTAAATGGATAACGCCACTTTCGTTGGGAACACGATTGCATTTAGCATATGCAATAAGCCTTTTAAACCCTTAGGTTACCCCTAGTTGACGAGTGAAGTCTCATGAGGGTTTCCAGAAATGATACTCACAAACATTAAGCTTATTCTCACAAAAGAGGCACCAATATTGCAAATAAGCATTGGGAGAAAACTACCTCAAGTATGCAATTTTTCAACTCTTTCCAAGCAATCTCCCAAAATTTTAACATCAAACAAGCAAGTATAGTCCTCCACACATCAAGAAAATAATCATGCAAATCAAAACAACTTTAGAATTCTTTTTGAGTGGACCGGCATCAAATATGTTGTTATCTAAGCCAACTAAAGAAATGATCACATCCTTACCCTCAAACTAGAACACAAATCTAGTACCGATTATTAAGACAAAGAGTGGACCTTTTATTAAAGCTTTATTGTTCTAGGTATGCTTATCCTTTGTTTTTTTTTTTTTTTTTTTTTTTTTTTTAAATCTATCCCTAAGGATCAAAGATGGAAGCATAGTGCAATATGTTGATCTATTAAGCTTTCTAGCAATCCACGAGGTCGAGCGTTAGGTCAATGACTCCCAAACCAAACGGCTTTAGGGCATTAGGTGTTCAAACACCCCTAAGGACTTACAAGCTCAAATCAACTAGGCTACAAATCAAAACAACCGTCATCTAATCATTTCCCACTTCTCACCTTTTGGGAGAAATCATCACTTTTTTATTGCTTTTGCAACAACACATTTTTTTTATTATATATATTCAATTATTAACCTAGAGTTTAGGCCCTCCACCTTTTAGCGCAAGAAGTTCAGTGCTTAATGAGGCTAGAATCCCTGCTACTCAATAAAAAGGGTTTGTTATCCACATTTTATCAAGAATGAAAGCTTTCAATGCACTACTAGCTCAATTGGAATATAACCAATTCAATAATCAACAAAGCATGGACCCCGCAAATGAATGCTAGTGTGCGCCTATGCTAATATAGAATCCTAGAGTGAATCTTAAAACAATCACAAAATCAAGATGATGTGGACCACAAGTGCAAGCAAGATATCAATCTTTCAAAAAATTTACTCCTAAATGGCATCCACAAGGCATACAAGGAGTAGTGGACTCTCAAGTCAAGCAATTTTTAAATTTTAAGCAATATAGTCCTCAAAAGATCAAAGTCACAGCTAGTCATGGACCAATCATAGAAAATCCCTCAAATACATAAGTTATGCTCAAAATTTTGAATTGAAAATAAATACTGCAAATAACACGCATTACCCCCAAACTTAAATGGCACAGTGTCCTCAATGTGCAAAGAGAACAAAGAAAAGAGTATACCAGTACAGCTAAGGCAAAGAATGGCAGGGACACAAGTATCCAAAGTGGGTGGTACAACCCCCCCCCCCCCCCCCCCCAAACTTGGAATTGACTGCAGTCCTGAAAAGATGGCACTGGGATAAAAGCTGATTAGATAACAAAGGGGATAATAACAGTGCACAGTGGACATGCAAGTGTAAATGGGAAAATAATTGAACTAAAGAGAGAGGAAAAATGATGGCCCTGAAAAATTTTAGGCAGCACTTTCTCATTGAAGTCGCTGGAATGTACCTGATAATGGAGTCAAGAACCTGACATCCAAGCATAACATGCATAGAAAGAGAGAAAAATAATGTACAGTACATTACAGTATTAGGGCCAACAGACTCGCCACAAAAATAGCAATATCAAAATAACAATAATGTATCATAGATATATAAAATGATGAGAGTAAAGAGATATAGATCAGGCAGATGAGGTCGGGCGAGTGGGGCGTGATCCCCGAATATCTCTGGATAAATCCTGCAGTGCAGCCAAGACATCTGAGCGGAGAATAGTCATGTCAGTGCTGAGAGAGGCCACATCTGACCGAAGAGAGACAACTGCGTCCTCCAAGGTCTGTATATGCTCTCCTAGGCTAGGTGTCGGAACTAGAATGTGAGGGATAACTTGGTCAGGAAACTGAGGTATATCCTGAGCCTGCTCCTGATAGTGCAATGGTGACCCTGCCGGAGAGTGACGTGGTAACTCTGCTAGAGACTCTCGCTCTAAATCTATGTCCATATGCATGTCCACAGTAACCGATGGGTCTACTGGATCATGCTCTGCTACTGCTGCTGTTGTCTGCTTTGTTTCTACAGCTGCCTCTGCATCCTCTAACTCCGCCGCCTCATCAACTGCCATAATAGCCTCCTGCTCTAAGCTCCGGATAAGAGCATTATAACTCTTATTCCAATCCTTCTTTCCATAGTGGCAAGCCCCTGACTTAGGATGCTCCTCTGGATGGAAATGGTAGTACTGATCTCAGAGGATCTAAGTAATAAGATGTCCAGAGGGGAGGAAAGTGGCTCACTTAGGCTTAGCCTTGCTAATGTAGCTCGCATATAACCTCATCATGACACTCCAGATAAGTGCAAGAACATAGAATCAATGCCTGGTATAGAAGGCATATAGAGCAGCCAGAAAATCTAAGCGCCGCTAGATCTTATGGCCCGCCATAAACACGTTTCGGTACAAGACCGAATCAAAGAACCAAAGATCGTCGGGCAAATAAATCCTCGTGGCGAATGTCTCGCCATCACTGTAGTGGCCAGTCAGTGCAACCGCCATGTCTACATCAGATGGCCTCCGGAAAATAGGATAATGAAGGCCGGGAGGGCAGATACACGGGCATCAAGAAAAAGTGGCCAAGGACTCAACAGTGATGCGGATGAGGTGGCCATCGATAGTAATCCGCAGCTCCGATAGGTCACTCGAGGCAGGCCGGAGGTTTTGGTAGAATAACCGGGCAAGCCTCAGGTAAACTGGATAAGTAACTAGAGCAAAAATGGCTGAAATACCCCGCCGATCAATATCATCGAATGCCGCCCCGATCAGAACTAACCGGGAAAAGAAGGCAATGTCGAAAACCGACTCATGCGCCACCTCAAGGCTTGTATATCTCCTGCTAGGCCTGTCTCGGATCTGTCTTAGCAGTGCTGGTGGTGGTGAAGGAGGTGGTACATACTCAACCTCATCAGAAGAAGATGATGTAGAAGCAAATGACTGTAATCTAGTATCGGCTGATGAAGACTGAGCTGTAGCTGGGTCCTAAGCATAGGAAGGCTCTGCGGGCTCCTCTGTATGCTGTCACACTTAGCGTACATACCGCTGGTTGGCCAAAGTCTTGACTCGGGCCATAGTCTGCAAAAGAAAAAAAAAAAAAAAAGAAAACTTGCAGAAGAAATCAAGACAAGAATAAAGAATTAAAGTACAGTATATAGAAACATGTATGTCAAGTAAGATAGACAACTCAGAATAATTGACATGAATCTATGCAAGTTGGAATGTAACCAGGCATGGACAGTGAATAAGTGAAACATGCTAAATGTGACAGAATAAAATGCACCCAATGTGGAAAACACAGGTATTGAGCAAATATAAAATAGCATGGAACACAAAAGTTGGCATATGAAGTGGATATGCAAATCTGTGATGTTCGATCGATCAGGAAAAAGATGAGATCGATCTAAGTTGGATCGATCTGAACATGGTGAGATCGATCTTTCTCTGATCGATCAGAGAAAAACGTGATCAATCGAACTCTGCAAAAATATGAAAAGTCACAGATCTGTGACGTGGACAACACGGGGGCACCCAAGCAAGCTTGTGGGTTCCTCTTCACTTCAACAAATCACAAATAGTCACATATATAGGCATGTGACCCCCTAAATCAAAATCGGGTAAAATCGATATATATATATATATATATATATATATACACACATATACATATGTTTTAAAACTTCATATATAGCATCAATCAAGGAATCTCAGATCTATCATAGCAAGTCTCAAATATAGAGATGAAACTTTTGATTCAACAAGAAAGTGCAAAATTTACCAAATCGGGTGAGAGAAGTGGAGACGAAGGAGAGATGACAAGATCAAGTGCGAGGATGGGAGTTTGGAAGCTTGTGGAAGCTCGCAGGAGATTCACTGGAGGTTGGGAAGAAGGTGGCAGCGACGGGAGAGAGCTGGGGTCTTGGATCGATCTTTGGAATCGATCCAAACGACTCTTGGTTCTCTTTTTAAAAACTGTTTCCGACGGGTTCGATTGATCACTAAGAAATGAGATCGATCGATCAAAGATCGATCTGAAAGGGACTCTGATCGATCCAACCTTGCAAAACGACAAGTATATATTTTTTATATTTTTTATTTATATATATATATATATATTTTTGTTTATATTCTTTGAAAATATTTTTGAATTTTTTAAAATTAAACAAATTAAAAATATTTTTGGATTTTCGAAAATAAAAATAAAAATAAAAATAAAATGAAAGTAAAATTAAAATAAAATAAAATTCTTTGTGGATTTTTTAAAATATTTTTGAAGTAAAAATACAATACAATAAAATAAAGGAAAAATATTTTTGGATTTTGAAAAATTTGCTAAAACTAAAAATATTTGGAATTTTTTACAAATAAAATAAAATAAAATAAATTCAAAATATTTTTGTATTTTTGTTATATTAAATTCAAAATTCAAAGGGCAGTCAAAGTCAAAGTCAACAAAGGAACACAGATCAATCTTTGATTGATCGATCTGGAAGAGACTTCGATCGATCCAACAGGTGAAAACCTACAGACACGTTCAAACGATGCACAAAGAGGCCTCTTTCATGGGTTCTAAAAATTTTTCTAAGTTCGAAATAAAGATCGATCTGAGAAAATTTCGATCGATCTTGGAACACTCAGATCGATCGGAAATAAAGTTCGCACGATACACAAAAAGCTGATTTATGCAGGAAATCTTTGCACAATGGAATAGAGAGGTGATTGGATGCAGGAATGGATGTTCGATCGATCAAACCTCTTTTGAGATCGACCGAACAGGCACAAAATGCCTATTTTCAGAATGAAAGTGCATGCATTCTCAATCACAATTCCTATCAATGTGTATGAACCCAGAATATATCTAAACGACGCAAGAAATGAAAGGTAAAATAGAATTGAGGGAGGAATAGGGTTGAAAACCCTACGAAGCACTAGTCTTTAACGTCTCTAGCAAGATGTTGGGCTCTTTTAGCCCGGATCAAATATCTTGTTATGTATCCCCTCCTTGACGAGGTGAACAATATTTTGGTTCTCACCCAACAAATGGTTCTTTAAAGAACTTATTGGATTTGGATAAAAAATAATTGACGGTCTTTAATCTAAGAAACTATTGGGCTTCCATGCCCTTAGAACACTTGGTTTTAAAACAACATTTCTTGAATTCAAATTGGTAAGCAAACCATGGGAATGTTCAATATCAAGTAAAGACTTAACTTTATCAAGTTCATTCTCAACATGCTTCTCAACAATACAAACTTCTTTATGTTTATCCATTGAATTCGGGGTTGGATTAAAAATGTTCAACTTCACTTTCATATACCTAAATGATATTTTCATTATCCCCGTCCTACAATTTATGTTGGCATTTGCAGTTGCCAAAAAGGGACGGCCAAGGATATCGGGAATTTGGCTCTTAAGATTTAGGACCAGTTCCGTGTCAATGACAACGAAATTAACGGGGAAGAAGAACTTATCAATCTTAATCAAAACATCCTCAATGATACCCCAGGGCTTTTTGATGGATCGATCAGCAAGTTGCAAAACCACCGACGTCGATTTCAAGTCTCCTAAGCCCAATTTAATATATACCGAGTATGGAAGAAAGTTTACACTTGCTCCTAAGTCTAAAAGAGCCCGATTAATGACATGGTCACCAATGATGCAAGAAGTAGTAGGTGAACCGGGGTCCTTAAACTTTGGGAGAGTGTTGTGTTGCAAGATAGAGCTTACTTGCTCGGTCAAGACCACTTTCTTTGGTGTTTGGCTCTTGGTCTTCCTCTTTTGGGTGCAAAGATCTTTTAAGAACTTGGTATAAGCCAAAATTTGCTTAATTGCGTCCAAAAGCAGAAGATTGATCTTCACTTGCCTAAACACATCAATAATTTCATTGGTCTTTGTCTTTTGTTTTTTAAGATAAATGGATCCTTTCAAGGCATCCAGAAATGGAGCTCTTGGCTCAAAATCTTTCTTTGAAGCATTTTCAACACAAGAATTCTTCAAATCATTTTTCAAATCATTGTTTAATTCATCTTTCAAATCATTTTTCACAACTTTCTCAATAAAATGATCATGCACATGCAATGAAGGATGAATAAAATGTGAAACGGGATGGGTGTCAACTTTTGGTTGCACCGGTTCACTCTCTTCATTGGAAATACCTACTTGATTATCAACAACCTTCCCAATTCTCAAGGTTGTCACCGCATTGACGTGTTCAATTGTGTGACCTTCAGATGAGGAATGAGTTTCCATAACACATTATTGCTTTGGTGGTGCATTCAAAGGCATTTTCCCTTTCTCTCTAGCATTCAAAGTACTAGCTATTTGCCCGACTTGGGTTTCTAGCTTAGCAATGGATTGAGAATGAGAATGAAGCAATTGAGTGTTCGCCTCTAGAGTGCTTAGAGCGGTCAACACTTTCTCCTCAAAAGCGGGACTCCTAGAATTTCCTTGGGAATAAGATGATTGATTAAGAAAATGAGAATTTGAGAATTAGTTTCCATGTGATGATTGAAACAAAGATCTATAACCTTGGGAACCTTGGCTTTGCATTGGAGGCGGAACATACTTGCCTTGAAAACCACCTTGGGGTGAGCCTTCCCCTTGCTTTTCCAAGAGAAGTTTGGATGGTTCCTCCATCCTGGATTGTAGTGTAAGCCATATGGATTATTCCCTTGGTTGACAAATGTAGCATTTACTTGTTTATGATACTCACTTTGCGCATGTCTATGGGGACAATTGGAAGTAGTATGTAAGACACTAGAACAAGTCATACAAGATTCATTTGAAACATGATGAGTATGATTAGGGGAGGAAGACATTTGATTTGCCAAATTGTGGTTGACCAAAAATTGATCAAACCTTTGAGTTAAAGATTTCACCTCGGTGGCTATGTCATTTGAATTGTCAACTTGATATAAGCCGACATTCTTCCTTCCAACTAGAATTCTACCATTTTTAGAGGACAAAGATCTATGCATGGAATTTTCACTCATACTTCCATACAATTGCCAAATATCATTCTCATGTTTATTAAGTTAAGAACCACCCATAGATGCATCTACCATTCCTTTTTGATTATCCGGCAAACTTTCAAAGAAATATTGAACTAGTTACCACTGAGGTATGTCATGATGTGGGCACTTCCTAAGCAAGTCATTAAACCTTTCCCATGCCCCATGAAACATTTCCCCTTCCCCTTAAGAAAATTCACGATGAAAGTTCTCATAGCATTGGTCTTTGATACTAGATAGTACTTCTTCAAGAACTCTTGTTGCATTTCTACCCAAGAAGTTATCGAAAAAGACCTAAGATTGTTGAACCAATATTTTGCTTTGTCCTTAAGGGTAAAAGGAAAAAGTTTGAGTCTTAAAACTTCTTCCGGCATTTCCATGTATTTCACGGTGGAACACACTTCAAGAAACTCATCCAAATGCTTGTATTCACTTAGAAGTCCATGATAGTTATGAAACATTTAAATGGTTTGCGGTTTAATCTCATAGTGATGTGCTCTAAATGGGGGCAATTGAATGGATGTAGATGCACTATATTCATTTGACACATAATGATTACGCAAGGCAATTGGGGGATTCCTAACCGGTGGTGCTAAAAGAACACCGTGATTAACTTGAACCATGGGAGGTTGTGAAGCAAAAATTAGCCGAGGCATTCCCAATGGAATTTGGCCTTATTGTTGTGGTGGGATGAATGGTCTAAGCATGCCTAATGGTACTTGGATGTTGTCATGATCACATTAGGGTGGAGGATGCCTTGTTGGTCTATGGGACCAAGGTCCTCCACATTATCGTCATGTTGCTCCTCCATTGATGAAATGGAGTGATGAGAGCTACCTCTTCCCCTAGGATTATGAACAACCGATATAAGATGCAAATTAGGATTTAATGACCTACGACCATGCATGCACTAGAAAAACAAATAACAAGCAAATAACAATCACTTCGCCCCCACAACAAATCTCCACATACAATGATCCCATACTCTCATACTTGAATAATATATAAAGAAAAAGTAAATTGCCTCCACGCGGACCAACGATTTGTCTAAGAATGTAAGAACTTGCCACCACGCTGGCCGACAATTTAACTAGAGATTGAGTTAGAAAGATCTCACAAAGGGTCCTTAAGTAACTTCAATTCATTTTTCAATTTTTCGCTTAGCTTTGCAATTTTTTAGATAGCCCTTTTTGTGCTTAGTTTAGCTCCTTGGTTTCAATTCTTCTTTGGTCAACTTCCTTACTCAATTCACCTAGCCAAATAAGAACAAACACAATAAGTAACTAAAAAGAAAATAAAGTAAAAACACGATCAAAAGAGTACTAATTCCTAATTGTTTCCAAAACACGGTGTTTGCCAATTTAAATCCCCGGCAACGGCGCCAAAACTTGGTGTGGTCGTGTCGTAACACCCCAAATTACAATAAAAGTGTGGCCAAGTTTAAATTTATAAAGAGTCAGTATTACCTCTAACTACTAATATAGCTATGGTGAGTAGGGATCGTCCCAAAGGATTGAGGGCAATATGATATGGAAACAAGATCGGATTAGTAGGTCGAATGATAAAAACATTGTTTGTTGGTTAATTAAACTACGATATAAATGAATTCAATACTAAACAACTAAAGTAAATAAAAGGGTAAAGAACAAGAGAGAGAAGTTTTGGGATCTAGAGGTCACCACTAAACATCACCATTCTAAACATTCAATGTGTAATGAATGAGAGGAAACATGTGTTTCAATTCAAAGAGGTGTGATTAATTGAATCAACAAGCATGGATTGACTAATTAAGCATACATTGTCTAGACAACCTAGTGAATAGAACAGCATATCAAACTAAGCCATTAATCCTTCCTTTAAGCTCACAATCAACACACTAACAAGTTAGAGAATTATACCACTTGCATTCATAAGTATGGAATATCAAACAACAAGCATGGATTGTCCTCACATCTAAGAAAGTAAAGCAACTACACTACTTCTAAGCTAAGGACATGAAAATTAAACTAATTAAGTTAAGGTAGAGGTACAATACATCAAGAAATGAGTATGAACCATTAAACAAACTACAAAAGTATTCTATTTAAGCACTATGCCTTGATAATCTCTAGATTCATAGCATCAATACACATAGATATGCATCAATATCACAAAATCAAGAGATAAATATATGAACATCTACTATAGCATACATAGACATATGGATAGAATGCAATAATCAATTGGAAGTATTAATTAACACAAATCATTGTAAGAACAAGATTCATATATAAATCAAGTGTCAAGACAACATTACAACACAAATCCTCTCAAAATACAAAGCATTAAGGTCTAGAAGGCACGTTTAGGGCTAACTCTAGCCCCAAAAAGATGTTTAGCCACTCATTGATGTAGTCATCCAAGCCTTAAGAGCTATTTCCATGGTAGGAATGCTCTTCTTCTTGATGGAAACCCTAGAAGAATGGAAGAACTCCCAAAATGATGTGTCTCTAGTCTCTTACCTCTCTTCCTCTCTTTTCTTAGTATCTAAGTATGTATGTGAATGAATGTTGCTCTTAAAATGGCTCCAAATCCTTATATAGGTAGCTCAAGTGTCATACCCAATGGTCTGGACTCGTGCACTAGGGTCCCTTCAATGATTGCACCATGAGCCATCTTTTAATGAGCTGGACTCTGTTTCAATTCGGACTTGAGGAGGTTTGATTGATCAAGTTAATATGAGATCGATCAAACTGTGGCCAGATCCATCGGATTTAGGCCAGATCGATCAATCCTTGGCGGCGCCTTTTTGGAATAAGACAAATCTGAGATCTTTTTGGGATATTTTGGGAAAAAGACAAAAGTGGTAGGTGGGGATAAGATCAAGGAGGTTCGATCGATCTAAAGAAAGTTGGATCGATCGAATATGGAAATTCTCAAAGGATAAGGACAAGGGGTCTGATCCATCTTGGTGAAGTGAGATCGATCAATGTGAGATCGATCGAAAATATTCCTAATTGATCGAAGATTGCTGATTTCCACCACTTTGCTTCCACTTTGCTCCATTCTTCCATTCAGCTTGAGATTACTTCTTTTATGCTCTAATTTGGCTCAATTGACTTATTTTGGGGATAAGCACCTGAAAAGGGCAATAACATGAAGTTAGTCTAAAACAAGAAAGTAAGATAGATAAAGGTCCTAGAATACTCGAGCTTAAGGGGTTTCAATACTCACTTTTCAGCGCTCATTAAGCATCAGAGACCAGCCGGTTTGTTGCAACCATTGCCCGTAGCGCAGTGGAAATGGATGCAGATTGCTATGAATTTTGTAACAGGTCTTCCAAGGTCACGAAGAGGCAATGAGGTCGTATGGGTCATTATTGACAGATTGAACAAGACGGCTCACTTTTTGCCTATTAAGGCAACAGATGATGCGGAGGCACTCAGTGTGTTGTATGTGAAAGAGATTGTCAGGTTGTATGGAGTTCCAGTGACCATTGTTTCAGATAGGGATGCCAAGTTTACTTCGAAGTTCTGGGAAGGACTTCAAGCAACGTTTGGTTCATTGTTGCACCTTAGTAGGGCATTCAATCCACAGACGAACGGCCAGTTGGAGCGTATCATCCAGATCTTGGAAGATATGTTTCAGGCATGCGTGCTTGATTTGGAAGGTAGTTGGGATGATCACCTACTGAGTTTGCCTATAATAACAGTTATCAGGCAAGCATTGAGATGGCTCCATTTGAGGCGTTATATGGCAGACCCTGTAGGTCTCAAGTTTATTGGTCTGAGGTATGTGAGACAGCCGCCTTAGGACCCAACATTGTACTCGAGACTACCGAAAAAATTAAATTGATCAGATAGGGGTTGCTCACAGCTCAGAGTCGACAGAAGAGCTATGCAGATGGGTGGAGACGACCGCTAACTTTTGAGGTGGGAGACCATGTTTTTTTACGAGTTTCTCCACAGAAGGGATTGATGAGATTTGAGAAAAATAGTAAGTTATCGTCACGATTCATTAGACCTTTTGAGATCTTAGACAGGGTAGGAAAGGTTTCCTATAGGCTTGCTTTGCCACCACAGTTGGACAGGGTCCATAATATTTTCCATGTGTCGATGCTATGGAAGTACGAGCCAGATCCATCTCACATTTTGAGTTGGGTTGATGTGGACATTGATGAGGATGTTTCTTACGAGGAGAGACCAGTTCAGATCCTTGACACACAGTAGAAGGTATTGAGGAATAGGACGATACCACTAGTGAAGTTTCTTTGGAGGCATCATGGAGTTAAGGAGGCTACTTGGGAGCTCAAACAGGAGGTTCATTCCAAGTGTCCAGAATTGTTTTCTCTCTCAAGTATGGCTTGATTTCAGGGACGAAATCTTTTTAAAGTTGGGGAGAATGTAATGTTTTTGATATATTATTTTATTGGCCATGGGACCCACACTTGTTTAATTCATTAATATAACTTATTGGTCATTTAGCTGACTATCATATACACTCTCTACTGCTCCATTCTCTGCCTCACGTCAGTTTCCTTTTCTTTTTTCTCTTCTCTACAAACAAGCTCCGATCCAGCCATTTTTATTGGGGATTTGATAGTGCCATTTGCGGCAAAATGAAGAGCTCGGCGAGATCTTCAAGTGGTGTAAACAATTCCTTCTTTGGTGCATCCTTGAATTTTCGAATCTAGGGCTTGGGAATTGGGGGCTTTCTCCTCCTTTGAGGTAGGGGTCTCTAATCCTCACTTTCTTGCTCCTTTATGAGTTTTTCAACTTTAATTGTTGTTAAGCATGATTAATTTGAATTGATTATTTCTTAAATGATTTAATTATGTTTATGAAGCGTTCAATTATGTGTATTTGTTGATTTACATGGAAAACATGCTCTATTTGAATTTGATTGCCTTGAAAATGATATAATTGTTGTAATTGAAATCTATGCTTATATGTGTTGACGGAATTATATGAAAAAAAAAAAAAAAAAAAAATACCGAAGTGTTAATTTTCATGCCTATTGTTTATTATTTTGATAGAAATGATTATGAGAATGCTTGCTAAATTATGTTGTAAAAATTTTTATTTCCTTGTAAATGGCAAAGCATGTGACATACATTCATAACCTTGGGCATGAAGAATAGCAAATTATTTGGAATGAAATCGAAAGGGTTTTTTTTTGGGAAGAATTTGGATAAAATGATTTTTGAGAAAACCCGGTCGTCGCGAAGTCACCAAAGGGCCGGTTAATATAACCTATAGGGGACTAAGGAGATCGCCCTAGCGTAGTTGAGCTAGCTGGGCCCCAAATGACGTCATGGGGGTACCAAGGGTCAGGGACAGTAGCCAATCCTTCTCTCGTGTCGCTGCAGAGTCACCAAAGGGCGAGTTATATTAATAGTTTGAAAAGTGATGGATTTGGAATTTTAAAAATGGGAAGTGACATACGTGGTATCGCATATCATGGCATGACATTGTTTATTTTGAAATTGGAAATGACTATGTCTTCTCTCCCGGCATAGCATGACCCTAATTCTCTATTTCTATTCATTATTTGGATTCACGAGGCTACAAGAGGTGTGTCTTAGGCACCACCTATTGAGCAATTTGCTCACCCCATTACATTTAACATTTTTTCAGGACTCGGGAAAGAAGCTGTGGACACTGAACCATCACAAACTTAAGGAGGACTAGGAATTTTTTTTTTTTTTTTTTTTTTTTTTGCTATCTTTTGTATTTTGCTACACTTTCGTAAAGTTTCAAAACTATAGTGAAGTGTACACATTTTGCAAGCCATGGTCATGTATTGTAAACTATAACTCTTGTTGGTATTTTGAAGGGAAGCGAGACTATGTAAATATTTTGTGTTGAATGGGATGACAATGATGGGCCAACTTAAAGAGGTTGTTGATGTTATTGTTTTGGGAAATGTAATATATTTTTTTTGTATTGTGTGTTGGGACAGGTTGGATAAGTCTTGAAAGGCCCCTTTTTAGTAGAGGTCATGCCAAAAAAATTTTTTAATTGGTATCAATTTAGGGTCGTTACAGAAATAAATGCATATCTGTAGAAAATTAGGAAAAATACCTTGGGGATCAGAATTTGAAAGGTTTACTTGTGAATTGAGGGATAACATGAGTTAGATATAAGTATGGATAGTAAGCCACATGTTTAAAATTATAAGTTCACTATTAAAAAGGATTTTGGGGATCGAGATTGTTAAACATATGATTAAACTAACATATGGGAACCATGGCTACTGATATGATACTGAGAGTTGGAGATTTTTCATATTTAATATAGTTCCTTATACTTGTTGTAGTTGACTGATTAATGCATTGCTGGGATATTATGATATGAATACAGGTTTAAATGAGTTTACCGTGCAATTAAGGCACTGATTTGAAGTTTATGGGTAATTTCACTGGAAACCCTCACGAGTCTACAACTCATCCACTAGGGGTAACTTAGGGGTTTAAAGGCTTGTTGCATAAGCTAAATGCAACCATGATTCCCACGAAAATGGCTTTTTAGTTCTGTATTGCTAAGGGACTAGCAATATGTAAGTTTGGGGGTGTGATGAGCGCTGAATATTGCATATTCGAGCCCCTAAATATGCATATGTTAAGACCTAAAGTGATATATCTATCCTGTTTTATACTGATTTATGTTTATTTCATGTTTTTAAGTGTTTTCCCAAAGAAGCAGTTAAAACTGGGCTTTAATGATGAAAAGAATGATAATGAAGTTTACCGCATCGTTACCGGTCATCCGAAGCAAGCCGAGAGTCAAAATGGTGAATTTTGGAAGAGTTTAGTTCAGAAGCTCGAGCCTCAGTTCTATGGCTCGAGCACTTTATCTAAAAGCTCGAGCATATGATACGTCAGAATGAGAAAAGTTGATCCAAGCTCTTAAGACCTCATGCCAAGCCTCAGGGATCGAGCACTGACACCTAAAGCTCGAGCCCACAGTCCCAAAGCTCAAGTCTAACACCTTGGGATTGAGCACCATGAAGAGAGGGTCGAGCACCACCACTTTAGGCTCGAGCATCGATGAAAACTCTAAACCCGCCTCAATATTTTGGCCATAACTTTTGACTTAGAACTCTAGAAAGAAGACTCAAAGCCTGATACTTTTGTCTCTAATAACCATCTCCAAATTCGCACTCTAAATGAGTCAAAATCGCGTTACAAAGTCAGAACAAGTTGTTAGCAGGTGATGCTCGAGCCTGAACCTCAAAGCTCAAGCCTGGACGTTCTGGAAGTCGAAAATACATGTGGGAATTACCAAAAATCATATTTCTTTATTTTTTTATAGGCCCAATTGTTACCAAAAGCTGTAAAATCAATCAAAAGGGGATTGGGACTTGTTCTCTACTATAAAAGAAGAGGAGAAGGCCACAGAAAATATCCATCATCCATTAATCTCATTCCTCTCTCTCACGGCAGCTTTTAGGGTTTTGAAGAGAAGTCCCCAAGAGAGAAGTGCAGACTTTGACGATGAAGACTACACAGATGATATCTAGTGTCGTTATGGGCTGCTAATTCCTCTCTTAGGGCATTGATGTAACCGGATCCAATTACTATGGTTTAATTGTTTATAATTTGGGAATTTAATAATTTATATACTTTGATTATATGATTTTGAGGAATTGAGCCAACTCAATTGGTGTTTTAATGAATTAATAGTTTTTGAATAGTTATTTCCTTGTATTAGATATAATTGTTCATAAATTATTCTCAACCCATTCTTATTAGACAATATCTGGCAGAGCCCTGTCAAACATAAGAATGGAGATCATATAATGGTATTCAAACGTTTTTCTTGAATGAACTCTTTCATAATCTATGCTTAAGGAAGACGAGTTATACTGCAACATTAGTTTGAAGTAGGTAGGCGGATAATTCGTGCCAACTTTTGATAGGTTATAGTTAGCTAAGTTCAATGAAACATCTTTCTTTAAAACCGAATTAAATGAATGTTATTGAGTTTAATTCATATGGTATATAAATTGTTGAAATCCCAAGGTTGAACAGTTGACCATAGTAGGAGGATCGTGGTGAAGTCAATCCCTAAGTATCTCTACCCTTGATCTTTCTTTTACTTTATTTATTTTCTGTTTATTTTATTGCACCATAACAAATCAAATCCTTTTTCTAAATTAAAATAGCAATTAATTGAAGACTTGATAAACCACCACAGTCTTTGAGGTTCGATACCCTCAACATAGCCCTATCCTACGAGGATTCATTTTATTATGAGTGGTATTTTATTATTGATAAATAAAAACACACATCAGCAGATGCCAACAGTCGATTATCGGCAAGTACCGACAGTCGATTATTGGCAGACGCCAACAGTCGATTATTGGTAGACGCCAGCAGCCGATTATCGGCAGGTGATACACAAGGGGCAGCCGATGGTCAATCAGTCATATAGTTGGACTGAAAGTTATCAGCAACTAGTATCAAATTATTGACAGGAGAATCAGGATTTTAAAGCAATGATGGCTCAATTTTTAGTAGGCCAAGGAAGCTCGAGGGCGTAGAAATCCTCAACCACAGGTACTACGTCAGCAAAATCAGAATCAGCAACACTCGCAAGCATTGCCCATTTTGCCTCAGAAAAAACCCCAAGAGATGGGTAGCAATCAGAACCAAAGGAGGAACAACTTACAAGCTCCACCAGTACCACCAGCGGCTGCCGGGGGGCATGTGATTGCAAATCCACAACGGGAATGGGTTGACCCATATGCTCCACTTCAGCCTAACATTGATTTTGAGACTCTCAACGGTATAAAATATTAGCCGTATGATTGGCACGATTATCATCGATCACCAGCAAAATTTTAGCCACCAGTATTAGATTATCGACAAGTTCCAGCAGCCGATTATCGGCTAGTTCAAGCAGCCGATTATCGGCAGGTGGTAAATTAGTCACAACAGATGATTTATCAACAACAAAGTTGGGAAAACTATCAGCCTAGTACTAATGAATGGAAGGGTACAAATCAGCTGAAAGCAAAGCGGCCTATGTACCAGAATTCTTTACCGATTTTAATATCTAATCAGTAAAAACAATCATTAGCTGAAAAAATTATTTTAGTTCGTTGTCCTCAGCCCAATTTCAAGAAAAGGAAAAAAAGACTAGCTGATGTTAATTTCAAAAGGTTACTTAGAGCTTAGTTAAGAAAATCAGCTGAGATAAAATCGACTGGAAGAAAATCAACTAAAAAACCAGTGGCTGCCGGGGGGCATGTGATTGCAAACCCCCAACAAAAGTTAGTTGATCCATATGCTCCACTTCAACCTGCCGATTATAGTGAGGTCATGTTTGCCGATCAATGGAATTTTGGGCATGATGTAGTCTTACCGATAGAGCTGAATGCAAAATCGGCAGAAAAACAATCGACCGTGATGAAATTGGCTGAAAGGAAATTAGATAAGAAAACTCCTTCCTCGCAAAATGTCAAAGAGATAGTAGGCAAATTGGCTAGAATGACACTTCACAATAATTTAATTCCTACCGATCATGATCATGATTTGTTAATAGAGTTAGAAACTGCATGGGGACAAGTCCTTCTTGGGTTTATGGGCAAGTGATATCGGCAAACATTATGAGAATCTAGGAAGAAGCCTAAATCGGTAGATTTGGCTAAATAGAGATCATCTTAGGAGTAATTCAGAAATAAAGTTTTGGAACTCATTGATTTGCAATCTTATTCTAAGTGATTAGCGCAGCCTTTGTTCAAAATTTCCTTCCAATGTACTTTAAATTTCAAATATCTTATCGGCTTGGGCGGTTGACAGCCGATAAGATATTTAAAATTGGGGGGCATTGTTGACACCCTTTTTGGTAAAATCGCATAGGTAGTGACGTGGCAGTGTTTGAACTACAGGTGGATGGTATTTTCACGTGGATTAGAGTTAGAATTTCATGTAAGAGCGATAAAAATGAGAAAAGCCTTTGAATAAAGTGATGGATAGGGATCATAGTTTTAGTATTTATCTTTTAGTTGGTTTTAATTAAATATTAGTAGTTATCCTTAAGATAGTTTAATTTAAATATATTGTTTGTGATGTGATAGAGTCATTATGTAAGTCAAGTACTTGAAGTTAGGAGTTTGTTTTTACTTTATTCTATAAATAATTGTAGAGGCATGCTGTGTTAGGGGTCCAGCACCCTCAGAAACATTTTAATTATTGTTATTGCTTTCTCAAGCCCTAACCCAAAATAGCATCCTTGCTATTTCTATCTCTCTCCCTCTCTATCTCAATATCTAAGTCTCATTTTATTTCTCTCCCTCTATCTCTCTCTCTATCTCTTCTCCCTATCACCTTCTATATCTATATTTTCTCCCCTTTCCATTCTCAAATTGTTACTATAATTATTCACTGATAAAAGTCCTTTTAATTAAGGTAATCCTGAACTCACATAAGAGTACATTTGTTCTCTTTCTCTTCGCATCGCCTAATAGTCAATATTCTCAAAGAGACTACAGTTGATAACTCACACTCGAACCATATAATTAGTTCTGGCACGCCCGCATTACATCAATTTAGAATCAACTCTAGCCAGCCAATTTTAGCATCAACAATTCCTAATTGAAGTTTGTAACGAGGAAAAAGACAAAGATGCTGTAATGGATGAAGAGGAAGCTATTAATGAAGATGTTAAGGCGATGCTAGAAATCTCCCTCCATGCTATTGTTGGCACGAATGCTAGAAATAATGCGTGTTAAAGGAGACATTAGGCATACATCCGCTATAGTTCTAGTGGATTTGAAAATCACTCATAATTTTACGAGTGAAGTCATTGCATAGAAAATGGGGTTTCCACCTAAGGAAAGAAGACGCTTTGTAATGACCCGGTCATTTACCTTCCTTTTCTTTTTTTTGAAATTTTACAGGTAAATTTTTTTTTCGTTTAATTTTCTTTTCTGAGTTCTGTTTCTCATCACTTAGTGTTATCTCGAGTGCTTGGAAATGGTTTCCGAGACTCTTTCATTTGGATTGACAACTTCCTTTGAGGA
Source organism: Cornus florida (assembly GCF_030987335.1). NCBI lineage: Eukaryota > Viridiplantae > Streptophyta > Magnoliopsida > Cornales > Cornaceae > Cornus > Cornus florida. Next base: position 49,895,706 of record NW_026775577.1, on the reverse strand, counting down.
CCGAGTCATTTCCACATTTTCACTTTTTGACACTATTCACTTTTCGTCCTTTTCCCTATTCTGTCTTTTCCCCGTTTGTCACTTTTCGGCACAACCTCACTTTTCATGCTCGGAGTTAGTTTTTGACTTCACGTGCCTTCATTCTAAGTGGTTTCCACGAAATACGTATCTTTGCTTTTGTAGAAAAGTACTCTGGTTGTTCTCGGTGTCCATAAGGGCATGGATGCACAGTTCTTCAGAATCTTTTTCTGTTCTTGGGGTATTTTTCATAAATATCTTTTGAAGATATTTTATTTTAGGGGTTTTTAAGAAAATATTTTTGGAAGATATTTTCATTCTGGGTCATTAGTGCAGTTAACCCTTTTTGGAGGGGCCATTGTGCAATTAACTAAAGTTATTGCAAAATACCTTGTTTTGAGCCTAGATCCTCGTACGGGATCCATTTTCACATTTCGTCGAGTCGTGTACTCTTAGAAATTCCTTCTAGTAATTTTTCTCCAGTTTCAAGGTTTCTAGCCCTAGTTGCCACCAAACTTGTTTGGAACATATCTCTCTGCTCGGGACTCAGTTTTCGACGTCGTTTCTTTCGTTGTTCATATTTTCTCATTCTGAATCTTTTTTTGTTCACGGGGTTTTACCATTTGAGCGCATCTACTCAAATTTTACTTTTTCGGACCCGGTGAGGCCCTTTCAGGGCACTTTTAGGGTTTTTCTATAAATAGGGGACTTAAAGTCAAAAAGTCAGATGTTGTCATCTCTTTCCCCTCTCTTGGCCGGCCATCCATGGCAACCATGGATGCAGCCCTTCTTCCTTCTTTTCCAACCACTTCCCTCGTGTAAAACATCGTAGTGCCTTCGTGTTTATTGCTCGCCTTGATGACGCGCATCTTTCCCCCTTATTAGAACCCATTTCTGACCATTTTTTAGTTTAGGTTTCAAGTTCAAGTTTGGATTTTCATGGTATCTCCTTGGTGTTTAATGTTCCTCTCGTTGTCCTCGACATAACCTAGGAGTATCGTCGAATTCAGAGCATTTTTCTTTCGGTGGGGATTTGAGATTTCATCTCAAATGAAGGTGGGGGGTGTTATGGTTTATATTCTTTATGTGTTGCATGTTATTGATGCTTATACAACTCATTTACATGTCTTTGTATAAAATTTAGAGATTTTATTATTTATTTTTCTTGTATGAGATTTGATTCTCCCAATTGGTTATAGCTTAGTTTATACATGTGGCATGATATTAAATTATCCCATGATACGATCATTGACATATATTAAATTGAGAGCATTTAGACAAGTATTGAAGATTTTATTTAATATTTTTCTTGAATGAAAGATTAATTCATGTGGCCTTTACTAGCTTGAAATTAACATGTGTTGTCATATTATATTAGGCCCTAGCATGCTCTTCAATATAGGTGAATTTGAGAGTAATTAGAGATGTTTTAAAATCTAGAGACAATTAATTAAATTGATTAATTAATTTATTCTAAGTGCACTATTCACTTCATTAGATTTTCGACTTGATATTCTTGATGTGCATGCCATATACTTTGACATATATTAAATCTAGAATATTTGATTAGATTTTGAAACCTTTCATTTATTAATTTTCTTGTATTAAAGTTTAAGACTCATGGCCGTATCTTGCATGGAATTCACTTGTATTATATTTTTAAATCAAGTCTTGACATGTTGTATAATATATATTAAATTGAGACCATTTGGATGAATTTCAAAATCTAGAGATTTTAATTAAATGAATTACTTAAAATCCATTCAATAGTTCTATGAGCTTAATTCACATTGTCGTGTCTTGTATGAAATGAACTTGTAACTTGATATTAAACTTGTCCTTGACATGACCACTTGTACCTAGGTTTCATTAATGTACTTAATGAATATGCACATTTGTCTTGGAATAGTTTAATTACACATGTGTTGTTTAGTAAGTAATTGAATCATATATCTTATACTTATGGTATATTTACTTCAATAGATTTCTTGTGCTATATATCTTGGTTCTAGTCTATATAGATGCACACTGTAATTTCTTGACATTTCACATGCCTTCATAGTTGAGAACTTAGGGCATGACTTGTGTGCTCCAAAATCTTAGTTGTGCATGAAACGTGGTTAATGCATTTCTTGTATTTTGATACAATCTTGACTTGCACAACTTATTGATTTTGGGACTTGGGATATTAATCAAGAATTGACATGGCTAGGACTTGGTTTTAGTATGGGAGATAGAGAGCTACCTACACTATAGTGCGCACTAAGGGAAGGTACCCATGGGTTAGTAACCCTAAAGTGATCCCAAAAGTACGGTTTTATCCGGGCGATATCCAAGTTTCCACATTGGTTGATTTCACTCTTTAAATTTCAAGTTGCTATTCCTTAAAGATTTAAAACATGTCGTGTTATGTGAAATGCTCCAATCTTGTTAATTGCATAGATATTATCCCTTGTCCTCGACTTCATGTATTTTTCTTATCGTGTTAATTGGAATGTTCCAATCATGTAAATTGCATTGACAATGTGATCTTTGTATTCTAGTATCTTCTTGTCATGTTGTATGAATTATTCCAAATCTTGCTTAATTGTATTGATAATGCAATTCATGTTGACCTATATTCAAATATCCTTCTTATCGTGTTCTTTGGATTATCCCAACCTTGATTCGTTTCATATATGTATATATATATATCATGATTCTTGTTGATATTACCCTAAGGTAGCTTAGGATGTTCCCTGAGTTTCATCTTGACATAGATGTTAGGTGGCATATCCCTTTTGAATTGTTTTAAGTTAATGTAAAAATCTATAAGAAATCGAGTCTATGTATGCTCATTCCTTACGAGTAAACTTGTTTACTCACCCCGAATTTACTGAGGGTATTGTTCAGGTACAGGATTCAAGATTCGGAGATTTACACTTGCCTTAGGTGATTTGGAGATTTGAAGTTTCTTTTAAAGTGTCCTTGTTCACATGCAAGTGTTAGCATGTTCAAGTTTTACTTTTGATGTTGTAACACTTAGTTAGGTTCAATATGCTCTTCTTGCCTTATGATATGTAAAGTGTACTTGGATACACTAGTTGGAACCTATTTGATGTGTGTGATTTGATGCCGAAGGCCGGAAACTTTAAAATTCAAGTGTATGTATTTAAATTTCAAGCTTTGTCTTTGAAATGTATTTTTTTCTAACTTTGAGGTTTAGCATATGATTTTGAGTAAATGGAATGTAATAAGGCCATGAGCCATTGTAACATGTTTTAAATGCCATATTACACTTGCGTGTATGTTTACATCATCACACAATAGTATATAATGCAATTTGATCATGCCATGGGGGATTCCAACGAGACTTAAGGCTTATTTTTCAGTTCTGGTGCATAACAGGCTTGATTTGCATGTTTTTAACCTATTTTGGTCGACCGGTGGCTCATTTCGGTCGACCAATTCTTTGTTCAATTCATTTGAACATCAAAATCTCATTTTCCAGTAGCCATTTCCGCTGTTTGGGCCCAGTTCGATCGACCGATGGCTTAGTTCGGTCTACCGAAATAACCGCCCCTCAAAAACATGTTTTCAGCACAATTTTTTCCCAGTTCGGTCATCCAAAACTCCATTTCGGTCAACCGAAATAGCCCACATTCAGCTGCCCTTTAGATTTTGTAACAGCACTGTTGTTCCGACTTCAAATGGCCATATCTGCTTCATTTCTAACCCAAATGGGGTAATTCTTGAGCCTAAACTCAAGTATTTTGGGTCAGATTTCCAATGGTACCTATGGCATTCTCAGGTTCAAATCACAGTGAGAGTTATTCATGTTTTAGTGACAGGGTGTCAGTTTTCGCTTAAACCGGAAAAAGGGCGTTTTGTGGGATTCTTGTTCAAAGTTCTTAGAACCTCTTGGAATGTTATAAAATGATTAGTATAGGTTGTGTGGACCTTATTTGACTTGATTAAGGTCAAATTTCCCTTCTTAGTTGTAAATTGACCATTTTGCCCTTGATTAACGGGTTTTGCTCGTTTTTCTGCATCTTGCAGTTTCTTCTTTGGTCGGACTCCGAATCATGCAATTGTTAAGTCCATCTTGATTAGTATTTTGTTCTCTTTCTAGCGGTGTACTCGGTGGTACCCAAATCCATATTTCAAAAATAACTATTTCATCCCTAGGGGCTTAAATTGTTATTTTTTTCTATCTCTTGCCTACATACTTTATTCCTTTGGGTTCCGTGACTTCATGGAATGTCATCTTAGGGTCTTAGAAGTGTGTTATGCCTTGGGAGACCATTGTCTTGTCTCTTTCTTCTGCATCTGGATCCTTTAACGGGTCAATCTTCGATTCATCACTGACGCACAGGGTTGAATAAAACCTGGGTCGTTACACGCTTTGAAGTTATGGTGGCTTCAGGCAAAAGGTTAACTAGCCTGGGTATGTGTACTGATGTCAAATTAAATTTGCAGGGAGTACCTATTTATATAGATCTTTATTTACTTCCCTTGGAAGGATACAATATTATATTGGGTACATAGTGGTTGCGAACACTATGCCCCATTTTGTGGGACTCAGATAAATTACAAATGAGATTCAAGGTGGCTAATCAAAAGGTGTTTCTTTAAGGTCTATCCATCCTAAAGAATAAATTAATTGGATATCTATAGTTCAGTCATGAGGTTAAGAAGTGCAAGAAGGGAGTATTACTAAAATTGTTCTCGCTTAGGGAAACAAGAAGAAAGTATTGCTAAAATTGTTCTCAGTTAGATATCTACAGTTCAGTAATGAGGTTAAGAAGTGCAAGAAATGAGTATTGCTAAAATTGTTCTTGCTTGAGCAGTAGTTCTTAAGAAAATGACTGATTGCAAACCTCACGAATTATAGCAAATTTTGGACCAATTTCGAGACATGTTCAATGAGCCCAAGAGCTTACCGGCCCCCTCCATGAGTCCATGATCATAGAATTCTGTTTCAACTTGGAATCAGTCCGATATGTGTCAAGCCTTATCGTTACCCACATTATCAGAAGGCAGAAATAGAAAAGTTAGTAAAGGAGATATTTTCTAAGATGTGATCAAACCCAGAAAAAGTCCTTACTTTTCACCTATTATCTTAGTAAAAAAACACGATGGTTTATGAAGCACGTGTGTTGACTACCGTGCTCTTAATAAGATCACTATCAATAACCGATTTCCTATCCATGTTATTGATGAATTACTCGATGAATTGCATTGGACAAAAATTTCTCAAATCTTGATTTGTGAAATGGGTATCACCAAAATCGAGTAGAACCGGCGGACACTCCAAAGACCGCTTCCAAAAAGCGTTATGGCCACTATAAATTTTTGGTAATGTCATTCGGTCTTACCAATACACCATTCACCTTCCATTCTTTGATGAACGAGGTATTCCAAGATTATTTGCGAAAATCCATCTTAATATTTTTTATGGCATTATTATACATAGAAAATCATGGCATGAACATTTTTAGCCTTTAAAAATGAATTTTGCTGTATTAAAATCTCACAAATTGTTTGTTAATATATATATGTCAGTTTGGTCAAGACAAGGTGCACTATCTTGGCCATGTAATCTCCAATACAGGGGTTGTTGTTGATCCTAATAAAATAGCAATGATGCAAGGATGGCTTAAGCCCAAAACACTTAAGGCCTTGGGAGGTTTCCTTGGGTTGATTAGCTATTACCAAAATTTTATCCAATATTTCGATAAAATAGTAATACCCCTTATCAGAATGTTGAAAAAATACTATTTGGAATGGACACCAGCTGCTGATGAAGCCTTTCGAAATGATCTATATTAAAGGAAGCAATGACAAAAGCTCCATTGTTAGCTCTACCTGATTTCTAAAAACAGTTTTTTGTTGAATATGATGCTAGCGGATCAGGAATTGGAGCTATCCAACGTCCAGTAGCATTTTATAGCCATGCCTTATAAGGTAAGAACTTGTCGTCGTCCACATATGAGAATGAGATTCTAGCTCTTGTATTGGTTGTGCAAAGGTGACATCCTTATCTATTAGGGTAATAATTTTTGGTGCGAACATGTCAACGCAACTTGAAGTACTTGTGGAATCAAAGGATTGCTACAACAACCCAACAAATTTGGTTATACAAATTGATGGGGTTTGATTTTATCATTGAATATAAAAAATGTTAGTAAAATATTGTGACTGATTTACTCTCGAGAAGGGGAGATGAAGGGGGAGAAGATGAACAAAGGGAAATTGCAGCTATTACTCAACTTATTCCCAATTGGGTGGAGACAATCAAAGAGGAGGTGAAGTCGAATCCTACTTTGCAAGGATAGCTCAATGGATAAAGAATGATGAGGCAGTAGGTCCACGGGAACTTAAAAATGAAATTATGCTATTTAAGGAGCCTTAATTAAAAATATTATTTGTTTGTTTCACAACAGCACCCACGAAGGACATCAAAAAAAACTCTCCAATGGAAATGTGCCAATTTTTATTAGAAAGGAATGAGGAACGGCATCAAGATCTTAATTGCGGCTTGCGACACATATCAACATCACAAGGCAGAACAACTTCTCCAGCAGGCTTACTTCGACCCCTGCCAATTCCAAATCAGGTTTGAACAAACCCATCGCCGGAGATTTGCCTGTGTAGTTCATGAAGTTCGCAGGATTCACCGACGTCACCACGGTAAGTTCATCGCCGGTTTGGTTGCCATCGCCGGTAGAACCTGAAGGGTTGTGGGGATCACGGTGTTGTCACCGTGGGTCTGCCTACCTGAACCGTGAGTTTTGCAAAGAAAAAAATAGCGCCATTTGCAGCGGCGAGCCTATCTTCGGGTTCGCAGGCGAAAACTTCATCCGGAAATACACCAGTGCCACAGTCACTTTATGGCCAACACCGGTCCAGGGATGAATGATCGTAGTCCTTTGGAGCGTGAAGAAGACGGCAGGCCATTTTGGAATGAAAGCCCATCACCGGTGGAGTATGAAGGGTCGTAGGACTCGGGGTTTGTTATGCCAGTTCGCCCACCTGAACCGTGAGTTTCGCCGGCGAGAAATCCATCGAGCAGCCCATACCGATACTCTCTTCATGACCAACGCCGTGATGGAGATGAAAGGATGGTGGTCCTTCAGTGTTGATGACTTCGGTAGTTTTTGGTGCCAAACCTATTGCCAGAAGAGCCCATGCATGCAGTTCACAGAGCTCGCCGATCAGTTTTGAAGCTCACCCCAAAACCCACCAAAACTGTTGGGTACGGATGATGGACAATGGAGGGAACACCATATCCGGCAATGACGCCACCGATGGGGGTGACGACGTTTGTGCTTGCAATGGAAACTTGCATGTTCCTCTGGCAGCGAACATGACCCACAGTTCTTTGAATCCGAAGTTTCTCTGTTTCAAGAATTGTTTCGTGCTCAGCTCTCAGGTCCTCTCCAACTGAAGGATTTTTCAAAATTAGCTTGAAAGCTAGGGTAAGTGCTGTTGATATTCCCTCAACGCTGGCAAATAAAGCTCCAAAGCTTAACAGGACTTGTTGAAAATAAACTTGATTTTAGTATTTAGTATATTTAAGTATTTTTGTATCCATGATGCATGTGCTAATTTAGCATGTTAGTGGGTAGTAAATTGTGTTAGTGGGAGTTTTGCCTACTAAATGGTCATGTTAGTGGGTTAGTGGGAGTTTTGCCTACTAAATGATATGTTAGTGGGGTTTTAAGTTTCATTTTCATTTATGTTTTGAAGCCTATATAAACCCATGCATTGTACTCATTTTCTATCAAGTGAAATAAAAAGTATTTTCCTCCATTTCTATTCTCTTCCAAATAGTATAGTGTTGTGTGTGTAACTAGGCCACTATTTCCAACAAAGTGGTATCAGAGCCTAGACGATCCTAAAGGCCAGACGAAGTTGATCCTAGAAGGTTCAACATTTGATAAAAACATGTTTCTCCTTGATGATGATGAAGGGGAGAAAATGTATTTTCTTAGTGAAAAGATGATGTTCTCTAATTACAAGAGAATGAGAATCATCATGACTTCATACCTCAAAGCATGTGATTTGTGGGATGTTGTTGGAGAAGAGCCAAAGAATGGCATGTCCAACAAGCTTCATGAAAAGAAAGAAGATAAGGCATTGGTAGTGTTGCAAAAGGCAATACATCAAGAAATTTGGGAGTATTTTGGAGAGTCCAAAACTCCAAGTTGTATTTAGAAGATGCTCGAGACCATCGTTTCCAATCATAGAGGTGAATCACTACCCATGGAGTATTGGGTACAATGCTTTGAGAATGATGAGTTTACGAAAGATGATTATGAAAGTCTTGAAGACAAAGTTGTGGAGAATGAAGAGGTGTATCATGCAAAAGAAGTTGAAGATTTTGGAGATTCAAAAGTTGAAGGAGAATTTGAAATGGTGAATAAGGAAGAGGTAAAAAAATGTGTTAAAGAAGAGATTGAAAAAGTGAAGGAGGATGAAGTGAAAATAGAAGATTTAGAAGAAGGAAGTGCTAAATAAGAGGCAAAAGTTCAAGTTGGTGAATTAACATCTTCAGGTATGGTTACAAATTCCACCTTGAAAGAAGTTATATTTGACTTATTTGATGAAATTATTATTTCTTCATATTCATCAAATAATGCTTATTTTGTGGAGAATGATGAACTTCTCTTAAAGAAAGTTGTTCCAAAGAAGTATAAGATTGAAGCCCAGGATGATAAGAAATTCTCATATTATTTTTTAAAAAATAGTTCGGAGAATTTTGTAATTGATATAGGTTGGGTGAATATGGAATTATTTTTTGACTCTAAAGAAGAAGTATATGTGAAGTTGAAGATCCATAAAAAATTTAAGAAGAAAAAAGATCGATGGTGTGCTTGTATAAAGAGGATGATATATGATTATGTGAAGACATCAAACAAGTATTTGAAGAAGTTTCACAAGCCCTACACATCAATGGAAATGGCCAAGAAGATTGAAGCTATTGAAGGAGGTGGAATTAAAGATCAACTATCGAACTTTTGATCAAGCCCCCAAGATTAACAAGAAGGTTTTTCAAGTTACAAAATCAAGTTTAAAGGGGGGTGTTGAAAATAAACTTGATTTTAGTATTTAGTATTTTTAAGTATTTTTGTATCCATGATGCATGTGTTAATTTAGCATGTTAGTGGGTAGTAAATTATGTTAGTGGGAGTTTTGCCTACTAAATGGTCATGTTAGTGGGTTAGTGGGAGTTTTGCCTACTAAATGATATGTTAGTGGGGTTTTAAGTTTCATTTTCATTTATATTTTGAAGCCTATATAAACCCATGCATTGTACTCATTTTCTATCAAGTGAAATAAAAAGTATTTTCCTCCATTTCTATTCTCTTCCAAATAGTATAGTGTTGTGTGTGTAACTAGGCCACTATTTCCAACAGGACTATAAATTCCTCTGTCAAATACTTTTTGGAATTCAAGTATTTGATGGCTTAATCAAGAAAGTCCCCTTGGCATGTATCAGTTGAATAAAATTGAAAACCATGGTTGCACGTAGTGGCGTGTTTCACTTCAATAGATGCTTGGTTTGACAAAATGCATAGAGTTTTGTGAACTGTTTCTTCTACTTGAGAGAGCAACTTTTCCTTGAGGCACTTGATTCAACATTTCGCTTCTTATGTACTTGTGAACGGGACATAATGCGTTCATCCTAGTTTCACCATCCAGTTCAAAATCTTAGACAAAGTGTCCAAGTACCACATTTCAACAGAATTTCCTTCTTGTTGGAAGATGAAGTTGTTGAACTCAGGGTCAGCCGATACTACCACAGGTCGCCCTGCCAAACTGGTACAAAGCACTCGTCCATATCTTCATCAAATGGGTTTCTCTCTTTCTCTTTCTAAAAGTGTTCCATAGCTGTTGTAGTGTTCTAGGTTGGTGTGTTCCTGAAGCATGAACAAGCGCAGTTGCGTTTCCACTTCATTTTTTCTACAAGTATTGAGAGTATTCAGCTAATGTAGGAAGAAGGAGAGTAGAATGATGTTGAGTTATAAGCTTGAATTACAGGCCAGAGGCTTCAATACGGCCTACGTACAAGTGGCTATTGCAGATAAGAAATGAAATTGTACACCTCTCTTTTTCCGGTTGATATATGGGTTTACTTATCCATACATTAAAGGCCAAAAAATTAGCCTTGATTGGTCCTAGACCGAACAAATGAATTGGCCTAAATGAATACAACTCCATAAAAATTCGGTATGAAGCAATTTTCATAAAGTTAGGGGGCAGTTGTTAACACCTAAAATATAATTCGAAGCAATTATGCCACGTGATCAGAAATCACGAGGTCTGAACTTTGGGTTAACCCATGATCATCGGGGCGAAAGATTAATTTCTAATCATGGTAATTAGATTTAAGGTTGGGAATTAAGAAGAGTGGAATTTTTAGGCCATCAAGACTGAGATGATGTTTTGAGCTCATAACCGGCCATGAATGAGACTCTCAGTCTCTCAATGGTCATGATCATGAGTCTCAACCAAAATTCTCTCAGTCACTATGGTCATGAGACTCTCAGTCTCAATGGTTATGATCATGAGTCTCAACCAAAATTCTCTCAGTCACTGTGGTCATGAGACTCTCAGTCTCAATGGTCATGATCATGAGTCTTAACCAAAATTCTCTTAGTCACTGTGGTCATAAGACTCTCAGTTTCAATGGTTATGATCATGAGTCTTAACCAAATTAAATTCTCTCAGTCACTATGGTCATGATCATGAGTTTCAACCAAAACTCCCAGGGTCACTTTGGCGATGATCCAAAGTCTCATAACCAATCATAGTCAAGAGACTCTCAGTCGTAATGGTCATAAAACTCTCAGTCACCATGGCTATGGTCATAACTTTCTCAATCACAATGGTCATGATCAAGACTCATAACCAGATATGGTCATGATCAGGAGTCTCGGGTCATAATCACTTGAAGAACCATTGGTGAAGACCGGCTATGATTCCTAATGTTTCAAGAACCCAACAAGTCAGGTTTGGAAGCTTAAAGAAAGCTTGAAATAGAAAAGAACAATGTCAGAGGTTCAGAACTACAGATGGAAGGTTCTTACCTACATCTGATGAAGAAAGTCAGAATTGTTAGTAATCAGATGATTCCAAGCCAATGTACATATCAAGCCAGACATGACAAGTGCAGAGAGCTGAAAATGGCTTGAAGACCAAAATCATCAAGCATGAAAGAAGAGGCACCATTTAGTCAAATATACTATGCCAGACACATTTGTATCAGCCCATAGAGAGATGTGCAAGTCAGTCAACATGACTAGCTCAGCAAGATGGTTAGGAGGAGTCACTTTCAGCTTACAACCAATTAATTTATAGAGGAACGGCTTGAAAGGGACAACACCAGGTGGAGGCTTTTATAAATACCCACTTAAGTCTCACAAGAAAGGAGTCCAGCACCATTTCTAAAGTTCAACCTTTAGTATTCATATCACTTAGCACTTAGCTTTTATTTCATCAAGTTCAGTTTATCGCTATCAGTTTAATATTTAGTTCATCTTTCAACATTCAATACTTTAGTTTTTATTTCAATCAAGAGTTTGTAATTCATTCATCATTGTAATCAGTCAAGTCAATGAAGAAAGGTTTGCAGATTCAGGTATATTTATTGTTCAATTAATTTGCCTCTAATTGATATCTATCTTGAATGTTTAAAGTCCTTTTTTAAGGGCAATAGTAACCTTAAGGAGAGGGTCATTCCTACTCTCCAACTTTCGCCTGAATCATATTAGGTCGGCGACCCTACCCGATAGGAATAGTTTGGCAAGAAATATTCGAGTCCATCAGTACTCTGACACGCCCGCATTCTAGGTCAGTCATTCATTGACTAGCAACCTCAGACTACTTTGTGAGCCAAACAATAACCTAATTTAAATGTGTTTTCTAACTTTCTTTTTATTTTTCTTATTAATTATCAATCTCTTGTCAATACTAACTCTTTATTCTTCTTAAAATAATTCTTGAAGCTTCGTCGAGCCTTCATTAACTTCTCAATAAGTTGGAGATGAAAAATAATGGAAAGTGTTGCAAAATGTGGGGAATGTGATGGAAAATGAGAAAAATTGGGTCTTGGGTCTCCAATTGGTGGGAAGCTACGTTATGACGTTGATGCGGCTGTATATCGGGAGTATTTTACAAAAAGATGTGAGGATTGCCTTTGTCGGCCACCAAGTAATATAGGGGTATAATGGTCCAAATAAGTGAAATATTCTAGAGACTACAATTAGATGATCTGAGAGTTGATCAACAGGTTGTGTCATGGCACGTGAGATAAATTGAGGTGGCAACGCCTTACTAGTCTAAAGGAATAAACGGGGACCATCTTTCGTCTTTTCACGTGGATCTCAAACCTCGGTTATTTTACATGTGTTTCACACTTTCAGTTATTACATGTGGATCTGTATTAGCTTTTTTTCAACTCTAATTTTTTATTAATTGTTATTTCAAATATCAAATTTGCGTTTTTATATTTTATGTGGATTATTTCATTGTAATTTTTGAGTTTTTAATTTTATTTTTTGTTTGTTTTATTTATTAACATATAAAATTTCAATAATGTACTTCTTGATCAATATATATTTACTCTGTTTGATTAAAAGATAAAGGGTGGGTGCCCAAAGTTGGTTTTTATAAAATTTCCCAACTCAAAGTTATGGGGACTCACAATTTGTTTTGACTTAACATCCAAATATCTTTTTTCTTTCTTTTTTTTTTAAAAAAAAAAATAATTATTTTACAAGCTAAACAAATGAAATGCATATGACCTCAAGATATGGAATGTGAACACAACAAAAGCAAAATGTAATCAATCGTTCAACCTCGTGTGATTTGACAAGTCAGTTTTGCAACAATATATCAAACACATAAAAACAATTTTTTTTGACGAGACCATTTAGGTCATTTGCACTGGTTTTTTCAAATTTTTACTCTCTAAAAATATCACATTAACTTTTTAAAGAGTTATATTAACAATTTTAAGAACCACATCAGCAGTTTTTGTTTTTCAAAAACATGCACTTCATTAGACTCTCCAAATTTTTTATTTTTAACGATGATAGTTTTAAAAAAAAATTTTTTTTAATTTATTTTTGGCCCAAATAAATAAGGATTACAAAATAAGGATTAAAAATAATAAATTGGAATAAGAAAATAAGGATTAAAATTTAAAGAAGAAAAAAAAAAAAAACAAATTTTAAGGAAAAAAATAGAAAAAAAAAAAAAAGCTTTTTGAATTTATTTTCGGCCCAAATAAATTTTTTTTCGATAAACAGTGCTTAAACAATATATTTTTTATTTAATGAATTTTATTATTATTATTATTATTCTAAAAGGAGCTTAAAATAACCTATTTTAAAGTTTTTTTTTTAAAAAAAATTCTGCCAAGCACGGTTTGGCGTACCGTTCAGGAGCTGGAGAATAAGACAAAAAAGGAGGAGCAACCAAACGGTGCCGTTTTGAAGCAAGAAAAAAAAAAAAAAAGAAGGGCAGCGATCGCGGGTAGGCTTGCTGAATACTGCTAGCCGGCCCGCGATTGCTAATGGGCCCTGCCACTTATAACTAACCCGCTGCAATTGACACAGTCCATTCGCTCACCCAAAATGGGGTTTGAAGAGCCCCGCTGTGGATGGCCTTAGCAACAATATATCAAACACAAAAAAAACTATTTTTTAAAAAAATAAAAAAGAGAAAACAAACCTAAATATTTTCTCCGTTTCAAAAAGAATGTGTTTTTTTGAAAAACTGTTCACAGTTCTTTTATAAACCTAAATACCCTTTCCGTCTCAAAAAGAGTGTTTTTTTTAGGAAACCGTAACTCTTCAATTTGTGAGAGTCACAGTTCCTCAAAATAAACACTCTTTTTAAGACAGTGGAAGTATTTAACATAAGCAATATCTAAAATTCTCTTTTTTTTTTTTTTTTTTTTTTTTTTTTGGAGCACCTAGAATTCTAAATATCTAGAATTTCTCTTTTCTCCCTGGCTTCCAACATGATTCCAAATGGATCATACAAACCTACAATTCAAACCATATGTTGTATGGTATGGTGGTAATTTTTTCACCCTTTACACAAGTTTGGTTGGAGAGAAATGAAAGCAAAAGAAAAAAAATGTCATGATGGTAATGTTATATGTGTTTGGCATAAATCATTAAAAGAAATAGAGGGATTTGGAGGAATACAAATTAGGCATGAAGTTTGAGTTTTGTTATCCTTTTAAAAATGGAATGAAATGGAAGAAAATAAAAAGAAAAATGGCTATAAAGTTAAATAAAAAAAAATTTCTAAAATCGATTTGCCCTTATTCTTGGTATTTTTATAAAAGACAAAACTTGTGAAAAAATGTATGCTAATAAATTTGTTTTATAGTATCATTTTCCTTCTTTCTCCAAACATAATTATTGTTCTTTCTTTCATTTTCTTTTCCTTTATTAATCAATCAAACATAATGCATGGTTAACACTATTCTTTCATTTTCTTTTCTTTCCTAACTAATGCTATCATTTTTTCTTTTCTTTTCCATTGTACCAAATATAACTTTAAAGTAAAAGGTCGAGAGTTAAAGTTCCATAGAAATAAAAATTGGATATGTAATTGTGGTTCTTGTTAAGATAAAAAATAAATAATAAATAAATAAATCTTAAAAAAATTTATTTTCAGACTTGAATGAGGTAGAAAAAAGTTGTGGATATTGGTGTGTGGAAAGTAAATCCTTGTTGATGGTTAGTTGGATAACTTGTATTCAATCATTCACGAATTCATCACCCACCACCATCAAAATAAAATTGTATATGTGTTCATATAATTGTTTATATGAACAAGTATACAATATATATATATGACTATGATGGTTAGTTGGATAACTTGTATTCATGCATGATTATATATTTTTAATTAAAATTTTTTTTTAAAGTATAGTCAAATATTTAATAAACATAATAACAAAAAAATGATGTTAAAATATAAAATTATCAAAGAAAATAAATACAAAAGAAAAATTATAACTAATAAAAGAATATTTATTTAAATATTAAATGAGACTTTTACAAGTTTTAAATTTTTTTTTTTTCAAATTCGTGACTAACCTGATTATGATTATTTCAAACCTATTTCGGGTAATTTCAAACCCATCTCAATAGGATCTCAATAGGGTCAAACTGTTAAATTGACATTTGAAATAATAGAGTTGCAACACTATTATTGTGAAAAAGCAACGCCATATTTTGAGATTCAAATAATAGTGTTGCACCTTGATTTAGTTGTATTGCAAGTATAACCTGGATAATGATACAATTAATTAAAGATGTGACGCTATGTCTCGCGACTCAAATGATGTCATTATGTGTTCAATAAACTACAACCCTAAAAAGTGTAGAACCGAATATTCTAGAATGACAATGATTATTATTAATATATACAGTTAGAAAAATAGTATTATCATGCCTATGCATCCACAACCTTCAGTCTTCGACAGGTCGAAGGAGCAATTTTCAACTTGTGGCCTGTGGGAATAAAATAACATGACTAATTAGTCAATGCAAATACATCCGATCTAACAATCCCCAAAAGATTAATTTAACGCAGTATTAAGCAAATACAACCCTAAAAAATTACAAGTAGTAGTATTATTTAAAACACTTTGTTAGAAAGTAAAATAATAACCTTTTTTTTTTTTTTTGGTAAATAAAATAATAATAACCTTAGTTGTATTATTAAAACACTTTTTTAGATATTACATGATTTCATAAATGTTATTCCCAGCCGTCCCATAAATAATGCTCATTTTCTGAAATCTAAATTTTAAAGTTGATGAGTTTTATACTATGTTTGACAACATCGAATTTGCACCTTAAATTTTGGAATTAGAGAAAAATTTAGTTCAAATTTTGAAATTAATTTTCTCTAATTCTAAATTCAAGATACTAATTGGTACTCCTAACTCCCAAACATAACATTAATGTTTCTTTATTGTATCGGTAGTGAATAAATTAAGATCTACAATAATGTAATGATTTACTTTTTATAAATTTACTGTAAACAGATTAAATTGATATTCTTAGAAATATATATATATATATATATATATATATATATATACACACACACACATTGACTTTTCAATTGCGTCATTTATTTTGAGACCGTTAAAAATGGAGGTGAACATTTTTTTTTTTTTTTTAGGAAGAAAGGAGTGAATCTTTTCAAAAAAAAATAATAAAAATAAAATTCTAAATTATTTGATAAGAATGAGGTTGATTCAACAAGGTTTACTTTAAGGTAATGCCAAACAGTCACTAACAGTAACGGCTTGGCGCCATTAGTTGCGGTTGGTAGGTAGTTAAAGAAGGGAAAGTGCGCGACACTGACTCAACCTTGCTCTTTCCCCAAAGTACCCTTCAGACATTCCCTTATTTACCAAACCGAAACGCGTTTTACCTAACTCTCTGCCTCCAACACCAAAGTCTTCCCTTTGACTGTTGGAGCGTACCGAACCCTACCTTTCCCTTCCCCAATCTCTCTCCTCTAAACCCCTTATAAAAGCCGTATGTACTCTTCTCCTCCTTATCAGATCCCCTCTTTCTCTCTCTAGAAATCTGGTTCAGAGTGTGTGAGGTGAGAAGAGAAAAGGCATTAAACAACCAAACCAACAATGGCTCTATCAACCAGCTCTGCAATCTCTTCCAAATCACTCCTCAAGTCCCAATCTCTCTTCAATTCACCCGAAACCCACCAACCCTCTTTCTCTCGGCTCCCAAGCAAGCCCCAACCCAGATCCCACAGATCCATCTCCGCCGTCCACGCGGCGGAGCCCGCCAACAGTCCGGTGATCGCCGAGAAGCCTCCGAAGTCAGCCCCGGCCCCTCCGAAGCCGGTGGCGGGGAAATGGAGCGTGGAGAGCTGGAAATCCAAGACAGCTCTGCAGCTCCCGGAGTACCCGAATGAGGCAGAGCTTGAATCGGTTCTCAAACAGATAGAGGCGTTCCCTCCGATCGTGTTCGCCGGCGAGGCGAGGCATTTGGAGGAGAAGCTGGCGGAGGCCGCAATGGGGAACGCTTTTCTGTTGCAAGGAGGTGATTGTGCTGAGAGTTTCAAGGAGTTCAGTGCTAATAACATTCGTGACACTTTCAGAATTCTGCTTCAGATGGGTGTTGTTCTTATGTTTGGAGGTCAAGTACCTGTAATTAAGGTAATAATTAAATTTAATTTAAGTTATAATTCAAATGGGCTTTCAAGAATAGTGATTAAATGCAGTTAAATGATTAGGGGTTTTCTTTTAAATTCTAAATTTTAATTTTTTTTTTTTTTTTAAAGTAAATGATTAAGGGTTTTGGATTGTGTTAAATGGGCATCAAATTTGCAGCACTTTTTTTTTTTTTTTAATGGAATTATAATTAAATGATTTTGAATCTTTGTTGTTCTTTTAGTTGTTTGGTAATAATAATAATAATAATAATAATAAAACAAAGTTAGATTTTTTTTTTTTTTTTTTTTTTAAAATATTAAAAAAAGGACTATCAACATTGGTGAAATTTTCTTCTTCTTATTATATAAAGACGGGATTGGAATTGAGAGATTTTGAATTGTGGGGTTGATTAATATAGGTGGGAAGAATGGCGGGTCAATTTGCAAAACCAAGATCAGCTCCAATGGAGGAGAAAAATGGAGTGAAATTGCCTAGTTACAAAGGAGACAATATAAATGGTGATGATTTTAATGAGAAGTCAAGAACTCCAGACCCTCAGAGGATGGTAAGAGCTTATTGCCAATCCGCGGCAACTTTGAACCTTCTTAGGGCCTTTGCAACTGGAGGGTATGCTGCAATGCAGAGGGTCACACAGTGGAATCTTGATTTCGCGGAGCACAGCGAGCAGGGAGATAGGTATATGACCGAAAACTTCTTTTGGATCAACTCTATCTATGACCAAGGTGCAGCTTCATTTCGGGATTTTTAAAAACCTATGAAAATTTTAACATGTTTGGTATGGGGATGTTTCAACAGGTACCAAGAACTGGCTCACAGGGTTGACGAGGCATTAGGATTCATGGCTGCTGCAGGGCTTACAATTGACCACCCTATCATGACGACAACCGAATTCTGGACATCTCATGAGTGTTTGCTTTTACCTTATGAGCAATCACTCACTAGGGAGGATTCGACCTCTGGCCTTTACTACGATTGCTCTGCTCACATGCTTTGGGTCGGAGAACGTACCAGACAACTAGACGGTGCCCATGTAGAGTTTCTAAGAGGAGTTGCTAATCCTCTTGGCATCAAGGTATCTGCATTGCACACTAATTCCGTTAATTGAATGTAGTGTACGACTATTCATATCTTTTCTGTCCATTGTTGCTAATCCCCTTGACATCAACTTCCATTTGATTCTATCATTGTTGAATTGAACTTTTTACAATTAGTTATTGACTATGTTACATGGACTTGAATACCCGTGTCCAAACATTGTATCTATCAAAACTCCAAATTCAAGGAAATGAGACAACTAAATATTCATTTTATTTAATAATTTTTGTTTTTTTCTAGAAAAAAAAATTATGTTTTCACTCATGTCAAAGCGATAATGTTACAAATATGGACAATTATATAATACACTAGAAGTATAATAGATGCATGCTCAAATTGTATGTGCTGTACACATATCCCATATAAATTCTCGGTATTGCATGTTCGATACAGTTATATCATGCATTTTTAAGAGTCCATGCAATACAGTTTCTGATTCATATAAAAATTTTACTCATATTTGGTGCTCATGAGTTGTGTGAAATGAGGTCATCCTAGTTCTAGGTAGATCAAACATTGATTCCTTAAATAAAGTTTCTTGTTCTAGATTTCATTATACTTAACATGCCGATATGTGATGTTCTGTCGTTTGTGGTGTTAATTGAACGGCAGATTTGGTTTTTTTATGCATCTGTTGGCTAATATCTAATGGTTAATGATGGAACTTGTGGTCCAGGTGAGCAATAAGATGGATCCAAATGAGCTAGTTAATCTTATTGAAATTCTGAATCCAAGTAACAAGCCAGGAAGAATAACAATAATTGCAAGAATGGGTGCTGAGAACATGAGAGTCAAGCTTCCACATTTGATCCGGGCAGTCCGCAGAGCAGGGCAAATTGTGACTTGGGTATGTGACCCGATGCACGGAAACACCATCCAGGCACCCTGTGGACTCAAAACACGTCCCTTTGATGCAATCTTGGTAAAATTTCTCTTGCCCACCTCTTTCGATCACTTCATCATTAACTTGTTTGCTTAATTATTGATCTCTGAGATAGTCTGCCACTACGCCTTTTAATTGATGCTATTCCATCTGAAAACATCTGTAGCATAGTGTGATATCTTGTTTTTATGTAAATGGCGTCATCACATGAACAACCTCAGTAACATAAAATTAAAATGACATAATCTATTTAAATTCTGAATTACTAACAAAGCCTTTATGTTGGTTAGTTTAATAAATAAAATCAAATGTTGTTTGAAGCAAAATAGAATTTATTTTCATGGCGAAAAGGAATCATTACTTTCTCATAAGATTCTAAAATACACATAATATCTCCCAACATAAGCCTCCAATGACTGAAATGTCAATTCAATATAATATTATGTCCTAATAATTGTTGTTGGGTGAATAGGGTAGGTAATGATTAACTACGCAAAGAATGGTCAAATTGAACAGAATATTCAAAGTTTATTTTGTAGTAGATGAACGGTCCAAGTCACGGTCAATCATTCAAAAGTGGCCAATTAAAGACTGTAAGCTAATTTAACCAGCGGTTGGTCTACTGGTAAGTCTTTGAGATGTCAATTTGATGATGTAGGCTCACACTATCCTGCTTAATGGGTGATGGGTTGCTTGCAGGCTGCCAAAAACATAGTTTTAAGTCAACATTAGTGCGGGGAAGATGGTTCAAAGTCAAATGAGACTCTATAAAAAAGAATGTGATTAGTAAAAACATGTTGGATGTTTTGTTTGTGATGAGGGATATGACTTGCAGCTCTCTCTCCAATTTCTCCGTGTAAAATGTGTTCTCTTATAAGGTTATTGTCATAATATTGAATATATTGGCACGTGTGATCAAAAACTAACATTATATGTGGTGGCAGGCTGAGGTGCGAGCCTTCTTTGACGTACACGAGCAAGAAGGAAGCCACCCTGGAGGAATTCATCTGGAGATGACGGGGCAGAATGTGACAGAGTGCATCGGTGGTTCACGAACTGTGACTTTTGATGATCTGAGCTCACGCTACCACACGCATTGTGACCCAAGGCTCAATGCTTCTCAGTCTCTTGAACTTGCCTTTATAATTGCAGAGCGTCTAAGAAAGAGGAGGATTGGAACTCAGCGTTTGAACTCTTTAAGTCTTTAGGTGGCTTCAATCTTATTGATTTGTTTGGCAATAAACTCGATATGGACCATCCATCAAACCTTGTTTGGCAGTTACCTGTTGCAAGCTTCCACATTAGCATAAAATCGCAATGTTTTCCGGTGAATGGGATCACCTTGCGGGATGCCAGCCTTCAACTCTGTAGAAGCTGAACTTCAGAAGTTCGTAGTCTCCATTCCATCGATTTGAAGCTTTGTAAATGGCCTGTGACTGACTGAACTGCAGACTTGGTATTTTTGTGGATTGGCCTTGTAGAGATCATAGTGTATTTCATATTTGGATTTTCAAGTTAATTTGTGTATTTTTTTTTCCATTAATTTGTGTACTTAAGCATGCGAGTACTTTGAACAAGTGTTGGCTTTAGATTTTTGAAGGAAAAAAAAATAAAAAAATTTAATAAAAAAGGATGCCATGGGATTCCTTATTATAATCGATCCAGATGCATGTCTTCAAATTTTGTCCTTTATTTTCTACTTTTGAGCATTTAGTTGTATGTTGATTTGAAGTTTCATACTGGAATCCAATTGAAGGAACGACACCTGGTCCACTGAATTAATTTTCAAGCATGTGTGTGTGTTGGGGGGTGGCGAGGCAGTGCCATTTTATCTTGCATGCATGTTCTTGTCTGAATTAAACCTGTGTTATGTGGTCCCTTAATCAAATTAAATGACAGAAATGGCTGAACTGTTTTGACCCCATTGGATCTGAGTGTCATAGACAAATGGAACCTGCAGTTTAGTTGAGTGAGTTGATGTATAGTAGTAAATTTCAAACTGAAATATCGAATAATAATTATTGGGATTTTGTTTATTATTATTATTATTATTATTATTTATATACGGAACCGCATGTGGTTCATATTTTGTGGTGTGCCTAGGTCAAAATATAACTGCATGAGCATATACAAACGACTATATTCATAATAATGCAAATGCATGCAGACAAACCAGATGAGCTGAACCTCTGTGGTTGTGACTGTCACAGCCGAGACGACTTAGATATATTGATTGGGTTCCCTTGTTGGGAAATAAAACACAATGACCCACGCATAGCAAACAACCAACCGATCAAAAAAAAAAATCACAAATCACAAGCAAACACGATGTACCCAATATTAAGGTTACGTTCACAAAGAATAAGATTTTCACTAGATTGTAAAAATCATACAAAATAATAGAGGATTGCCCAAAGAAATCACTCACCACCCTTAATCCTTCTGTATCCCCAATCACTCACAAGAAAAATCTAAAATCTCTCAACCTCTACCCTCTCCATACAACGTGTGTCCTTTTATATACAATAAGAGTAGTCATCTGATTTAGGATTGTAACCCTTTCAAGCAAACAATGAAAGTTATTCACCGCCTTGGCCATGAGTTATAACCCATCGTGGGTAGACCCCAACAATAGTGAAGTCTCACCATTTAATGTTGAAATATGATTCTCAAAGTGATTTGAGAGCGACCAAAGTCCTATCATATTGTGGCTAACATAATTCAATGTTTTTGGGTCGTTTGGTTTGACCAAAATAGAAGAGTTCTTTTGTGTTTGACAACAAGAAGTCGCCTCTATCACAATTAATGTGTCTATCGTAATTTAAGTCATCTAATTCATGGAAATTACTTTTTAAAGTACAATAAAAATAAGAACGATGTTGAGGACTCGAATTCCTTAACATCGACTGTGAGGCCCCTCCCCTCATAATTGGTGTCTGGAATCGGGATATTTGGTATCTTGATTCCTTATGGCACTAGATATTATTATGGTCAATAGAGCTCTCAAAATTGTTGATAATGTTAATTATTGTATTAAGGATTAATAATAGTGGGTGTCACGTGCATGGCAAGCCTTGGTAGGCATAACTGCCATGCAAAGCAGTTGAGTTATCAGTGGCAAATGATTAGTGGCAACAAAGTTTCTTGGTTGAACTTTAGGTCTTGCTGTCGGCTTGGTCACGTGACCGTCGGATTGAATTCCTTCATACAACAACAATACTCTTCTTATATGGTTAGGTTGCTATCTCTTTAGTTAATTTATTTTTTGTTGGTCAAAAAATCGCTCTAATCCAACTAACATATGGTTATATTTACTACAATATTCTTACCAAGTCAAGAAAATTTTATGTACGTAATTCAACTAATTTAAAAAGAGTTTACTACAAAATGCTACAGTCCAGAGGGATTTAATGCAACTGGCCGCCATTACAATTGTAATTCTTCTTAACTGCTTGTAATGATTATATATATATATATATGGGTTAAGTTTTAATTTGTGCAAATAAGTTCCTTTGACAAATTTAAATTCAAAATTAACTAAATTACTTTTATAGAACCATTTTATAAAATATATAAAAAGAAATAATTTTATAAAATGACTAAAAAGAACACTATGGGAGGACACCCCTTACGTGTAAAAACTACCTCTAAAGTTTCAATTTGGTACAAATAGGTCCCTCTAACAAATTTAAATCATAAGTTGACTAAATTACCCATATTGAATCATTTTATAAAATATATAAAAATAAATAATTTCGTAAAATGACGGAAAAAGATACTATTGGAGGATACCGGCAACGGACAAGTGAAGACAAAAATAGAAAAAAAATAAAATAAAATTAAAAGTATAAAAAAATGGTAAAGATAGAAAAAAATAATAATAAGGTACAAATTAAAGAAAACAAATCTGCTCCAAACTCTGAAAACACAATATTGAGATTTTTTCCTTTTTTTTATTATTATTTTTTTTAATAGTGTTGGTACAAAATAATAATAATAATAATAAAGATAAAAAATTAATAGTAGAAAACAATAAATTGAAATGTCAAAAAAAAAAATCAAATCTTGTTTTACAAATTCTTAAAAAAGAAAGAAAGTTTAGAGATATATATAGAAAAAAAAGTTAAAAATGGAAATATATATATATATATATAGAAGGTAATATGCACTTAACACTCCTATATTATGAGATTAGTAACATATATATCTCCCTTTGTCATTTTTTAAAGAGTAAAAGTCAAAACGGATATTACAACACTAATTTATCACTGATGGAGTATTTTTGTATAATGTAAAAAGATTAAGAATATTTTTTTGCATACTTTTTCAAATATGGGATAAAAGTGTTACGTGAAATATACTTTATAGATGTTTTCTATACTTTTCCCTAATATATATATCCTTTGCAATTCAAATGATATATAGTTAATAGTAATAATTATTCTTATTTTTTAGGGGTTTAATTTATCATATAGAGAAAGCAATTAAAGGTGTTTTCTAATACCAAACTTTTTTTTTCATTGATTTTAAATAACAAAACTTAATATTTTGAAATATTAAATAACAAAAGTTAGAGACTTTTATGTCTAAAAAAATTGTAGGGACAAAGGCTAACATCCCAATGAAGGTGGGAATGTTAGCTTTACTTGTATAGAAATACTTAATTATATATTTTTTTCTTGCTTACTAAGTGTATTTTAGGATTTTTCTTTTTTTAAAAAAATTGATCAAAATTGACTATCAAGGACAATTTGCTCCAATTATTAATAATACAGGGATTTATATATATGTACATAATAAAAAATAGGAATGATAATTGCACATCTTATATATATAGGGTTTTTTTTTGCAATTAACCCTTTAATAAATTACAAAAATAATTCAAAATTGCTATATATATATATATAAACATCTGATTAATTTTTTCACTTTCTTATTTCACCAGTTTTTCTCTCATTTCCTTTCAAATCTCTATATATATTATAACGGTTAAAATCATAAGACCCCTATACTTTCAAAATTGTGCATAAAACCCTAGTGTTAAAAAAAAAAAAAAATCCTTGAACTAAAAATACTTAGTTGTGAAATGACAAAATTGACCTTGTTATTTAATGTTAAATTAAAATATTAAAATATATTATTTTAAAATTACAAAAATAATAAAGGACCATTAAATAATGTTAAATTATAATTTTTTTTTAAATTACAAAATTATTATTTAATATTAAATTACAAAATTGACCTTGCTATTTTAAAATTACAAAATTAATTTTTAAAAATTATTATCATCATTTTAATTTGAAATTAATTTTTAAAAATTATTATCATCATTTTAATTTGAAATTAATTTTTAAAAATTATTATCATCATTTTAATTTAATATTAAAAAACAAGGTCAATTTTGTCATTTTACAACCAAGTTAACAGGGCAGTCATGGATATGGAGGAATCTTTTTTTAATTCTACTAGAAGTTTTATACACAATTTTGAAAGTAAATAAAAGTTTTGTGATTTTAACCCTTATTACAAATGTCGTTAAGCGTTGTTGTTTTCTTTTTTTTTTTTTTTTTTTTTTTTTTTTTTTTTCAAGTAAGTTACATTGTTAAGCTACAAGAAATTTCTAAAATTATGTGATTGTGGTTCAAGTATTGAATTAAAAGATGAAAAAAATTATAATACTTTGGGGTTATTTTGACTCGTAGTATTCCTTAAATTATTGTTTTCTTTTTTTGTTTTTTTTTTTTTTTTTTTTTGTTTTTTTTTCATGTAAGTTACATTGTTAAGCTACAAGAAATTTCTAAAATTATGTGATTGTGGTTCAAGTATTGAATTAAAAGATGAAAAAAATTATAATACTTTGGGGTTATTTTGACTCGTAGTATTCCTTAAATTATTGTTTTCTTTTTTTGTTTTTTTTTTTTTGTTTTTTTTTTTCATGTAAGTTACATTGTTAAGCTACAAGAAATTTCTAAAATTATGTGATTGTGGTTCAAGTATTGAATTAAAAGATGAATTTTTTTTTAATACTTTGGGTTGACTCGTAGTATTCCTTAAATTATTGAAGGTTGTTCTGTTTGTCTCCATGTATGTGTAAGAATTTATTCATTTTTTCAAAATAATAATAATAATAAATAAAATAAAATAAAATAAAAATAAATAAATAAATAAAAATCTCTGATTAGACTAATTTATTCTTATATATATATATATATATATATATATAGATATAATGATTCTTAAAGTTAATAATCTAATTTTGGATCCTAATCTTATCTATTGGATGCATATTTGACTTTCTAGTCAGACTTTTAAGTCTTAATGCATTGTCATGTATGTATGTATACTATACACTAGTATATAAAAGAATGTTGATGAGTTACGATCCTATATTTATTTAATTGAAAAAAATAAAAAATAAAAAATAAAAAATAAACAGAAAAAACATGTGAGTTGGGATCTACCTCAATCACCACCACGTGAGACTATGGCATATGCCAAAGCATCTAAATTCTGAAGTGATAAGCAGTCAGGTTATAAGCCCTATAATAAGTACGGGTTGTATCTTACTGGACAAAGTGAGATTAGGACCAGTCGGTGACAGCTAGCTGGAGTTTCCTTCCATTCAAATCAAACAATACGTTCAACCGTACGGCACAGTGCAGAAAGTCATGTCCTGATCCCAACAGAAGGCACATGGAAGCAACACTCTTGATATATTTCGATACACACACATATATATATATATATACACGCGCGCGCGGGGGCATGCACATAATCAGACATGAATGTTGATTCAAAGTTCACTAGGAAATAGTGGCCTAATTACACACGCGGCACTAGATTATTTTGGAAGAGAATAAAAAATGAAAAAAAATATTTTTTATTTTACTTAATTAAAAATGAGTACAATGTATGAGTTTATATAAAATTTAAAATATAAATGTAAATGAAAATTATTACTCCACTAACATATCATTTAATAGGCAAAACTCTCATTAACCCATTAACATGACCATTACTAGTTGTAACTCTTATGCCCCCCACTAACTCTAATAAAAAACTCACATAAATATAAAAATTAAATACCAAATAAAAAAAACATCCATGACCTTTAAAGACATTTTAAAAATATAATAAAGTTAAATTTCTAACACCTCCCCTTAAACTTGATTTTTTTTCAACTCCAAGTAAACTCCTTAACTTGTGAAAATCTGCAAACTTGAGGAGCTTAGTGAAAATATCTGTTACTTGATCTTGTGACTTGATGAACTTGAGCTCCACTTCCTTCTTGGTTATGCATTCTCTAATGAAATGAAATCTTGTATCAATATGCTTGCTTCGTTCATGAAACACCGAATTCTTGGCCAAAGCAATTGCTGATTTGTTGTCCACAAAAATCTCCATTGACTCTTCTTGTAGCATGTGTAATTTCTTCAACAAATTCCTCAACCAAATTGCTTGACAAACACATGAACTAGCTGCATCATATTCCGCTTCACAAGTTGAGAGGGTAACAATGGGTTGCTTCTTTGAACACTATGTAAAAGTAGTATATCCCATGAAAAAACAATAGCCCGAAGTACTTTTTCTATCATCCAAATCTCCGGCCCAATCGTTATCACAATAACCCACGAGCTTGAAATCATTAGAAAATGAATAGAATAATCCAAAATAAGGGTACCTTTGATGTAACGAAGAATCCTCTTAGCCGCCTTGAAATGAGTTATGGTGGGTCTTTCCATAAACCTACAAACAAGCCCAACCGCAAGTAATATGTCCGGCCTTGTGCATGTTAAGTATCTCAAGCTTCCAACAAGACTTTTGAAAAATGTTGGATTCACCGTCTCTCTATTTTTATCTCTTGACAATTTAATTCCAACTTCCATGGGTGTGTTCACCAATTTACAATCTTCCATCTTGAATTTCTTGAGAATTTCCTTAGCATAGCCTTCTTGGTAAATTAAAATTTCATCCTTCATTTGCTTGACCTCAATGCCAAGATAATAAGCCACGATGCCAATGTCCGTCATCTCAAACTCTCGAGTCATAACCTTCTTGAAATCTTCAAACATGTTTGGATTACTACCTGTGAAGATTAAATCATCCACATACAAGCAAATAAAAAATATATCTCCATTCTCACTTACTTTGGAGTAAATAACATGTTCATATGGGCACTTTGAAAAATTATTGTCTTGAAAATATTTGTCAATCCGCTTATTCCACGCCCTTGGTACTTGCTTCAAGCCATATAAAGCCTTCTTCAATTTCAAGACCTTGTTTTCTTGCCCCCTTACAACATAGCCCATGGGTTGTTGAACATACACCTCTTCTTCAAGAAACCCATTCAAGAAAGCCGATTTCACATCCATTTGGTGGATTCTCCAATTGTTCTGGGCTGCCAAAGAAATTAACAATCTAATTGTTTCCAAATGAGCTACGGGTGCAAATACCTCATCATAGTCAATTCTGGACTTTTGGTTATACCCCTTGGCGACCAATCTTGCTTTATATTTTTTAACTTCACCATTTGCATTCTTCTTTGTTTTATACACTCATTTGACACCAATTGCCTTTTGCTCTTTTAGAAATGTAGCAAGCTCCCATGTGTCATTTTTCTCTATGGATTTAATTTCTTCATCCATAGTATTTCTCCATTTTTTGTCTTGTGCCGCCTCTTCAAATCCTATGGGTTCACAATCCGCAAAGAGACAAAAACGTGTTAGATCACTTAACATTTTCATTACCTCATCTGTTTCGTCATATATGTCATGAAGACTCCTCATACAAAGTGGTGGTGTATCACTTGAACTTGATGATGATGGAGTTGATTGATTTTGAATTGATGGTGGTAGAGGTAATGTTAGTGGAGAAATGGGCTGCTCCATGCTTTCATTTTCTTGCTCCTCATCCGAAATTGGAAAAATATTATAATCTTCATGTGGAGTGTTCCAATCCCATGTGACTCCCTCTTCGAATTCAGCATCTCTACTAATGACAATCTTCCTATTGCTTGGATTGTACAATTTGTAGCCTTTGGAATTTACATCATAGCCAATGAACACCATTTTTTCACTTTTGTTGTCTAACTTGGTCCTCCTTTCATCCGGCACGTGCACATGGGCAATGCTCCCAAATACCCACAAATGAGAGACACTTGGCTTTTTTCCGCCCCATGTTTCTTGTTTTGTTTTGCACACTTCTAGTAGGAGATCGGTTGGACAAGTACACCGCACAATCAACCGCTTCAGCCCAAAATTCTTTAGGCATTTCCTTGCTTTTCAACATGCTTCGAGCTATATTGAGAATGGTTCTATTCTTCCTTTCTACAACTTCATTTTGTTGGGGCGATCTTGGAACTGTTAAAGGATGGTGAATTCCATTTTCTTCACAAAATTTTTTGAAATTATTTGATGTGAATTCACCACCTCTATCGGATCGAAGAGCCTTTACATCATTGCCACTTTATTTTTCAACAAGTGCTTTAAATTTCTTAAAAATTCCATACACCTCCGATTTTTGTTTAAGAAAATACACCCATATTTTTCTGCTAAAATCATCAATGAATAATGAAAAATAATTATTCTTACCAAATGATGATGGAGAAATTGGACCACAAACATCCGAATGGATAAGTTGTAGTGGTGCCGTAGCTCTTGTGGTAGCTTCTTTAGGAAAATTTTTCTTTGATTGCTTTCCAACGAGACATCCTTCACACAATTGATTTGGATTGCTAATGAAAGGCAATCCCTTCACCATCTTCTTTTTGGCCAACAACTCTAATCCTCCAAAATTCAAGTGCTCAAGTCTCAAGTGCCAAAGCCAAGTTAAATCATTAAAACAAACCTTCAAACATTTAGCCTCGTCGGCTTAAATATTTAGCAAAAACATCCGGTTCTTTGTCATTGGAACTTTGGCAATCAAATTACCCAATGGGCCTCTTATCGAAATACTACAATCCTTCATGGAAATATTGTAGCCTTTTTTCTAAGAGTTGTCCCAAACTCAAAATATTGTTTTTCATATTAGGCGCATAATAAACATTAGAGATAACTTGATGATGCCCATTCCTCAAACGAATTAATATTTTACCTTTCTCTCTAACCGGAATTTGTGATAAGTCTCCAAATGTCACCTTGCCATTTATTGATTCATCAATATCAACGAACTTCTCTTTCCTGCCACACATATGGTTGCTTGCACCGGTGTCAAGATACCACACATCTTCTTCACTCCTTTCACCTTTGTATGCCAACAACAAAGTAGGCTCCACTTCTTCATCAACATAATTAGCCTTTTCTTCAACATCGTTAGCAAAATTTCTACATTCCGAAGCATAATGACCATACTTTTGATAACTGTAACATTGAATTTGAGACTTATCATACCTCCTTCCATATGACCTTGAGTAATTTCCTCTACCACGACCGCTTATTTGTTGTGAGTCATGGACTTTTTCTTCATTGTTGGTTGTGTGTTGACTACTTCTTTCTCCTCTTCCACAGCATCTTCCTCTTCATTGGCCATGTGCATTTCCACATCCTCGGCCCCTTTGATTTCCTCCATGTTTTTCATCTCTTTCGTTCAACGAAAACTTTATTTGTAGCACTTGCTCCAAAGCTTCTTGTTTCTTCACAACCTTTTCTTCATGAGCTTGCAATGAACCCATGAGTTGATCAACAGTCATGGAATCCAAATCCTTTGACTCTTCAATGGCTACAACAATGTAGTTGAATTTGGAATCCAACGACCCTTGTATCAGTCATGGTGGTTTCGCCATATCTTCTTAGTTGATTTGCAATAGCCAGGACCCTCAAAAAATAATCTGAAATTGATTCAGATTCCTTCATATGCAATGCTTCAAATTCACCTCATAACGTTTGGAGGCGAGCCTTCTTCACTTTATCAACTCCTTGGAAGGAATTTTGAAGAATCTCCCATAATTGATTTGCATTTTCTGCACTAGCAACTCTTTGTAGTATTCCATCATCCAAACATTGATGGATGGTCATCATCGCCTTTTGGTCCTTCTTTCTCATGCCTTGTAAAATATCTTTTTTCGGCTTGAGACAAAGTTGCCTCATCTTCTGGCTCATTATAACCTTTGGAAACAACTTCTCACACATCTTGTGCTCCCAAAATTGCCTTCATACGGATACACCAATTTTCATAGTTATCTTTGGTGAATCGAAGCATTTGAAATGGAACCGAATTGTTTGCCATTTCTTCTCTTTCTCACAAACTAGCTCTGATACCACTTTGTTGGATATAGTGGCCTAGTTACACACACAACACTATACTATTTGGAAGAGAATAAAAAATGAAGAAAAACACTTTTTATTTCACTTGATTGAAAATGAATACAATGCATGGGTTTATATAGGCTTCAAAACATAAATGTAAATGAAAATTAACACCCCACTAACATATCATTTAGTAGGCGAAACTCCCACTAACCCACTAACATGACCATTACTAGTTGTAACTCTTATGCCCCCCACTAACTCTAATAAAAAAACTCACATAAACATAAAAATTAAATACCAAATAAAAAAACACCCATGACCTTCAAAGACATTTTAAAAATATAATAAAGTTTAATTTCTAACACAAAGCCTAACACCAGAACAAATGGAACAAAATTTAGAAGTTTGTTATAGCAACCAACATTCTTATCGCATCTGTACCTTACGTTAGACCTTGTTATGTCAAAAAGTGTGTTCGTTAATGAGTAACCTAGCTAGTATAATGCCTATTTGAAACGGGTGTGTTCATATTCAAAATTTTCTTTCTCTAATTTATTAAAAAATTATATTTAAATGAGTAATATGCTATTTAAATTTATTTTTCAGCTCGATTGTATAGTCGAAGGAGATTAACCCTTTGTTATAATGGATAGACTCAAGAGTGAGTCACATCAATATCAATTTGAGAGCGACTTAAGAATTTTTTTCATATCTAAACTGTTACTTCTTCTATTTCAAGCCCGACATGATTTTGACATTCGCTAACTACTGAAATTTTAAATAGAATAAATTACAAAAATCTATCATAAACTAAAATCATATGCAAATGAGGGCAAATGGGTTTGCTAATAGAGGCAGTGTAAGAATACCACAACACCCTTATACTCTTCTTTTTTGTACCTAACAATACAAAACAGAAACTACAAAGACAAACGAAAGTTTAGAATATACAGCATGAAAGATCTAGGAAGGCCAAATAGGCCATTCCAAATCCTCAATTCTCTGCTCTTGTAAAATTTGTTTAATGTCTTCCACAACTACCGCAACCAAATGGGAAGAAGGCTAGAGCTTCAAGTTTTTGTACCATCACAGCTTTAGCAACTTCTGATGATACACAATATTTCTCTAAGAACAGGCCGTGTTGCGACTCTAATTGGTCTTCCCATGAAGTCTCTCAGAATAAGACCACCCCCTGCACCTCTAGGAGCAGATTTAACATCCACATCAACGTTTAAGTTTTATCATGTTCGAGACTTCAAGAAAAGCACGATTGTCCATTAACGGTCCGGATAGTAAATATTTCTCCGGACGGCTACAACAAAAGGTGGCTTTTGGGATGCCATGGAAAAACCCCTCTTTTAGTGACTCTAAATTTTTGGCGTCGAAAATAAGGGGGTCAATTCCGACACCCATTGGTAAGGGTCGAAAATATACCTTTCCCTCATTTTTGGGAAAAATTGGTTTTTTCCGATACTAAGGGGGGTTGGAAAAATCTAAACGACACCGTATATGGTTGGATCTATTATTATTTTTTAATTTTGTTTCAGACATGTTAATTTGGACTCTTATCCAAATGTTGTCTTGTGCTTTGGCTGTTGGGGAAACGGAAGTTTTTAAAACTTTTTGAGGATTTTTCAAATAAAGATCTTGATTCATGTGTAGAGACAAGTTTTTATACATGAAGAATATGATAATTCATTCAATTTAGGGATAGAAAACTTACATCAAGGTTTGAGTAAACCTTTGATCGCTCCTCTAAAGTGAATGTTCTCACTAATTACAAATCCCTTTGCTAGATGCCTCCTCCTTGGATTTCCATCTTCTTGGTAATGATCTTGCCTTTAGGAATCACCCATAAGCCTCCATGAATGACCTTAGAAAGTTAAGCTTGTGAAAGCCTCCATCAGATGAGAACACTAACCCAAATTTCTTAGAGAGAGAAAAACTTTTATTGTCCTTTAAAAATTATTGCACAAAGGCGTAACCTAAAATATACATGGACCCCAAATATATATAGGCAAAATAAAAATAATAATTTAAGATATTATATTTTTCTCAATCTCTAAAAGTAACATAGTATCTCAAATCTAATGGGCTTCTAATATCAAGTTGGGTTATGAGTGAGAATCCGTTGGGCTTATTATTTTATTGGCTACAATGAATTAATAATTGGCCCGGTCCATAGACCCAATTCAATTAATTCATAAATTAATTTCTACTCCACTAAAATTAATTAATTAAACTTCAATTAAATAATAAATAACCTCTAAGTCAATATTACGCTTTGATCCCTCTATGCAAAATGAGTTATCGGATAAATAAAGCCATCAATCCGACTACTTAATTAATATATTTATTTTGGTAGCTTTGATTATTTTCGGCTTAATCATAATAAAATATTGGTTTGACAAAAATAATAATTTAAATAAATAAATATATAGAAAATCATATTGTCTAAAAACACAAGAAGGCCTTCGAATTTACTTTGTGATCAACCATAATCAACACAAAATAAATACAAGTAGCAATGATGCAAATATTGAAAATATAACCCTGTAACTATTAATTACATAATTACCCAAAGTGCCGGTCTATGGATTCCGAAGATTCTGCAAAAACAAATCAAAGTAATTACTAAATAATAAAAGAGTCTATAATTCTCTCATACTTAAGAGTCAAATGTCATGACGGTGATAGGGAGCAATTGCATACGACGACTCTCGCAATATATCTCAACCTAACGTAGATCCAGTTCAAGTCTTAGTTAATAATGAGTCCATCCATAATTACCGACTATGAACTATTTATGATTACCATTTATATTCATGTATTAATCGCCATCACATACATATATAGATATCTTTTGAATCAAGTAAACACTATCAATTTCATAATGAATCGAAACATAATACATTGAATTCACCAATTGTATAAAGCATAAAATTTCAGATATATTAGAAACATATGTTACTTTAATCCAAATAAGAATTTGTTATGCCAGGACATATAAATCCCAACAGCTCCCACTTGTCCTCATAGCCAATTTAAATTACATTTAACTGCAATGTTATCCAGGTGATGATCAAAACTATTAATCGATGACACCTTTGTTAATGGATCAACAAAGTTGTGTTCCAATGCAATATTCTAGCCACGAGTACATTTTCTTGCCGGACAATATCATGTAGGACATGATACTTCCTCTTAGTGTACCTTTTTCCTCTATTGAACCATGAGTCATTGGTTTGGACTACTTTTGCACTATTGTCGCAATATAGCTCGATAAGTAGGCTAGAATGCTCCAACACCTCTAAATCAGTAAGATTAAACCAAAAGTGTGATACCCCCGGATTTCCGAATGCAGGTTGGCCAGGCCCACGCCCGAATACCCGAGGATATCAAAAACAAAATCGGCAATAAAGGAACACAGAGTACAAAAGAATAAAGAAGAATAAATAAAATGCTGACAAGAAACTAAAATGATAATCTAATAATAAACCTCAGAATATATTTCTATTAATTAATAAACTCTTCTGATACAACTGATCCTCCAAAATACAACTCGGGAATCCATACTGTGTGGACCCTTAGAAAATCCAAACTAAACAAATGACAGTAATAACTGTCTAAATCAGGAAACTGAATCATAAAGGAACTCCTATGTAACATCGGAAGAATGAAGTAGACTGATCCCTGCTCAGCACGAACAACCTCTTCTCCTGACGAACACCTAAAAAATAATGGTGGGTCAGGCCCACAAACAAGTTCTACTCTACTATAGTCCAAGCAGAGATCCGATACACGTATACATCCTAGTCAATCCAACAGTAACTAGTAGTCCGTATATATATATATACACACACTAAAGGAACCTCACTAGACTATAGGGTTGTCTCAACCTGAATAGTAGGCAACATGCAAAACGCACATATAGTGGGCATGAATACCTAAACCTACCAGGGTACACAACTACACTATATCTAGCTACACATCCCTGGCGATATACGCACCCTAACCACTGATCCTGAGACTCAAGCTCATATCATGGCACCATACTTATATATATAAAATCTAGTAACCATTCTATCCGGTATAAATTAATTCTCCATAAGTCATTCAACTTGTTCAGCTGACCTGACTTGAATATAAGTAGGACTTAACATTTTAGTTAATCCATTCCCTTATATAATAAATTAATCATCCATAAGTCATTCAACTTGTTCAGCTGACCTGACTTGAATATAAGTAGGACTTAACATTTTAATTAATCCATACCCTTATATAAAATAGGTAGGACTTAACTGATAAGTTAATCCGTTCCTAGAATGCCACCGTCCCATACCGGTGCATTAAATCACACAATTCAACAATTGATGTAACGATTAAGGAAATACATCAAACAATCCAGAAATAACTATGATAATATGATATCAAGTTATCACAAAATAGGAATGACTTATTATTTATTTAAGTTTCCTATATCATATGTCCTACATAAACTGAATCTTATACATATGATGATATTTTATTATACCATCAAATAAGCATTCTCCATATCTAATTCATCCTACACATTTAATCTCAATTGTTAAAACATATTAAAAGATTAAATTCATTCGTTTGTTTAAAACATTCAAATAGCAAGCATCATTATGATTGAGTCTATTTAAATTTATTTAAACCCAAACCTAGTTCCTATTTAATGCTCAGGAATCCTAGGCATGTTTCTACGTTCCATCATTCCACAGATATAAAATATACATAATTTAAACATGTAAAAATTCAAACCGGAAATCAAATCAAAATCATGCATTTATCAATTCATAACATAAGAACAAATATGAACCAAATTCATAAAACCTATGTTCTAATCCAATTAAACATGCATAATTATTTAATTTTATGTGTTTAATAAATCCTGAAATTTCCTAAGCATGTATAGAAACACGAATCAAAGGGAAAGAGATAGAAGAAGAACTTGCCTTAAACTTTCGGATTGAAAGTTAAACTTCTTCTTCCTTGATCTTCTCTCGAAAAGGTTTTCTCCTCGTTCCTTCCTCTTTCTCCTTCTCTCTCTCTTTAGAATATATTACGTGATATATTTTCACTCCTTTTTCAACCTATAGTTGTGTATTTATAGGCTAAATAATAATCCTATTCCTTTTCCCAATCCAAGTCAACTTAATAAAGAAAAATAAAAAAAATGAAAATATTAAAAAGGTAACTTAAAATATGTTACGTATATAATCTATATATATCCTTATTAATTAAATAAAATATATACATTAGATTATTTATTAATACTAAAGTTACCATAATATTAAAAGGTAACTTAAAACATGTTACGAATATAATCTATCTATATCCTCATTAAATAAATAAAATATATACATCAGATTATTTATTTATACTAAAGTTACCATAATATTAATAAGTAACTTAAAACATGGTACGTATATAATCTATCTGTATCCTTATTAAATAAATAAAATATATACATCAGATTATTTATTTATACTAAAGTTACCATAATATTAAAAAGGTAACTTAAAACATGTTACGTATAAAATATATGTATATCCTTATTATATAAATATATAAAATATATACATCAGATTATTTATTAATACTAAAGTTACTATAATATTAATAAATTACTTTCCTTTTTATATATATGTATATACATATATATCTATATATATACATATATAACTATTCATGGGTAATTATCCATACCCATCCAACCTCCTATTCAAGTAGTCCATGGGACCCAATTAGTTAGCCCATTACCACTAACCATAACCATAAAATAAAATAAAATAAAACATTTAATCATTTAATTTATAATTAATTACAATTAATCAAATACATCATTTAAGTGCACAATCTAATTAAACAAATAATACAAATAACATCTAGACAAAATACAAATACCACATAGATAAGTAGCCAATTAATCAAGTAACACTTAATTCAATTAAAACACATAAACAATTAGTCAAATAATCAATTAAACAATTAAAAAATACAATAAAAATAAATTAATAAATACCAAGACTATCATTTTAAAATTAGGGGTATTACAAAAAGGCTTTCTTTGTTGCCTTTAAGGTTGCAATGTACTCCACCTTCAGGTTTGAGTCAGCAGTTGAAATCTGCTTAACAATCTACTAACTGATTTCCCTTCCATTGAGTGAACATACACTAAGTTATGGACCTTATAGTATTTACATTTGATTTAAAATTAGAACTAGCATGCCTGACTAGGACCATATCATCACATCTATAAATGAGTATGAGATTATTGGTTCTCCTAAGGTACTTTATGATATTTTTCACAATAGACCAGTTATTAAGTTCGGGATTGAACTGATATCTACTAACTATCCCTACATTGTAGCGGATGTCCTGTCTGGTATAGATCATGGCATTTATGAGACTCCCACATGCCGAAACATTTTATTCTAGTCTCATTGCTCAATCTCCTCTGCTAATCTTGGAAAACTACTTACTAGAGAGAACAATCCACGTTAATAAAGCAAGAACTCATTCTTTGAGTTTTGCATACCAAACATGGTCTAAACTTTATCAATGTAGGATTGTTAAGATAAACTTATTTCCTTTTTAACCCGATCTTGCAAAAGCTTGATCCTAGGAATATAGCTTACATCTTGAAGATCCTCCATTTCAAAATAATTGAACAACTAACTCTTTACTGATGACGAAACTTCCACATTATTATAAATAAGTAGGATGTCATCAATATATAAAATTAGAAAAATGATGACATTACCTTGTACACACATGGTTCATTCACTAAGAAATCTTTTGGTATCCTTTTGTAGATTAACTTGCCTTCCATAGATATCACCCTACTAAAAAGTTTTACAAGATCTCAGATTTTATTAGAATACATAGATTCTAACTCTGATTTCATAGCAACTTGCCCAAACGATCTGTATCCATAGCGGTTCACGCTTCTGTGTAGCTTACTGGGTCCAACTCATGTTTAACAGGAATGTCCATAAAGGTTTCACCTAAAAACATGATTCTGTCATATTAGATGATAATCCTCCCATTACAACAATGTACTGATGCAGGAATCTGTGTACTAGATGATACTGATGCATCAATAGGGAATTCATATATAATTCTTAATCTCTATAATAAGTGTGTTCATTTATGGTACAACTAATACTCATACCATATTCTCTAACATTATGCTACTAGGTTTGTGATTCATAATATAATCTTCTTATAGATAAACAGTGAGTGTAAACAATCAACTTTTATCATTAAGATCATAAAATAATTCATTCTAGTGCCTTTAGAGTAGCAATCAAATCAAGCATGCCTATGATATGCTTCCAACTTACTTGTCCATAGCAAGCGCACATGTGCAAGACTACCCCATATGTGCATGTGATTAAAACTAAGATTTAGTCACAAACACAACTCAAAAGGTATCCTTAAGATAGACTAAGATGGAATGTAGTTCATAATGTGCATCGATATCGTTAAGGTTAAACTCTAAAATGAAAGAGATAATGTAGCATAATTGATCGCAGATCTAACCATATTAAGTAGAATTATGTTATTCCTATTTGACACTTGAATTCATTGAGTGTCAATTGCAAAAAACTGGTACACAACACCCTCATTGACTATATAGTCTTTGCACTATCCCAAGAAATACTTATATCCATGATCAGATCGATGTGTTTTGATAAGTTTACCTAATCTGTGCTCCACATCAGTCTTGACACTCTCGGAATATACCAAAAGTTTAAGACTTGTATCGCATCAGGTAAATGTATCCAAAACGTGAGTAATCTTGCTTGGATGTTCATAAGACTACACATGTCAGTGTGTACCGACTCCAATTATTCTTTATGTCTATTTCATTTGGTTGATAAAGCCTTTAGGGTTATCTATCATTCAATACAGGATTCACAAGTTGGTTTAGGCTCCCCTGCCTCACTAGGTAATAAATCTTCTTTTGTCAATATTTAAATCTCATTTTGACTGATTATATAATAGACACTAAAAATACAATGAGTCGGGAGTAAGAAATATTTTCGTAACATCAATCTAGAAGATGCAACATTAGTTTCTACATCATACAAATATTAAGAGCTAGTGGTTATAGTATATTAACTATCTTTTAATGCACCAAAAGCAATCGCACATTTATTCAATTTTATAAAAGTAGTTTTACCAAAAGTAACAACACAGTTTTTATAAACCAAAAGTGAAATAAGAATAAGATTGCGTCTAACATCTGTGCATAAAGATAGTTCTTTAATACTAATATCCTCATACTCTCTAATTTCAAATGTAATACTCCCACCAACTTAGCTACAACCTTGGCATTAGGTCAAAAGACAAATATATATCCATATCATTGAGGCTACTGGATTCCTGAAATCCTTGCAACGAATTGCAAACATGTTTAGTGGTCCTAGAATCTATTCATCAGGAATTAATAGATACAACCACATAACATGGCTCAATGATGAAATATACATTTTCCTATACTGTAATACCCCTAGTTTTCAAAAG
The DNA here is from genome assembly GCF_030987335.1 of Cornus florida. Lineage (NCBI taxonomy): Eukaryota > Viridiplantae > Streptophyta > Magnoliopsida > Cornales > Cornaceae > Cornus > Cornus florida. The sequence continues at coordinate 49,856,675 of NW_026775577.1, read as the reverse complement.
GATAGGATTGGAAATTTAATTTAATTTTTTCATTGATTAATTGATTTTGTTATGTGACTTAGTTGTTTTGTTTTTCTTAAGTGATTAATTGTATTTGTTTAATTAATTTTATTAATATTTGTGTGTATTTAATTTACATGTTAATTGAGATTGATTTAATTATATTATTTGAATTTATTTAAATTGATTGCCTTAGTAATATGTAACTTGGATTTATTACCTGTTTAATTACTATACTTATTGAATTGTTTTATTTAATTAATGTAATGTTTATTTATTTTCTGTATGGTAACTTAGGGTTACAGTTATATTCTTTTTGGCTTATATTTCACGTATAGGTGAGCTGCCTTAGGTTAGAACTGAGATAGTTTTATGGGCCGGTTAGGATAGGGATTAGGGCTTAGTCTCTGATTATTCGTGGACTAGGGTATTAATATACACCTATAAATATAAAGCAATACATGGTTTAGGGTTTGGAGAACAGAATAAACATATGTTCTGTAAACTACAAACAGAGCCCTAAATTGGTAGTGAAAACCAGAAAGTTACAGAGAGAACCGGAGTGGGAGTTTGGGTGGTTCACAAAACAGAATCAAGGACGGAAGTTTGGTGTGTATTACTGGACTGTAGTAGGAGCAGCAAGGGTGGTTTAACACTCAGAGACGTGGAATTAGCTTTGCAAGTCTGGGTTTCAAAGGCAAGTTCTGTTCTATTCTTTCCCCTTAATTCGTGTTCTGTGCATGCTTAAGAAGACTCCAGGGATTAAACTAATGCTTAAACAATCTATTATACATGTATAAACTGATAATTAACTTCGTTGCATGGAACTGTTATACCAAAATTCTTTAGGTTTCTGTTAGTTGGTTTCTCCTGTAACATGTTTATTTTCTTGTTTAATTGAGATCAACGATTCATATGGTTGCCTAGTAATTAATCTAGGACTGAGTTTGAACTCTAGAACAGGTGCTTAGAATAGTATTTAATTGCATCAAATTAATCTGAATTAAATTTGTCGCAGCTTGCTTAAAATTGGTTAACAGAGGGGTTGTAATTGTTGCTTTAATACTTGTGTTCCTACACATGTTAGGATTGGGTCTTAGTGGTTTGAACTTATTTAGGACTAAGATTGAACCTAGAATAAGAATTAGAACATACCACAGAGGCTCTGTAATCACCGAAGTTGGAGAAGACGAAGCTGGAACGGGCAACGGCTGCAAAGGAGAAGGAGCAGGCTCTAAAATTACCTTAGAGCCGGCTCAAAGATGATGGAGCCGGCTCAATTAGGGACTTGGAGCCGGCTCAATGTTGAAGGAGCCAGCTCTAAGTCAAAAGTGGAGCAGGCTCAATGTTTTTGTTGAGCCTGCTCTTTCTTGCATCGCCCAGTAATGAGCTTTAGGAGCTATTTGGGCTGTGCAGTGTTTTCTAAAGCTGTTTAAATGCTATGGTAAGGTGTAATTAAATGTTAGGGACTTAATTAAATATTGAAAACCTTTAGTACAATAATGGATTAAGGAAATGAGTAATTAACAGCTCAAAGAAACATCCATATGTTGCACTGTTTGGCTAAGGAATTTAATTACCAGAACTTAGCAAATTCTTGGTATATGAATTAATTATATTTAATCATATTGTCCACCATGTTATAAACATAGTGGATTAACTGTAATTTCAACTATGATTGGGTTGGAATCAATTGGTACTCAATGGTTGTTAAATGGTATCAGTTTATGGACCATATGTGGAATTTAAATGCTATGACCTATTTTAGCTATTTAAATTATTGGATCATGATATTTAGGTTCTGAAGTGAATACCTAATGTTGATATATATGTATGAATTCATATTGGTGCATATTGTGGAGGATAGCAGTTAATTATATAGTGTTGTTTTAGTAACTATGCTATGTTGGAGGATTTGTTAGTTTTATCTATTGGAGCTTAACAAGGTTGTTAACTATGATTTAAGTATATATAATAAATCATATTTCTGGGGTATTAGAAGTAAAGTGAATTAATTGGAATGACCTGTGCTTAGCTTGGGTGTAATTGATGCTTAAATTTCTGTTAACTGTATCAATTCATGGATTATGATGGTGAATGTGAATGCTTGAATTTATTATAGCAATTTACATTATTGGAGTTGGATTTTAGGCTGTATTAAATGTCTAATATTTATGTATATAGATTTACTTATCTTATGCATACTGTGGAGTGTGGTTGATGACTACTTAATATTGTTTTGTCAACTATGTTAACTGGAGGATTGTATGTACCGGTATGGGACGGTGACATACTAGGTATGGATTAGTTCAAACACTAAATCCTACCTAAATTGGAATGAGTAGGATTAACCATAAAAAGGTTAAGTCCTACTTATATGGATGTATATATATGAACCGGTATGGGACGGTGTCATATTGGGGATGGCTTAGCTCAAAATACTAAGACCTACCTAAATTGGACTAAGGTATGGATTAACCATAAAGGTTAAGTCCATTATCTACATGTGTCATATCAATTGTGAATTGAAAGACTTACTATAGTTTCAGGATGGATTTATTATACAGATATCAGACCACTACACAGATGGATGATATTCTATATTAGGAGGAGTACGGACTTTATATATTTATTATATGTGCCATGGTATGAGCCTGAGTTTCAGGACCATGGTTAGGGCTCGTATATCGCCTAGGATGGATAACTGGACATAGGTGTTGTCCCCTGGTAGGTCTAGGTACTCATGCCCACCTTAGGGTGCGTATTTGCATGTTACCTTCTATTCAGGCTGAGACAGACCTACTGGACTAGCGAGCGTCCTATAGTATGTACTATATATACATATATGGACTACTCTAGATATTGTTGAGTCTTTCTAGGATGTATCTGCGTATCGGATTACTGTTTGGATCGTAGTAGATCAGGACTTGCATGTGGGCCTAACCCACTCTATTATTTTTCAGGTGTTCGACAGTACCAGTCTTAGAGCTGGATCGTGTTGATGCAGATACAGACACTCACTCTTCCGGTTACATACGATTTCCTTTCTATTTTAAATTTTGGTTTTTAATTCTGTAAATTTGTTCAAGGATTTGGGATTAGGGGTCCAGTAGGTGGATTCCCGAGTTGTACGGTTTTAAATCATATTAATTTATTTATTTCAAGTTTGAGGATTCTTATGTTAGATTTCTTTCAGTGTATTATTAATTTGTCCTTAATTCAGTTTTTTTGCTTGTTTACATATTAATTGTTTGGTATCCCTCGGATCTGTGCTCGGACTTGATCACCCGTGGCTCTAGAATCGAGGGGTATCACATATACCATGTCGTTGCTTAGACATTTCGTTCCTTGAGTGTCTTAGTTGGCCGTAAAAGAAACAATTTCCTTCACCATCAACATACACTACCTTATTTCCTTTAACGTTTTGGATCCCCATGTTTTGTGCTATCCTAGTCCTATTGTCATCCTTCTTCTTTTCCTTTTCCCTTCCACTTGGGCCTATGTGATACCCCGCGACTCCAAGACATGGGTTGATCAGGCCCAAGTCTAAACCCGAGGGAATATCAAACAATTAATATTTATATGAACACAGATTTCAAAATGAAACAAGAAATAAATAATTAAAAGCTGAAAGAATTCTAAAATATAATCCTTGAAAAATTAAATACTTAAAATCCAATAATCCCAAAACCACCAGAGATAAATATGAATAATATTTTGAATCCAAAATCTCCAAGATAACAACTCGGGAATCCATCCAGTGGACCCCTAATAAAATCCCAAACTGAAACGAAAATAACTAAAAGAAATCCAGTACTAAGTCATGAAGAGAGATCCTACGTTGTCGGAAGAATGAGTGACTGTCTTTGCTCAGTACGAATGAGCTCTAAGCTTGGAACCACCTGATACCAGAAAAATAAGAGTAGGTCAGGCTTACGCGCAAGTTCTATACCACTACAATCCAAGCAGAGACTCGATACACATGTATATCCTAAACAACTCAACAATAACTATATAATCCGTAGATATATATATATATATATATATATATATATATATATATATATATATATATTCACACTACAGGACTCTCACTGAACTACTGGCCCGTCTCAACCTGACTAGTAGGCAACATGCAAAACGCACCTGAAGTGGGCATGAGTACCTAGACCTAGTAAGGTACACATCAAACCATTATAGCTAGTTATGCATCCCAATGCATATACGCTCCCTAACCATCGACTCTGAGACTCAGGCTCATATTGTAGTACCGTAATAATATATTTAAAATCCATCCGAAACCAAATGTGTCATTCAACTATTTAGTGAACTGACACGAACATAGGTAGGACTTAATTTATGTAATTAATCCATTCCCTATACCAGAATAGGTATGTTTTAGTATTTTAAAACTAAACCAGCCCTAATATGCCACTGCCCCATACCGATGCATACCATCCACACATTCTGCAGTTGATAATACAGACAATAAATGTAAATATCAACTAATCCATAAATCCAACAATTGATACTAAAAGTAATAAATGTAAGCATCAATTAATCCCTAATAAGCATAATATAATTATGTACATAAATATGCTTAATTCATACTACTCCACAAAATCCGGTAATTGATAATCCATACCATACATGTAAACATCAATTAATTCCAAGTAAGTATAATAGAATATATAAATTCACATGCTTAATTTTATACCAATCCAGTAATTAATGAAATAAATAGTTAAATTACAAACATCAATTAATCCTCAGCAAGCATTATACAGATTTAAACATGCTTATTCTTACCACTAATACATGATTAGAGTGGTATAACCATCCACAGAAAACTGCTAAATTAAACATAAGCAATTAAAATTCTCCACGTCTAACAATAGTATACCCATTTGTTTTAAAAACTTATATACTGTTTCCGCTATGAGCACTAGGTGATTTATTTCACATTAACCAACCTCTAGAAGTTTTAATATGGCCTTAGACATTACTGAAAACCCCCATTATAACTCCTACCTAAATCTGAAAACTTAAAAATCTAAGCACCGTAGCCAAACAAGTCGTTGAAAAGCTAAAAAAAAATAAAAATTCGAGGGAGCCTGCTCCCTCAAAGAGGGAGCTGCCTCCCTAGTTTATGGAGCCGCCTCCCTCCTTGAAGGAGCTGCCTCCCTCCTTGAGGGAGCTGCCTCCAAAGCCTCTAGAGCCAGCTCCCCCCTCGAGGGAGCCTTCTCTTTGCTTAGGGGAGCCTGCCCCTTTAAAAGGGAGCTGGTTCTCCTCTTGTTCCTTCATCTCCTTTAAGTCCGGCGACTTTCCGAACATTTGTCCTCCATTCCTAAGGTTCCTAGGTGTCTGAACTAGGTCCCAATGTATCCCAGAATTATTTAAATTCAAGATACATTAATTGTTACCAAAAAAAAAAGTATCGCCGCAAGAAAACTTAAATTAAATCGATTACCAATTTGTTAACAATTATACTGTCTTAAACAAATTCAACATATAAACCAGATTAAATCAATGTTTAATTACTCCTGAACTTGTATTAGGGATGTAAAGAACACAACTCAAAGGGAAAGAGTTAGGAATAGAACTTACCTTTAGGTCTCAGTCTGAAACCTTGCACTGTCGTCTTCCTAAACTGTTGGCAATTCCTACTATTCTTGACTCATCTGTTTCTCTCTGCCTCCAGTACATGAATAAGGTTCTCAAAACCCTTGGTGGACCAATACTAGTATATATACTCGTCTAAACCCTAGGTCTAATCTTACTTAGAGAAGGCAAAGAAAAGAAAACAAAATACTAAACCTATCCCTAAGTCGGTTAACCCGTAAGACCCTAAACATAAAACCCTAATAATAAAATAATAATTAACAAAACTAATGTAATCAATTAAACCAATTAATTCATTTAAATAAAATAAATAACACAATTAATTCATTTAAATAAAATACATAACACCAATACTCATTTAAATAAAATAAATAACACAATTACCATAAAATAATTAAAACAATGAATTCAAATAAATAAAATAAATAATACAACTAAGTCAATTAAATCACCACAATTAAAACAATTAAGCAAAATAAGCAAATAATCAAACAATAATGTAATAAATCCATAATTAAAGTGCCGAGACTATCCTTTTGATGAGTGCTCAAATGTGACGCATTTTTGCACATAAGTTAGGGTATTTTAGTCCATTTATCTATCTTACTTTCATATCTTGGATACTTATTTGTGTTATTGCCTATTTCAGGTGAATAATGTTTAAATAGGCTAACAAGACCCATTTAGATCATTTTTGGAGCTAAGGAGCATAGTTGGAAAGAAGCCAAGAAAATGCACCAGAGGAACTTCGATCGATCGAGTGGAAGCTTTGATCGATCGAAATGGTCTCCAATCGATCGAAATGAAGTCGATGCCAGCTCAGCCAATGGCATAGACTGTAGAAGATATTTTGGGTGTCACGTCAACTTCGATCGATCGAAGCTCTAGTGTTTGATCGATCGAACATCTTCGATCGATCGAAAATGCTGTTGGCAGTAAGCTGTCTAATTCCCGAGTGCACCGTTTTCTACCTAACTGTGCAAGTTGTGAATTTCTTTAAATGAGAGGCTATTATTCTGACTTGGTCCTTACTCAAAGGAGTGTAATTGATATTATTGAACAAGAATTGTAACAGCTAGATAGTTTTTAGATTACAAAAGATAGAATAAAAAATTTTGCTCTCTAGAACTAGGGTTTTAGGAAGAAAGCAAGGATGAAGATTATGATGTCAACCTCCAAGCTAGCCCTTAAGGGTTCCATGACCACTACAATAAGTGGCTAAATCCTTCATTTAGGGTTAGAGATAGGCCCTAAGTTTGCTTCTTAGACCTAGTCTTTTGTATATTTTTGGGGATTTAATTATAACAAATGTTTTGATCTTGGATTAATATATATCTTGTGGTTTCTACTTGATGTGTATGGATTTTAATGCTTTTAATTGATTCTCTATCTCTAAGCATATGTCTATGTACGCTAGAATGGATGATTCATGTACTTTTCTCTAGATTTAATGGAATTAATGCATGTCTATGTGTGTTGATGATGTTAGTCTAGAGATGATAAAAAAAAACATAGTGCTTAATTGAACATTCTTGTGATTTATTTGATGGTTCACACTTGTTTCTTGATGGATTGTACCACACCCTTAGTTTAATTAGTTTAAATTTCATGTCTTTAGACTAGATGTAGTGTAGTTGCTTTAAATTCTTACATAGGTGGACAATCTATCCCTTTTCTGTGATAATCCATACTTATGAATGCAAAGGATGTATGCTTTTAGATAATTGTGTGTGCATTTGTGATACTCCTTGGATCCGAGACGCGGGTTGATCAGGCCCAGGCCCAAACCCGAGGGAATATCAAACAATTAATATTTAAAATCGAACACGGAATAATAAATAACAGCTGGAAGGAACTAAAATAAAAACCTTTAACAATAAATACTTAAATCCCAGTAATCCAAAACTTCCAATAGTTAAACAACTCGGGAATCCATCTCTAGTGGACCCCTAATAATAATCCAAACTGAAATATAAAATTGAAAGAACATCCAGAACTAAGCTATGGAAAGAAGTCCTACGTCGTCAAAAGAGTGAATAGAAATCTCTGCTTAACACGATCAGGTCTAGGTCCAGAACTGACGAGTACCTGAAAAATAGAAGTGGGTCAGGCCCACGAACAAGTTCTAACCTACTACAATCCAAGTAGAGACTCGATACACATATACATTCTAACCAACTCAACAATAGCTAATAGTCCATACATAAATATATCCACACTACAGGACTCTCACTGGACTATGAAGAGGGTCTCAACTTGAATAGAAGATAACATGCAAAAACGCACCTAAAGGTGGGCATGAGTACCTAGACCTAATAGGGTATACCTCAACCAGTATAGCTAGCTACCCATCCTACTGCATATACGCTCCTTAACCGTCGACTCTGAGACTCAAGCTCATATCGCAGTACCATAAAAATATATTTAAAGTCCTATCCTATCTATCCATAAGAAATCCAGTAAGTCATTCAGCTTGTGTAGCTTCTTTGACTTAACATAGATAACAACCAATCCAGTTAGTCATTCAGCTTGTGCAGCTTCTTTGACTTAAGTATAAGTAGGATTTATTTTAGAATCCATTCCCTTATTCCGTGTAGGTATGATATAGTATTTTGAAACCAATCGATCCCTAGTATGTCACCGTCCCATATCGGTACATACCATCCATCCATCCAGTAGTTGCTAATACAAATATATATGTAAATACCAACTAATCCATAGCAAAAATAACAAGAGTCCATCACATGTATAACCAGAATATGTGTATAACATGCTTGTTCTTTACTACCGATACATGATTTTCTAATAAGTTTAAAACACAGAAAATATATATAAGCCATCCTGTAATCCACTATGAACATAAAATTAACAATATCAGAAGTAACATGCTCACTTAAAACTGTTCCACGATATCCGGCAAAATTGATAAGATATAATACTGTATAATTGTATAGTTAACAACCAAGTTCCCATTAAGCATAACAGCGAATTATTACAATTGACATGCTTAATTTTATAACACTACGACATGATCTAAACCATAAACTCCTTAGGTCTATTGCTAATTTAAACATGAGCAACCTAAATCATCCGCATCCAAGCCAACACTTAGACTTTCTATAGAATTCCCTATTATTTTCTACATTAACTTCCTATGGTATTTTACGTATTACCATGCTTCTTGAAGCTTTAATAAGGGTTTAGACATCACTGTACTCCCCTAGAACAACTCCTAATTCAATCTGGAATCTTAAAGTCCAACCACAGTTGCCCAGAAATCGCAGAAAACAAAAAAAGAAAACTGAAGAAACCTTGAAGGAGCCGGCTCCAAACAAGTTGGAGCTGCCTCCAAACAAGATGGAGCCGGCTCCAAACCACTTGGAGCCACCTCCAAGTCACTTTGAGCCGGCTCCGTGTTTCCATGGAGCCACCTCTTTCCTCCTCTCTTCCTATCTGCTAGTTTCCTTCAACTGCGTTTTCTCCGGTGACGTCCAGTGTTAACAGTCCTCCACTTTAATGGTTTCTACTGATTAAAATTAAGTTTCCAATGCCCCAGATATTTTAAAACCATTAATCTTAAATCCATTATAATTAGAAATAGAAAGATTCAAGAAAGAAGTAAAACATGCAAATACGAACATACAAGCATACACAGTTACAGACGAACCTAAGCATGCCAACCAGATTAATATTAATACGTTCCATGTGTTACAAACTCATTTAACTCTTTATATATCAATTCACATACATTATACCTCCAGTTACGTGAATTAGTTTATGAGTTAAACACGAAAGATCATAAAGCAAATAGTATAACTCATGGCTACGTTTCGTTCTAAAACAACAAAGACATGCAAACCAGTTTACTTTTAATCCTTATACGTTCCTGGAGTTGAATTAGATATGCAAAGAACACGAGTAAAAAGGAAAGAGATGAGGCTATAACTTGCCTTTTGGTCTCAGACCGTCGTTTTCCCTAAAGTCTTCGGCAAAACCTACTGTAATCCTCCTCTGTTCCTTCTCTGCCTCCACAGTCGTGAATTCCTTTATTCTAAAACCCTAAGCCCCTTTATTACTTATATTTATAGGTTTAAGCAAACACTAACCCTAATTCTAATATAAGATAAAGACGGCCCATTAGGTTACCCTAATTCTAGTCCTAATATTAGACAGAAATTAGAGGTCGACTTAACCAAAACCCTAACCGAAGTCTCCTAACGTATTTACACACATAACATTCAATGTAATTAAAGAAAGGCAAATAATCAATTCAACAGTTCACCAAATAAAAATAAACAATTAAGTCAAAATTCACAATTATAATTTAGTCCATTAAATAATTAAAATCCAATAAAATAAACTCACAATTAATTCAAATACATAAACAAACAAATAATCAATTAAATAAATTAAAAATGAAATTAAACAATTAAATAAATACCAAAACTATTCTTTTAAAATTAGGGCTATTACATTCTTCCCCCCTAACAAAAGGAATTCCGTCCTTGGAATTCGCTCTTACCTTCTTCCCATAATTCAGGAAATTGCGAGCGAATGACATCCTCCTCTGAACACGCACCAAAGGAATAACCTTGGTATGACAGATTTGATCCCGATGGTCGACAATACGATACGATGGCTCCAAACCTGAAACTCCAAAGCACGGGTGTGACGATCCGCATAAGTCTTCTGTCTATTCTGGCTAGTGCGCATGCGATCCCTAATAAGAGCGATCTTCTTAGAAATATCCTTAATAAACGCCGGACCCAAGAATCTACTCTCCCCAACCTCCATCCAATAAACAGGTGATTGTCACGGGCGGCCGTATAACGCCTCAAAGGGTGCCATCCCAATAGTCTTTTGAAAAATATTGTTATAAGCAAACTCCACAAGCGGTAAATAATCCTCCTAGTGGCCCTTGAAATCAAGAACACGCGACCTAAGTATATCTTCCATGATCTGATTCACCCTCTCAGTCTGTCCATCAGTCTGAGGATGATAAGCAGTGCTAAAATGCAACTCTGTACCTAAAGCCTGCTGAAAACTCTTCCAGAATCCTAACACATAGCTCGAATCCCTGTCCGATATAATAGACAATGGAATGCCATGTAATGTTACAACCTCTAAAATGTAAAGTCTCGCCAACTGCTCCGAAGTGAAGTCAGTGCGAATAGGCAAGAAGTGAGCTGATTTCATCAATCTGTCCACTATGACCCAAATGGAATTGTGATCCTTGAAGGAATTTGGCAACCCTTCCACAAAATCCATAAAATGCTCTCCCATTTCCACTCTGGTATCGGCAGTGGCTGTAGAGCTCCTGGCGGCCTTTGATGATCAATCTTGACCATCTGACAAGTACTACATCGTGAGACAAATAGAGCAATGTCCCTCTTCATACTTGCCCACTGTAATGACCCACTCCACCACATGGTATGATATTGTCCACTTTAGGCCTGAGCCCGCACGGTTTTGTTCTTGGGCTTCATCCTAAAAGGCCTCATACCAATTGGAGGTGACACACTTACATATAAGTATACTTCACCTTTGCCTGACAGTGTCAACGTCCTCTGGGCCGTGATGACCTTGTGGGCGGGTGTGCCGTGAGTGGGTGCAAGAGACACTATCAGGCTACTACACTGGTGAGCTACGTGTGCACAATCCTACATCGTCTGGGTAGAGGAAAGGTGAAGTTCTTATATGTAAGTGTGTCACCTCCAATTGGTATGAGGCCTTTTGGGGTGAAGCCGAAGAGCAAAACCGTGTGGGCTCAGGCCCAAGAGGATAATATCATACCATGTGGTGGAGTGGGTCGTTACAAATGGTATCAGAGCCTGACCTAGCCGGAAGTGTGTGGACGGGGACGTCAGGCCTCCAATGGGGGGTGGATTGTGATAATCTTGTGGGCGGGTGTACCGTGGGCGGGTGCGAGAGACACTGTCAGGCTACCACACTGGCGAGCTACGGGTGCACAGTCCCACATCGCCTAGGTAGAGGAAAGGTGAAGTGCTTATATGTAAGTGTGTCACCTCCAATTGGTATGAGGCTTTTTGGGGTGAAGCCCAAGAACAAAACCGTGCGGGCTCAGGCCCAAAGCGGACAATATCATACCATATGGTGGAGTGGGTCGTTACACCCACCAAAACTGCCGCTTCATATCCTGATACATTTTGTCGCCTCCTGGATAAACAGAAAACTCAGAGTGATGAGTCTCAGTCATCACATCCTTCCTCAAATCGTCAGCAAAAGGTACCACTAACCGTCCCTTGTACCACAAACCTCCATCAGCCCCAACATTTTATAATGGAACCTCTCCGGAAACTATTCCTGTAACTTTGTCACTGCATTGCTGATCTATGAGTTGTGCCTTCAAAACCTTGTGCATAATGGAAGGTATAACTACCATACAAGCCATGAAAGAATCCGACAGCTCATCCACCGTCGTCAAAGCATTCCACTCAGTAGCGAACAGAGCAGAAAGACTACCGACAGGTCGGCGACTGAGTGCATCCGCCAGCACATTCGCTTTCCCTGGATGATACTGTATAGAAAAGTGATAGTCTTTTACAAACTCCAATCATCTGCACTGTCTCATATTCAACTCCCGTTAAGTGAACAAGTACTACAGACTCTTGTGGTCGTTAAACAATCTGAAGGACTCACCCAACAGATAATGCCTCCAAATACGTAAGGCAAAGACCACAGCTGCCAACTCCAAATCATGTGTTAGATAATTAAACTCATGAGGCTTAAGCTTCTGAGATCCATACGAAATCGGTCGCTCCTCCTGTATCAAAACACATCCAAGACCCTGCAACGAAGCATCCGTGTAGACCAGATACTCTATCCCGCTCTGTGTGATAGACAAACTGGTGCAGAAGTCAACTTAGTCTTCAGCTCATTAAAAGCTTTCCGACAATGTTCATCCCACACAAACCGTACACCCTTCTTAGTTAAATGAGTGAGTGGTCCCGCTATCTTTGAGAACCCCGTGATAAACCTCCTGTAATAACCTGCCAAAATGAGGAAACTTCGAATCTTGGTAGGTAAAGTAGGCTGTCCCCACTCAACCACCGCTGAAACCTTGGTCGGATCCACCACTATTCCCCTTTCTGACACCACGTGACCCAGAAATTTCACCTCCCGCTGCCAAAATTCACATTTCTCGAACTTGGCATGCAACTGGTGCTTACAAAATGTCTACAAGACTATCCTAAGATGTCAAGCATGATCATCCTCGGACCTCGAGTAAATCAAAATGTCATCTATGAAGACAATGACATATTGATCTAAGTAAGCCCTAAAGACTCTGTTAATTAAATCCATGAAGACCGTTGGTGCACTAGTTAACCCAAACGGCATCACATAAAACCCACTAGATCCCTATCTAGTGAGAAACGCTGTCCTCGGAACATCCTGCTCCTAAATCCAAAGTTGATGATATCCAGCCCGCAGATCAATCTTAGAGAAATACGTAGCTCTTTTTAACTAATCGAAAAGATCATCAATTTTGGATAATGGATACTTGTTACGAATAGTAACCTTGTTCAACTTCCTGTAATCTATACATAGGCGAAGCGAACCATCCTTCTTCTTCACAAATAGAACTGGTGCTCGCCAGGGTAAAGTACTCCTACGAATAAAACCCTGGCTAAGTAATTGCTGAATTTGATCCATCAGCTCTCGCATCTCCACTGGTGCCATCCTATATGGCACCCTAGCAATAGGCATAGTGCCTGGAGCTAAGTCTATCACAAAGTTGATCTCGCGACTAAGTGGCAACCCTAGAATCTCCTGAAGAACATCAGAGAAGTCCTGTACAACTGGTATGCTATCCACTGATATAGTAATCCCCTCATTCGTTTCCTACTTCATTCGAAACAAATAGGTGCTAGTGTCCCCGTTAAAACGTGGCATAGCAACGACATAAACATCCTGACTAGTTATGGTAACCACAATAGACCCATCCAAAATAAATAACTTGAGCGTGGAAGTGATAACCAATCCATCCCAAATATCCCGTCATAAGTGTGCATGTACAGGAAAAAAAAAATTGGCTAGAAATCCGAGTCTATCAATATCTAATGTCACAGGCACATCACTCTCTTGAAAAATGGTAATATTACCCAACAATATAGAAATATCCTGAGGTCTACTGCATACATGTGTCACCAACCAATCCCTAGAAATCCCCTGTTTCCAAATACTCCGTAGAGCAAAACACAGAAGGTAAAACGAAATGCTCCGCAATCGTCCCACTTAGACTATCATTCTATTCCTGGGAATCCTCCTTCTAAACCAAACTTACCATATTGATTTACACCAGTTCTTTTGTAAACCTCTTGGTAATCATCCTGTCTCAACACGACGTACGTATAAGCAAATATCTGCTTGCCTGTTCAAAACCAATCACTCCACTGTGATAGATATCTATTAGCCCAATATACACATTATAATATAGGTTAATAAAACCATATGTGTATAACTCACACACATGCCATCACAAAACATAATAAAATAGCCAAAACCATGAGTTCACTTTATTAAGAACTTTTCCAAACCAAAACCGTCAAACAAATAACCGTAAGGTATTTTTTTTAACATAATCCTAATATACGTGATTAAATCCGTACTACATTCTTACTAATACCTTCTTCACTACTAGTAATTATAAGTACTCTTAAAAGAGCAGTCATCCCTGAACTCCGGTGCCCTCTATCTCGGATGCTCCGATATCACCCCCATCCTAATCTTCTTTGGGGTCTTCTTCTCCGCTTGGCTCAACTTCGAGCACCACCGAAGTTGTGTTAGGTCCACAATATGGTGGCCAATCCCATACACAAGAAACTTTCCTTGACTTGTACTCCGAAGCGACGCCTATTGAAATCAACTCCTTGGTCTCCGATTTCGCCTTCTTGGTCGGCCTTCGTAGGGGAATCACCGGAGTAACCTTTCTTGGCCTCGGGCCCTTCTTTTCTTTAATCACGGCCCTCATCCTCTTCCTAGTGCCAAACATTCTGAAATTTCAGAATAAACTTGACATTAGTACTTTCTAAATGAACCGTAAAGGAATATTATGAATCCTAACGTTAAGCTCTAATCCAAAGAAAACGTTACGCGAAAGTCTTAATACGAAACATCCTAGAGATACTTGAACCTGAAGTGTTCTAATACCAACTGTGATACCCCCCGGATCCGAGACGTGGGTTGATCAGGCCCAGGCCCAAACCCGAGGGAATATCAAACAATTAATATTTAAAATCGAACACGGAATACAAACTGAAATAAGAAATAAATAAATAATAGCTGGAAGAAACTAAAATAAAAACCCTTAACAATAAATACTTAAATCCTAATAATCCAAAACTTCCAATAGTAACAACTCGGGAATCCATCTCTAGTGGACCCCTAATAATAATCCAACCTGAAATATAAAACTGAAAGATCATCCAGAACTAAGCTATGGAGAGAAGTCCTACGTCGTCAGAAGAGTGAATAGAAATCTCTGCTCAACACGATCAGGTTTAGGTCCGGAACTGACGAGTACCTGAAAAATAGAAGTGGGTCAGGCTCACGAACAAGTTCTAACCTACTACAATCCAAGTAGAGACTCGATACGCATATACATTCTAACCAACTTAACAATAGCTAATAGTCCATACATAAATATATCCACACTACAGGACTCTCACTGGACTATGAAGAGGGTCTCAACCTGAATAGAAGGTAACATGCGAAAACGCACCCAAAGGTGGGCATGAGTACCTAGACCTAACAGGGTATACCTCAACCAGCATAGCCAGCTACGCATCCAACTACATATACGCTCCCTAACCGTCGACTCTGAGACTCAAGCTCATATCGTGGTACCATAAAAATATATTTAAAGTCCTATCCTATCCATCCATAAGAAATCCAGTAAGTTATTCAGCTTGTGCAGCTTCTTTGACTTAACATAGATAACAACCAATCCAGTTAGTCATTCAGCTTGTGCAGTTTCTTTGACTTAAGTATAAGTAGAATTTATTTTAGAATCCATTCCCTTATTCCGTGTAGGTAGGATATAGTATTTTGAAACCAATCCATCTCTAGTATGTCGCAGTCTTATATCGGTGCATACCATCCATCCATCCTGTAGTTGCTAATACAAATATATATGTAAATACCAACTAATCCATAGCAAAAATAACAAGAGTCCATCACATGTATAACCAGAACATGTGTATAACATGCTTGTTCTTTACTACCGATACATGATTTTCTAATAAGTTTAAAACACAAAGAATAGGTATAATCCATCCTGTAATCCATTATGAGCAGAAAATTAACAATATCAGAAGTAACATGCTCACTTAAAACTGTTCCACGATATCCGGCAAAATTGATAAGATACAATACTGTATAATTGTATAGTTAACAACCAAGTTCCCATTAAGCATAACAGCGAATTATTACAATTGACATGCTTAATTTTATAACCCTGTGACATGATCTAAACTATAAACTCCTTAGGTCTATTGCTAATTTAAACATAAGCAACCTAAATCATCCGCATCCAATCCAACACTTAGACTTTCTGTAGAATTCCCTACTATTTTCTACATTAACTTCTTATGATATTTTACGTATTACCATGCTTCCTGAAGTTTAATAAGGGTTTAGACATCACTGTACTCCCCTAGAACAACTCCTAATTCAATCTGGAATCTTAAAGTCCAACCACAGTAGCCCAGAAATCGCAGAAAACCAAAAAAAACTAAAGAAACCTTGAAGGAGCCGGCTCCAAACAAGTTGGAGCCTCCTCCAAACAAGATGAAGCCGCCTCCAAACCATTTTAAGCCACCTCCAAGTTACTTTGAGCCAGCTCCATGTTTCCATGGAGCTGCCTCTTTCCTCCTCTCTTCCTATCTGCTAGTTTCCTTCAACTGCATCTTCTCTGGTGACGTCCAGTATTAACAGTCCTCCACTTTAATGGTTTCTACTGATTAAAATTAAGTTTCCAATGCCCAAATATTTTAAAACCATTAATCTTAAATCCATTCTAATTAGAAATAGAATGATTCAAGAAAGAAATAAAAACAAGCAAATACGAACATACAAGCATACACAATTGCAGACGAACCTAAGCATGCCAACCAGATTAATATTAATACGTTCCAATGTGTTACAAACTCATTTAACTCTTTATATATCAATTCACATGCATTATACCTCCAGTTACGTGAATTAGTTTATGAGTTAAACACGAAAGATCATAAAGCAAACAGTATAGCTCATGGCTATGTTCAGTTCTAAAACAACAAAGACATGCAAACCAGTTTACTTTTAATCCTTATATGTTCCTGGAGTTGTATTAGACTTGCAAAGAACACGAGTAAAAGGGAAAGAGATGAGGCTATAACTTGCCTTTTGGTCTCAGACCGTCGTTTTCCCTAAAGTCTCCGGCAAAACCTACTGTAATCCTCCTCTGTTCCTTCTCTACCTCTATAGTCGTGAATTCCTTTATTCTAAAACCCTAAGCCCCTTTATTACTTATATTTATAGGTTTAAGCAAACAAACACTAACCCTAAGTCTAATATAAGATAAAGACGGCCTATTAGGTTACCCTAATTCTAGTCCTATTATTCGACAGAAATTAGAGGTCGGCTTAACCAAAACCCTAACCGAAGTCTCCTAATGTATTTACACACATAACATTCAATGTAATTAAAGAAAGGCAAATAATCAATTCAACAGTTCACCAAATAAAAATAAACAATTAAGTCAAAATTCACAATTACAATTTAGTCCATTAAATAATTAAAATCCAATAAAATAAACTCACAATTAATTCAAACACACAAACAAACAAATAATCAATTAAATAAATTAAAAATGAAATTAAACAATTAAATAAATACCAGAACTATCCTTTTAAAATTAGGGGTATTACAGCATTAATTGTGATTTTATTGAATGAAAATTGGTCTCATTTGATAGGTTGTGTTTTTCATTAAATTAGCTGGACAAGCTATACTTATTTGCCATCCATGCTTATAGTTTGTGATACCCCTCGGATCCGAGACACGGGTTGATCAGGCCCAGGCCCAAACCCGAAGGATGTCAAACAATTAATATGTTATAACGAACACAGATTACTAAATGAAATAAGAATTAAAAATTTTAGTAGCTGAAAGAAAACTAAAAGACAATTCTTAAAAGATAAATACTTAAAATTTGAATAAACCAATTCCAAAACCTCTAAGGGTATAACTCGGGAATCCATCTCTAGTAGACCCCTAATAATAATCCAAACAGTAATAAAAAAAATAACTGATAAGACATCCAGAAGTAAGCTACGGGGAGAATCCTACATCGTCGGAAGAGTGAATAGAGACCTCTGCTCAGCACGAACACGTCTAAGCCTGGAACTGTCGTGTACCTGAAAAATAGAAGTGGGTCAGGCCCACGCACAAGTTTGATACTACTACAATCCAAACAGAGGTCCGATACGCATGTACATTCTAAACTATTCAACAATAGCTAATAGTTTATAAATATATATAGTCACACTAAAGGACTCTCACTGGACTACAGGCGGTCTCAACCTGAATAGAGGCAACATGCTAAAATGCACACGAAGTGGGCATGTGCACCTAAACCCAAACAGGGTACACTTCTAACCATCGTATCCAGCTATGCATCCCAACGCATATACGTTCCCTAACCGTCGATCCTGAGACTCAAGCTCATATCGAGGTACCATAACAATATATTTAAAGTCCCTCCTGAATCCTAGTAGTGCCGCTCAACTAGTTGTTGCCATGACACTACAATTAATAGGACTTAACTTTAGTTAATCCATTCCATAATCCAGAGTGGGTAGGTTTTGGTATTTTGAAACCAAACCGTCCCTAGTATACCACCGTCCCATATCGGTGTATACTATCCAATCATCCAGTAGTTGATAATATCAATAATTAAAATAAACATCCGCTAAATCCATATTTCCATTACTGATACTAACAGGCATAGTGTAAGCATCAATAAACAGAATCAGCTATATACATAAACAGATTTAGTTTTAAATCCAACATTGATACTAACAGGCATAATGTAAGCATCAAGAACCATAGTCACAGTATAAATATAAACTTACTCAGTTTAGGTTGTTTCATAAAATCTGGTACAGTGATAGGATTATTTTAAATTGTCATCCAACACTTAGCAACTGATACTACATCCATTTAGAATAACCATCAACAAGTTCATTCCTTCAACAATTGATACTAGCAGTAATAGTGCAAGCATCAAGATAGAATTACAGTATGTATATATACATGCTTAGTTTTTGTTGTTTCACAAAATCTAATTGATGTTAAATTTAAAACTTAGTTCCATTCAACACTAACGCATCATACCCATATATAATTCAAATACAAGATCATGGTATATGGTGAAACATGTTCTAATACAATTGTTCATCTCAGAAAAAGGCTATTTTAGAGAACTAAACACTGCAAGTCTATCAACTACAAACACAATGTAATTATTTGTTCAAGTTCTTTACTGTCCAAGTTGTTCCAAGTGGATAAATTAATTAACACTCCTTCTAGAACCTTAACCCTGACATGAGCCTCTTCTAAACATTACATATTCAGTTCTAACCTCATCTGAAAAGTTCCAGAATCATCCACTGCATGAAAAACCAACTAGAAACGAAGAAAAAAAATTGAAAAACTGAGCAAGGAGACGTCTCCAAAAATTGGAGCCGCCTCCTTTAGACCTTGGAGCCGCCTCCACACTAAGGGGAGCCGGCTCCCTCCAAGGGAGAGTCGGCTCCCTCCTTCTCTGCTTCGCCGTTTCCTCCTCCGATGAACTCTGCAGCCTCTACACCTCACTGTTATGGCTTCCAAACCCTGTAACCTAACCCTAGTGTGTTCCCAGTCTGTGTTTAAGTCCTTATACCATTACTAATCATGAAGTTAAATCAAGAATTATGCACAAGACTATCAAGTTTTAACAGTTTAACAACCATGCAACACATACTGGTGTGTATCAAACTTTAGCACGAACAGAGAAACTTTTTAAGTTACAATTAATCCTGGAATAGTTTAGAAATGCAAAGAACACGAAGCCTAAGGGAAAAAAGCCTAAGGGAGAGAGTAAGGATAGAACTTGCCTTTGAGATCTTTGTTCAAAATCTCTATGCCATCTTCTAAGACCTCCGGCGAACACAATTGTTGTAAACCTCCTCTGTTTCTCTCTTTGCTACTTCCACAGACGTGTCTTGGTTTTCTTTTCTTTGTGTTTGTTATTTGTATGTAAAACCCTAGGTAGCCTTATTACGTCTATTTATAAGGTTACAAAAACCTAAAGCTCATTGAAGCCCTAATGTGAAACCGAATCGGCCCATAACACCATCTAAGTGAAAAAGCATATCTGCTCCTTACCACCAATCCTACAGTAACGTGAATTTAGGAAAACAAGTAACTTTAATTTATTTTAATTACCAATTAACCAAAAACTAAATAAAACAATTAACAAAGAATTAGAGAACACAATTAAGCAAATAAAATTACACTAAGTAAAATAATTAAATAATTAAAGTCAATCAACAGGTCAACCAAACAACTAATTACAATTAAACCAATTAAAACATTAAATAAAACAATTAATGAAAAGAAAATAATTAATCAAAATACCGAAACTATCCTTTTGAAAATTAGGGGTATTACATAGTTTGTCTAGCCAATTTAATGAAAAGCACAACCTATCAAATGAGACCAATTTCCATAGACATGCATTAATTCCATTCCGTTTTAGATGTTACTGTTTCACACTCGGTAGTGTCTCTCTTTTTACACTTCTATGCATGTTTAGTTATGTACTTGTTTTCATACATTGGGGACAATGTATCATCTAAGTTTGGGGGTGTTAAGAGTTAATCATTCATATGCATATTGTCATTGTCAGATGTGTTTCTTTATTGTCATTATTCGATATGTTTCTTTTGTTTATTGTATTGAAATAATAATAATAATAATAATAAATTTAAAAAAAAACAAAAAAGAAGAAAATTTTATATGTTTAGGCAAATGATTTTTGGTTTTGTTGGAACTAAGTTTGGGGGGAATTTATGTGATTAATACAACTTGTATGCTTATATATGATATCATGGAATGATTGAAAGTTGCTAGCATGAGTGTAAGGTATATAGCATGATTTAAATGTTTTATTTTGGAATCTTTTATCTCTAAGTGACTTCACAATACACATTAAGTACACTGAAAATTGCATTCCCTTCCTTGTGGTTTTAGTTAATTGGCTCCATGAATTAGTAAGTCAGATGAATGAAATAATCCTTGGCATTAAAAATAAATAAATAAATAAATAAAATTGCATTCTTTCAACATGTCAACTGATTAAAAATGAAGACAAGGAAAGAATGTAAGATGTATGATTAGTTGAATTTGTAGCCTAACCATTCCGAGTCATTAAGCCCGTAGGAGTGTCTTTACACTTAACACCTTAAGACCATCTAGTTTAGGAGTTGTTGGCTCAACACTTGTTACATGGGGTCATGCATAATAATATTAATAATATAAAAAATTAAAAATTAAAAAAAAAATTAAGAAAAAAAACACAAAATGTGTTCAAATAAATTCATGCCTTGGATTATGATTTCAAAAGATAAATTAAGGATGTGAAAGACATTGGATGAGCCATAAAAGGGTTAAAAGTGCATTCTAAAAGAAAATGAAATTTCGGTTCACTTTCAAAGAACTTGGGATAAAATTTTATTATAAATGAGATATTGAGGATCATATATGTGGACTAGTTTGTTGAACATGAATGCTGGGAATCGAATATTGTTTTGAGATGTCATTGTATGCATACTTGGTGTAGTCTTCATAGTAGAGTCTTTCCCCTAAAGTCATATGTCACAATTTATACTAGAATGAGCCTTGTTGCTGAATGTTTGTGGATATCATTTATAGTAATCCTTATGAGACTTCACTCATCCTCTAGGGATACCTAAGGGTTTAAAAGGCTTATTGCATATGCTAAATGCAATTGTCACTCCGACGAAAGAGGAGAAATGTGGATAGTTTATGGTGTGTTTCATTTTTGTTTTGTTAAGGGACTAGCAAAGTTTAAGTTTGGGGGTGTGATAAGTGCCAAATATTGCATATTCAAGCATCCTTAATTGCATTAGTTAAGTCCATTTTTTGGTTTGTGTAAATAGATTATCTTCACTTTTGTGTTTTTGTGTATTTACAGGTTTTTTTACTAAAAAGAAATAAAAATAAGGTTTTAAGGGTTTTTGAAGAACAAGTCATATCGGGCGTAAATATCAAGTGATTTTCAAGAAAGATGGCCCAAATATCTAATGGACACATTCAGCATTGCATAAGGAAGAAAGGGACTCATTTTAGCTCAAGGACTACACTCTGCGTTCGAATGCCAATTCCTACGTCCAGATGCCAAGAAGACTTCGGAGGGACAAAATGCAAAGTTAAGAAAAGAAAGAACTCCAGCAGCTGAGGAAGTCTGCGTTTGGACGTGGGACTTCATGTCCGTACTCCATGCATTGTTTTTTCGCGTCCGGATGACAACCTACGGGTCCCCACTTTTCTTTGGTAAGAGTTTATTCCCTTTTACTAGGAGGTTTGAAATTGAATGGGATAGGATTGTTTGGCAACTAATTTTGGGATTAAGAAGGGGCAAAAGGCTAGAGAGAGTTATCATTATTATCATTGAGAAATATATTATAAAAGAGGGGATTTTTAGGGTTCATGTGTTGTTCTTCATTTATGGGGCTGGAGTGGAATTCATCTTCTTCTTCTTCAATCCTTGAAGCTGCTGCCATGTCCATGAGGAACTAATTCCCTTCCTAGGGCATTGAAGTAACCTTGACCAAGTAACCATGTTGTAATTGTCATTTCAATTGGAGGATTCATCTTGTATATATTTGATTTCTTAAATTAGAAGTTATTTACACCGAATTGATGTCTCTTTATATTGAATTAATGTATATGATCTTCATTTGCATATATAATTATATTGATATGTATATCTTGTCTTATAATTCATATTGGTATAATTATACGCTTTATATTCCTATAGTGACAATGGGAATGAATTTATAAAATAGTTATATTGGTATGTTAATTGAGAATTTGTATAGATTATACTTGAGGAAGATGGACCATGCTACACCTTTAAGTTAATTTATGTTATATAGGTAGATAATTCATACCAACTGAAGATAATCTATGATAGATAATTGAATTTCATGTGCTTCAACATACAATTGAAGGACCTTGATAAGCCATGCCTAGGGAAGATGGTTCATACTACATCTTAGCTTAGGTGGATAACCCATTCCAACCAAAGATGGGTTATGCTTAGTTCTAAAATGTATGAATTTCTAGAAGATGTTGTGTTTGTTTTAAACTTCTACACATCATTTTATATACATAGTTGTTTATCCCGAGGTTGAATACAAGTTAGTATGTTTATGAGGTTTTGATGAAGTTAATTCCCTAGCTTTTTTTCTTTATATTCTCAAATCAATTTAAATTCATTTATTTTCTATTTTTGTTAAATTTTAATTTCATGCCAAGTGGCAAACTCAATCAAACCATCATATCTCTTTTTTCAAACTAAAAAGTGATTTTATAACATTGGTTACTGGTGTGTCTAGTTGTGTCGACCGACCAAAGTTGCAATGAAAGTGTGGCTAAGTTTAAATTTATAAAGAGCCACTACTACCTCTAACTACTAATATAGCTAGGGTGAATAGGGATCGTCACAAGGGATTGGAGGCTATGTTAATATGGAAACAAGGTCGGATTAGTAGGTCGAGTGATCAAAAGATTGTTTGTTCGGTTAATTAAACTACAATGTAAATAAATTCAATACTAAGCAAATAAAGTAAATAAAAGGGTAGAGAACAAGAGAGAGAGGTCTTGGAATATAGATGTCACTACTAAACATCACCATTCTAGACACTCAATGTATAATAAATGGGGGGGGGGGGGGGGGACATGTGTTGTAATACAAAGATGTGTGATTGATTGAATCGACAAGCTTGGATTGACTAATTAAGTATACATTGTCTAGACAACCTAGTGAATAACACAATATATCAAACTAAGCCACTAATCCTTCCTTTAAGCTCACAATTAAACACATCAACAAACTAGAGATTTACACTACTTGCATTCATAAGCATATAACATCAAATAACAAGCATGGATTTTCCTCCCATCTATAAAATTAAGGCAACTACACTACAACTAAGCTAGGGACATGAAAATTAAACTAATTAAACTAAGAGAGAGGCACAATCCATCAAGAAATGAGTATGAACCATCAAATAAACCACAAGAGTATTCTATTTAAATACTATGCCTTGACAATCTATGTATTCATAGCATCAATACACATAGACATGCATCAATATCACAAAACCAAGAAATAAACACATGAACATTTACTCTAGCATACACAGACATGTGGACAGAATGAAATGATCAATTGAAAGTATTAGTCAACACAAATCATTGTAAGAACAAGATTTATATATAAATCAAGTGTCAAGACAACATTACAACACAAATCCCCTCAAAATACAAACATTAAGGTCTAGAAGGCATGCTTAGGGTTAATTCTAACCCCAAGAAGATGTTTAGCCACTCATTGATGTAGTCATCCAACCCTCAAGGGCCATCTCCATGGTAGAAATGCTCTTCTTCTTGATGGAAACCCTAGAAGAATGGAAGAACTCCCAAAAATAGTGCGTGTCTCTCTAAGCTCTAGCCTCCTCTCCAAGACGATGTTATGGGGATGTATTGAGGTATCAAGATATGATGATATGAAGATATGATGTAAAAATGGCTCAAAATCCTTATATAGGAGGCTCAGGTGTGACACCCAATGGTCAGGACTCGTGTACTAGGGTCCTTTCAATAATTGCACCACGAGCCATCTTTTAATGAGTTGGATTTTGTTTTAATTCGGACTTAAAGAGGTTCGATTGATCGAATTTAGATGAGATTGATCGAACTGTGGCCAGATCCATCGAAGTTAGGCTAGATCGATCAATCCTTGGCTACGCCTTTTTGGAATACGACAAATCTCTTAGCTATTTTGGGATAAAGACAAAAGTGGTTGGTGAAGATAAGATCAAAGAAGTTCGATCGATTTGAAGAAAGTTGGATCGATCGAAAGTGGGATTTCTTTGAGGATAAGGGCAAGGGGTTTGATCCATCTTGGTGAGGTGAGATCGATCAATGTGAGATCAATCGAAAATATTCCTAATCGATCGAAGTTTGCTAATTTCCACCATTTTGCTTCCACTTTGCTCCATTCTTCCATTCAGCTTTAGATTGCTTCTTTTATGCTCTAACTTAGCTGAATTGACTTGTTTTGGGGATAAGCACCTAAAAAGGGCAATAACATGAAATTAGTCTAAAACGAGAAAGTAAGATAGATAAAGGTCCTAGAATAGTTGAGCTTAAGGGGTTTAAATGCGCACTTTTCAGCACTCATCACACTCCCAAACTTAAATTTTACTAGTCCCTAGCAATGAATTATAAAGTAAAGGAATGAAATAAACATCTATACAAGTATGAACTAGAAAGTAATAAATGGATAACACCACTTTCGTAGGGAACACGATTGCATTTAGCATATGCAACAAGCCTTTTAAACCCCTAGGTTACCCTCAGTGGACGAGTGAAGTCTCGTGAGGGTTTCCAGAAATGATACCTACAAACATTAAGCTCATTCTCATAAAAGAGGCACCAATATTGCAAACAAGCATTGGGATAAAACTACCTCAAGTATGCAATTTTTCAACCATTTGCAAGTAATCTCCCAAAATCTAAACATCAAGCAAACAAGTATGGTCCTCCACACATCAAGAAAATGATCATGTAAATTAAAACAACTCTAGAATCTTTTTATAGTGGACCGACATCAAATATGTTGCTATCTAAGCTAACTAAAGAAATGATTACATCCTTACCCTCAAACTAGCACACAAATCTAGTACTGATCATCAAAACAAAGAGTGGACCTTTTATTAAAGCTTTATTGTTCTAGGTGCGCTTATTCTTTTCACTCGATTTTTTTTCTAGTTCTAAGGATCAAAGATGGAAGCATAGTGCAATGTGTTGATCTATTAAGCTTTCTAGCGATCCATGAGGTCGAGCGTTAGGTCAATGACTCCCAAACCAGACGGCTTTAGGGCACTAGGTGTTAAAACACCCCTAAGGATTTACAAGTTCAAATCAACTAGGCTACAGATCAAAACAACTTTCATCTAATCATTTCCCATTTGTCACCTTTTAGGAGAAGTCCTTACTTTTTTTTTTTTTTTTATTTACTTTTGCAACAATCTTTTTTTTTTTTTTTTTTTTTTTTTTTTTTTTTTTTTTTTTTGTAAGAATGTTCAATTATTAACCTAGAGTTTGGGCTCTCCACCTTTCAGCGCGAGAAATTCAGTGCTTGATAATGCTAGAATCCCGGCTACTCAATGAAAAGGGTTTGTTATCCACCTTTATCAAAATGAAAGCTTTTAATGCACTATTAGTCCAATTGGGATATAATTAGTTCAATAATCAACAAAACCTGTACCCCATAAATAAATGCTAGTGTGCACCTGTGCTAGTGTAGAATCCTAGAGTGAATCTCAAAATAATCACAAAGTCAAGATGATGTGGACTATAAGTGCAAGCATAATATCAATCTTTCAAAAAATTTACTCCTAAATGGTATCCACAAGGCATACAAGGAGTATTGGACTCTCAAGTTAAGCAATTTTTAAATTTTAAGCAATATAGTTCTCAAAAGATCAAAATTATAGCTAGTCATGGACCAATCATATAAAATCCCTCAAATACACAAGTCATGCTCAAAATTTTGAATTAAAGGCAAACACTACAAATAACACCCATTACCCTCAAACTTAAATGGCACAATGTCCTTAATATGCAAAGAGAACAAAGGAAAGAGTATACCAGTGCAGCTATGACAAAGAATAGCTGGGACAGAAGTATCCAAAGTGGGTGATATAACTCCCCCAAACTTGGGATTAACTATGGTCCTGAGAAGATAACACTAGGATAAAAGCTGATCAGATAACAAAGGGGATAATAACAATGCACAGTGGACATGCAAGTGTAAATGGGATAGTAAATGAAATAATGAGAGAGGAATAGGGATGGTCCTGAAAAATATTGGGCAGCACTCTCTCATTGAAGTCACTGGGATGCACCTGATAATAAAGTCAATAACAGATAGATGTATCAATATAAAGATATGACATCCAAAAGATAATATATATAGAAAGAGAAAAATAATGTACAATACATCACAGTATCAGGGCCAATAGACTGGCCACAAAAATAATAGTATCAATGTAATAGTAAAGTATCACAGATATCTAAAATGATGAGAGTAAAGAGATAGAGATCATGCAGAGGAAGTAGGGCGAGCAGGGCGTAATCCCCGGATATCTCTGGATAAATCCTGTAGCGCAAACATGACGTCTGAGCGAAAAGTAGTCACGTTAGTGCTGAGGGAGGCCATATTTGACCGAAGAAAGACAACTGCGTCCTCCAAGGTCTGTATATGCTCTTCTAGGCCAGGTGTCAGAACTAGAGCATTAGGGATGACTGGATTATGAACTGGAGGTATATCCTGACCTTGCTCCTAAGAATGTAATGGCGACCCTACTGGAGAGTGATGTGGTAACTCCTCTAGAGGCTCTCATTCTAAATTTATGTCCATATGCGCGTCTACAGCCACTGGTGGGTCTGCTGAATCATGTGCTGCTGCTACTGCTTGCTCTGCATCTCTGCCTCTACAGCCTCCTTTGCTGCTAGAACGGCGTCCTACTCTAAGCTCCCGATAAGAGCATTATAGCTCTTGTTCCAATCCTTCTTACCATAGTGGCAAGCTGCTGACTTAGTATGCTCCTCCGAGTGAAAGGGATAGTGCTGGTCTCAGAGTATTTGTGTAATAAGATGTCCAAAGGGGAGGAAAGTGGCTCGCTTAGGCGTGGCCTTGCTAATATAGCTTGCATATAATCTCATCATGACACTCCAAATGAGTGTAGGAACAGAGAACCAGTGGCCTGTATAGAAGGCATAGAGGGTAGCCAAAAAGTCTGAACAACTCTGGATCTTATGGCATGCTATAAATACTTTTCGGTACAAGACCAAATCGAAGAACCAAAGATCGTCGGGCAAATAAGTCCTTGTGGTGAATGTCTCGCCATCACTGTAGTGGCCAGTCAGAGCAACGGCCATATGTACGTCAGATGGCCACTTGAGAATAGGATAATAAAGGCTGGGAAGGCAGACATGTGGGCATCGAGAGGAAGTGGCCAATGACTCAACAGTGATGTGGATGAGGTGGCCATCTACAGTAGTCCGTAGCTCCGATAGGTTACTCGTGGCCGGAGTTTCTAAAAGAACAACCGAACAAGCCTCGGGTAAATAAGATAGGTGACTGGAGCAAAAATGGCTGAAATGCCCCGCCAATCAATATCATCAATTGCTGCCCAGGTCAGGATCGACCGGGAAAAGAAGGCAATGTCAAAAACCGACTCATGCGCCATCTGAAGGCGTGAATATCTCCTGTTAGGTCTGTCTCGGACCTATGGCAGTGCTGGTGGTGGTGAAGGAGGTGGTACATGCTCAGCCTCATCAAAAGAAGATAATACAGAAGCAAAAGACTGTAGTCTGGTATCGGCTGATGAGGACTGAGCTGTAGCTGGCTCTAGAGCTGGGTCCAGAGCATGAGAAGGCTTTGTGGGCTCCTCTATCCGCTGTCTCACTCTGCGCTCATACTACCTATGGGCGACAGTCTTTACTCGAGCCATGGCCTGAAGAAAAAAAGAAGAAGGAAACTTGCAGATGAAGTCAGTACAGGAATACAGAATTGAAGTGCAATATATAGAAACATGTATGTCAAGTCAGATAAACAACTCAGAATAATTGACATGAATCTATGCAAGTTATAATGCAGCCAGGTATAAACAATGAATAAGTGGAATATGCTAAATATGACAGAATGAAATGCATCCAATGTGGAAAACACAGGCATTGGGCATGAATAAGATAGCATGGAACACAAAAGATGGTGTGTGAAGTGTGCATGTAAACCTGTGATGTTCGATCGATCATAAAAAGATGAGATCGATCCAAGTTGGACGGATCAGGAATTGAGTGAGATTGATCTTTCTCTAATCGATCAGAGAAAAACGTGATCGATCGAACTCTGCAGAAATACGAAAAGTCACAGAGCTGTGACGTGGACAACACACGAGGTACCCAAGCAAGCTTGTGGGTCCCTCTACACTTCAACACATCAAGATTGGTCACTTATGTAGGCCCGTGACCCCCGAAAATAAAACCGGAATCAAATATATACAAATATATATATATATATATATATATATATATGTGTGTGTGTGTGTGTGTGCTTCATCAACTCAAATATGGAAACAATCAATCATGGAAGCTTAGATTTAGGCATGGCATCATGGAAACACAAAATGGAAACTCGAGATCTAAACTCAAAACTTACCAAAATGAAATTTAGAGAAGTGGTCCGAGAGAGAGAGAGTAGATTGGAGTCGAGAAAGAGTTTGGAAGCTTGTGGAAGCTCGCCGGAGATTTGTTGGAGGTGGAAGAGAAGATGAACAGCGAAGAGAGAGAACTGGGGTCTTGGATCGATCTTTGAATCGATCCAAATAACCCTTGGCTTCTATTTTTAAAAACTGCCTCCAACATATTCGATCGATCATTAAAAAATCCGATCGATCAAACTATCCCACAAACTGATAAAGTATTTTTGAAAATTTCTGAGTTTTTGAAAATTAAAATTAAAACAAAATATTTTTGGATTTTTTTGGAAAATAAAAACAACAATAAAATATTTTTTGATTTTTAAGAAAATAAAATAAAATATTTTTTAATTTCAAAATAAAGTCAAAGTCAATAAAATATATCCAGATCGATCGAAAATAGATCGATCAAAGCTTGATCGATCTAACAGGTGAAAACCTGCAGATAAGTTCGAACAATGCACAAAGAGGCCTTTTTCTTGGGTTCCAAAAAATTTTCTAAGTATAAAATGAAGATCGATCTAAGGAAAGTTTTGATCGATCTTGAAACACTCAGATCGATCGAAAATGATGTTCGCATGATGGGACAGAGAGGTGAAATATGCAGGATAATCTCGCATGATGGGACAGAGAGGTGATTGGATGCAGGTATAATACAGGTATGAAGTTCGATCGATCAAACCTCTTTTGAGATAGATCAAACAAATACAAAATGCTAAATCAAAATTGAAAGTGCAAGCATTCTTAATCAAAGTCCCTAACAATGTGTATGAACCCAGAATATATCTAGAAGACGCAAGAAATGAAAGGTAAAATAGAAATGAGGGAGGAATAGGGTTGTAAACCCTACGAAGCACTAGTCCTTAACGTCTCTAGCAAGACATTGGGCTCTTTTAAGCCCAAATCAAAAATTTTATTGTGCATCCCCTCCTTGATGAGGTGAATGGCACTTTGAAACCCACCCAACAACTTGTTCCCGAAGGAGCTCGTTGGATTTGAATCAAAGGAGATTGACGGTCCTTTGTCTATACAATTCTTGGGCTTCCATGCCCTTTCAAACTTTGTTTTTGAAACAACATTTTTTGAAATCAAATTGGAAGATGAACTTTTGGAAATTTGATCTTCAAGCAAAGACTCGACTATGTCACATTCATTGTCAAGACACTTCTCCACAACATACACTTTTTCATGCTTATCTATTAAATTCGGGGATGGATTAAAAATGTTTAACTTCACTTTCATATGCCCAAATGAGATTTTCATTATCCCCATCCTAGAACTGATATGGGATTTGCAGTTGCCAAGAAAGGGCGGCCAGGGATAACAGGAATTTGGCTCTTGCGATTCGAAATCGGTTCCGTGTTAATGACAACGAAATCAACGGGGAAGAAGAACTTATCAATTTTAACAAAACATCCTCAATGATACCTCGGGGCTTTTTGATGGATCGGTCGGCAAGTTGTAAATTACCGACATCGGTTTTAAGTCTCCTAAGCCCAATTTAACATATGCCGAGTATGAAAAAAGGTTTACACTTGCTCTTAAATCTAAAAGAGCCCAATTAATGACATGGTCACCAATGATGCAAGAAGTAGTAGGTGAACCGGGGTCCTTAAACTTTGGGAGAGTGTTGTGTTGCAAGATAAAGCTTACTTGCTCGGTCAAGACCACTTTCTTTGGTGCTTGGCTTATGTTCTTCCTCTTTTGGGTGCAAAGGTCTTTTAAATCCTTGGCATAAGCCAGAATTTGCTTAATTGCATCCAAAAGTGGAAGATTGATCTTCCCTTGCTTAAACACTTCAATTATTTCATTCAGTTTGGTCTTTTGCTTTTTAATAGAAATGGACCCTTTTAAGGCATCCGGAAATGGAGCTTTTGGTTCAAAGTCTTTTTTAAAATCTTTTGTCACAACATTTTCATCACAAGAATTCTTCAAATCATTGTTCAAATCACTTTTCAAATCATTTTTTTAACACTTCTCCCAAAGATGATCATGCACATGCAATGAAGGAGGAATAGAATGTGAAATGGGATGGGTGTCAACTTTTGGTTGCACTGGTTCACTCTCTTCATTGGAAACACTAATTTGATTATCCACAATTTTCCCACTTCTCAAGGTCGTCACTGCATTGATATATTCAATTGTGTGACCTTCATTAGTTTCTACAACAAATTGTTGCTTTGGTGGGGCATTTAGAGGCATCTTCCATTTTTCTCTAGCATTCACGTTACTAGCTATTTGTCCTTCTTGGGTTTCTAGCTTAGCAATGGATTGAGAATGGGAATGAAGCAATTGAGTGTTTGCCTCTAGAGTACCCAAAGCGGTCAACATTTTTTCTTTAAAAGCGAGACTCCTAAAATTTCCTTGGGAATAAGATTATTGATTAGGAAAATGAGAGTTAGAAAATTGATTTCCATGTG
This sequence comes from Cornus florida, assembly GCF_030987335.1. NCBI lineage: Eukaryota > Viridiplantae > Streptophyta > Magnoliopsida > Cornales > Cornaceae > Cornus > Cornus florida. Next base: position 49,825,009 of record NW_026775577.1, on the reverse strand, counting down.
ATGATTGAAACAAAGATCTATAACCTTGGGAACCTCGGCTTTGCAGTGGAGGCGGAACATACTTGCTTTGAAAACCACCTTGGGGAGGGTTTGAACCTTCCCCTTGGCTTTTCCAAGAGAAGTTTGGATGGTTCCTCCATCCGGAATTGTAGTGTGAGCCATAGAGATTATTCCTTTGGTTGACAAATGCCGCATTAACTTGTTCATGATGCTCATTTTGCATATGTCTATGGGGACAATTGGAAGTAGTATGTAAGATACTAGAAAAAGTCATACAAGATTCATTAGATGCATGATGATGAACATTATTAGGGGAGGAAGACACTTGATTTGCCGAATTGATCAAACCTTTGAGTTAAATATTTCACCTCGGCGGCTATGTCATTTGAATTGTCAACTTGATATAAAGCCGACATTCTTCCTTCCACCTAGAATTCTACCATTTTTAGAGGACAAAGATCTATGCATAGAATTTTCACTTATACTTTTATAAAATTGCCAAACATCATTCTCATGTTTATTAAGGTAAGAACCACCCATAGATGCATCTACTATTCCTTTTTGATTATCCGACAAACTTTCGAAGAAGTATTAGACTAATTGCCATTTAGGAATGTCATGATATGGACATTTCCTAAGCAAATCATTAAATCTTTCCCATGCCTCATGAAACAATTCCCCTTCCCCTTTAGAAAATTCACGAATGGAAGTTCTCATAGCATTAGTCTTTGATACTGGGTAGTACTTCTTCAAGAACTCTTGTTGCATTTCTACCCAAGAAGTTATCGAAAAAGGCCTAAGATTGTTGAACCAATATTTTGTTTTGTCTTTAAGGGTAAAAGGAAAAAGTTTCAGTCTTAACACTTTTTCTGGCATGTCCGTGTATTTCACGGTGGAACACACTTCAAGAAACTCATCCAAATGCTTGTTCGGTTCTTCACTTGGAAGTCCATGATAGTTAGGAAGCATTTGAATGGTTTGTGGTTTAATCTCATAGTGATGTGCTCTAAATGGGGGCAATTGAATGCATGTCGGTGCATTGTATTCATTTGGAACATAATGATCACACAAAACAATGGGAAGATTCCCAACCGGTGGTGATAAACGAACACCGTGATTAATATGGGAGGTTGTGGAGTAAAAATTGGTCGAGGCATTCCCAATGGAATTTGGCCTTGTTGTTGTGGTGGGATGAATGGTCTAGGCATGCCTAATGGTACTTGGATGTTGTCATGATGCACATTAGGGTGGAGGATGCCTTGTTGGTCTATGTGACCAAGGTCCTCCACATGGTCGTCATGTTACTTGTCCATTAATGAAATGGAGTGATGAAACTACCTCTTCCCCTAGGATTACGAACAACTGATTCAAGATGCAAATTAGGAGGGACAAGAGTAGGATTTAATGACCAACGACCATGCATACACTAGCAAAACAAATAACAAGTAATCAATCAAATAACAATCACTTTGCCCCCACAGCAAATCAATCAACAAATCTCCTCATACAATGATCCCATACTCCCATGCTTGAACAATATGCAAAGAAAAGTAAATTGCCTCCACGCGGGCTCACGATCTATCTAAGAATTTAAAAACTTGCCACCACGCGAGCCGACAATTTAACTAGAGATTGAGTTAGAAAGATCTCACAAAGGGTCCTTAAGCAACTTCAATTCATTTTTCAATTTTTCGCTTAGCTTTGCAATTTTTAGATTTTAGCCCTTTTTGTGCTTAGCTTAGCTCCTTTCTTTTCAATTCTCCTTTGCTTGACTTCCTTGTTTAGTTCACCTAGCCAATCAAGAACAAACACAATAAGTAACTTAAGAGAAAATAAAGTAAACATGATAAAAAGAGTACTAATTCCTAATTGTTTCCAAATTATGGCGTTGCTAAATCAATCCCCAGCAACGGCGCCAAAACTTGGTGTGTGTCTAGTCGTGTCAACCAACCAAAGTTACAATGAAAGTGTGGCCAAGTTTAAATTTATAAAGAGCCATTACTACCTTTAACTACTAATATAGCTAGGGTGAGTAGGGATCTTCCCAAGGGATTGGGGGCTATGTTAATATGGAAACAAGGTCGGATTAGAAGGTCGAGTGATCAAAAGATTGTTTGTTCAATTAATTAAACTACAATGTAAATGAATTTAATACTAAATAACTAAAGTAAATAAAAGGGTAGAGAATACGAGAGAAAGGTCTTGGTATCTAGAGGTCACCACTAAACATCGCTATTCTAGACACTCAATGTATAATGAATGGGGGGAAACATGTGTTGCAATACAAAGAGGTATGATTGATTGAATCAACAAGTATGGATTGACTAATTAAGTATATATTGTCTAGATAACCTAGTGAATATCACAATATATCAAACCAGGCCATTAATCCTTCTTTTAAGCTCACAATCAAACACATCAACAAATTAGAGATTTACACTACTTGCATTCATAAGCATAGAACATCAAACAACAAGCATGGATTGTCCTTCTATCTATGAAATAAAGGCAACTACACTACAACTAAGCTAGGGACATGAAAATTAAACTAAGGGAGAGGCACAATCCATCAAGAAATGAGTATGAACCATCAAACAAACCACAAGAGTATTCTATTTAAGTATTATGCCTTGATAATCTCTAGATTCATAGCATCAATACACATAGACATGCATCAATATCACAAAATCAAGAGATAAACACATGAACATCTACTCTAGCATACATAGACATATAGATAGAATGAAATGATTAATTGGAAGTATTAGTCAACACAAATCATTGTAAGAACAAGATTCATATATAAATCAAGTGTCAAGACAACATTACAACACAAATCCCCTCAAAATACAAGCATTGAGGTCTAGAATGTATGCTTTGGGCTAACTTTAGCCCCAAAAAGATGTTTAGCCACTCATTGATGTAGTCATCCAACCCTCAAGGGCTATCTCTATGGTAGAAATGCTCTTCTTCTTGATGGAAACCCTAGAAGAATGGAAGAACTCCCAAAAATAGTGTATGTCCCTCTAAGCTCTAGCATCCTCTCCAAGATAGATGCTATGAGATGTATTGAGGTATCAAGATATGATGATATGAAGATATAAAGATATGATGTAAAAATGGCTCAAAATCCTTATATAGGAGGCTCAAGTGTGACACCCAATGGTCAGGTCTTATGCACTAGGGTCCCTTCAATGATTGCACCACGAGCCATCTTTTAATGAGATGGACTCTATTTTAATTCAGACTTGAGGATGTTCGATCGATCGAATTTAGATGAGATCAATTGCATTGTGGCCAGATCCATCGAAGTTAGGCCAGATCGATTAATCCTTGGCGGCGCCTTTTTGGAATACGACAAATCTCTGAGATATTTTGGGATAAAGACAAAAGTGGTAGGTGAGGATAAGATCAAGGAAGTTCGATCGATCTGAAGAAAGTTGGATCGATCGAAGATGGGATTTCTTTGAGGATAAGGCAAAAGGATATGATCTTAGTGAGGTGAGATTGATCAATGTGAGATCGATCGAAAATATTCCTGATCGATCGAAGTTTGCTTATTTCCACCACTTTGCTTCCACTTTGCTCCATTCTTCCATTCAGCGTGAGATTGCTTCTTTTATGCTCTAACTTAGCTGAATTGACTTATTTTGGGGATAAGTGTAATGACCCGGTCATTTCCTTCTTTTTCTTTTTCCTCAGAATTTCATGGATGAATTTTTTTCGTTGAAATTTCTTGTCTGAGTTCAGTTTCTCGTCGCTTAATGTCGTCTCGAGTGCTCAAAAATGGTTTTTAAGACTCTTTCCTTTAGATTGACAACTTCCTTTGAGGACCGAGTTATTTCCATATTTTTTGTTTTTCGACACTATTCACTTTTCGTCCTTTTCCCTGTTTTGTCATTTTCCCTATTCTGTCTTTTCCCCGTTTGTCACTTTGTTGGCGTAACCTCACTCCTTATGTTCAGAGTTGGTTTTTGACTTCACGTGTCTTCATTCTAAGTGGTTTCCACGAAATACGTATCTTTATTTTTGCAAGAAAGTACTCTGGTTGCTCCCGATGTCCATAGGGGCATGAATGCAAAGTTCTTTGGAATTATTTTCTTTTCTTGGGGTGTTTTTCGTATATATCTTTTGAAGATATTTTATTTCAGGGGTTTTAAGAAAATATTTTTGGAAGATATTTTCATTCTGGGGTGTCAGTGCAATTAACCCTTTTTGGAGGGGCCATTTTACAATTAATGAAAGTTATTGTAAAATACTTCGTCTGGAGCCTGGATCCTCATACGGGATTCATTTTCACTTTTTTTCAACTCGTAAATTCTTGGAATTTCCTTCTGGTCGTTTTTCTTCAGTTTTAGGGTTTCTGGCCCCGGTTGCCGCTGAACTTGTTCGGGGCATATCTCTCTGCTCGGAACTCTATTTTTGACTCTGTTTCTTCCGTTGTTCATATTTTCTCATTTTAAATCTTTTTTGTTCACAGAGTTTTTCCATTTGAGCGCGTTTGCTCAAATTCCATTTTTCCTGACCCGGCGGGGCCCGTTCGGGGCACTTTTTGAGATTTCTTTAAAAGAGGGGTGAAATATTTCATTTTTCATCTTCCCCACTCACCTTGCACGACCATAGCTCCCATGGCAGCCCAAGGGAGGCTGCCACCACCTCTCTCCTCTTTTGAACTTCATTCATTTGTTAAAAAGTTGAAGTGCCTTTACGTTTTGTGTTCGTGTTGACTACACGCACCATTACCCCTTATTAGAAACCATTTCTGACCAAATTTTTAATTCGGGATTGAGGTCAAGTTTGGATTTTCATGGGGCTTCTTGGGGATTCATATAGATCGTGTTGTCCCCGACAAAACCTAGGAGTTTCGTCGAATTATGAGCCGTTTCAATTCGGTGGGTGTGGAGGGAAAAAAACTCCCTCCAATAAGAAGCGTACACGTCATCACTACACATATCTACATTCCAAGGACATATGAGGCCCGTCATGCTCAAGCCCAAATTGAGTGTATTTTTAGCCCAAGACCATTGTTATTTGTCTTCCAACCTCCATCAAGGCCGAATCAAGAGGTCATCAGCCCAACTTGTTAATATTTAACATCCGGTCCGTTATTCAAGCCCAGCCGGATCAAAGTATGTTCAGCCCAGTTATTCAAGAATGCACAAGTCCTACCAGTTAAAGGATTTACCATAGAAGGAAAATTCTGAGATAGGAAGTTCTGTACAAGGCAAGTTCTATGTATGGAAAATTAGACAATAGAAAGAACTCTATTAGTAAAGAATGTTTATATAGAAAGAATTGGAGGACAAGCAACGCGAGTCCTACCATAATTTTACAATCTTTTGTATATAAATAGAAGCTTAGACCTCCAATAAAGGAATCAAGCAATTCTACGCTTCGACATATATTGTTCTTGTTTATTTTTACTATTGATTGAGTGAGTTATTTTATTTTTCTTAATCATTATTGGTTGAGCGAAATTTTGCACCTACACTTTGGCGTCGTCTGTGGGAATCGTATAAAAATATACTCCCACTTATTCTTCAAATCAAATCCTTAGTCGTATCTGGAATGTCAAACGGAGAGTCAGCAATGAATCAACAGATATAATTGATGCAAAAGATGCGAGAGGAGTTCTTGCACCAATTTGAAACACTCCGGCAAGCAAACGATACGAGTGTCGCTCAGATAGCTGCGCTTCAGCAACAAACTCATACGCTGCACACGGCAATGGCCAAGCTAACGCCACAACCACCACCAGGCGATGCTGCAGCACCACCCCCCACCCAGAATTTACCTCCAGTTCACGAGCCTTCAGCCAACGGGACACCACCCAACGGGGCTCGACCTAATGAGGTTCAGCAACAGCAAGGGACGAGGTCCGAGGCAGTTGTTTCGGATAATCTCCCGCGTCGCATACAGGACGAACAGGCCGAGTCCAGCCACAGGCTTACGGTATGGTCCAATGACGTTCCAGATGGCGCATGCGTACAAGATGCCTTCGACAAAAAGAAGCTATTAAGAGTTCAGACACCAACCGAGATGGCTAGAGAGCATAAGAACTCCTTGGTCAAGACCCCCTTTACTAACGATGTATACCTTGTGGAGAGACCAAGGAAGTTCACTATGCCATCCTTCACCCAGTTCGATGGGGCAGGAGACCCCTTTCGGCATCTTGATCATTATGCGCAAAAGATGGCACTGGACGATCATAACGATCCATGGATGTGTAAGGTTTTTCCTACCAGTTTAACCGGAGCAGCGTTAGAATGGTTCAGGAATAGGCCACACAAGTCTATCCCTGATTATGAGACCTTGTGCACTATGTTCTTAGCCCAGTATTGCGGAAATAAGAAGCAGAAGAAAAGTATCACCAGCCTTTTCACCATAACGCAAAGGAAGGGAGAAACTCTACAAGATTTCTTATCCAGGTTTGACATGGAAGCCTCGGAGATAGCAGATTGCCACCTTGCCATGGCAATCGAAACATTTAAGTTGGCAATGATCCAGGGAACCAAGTTTTACACATCCTTGATCAAATATTCCCCCCCGGATATGCAGACTTTGAACGCTAGGGCACAAATCTACATTTGGTTGGAGGAAAACGTAGCCCACCGTGCACAGCACGCTACCCTCGTCACAGTGGAAAACAAGTCTCGAGAGAAAGCTGCAAGCACAAGGATGCAGAAGGTTCCTCATGCCGCCACACAAGTCACCCAAGCGCCTGAGAAGAGGCAAAGGATAGAGGATAGGCTTACCCCTCTCCGTACTACCTTAGCGCGCCTGTTCCAAGAGAATAAGACGAGGTTCGCAACTCCTCAGCCCATGAAATAACCCTTGGAGCAGAGGGACAAAAGCAAACATTGTGCTTACCATAGAGACTATGGGCATACCACCAATGACTGCAGGTCCCTTCAGCGACAGGTAGAAAACATGATAGCGAGAGGAGAGTTGGTGGAGTATCTCGCCACGAAGGAGTACGTTAAATCTCGGGAGGTTAACCCTCGACGGGTAGAGGGCGGTCAAGTAAAGGTTATCCATGCCATACACGGAAGGTCAGAGGATGATGAAGAGTTTGAAGAGTTGTACAGATCCAGGCTGAGAGAGGCTCATAAGTTACGAAGATTGTCTTTGGTAAACACGGTTGCGCCAGGCAGCATCAACATTGGATTCGGTAACAATGATCTGTCTAGAGTCTAGCGCCCGCATGAAGACCCCTTGGTTATCAGCCTCCTAGTGGCGAATTATATGATCAGGAGGGTGCTGATAGATCCAGGAAGTAGCACCAACATCATTACAAAAGCAGCCTTCGATCAGCTGGGGGTTTCACCATCGTCCATCAGGCCAACTTCCAGCCCCCTAATGGGGTTTGATGGTACTAAGGTGAATCCGCTTGGGGTGATCTATCTATCCGTTACTGCAGCAAAGAGGACTCTGAAGGAGAACTTTGTCATGATGGAGATTCATCCATCTTATAACCTCATTATGGGGAGAGGTTGGATCTATCGTATGAACGGAGTCCCCTCTACCCTTCATCAAGTAATGAGGTGTTTATCCCCAGATGGCAGGGAGGTCATCGACCTCTGGGGAGACCAGGTTGCTGCAAAAGAATGTTACATGCTAACGCTATATGAAGCAAAGAAGGCGTCAAAATCACCTCAGTTAGAGGCGAATCCCAAAGACACAATCAAATAGCAGTTACAGTACCCTCTGCCCAAGTATCTCAAGGCAGAGGAAGAATCCGAGGCTGAAGCACCTACCGAGGAGTCCCTCGAAGCTATAGAGGTAGTCCTCGGAGACCCTCAGAAGGTCACCTACATTGGCTCATCTTGCACAGCCGAAGAGAAGGAAGCATTGATCGGGGTCATTCGGTGTAATTCGGATGTCTTTGCCTGGGATCACTCGGACATGGTAGGGATCGATCCTACAGTCTCATGCCATAGTTTGAGGGTTAACCCAGAATTCAGGCCAGTCAAGCAGAGGCACCGACGGTTCGCACCTGAACAAAATCGCATAATAGCCGAGGAAGTAAATAAACTATTACAAGCAGGATTCATTCGAGAGGTGTAATACCCACAATGGCTCTCAAATGTAGTAGTCGTTCAAAAGAAGAATGGGAAATGGAGGGTATGCGTAGATTATACCAACCTTAACAAGCTTGCCCAAAAGATAGCTTCCCTCTGCCCAAGATTGATCAAATGGTGGATGCTACGACAGGTTATGAGAGGCTCACATTCCTCGATGCATACTCCGGCTATAATCAGATTCCCATGAATCCTGAAGATGAGGAGAAAACTGCTTTCATCACAGAGACGGGCACTTACTGCTACAGAGTGATGCCCTTCGGTCTAAAGAATGCCGGAGCCACCTACCAGTACTTGTCAATAAAATTTTCAATAATCTACTGGGGAATACAGTTGAAGCCTATATCGATGACATGGTGGTCAAAAGTATACGGAAAGAGGATCACCCGAAGCACCTCCAGGAGGTCTTTGATACTCTCAAGAGGTACAATATGAAGCTGAACCCCACCAAGTGCTCCTTCGCCGTCTCTTCAGGACAGTTCCTCGGGCACATTGTAAATAAAAGAGGAATAGAAGTAAGCCCAGCTCAGGCAAAGGCACTCATACAGAACCAAGAGCCAAAAACCCGCAGGGAAGTGCAAGTTCTAACTGGCCGAGTTGCGTCCCTCAGCCGATTCATATCCCGATTATCTGATAAGTATAAACCTTTCTTTGATGCTATTCGATCCAAAAACAAAGATATGTGGGGACCTCAGCAGCAGGAAGCTCTCAATCAATTGAAAAGCTACATGACAAAACCCCCAATCCTTTCTGCTCCAACGCCCGGAGACACTCTCATCCTGTACTTGGCAGTATCAGCTGTAGCAACAAGCGCAGTGTTGATCAAAGAAGGAGGCAAGATTCAGCATCCAATCTTTTACACAAGCAAAATGATGACGGATGCTGAGACACGGTACAGCAAGATGGAACAGATAATCCTAGCGTTAATTTATGCCAAGAGGAAACTTTAACATTACTTCGAATCTCACAGCATAGTGGTACTAACAAATCACCCTATACTGGCTATCCTAGCTAAACCAGACTTGTCTGGTCGAATTACAAAATGTGCTATTGAACTTAGCTCTTTTGATATCACCTATGCACCAAAGGTATCTCACAAGGGGCAGTCAGTAGCGGATTTCCTACTGGAGTATGAAGATCAATCTAAGGAGCCGACACTTCAAGAGCCATACTGGGAGTTACGGGTTGATGGCTCTTCCAACCAAAAAAGGGCAGGGGACGGGATTGACATCACAACACCCGAGGGTACCAAGCTGCAGCAGTCAATTTGGCTAGATTTCCCAGCTACTAATAACGAGGCTGAGTATGAGGCGTTACTTGCCGGACTTCGGCTAGCTAAACAGCTACAGCTACGGTGCTTAAAAGTTTTTAGTGACTCACAGCTTATGATCAATCAAGTGACAGGGCACTATTATCCCAAGGAGGAACGTATGAAGTCATACAAAGATGCTGTAGAGAATGCCATCCGGGAGTTCGATCAAATCGAATTCCATCAGGTACCACGACATGAAAATGCCGAAGCAGATCGATTGGCCGCAGCCGCATCATCTTCAGACGAAGAGTTGATTCGGCTTGTTCCAATCGATGTCCTCGAAGAACCTAGCATTAATCCCCGGCAAGAGGTGATGGTGATCCCGAAAGTTCCACGCGAGCCATACTGGATTGATCCAATCGAGGCCTACCTCAAGGAGGGAGTTCTCCCAAATCAAAAAGCTGAGGCAAGGAAGCTTAGGCTTACCGCGGTTAAATACTCAATCATCAATAACCAGTTATACCGAAGGTCATTCTCCGGTCCTATCTCAAGTGTTTAACCCCTATTGAGGCTCTCACAATTCTAAAACAAATTTATGAAGGAAATTGTGGAAATCACTCGGGAGGAAGATCTCTTGCACACAAAATTCTAACCCAAGGCTATTTTTGGCCATACTTGGCTCGGAATGCCGAAGAATAGTCAAGAAGATGTGACAAGTGTCAGCGCCATGGTCCAATAAAGCATCAACTTGCCGAAGGTTTCCACGCCATGGCTAATCCATGGCCGTTCGCCCAATGGGGGATTGATGTAGTAGGATCGTTACCCAAAACCGTGGAAAAAAAGGAGCATGTGCTTCTGGCAATGGATTACTTCACCAAGTGGGTGGAAGCTGAAGCCTTCTCTAGCGTCACCCGCGAAGAAGTAAAGCATTTCATTTGGAGCAACATTATTTGCCAGTTTGGGGTACCAAAAGTCATCGTAATGGACAGTGGTAAGAACCTCGATAACAGAAGTACAAGAAAGTTCTTTAACGAACATGGAATCCTACAAAAATTGGCTGCAGTTTGTCATCCACAAGGCAATGGGCAAGCTGAAATAACTAATCGCACGATATTTGGGTGCTTAAAGAAGAAATTGGAGAAATTGAAGACAAAATGGTATGAGAATCTCCCCCAAGTGCTCTGGGCCTATCGAACCACTCCAAGACGACCCACGGGAGAAAGCCCATTTGCTATGGCATATGGATCCGAAGCTATCATACCTACCGAGTCAATAATCCCAACCCTTCGGACATCCTTGGTACTGGAAGGGAACAATAAGCAATAACTCGAACATAGCCTTGATCTTGTGGACGAAAGGAGAGATGCCGCAGCAATTCGGATCGCGGCATACCAACAGCAGGTGTGTAACAGTTATAACAAGCGTGTCCGGTACCGTAGGTTCTTGGTTGGCGATTGGGTTCTGAAGTAAGTGACAGCGTATGTTAAAAAGTTGGAATCCAACTAGACAGGACCCTATAGGATTACCGAAGTGGTAGGGAAGGGAGCTTACCGGTTGGCTGAAGTTGATGGGCGTCCTATTGCACGTCCATGGAATGCCATCCACCTCAAAAGGTATTACCACTAGCCAACATTGCCAATATCGTATGTATGTTTCTCTTTTTATAACAAGGGGGATCCATACCTATATGCCGTGATGTTACCACAGTGGTACGGCTATTACAATTACAGTTGATTGTTACAGTTACAGTTGGCAATTTTTAATAATTTCAATCACAAGTTTTTCATTTCAATTTATTTCGTTTAATGAAATTCAAGTTTCCCTCTTTGATTGTCAAAATTTCCCTTGATCAACTTCATTGTTGTTATACAAAGAGTAAACACTGATTGGCGAAAGAAAGCAATCATGCCAAGTGGATCTTTATGGGTGGTTGGTTTGTTTTTTGTATTACTATTGTCCCACATTGTTTAAAAATGGAACGAACACACAATTCGCCTCAGATCTAAGTGTCCGAGGAAGCTTCGGACCCTAAGTGTCCTATTCAGCAATATTCCTCCACGACTCAGTGCCGAGGAATAATTCACCTCGGATCCTGAGTGTCCGAGACAGCTTCGGACCCTAAGTGTCCTATTCAGCAATATTCTTCCACGACTCAGTGCCGAGGAACAATTCGCCTCGGATCCTAAGTGTCCGAGACAGCTTCGGACCCTAAGTGTCCTATTCAGCAATATTCCTCTACGACTCAGTGCCGAGGAATAATTCGTCTCGGATCTAAATGTCCGAGGCAGCTTCGGACCCTAAGTGTCCTACCCAGCAATATTCCTCCACGACTCAGTGCCGAGGAATAATTCGCTTTAGACCTCTGGTGACCGGATTAGAACTTTTTCCTCTGGACTCCAAGTGTTTAATACCCTGTGGATATATCATAGGTTCATCATGATCCACCCCACATCAGGAACACACGAGAAAGAAAGAGTATGTATACATCTACTGCAGGCAAGTCAAAGGCAAGAAGAGTTCACTTAACAGTTAGATCTGATGAGCGCTGAAAAGTACACATTTAAACCCCTTAAGCAAGAGTATTCTAGGACCTTTATCTATCTTATTTACCCGTTTTAGTACTTATTTGTGTTTTTGTCTATTTCAGGTCAATAATGTTAAAATGGGCTAAAAATGAGTTCTTAAGGCCTTTTTGGAGTCAAACTAAGTCTTAGCGATGATCCGGAGCAAAAAGAGGCTGATTTGGAGCAAAAAGAAGCTGATACTGAAAAGCTGAAAAGTTGGATGGATCGCAGAAAAAGTTGGATCGATCGAACTTTTAGTTGGATCGATCAGAAAAGTTGGATCAATCGAAAAATAAGTTGGATCGATCGAAAAAGTTGGATCGATCGAACTGGACATGCTGGCAGCAAGCTGTCACCTTTTCCGTGCGCGCGCGAGTTATCACCCACCATATAGTACGGGATTAGATATTTTTGGGCATATATTCCAGACTTAGTGGCTAAGAAAAGGACCTTCTATATAAAGGGAAGCAACCCATTTGTAAAAGAGGATTCTTTAGGCTTTTTATCATTTTATTTTCTACATTGTAATTTTTATTTTCTCTCTCTAGAAAAAGTTAGAGATTAGGGTTAGAAGAAAAGAGAGAAGTGGAGGCACATCTCAAGAACACATCTCTAAATCTACTATCTCTCCATCTCTAGAGCTCAAAAGAAGAAGAAGAAGAAGAGGAAGAAGAAGATGGAGCCATGTTTGGAGCTTGATTCCATGACTACATCCACCTCCTCCATGATTGACTAGATCTACACTTATTGGATAAGCCCTAAGTCTTGTGTAATCTAAACCATTGTATTTCTATTTTTGGGGATTTTTATATATATTGTTGTGATTAGTGTTCTAGCCTTGTGAATTTCATGAATCTTGGTATATTTCTATGATTTCCATGGTCTAATTCTTCCTATTAATTCTCTAGTTTATTTACATGTCTATGTGTGATTAAATTAGGAATTATGTCTCACATGATTCATATGGGTTAATTCTTCCATTGATTCTCTATTTTAATTACATGTTGTCTTATGTGTGATTATTTGGGGAATTGATCTCTATACTAGTTTTTCTATATTAATTGCATGTCTATGTGTGGTTGATTAAGAATCTAGTGATGGCTAGACATTAGTGCTTAATGGAATGCTCTTATTATGTCTTTTGATGGTTCATACTTATTCCTTGATGGATTGTGCATCTCCCTTAGTTTATTTTCATGCTAGTAGTGTAGTTGTAGTGTAGTGTTAGATGGGGGAGACAATTCATGCTTGTTCTTTGATGTTCCATGTTTTTAAATGCAAGAAGCATATGTTCTAATATTGTGGTGTAATGGAATTTTGAGCTTAATGAAGGATTAATGACTAGTTATGATATGTTGTATCTTTCACATGTGTTTAGACAATTTATTCCTCTCCCAATAGATATATTGTGGCCTCTCACATGATGTTTAGACAATACATGTTTAACTAAGTCATCCTTGTGAATTATTTGGACTATGAGCTTAATGAAATGTTTAATGACTTGATTTGATATTTTGTTCTCTTCACATGTTGTCTAGACAATATATTCCTCTTCCAATAGATATATTGTGGCCTTTCACATGTTGTTTAGACATTATACACTTGTTGAGTCACCTTTGCTAGTCGAACCAATTTTGTTCACAACAATGTATTCCCCATTAATGGAAAGCAAGTGGTTAATTACACAAGCTTAGTGGTGTTTCCAACATCCTAAGTCCTCTCTTCTCATCTCTTAAACCCCTATCTCTACTTAGTTTTATTTTTATTACATTTTAATTAATTCTTTTCTAGAAGCAATCAACCAACCCAACTCTCTTTTGCAATCATTTGGTACGCTAGAGTCGAAGTTAAAATTCCAACACGTATAATCCCTTGGGACGATCCCTACTCACTCTTGCTACGTTAGTAGTGGTGTTGGTAGTGGTTTTTATAAATTTAAATTTGACATAAAAGGCTTTTCTTGTGCCACACATTCACTACATTTTGTTTGGCGTATTGGAACGGCGGTCATCAGATTTTGGCGCCGTTGCCGGGGATTAACGGTTTTGTTGGAATTAAACTAGACAATAGTGTTCATTAGATTGCTTCTATTTTTATTTTATTTTCCATTGTATATTCTTTTCTCTTGATTCTCATTATTATTTGTTCAATTAGGTACTTGACTACAAGGAAGACGAACTTTGGAACTTAAAGTAATCATTGGAGCTTAAAAGCTAAATTTGGAGTTGAAGTGCTAAAGGACCATTGTGAGCAATTCTTGGCACTCTTGTATTTTAATTGTTTCACTTCTTTGTATGCTTGTGATAGCCCTTGTTGAGGCTCATTTTATTGCTAAATTTTTGTCCAAGCATAGGCCCTTGTTGAGGCCAATCTTTTCTTGCATTTGGGTTTTAATTGTGAAAGGAGGAATTGTTTGATCCAAGTTTGAGGGGGAATTACATCCCTTCACCTTATGCTCCTCCATCATGTTTTAATCCTTATGAGATTGAGTCCAATTCATTTCATGCATCATCTTATTATAGACTTGATCACTCATTTAATCCTTCTTGTGACTATTACCCTCCCCCACTATTTTATGATGAATCAATTCCACCACCTTCTAAGTACTCACCCGGATTTGAAGAAAAAGTGTTAGCTTTACTTGATGTGCATGTTTCACACACTTCACTTATTAATTCTCATTCTCAAACTTTAGCCAACTTAGAAGCTCAAGTTGAGCAAATTACAAATACTCTTTCTCATCAAGAGGAGGAGGAAGAGGCAAATGAAAAAATGGCAAGAACTTCAATGTATATAGATGAGGATGATGAGAGTGAGGAGAATGAAACAAGTGAGCTAATGCCTAGCACTCTATCTTATATAGAGGAGGAAGTGGCAAGTGAGTTAGTGGTTAATCCAATAGAACATAACATGATTAATGAGGACTTTCCTTGTTTTGATTATGATTTTATCTCGGAGATGGCTACTCTAGAGAGTGAGGAGATGTTGACCACACTTGAGGTATGAGAGAAGGAGGAGGAACTTGTTGAAGAGGAACTTCCTTCTATTATCTCTAATGACCCTCTTGAGGAATGTCTTTTGGAAATGTATAAAAATTGTGGTTTTGACTTTAAAAGCTCTAAAAATGAAATGAACTCTCTAATGGACTCCTTAGCTTACTTAGAAGGTGAGGAAATGGTAATTTATGAGGAGGATAAGAGGGATGAAGAGAGGGTGTTTCTTCTTAATCCAAATGAGTCTTTAAAAGACAATGCCTCACCAATTATCAATATGGATGATCATTTGAATGTGTTTCAAGAACACAACAAAGAGGCAAGCCTAACCATGATTGATTTTGTTTTCAAGACCGTGGATGAAAGGAAAAATATCATCTCTTTTATTTCTTTTCAAGTCATTCTTTTGGAGGATGATTTTATTGTCATAAGTGGGACATTAAATGAGAAAAGTGAAAAGAGGGTCAATAAGGATGTTTCATATCCAGTTTTTGATTCATTTGATTAGTGAGTTGACCTAACGTCTTGCTAGAGACGTTAAACACTAGTATTCGTAGAGTTTCACAACTCTATTCCTCCCTCATTTCTTTTTATTTTTCATTCTTGTGTACATTCTTCCATCTATTTTTCAAATTTTCATTCTTGTTACCATCATTGGGGCTTAGCATAGGATTTTCTGCACTTTCAGTTCAAAATTAGGCATTTGGTGCCAGTTCGATCGATCACAAGAGCACCTTCGATCGATCGAACATTGGTTCGATCGATCTAACTATGGACTCGATCGATCCAGCTCTCATTTTGCACCCAACACTTAGAAAAATTTTGGACCTGCATCCAAATTCCAAAATGCATGCTCTCGGGATCTCCAAATTTTCAAAAGTTCGATCGATCGTAAACCATTTCGATCGATCGAACTACCTTTCGATCGATCCAACATGTGGTTCGATCGATCATGAGTCCCAACACTTAAAAAAATTTTCAGGCCTCATCCATTTTGCAAAAATGCATGCTCTCGGGATCTCCAAAATTTTACATGTTCGATCGATCGAATTTCATCTCGGATCGATCACAGCTATGTTCGATCGATCGAACTTCATCTTCGATCGATCACAACTTTTCCCCTTTGACCCTTTGACTTTTTGACTTTTTCCTATTTCTATTTTTATTTTATTTTATTTTATTTTATTTTTTTATTTTATTTTATTTTATTTAGTTACTTCTATCTTGGTATTAAAAATAAAAATATATATATAAAAAAAAATAAAAATAAAAAAATAATAATATTTCTTTTCTTTTATTTTATTTCCTTTTATCTTATTTCCAAAAATCCAAAAATATTTTGTTTAACTTTAATTTTTAATTTCGAAAAAAAAAAAAAAAAAAATTTGCATTCTTTATTTCCTTACATTTTTACTTCTTGCATTTTTATTTTTATTTTTATTCACTTGTCTTTTTATTTTTGTTTGTGTACATATTTGTTTTGTCTAAAATAATAATAGTAAAAAAAAGACGGTTTTTCAAAGAAGTATTCCATCTTGCTAGAGACGTTAAACTTAGCACCTATTTTGCATATTTCTTACATTTTTCATTTTTCTTTGCATGTTTTTACATATATATATAAAAAAATAAAAAACAAAAAGTAAGAAAATTTTATATATACTTGCATTGTACATATTCCTTTTTCATTTCTTGCATTGTACATATTCTTTCATTGCATTTTGCCTTATTTATTTTTCTTTTTGTATTTTGTTCTTGTATTTTATTCTTTGTTTTTCTTACATTTTGTATATAATTGCTTTCATTAAATGAAAAATATAAAAAGATCACCATTGTGCCCTTATGTGTAGTCATGCATACTTTATGATTTATTTTGGGTTTGATCTTATATCTCTCTTGCATCATGTGTTACATTGCCTTAGAATGCTTGATTTGATTATTCTTATCCCATTTGATATTTGATGTGAGTTTGCTAGCGTGGTTATTCAAGTAGGTTGTTGATTCCAAGTTTGGGGGAGACGTCTTTCGAATTGGATCATGACCGGGCTTCATGTCTACACCACTATGGTATACTCTTTCCACTTTTTTTCCATTGTTCTCATTGCACATTGAGGACAATGTGCGGTTTAAGTTTGGGGGTAAGGTGTCTTGTTGCATTCTACTTAAGATTTGAGCTTTAAATGCATGATTGAGATTTGAAATTGATGTTAGCTATGTTTTTAATCTTTTGAGGACTATATTACTTAAAATTTAAAAATTGCTTGACTTGAGAGTCCAATACTTCTTCTATGCCTTGAGGATGCCATTTAGGAGTAAATTTTTCAAAAAATTGATATCTTGCTTGCATTTGTGGTCCACATCATCCCGAATTTGTGATTGTTTTGAGATTCATTCTAGGATTCTACACTAGTACCGGTGCACACTAGCATTCATTTGTGGGGTACATGCTTTGTTGATTATTGAATTGGTTATATCCCAATTGGGCTAGTAGTGCATTGAAAGCTTTCATTCTTGATAAAGGTGGATAACAACCCCTTTTCATTGAGTAGCCGGGATTCTTGCCTCATTAAGCAGTGAACTTCTCACGCCGAAAGGTGGAGGGCCCAAACTCTAGGTTAATAATTGATTAAAAAAAAAAAAAAAAAAAAAAAAAAAAAAAAAAAGAAAAAAAAAAAGAGAAGAAGTTGCAAAAGTAATAAAAGTGAGGACTTCTCCCAAAAGGTGAGAAGTGGGAAATGATTAGATGGTTGCTGTCTTGATTTGTAGCCTAGTTGATTTGAGTTTGTAAGTCCGTTAGGGTGTCTTAACACCTAATGCCCTAAAGCCATCTGGTTTGGGAGTCATTGACCTAAAGCTCGCTACATGAATCTTCTAGAAAGCTTAAGAGATCAACACATTGCACAATATTTCCATCTTTGATCCTCAATAAAAAAAAAAAAAAAAAAATAGAGTGAAAAGAATAAGCGCACCTAGAAGAATAAAGCTTTAATAAAAGGTCCACTCTCTTATCTTGATGATCGGTACTAGATTTGTGTACTAGTTTGAGGGTAAGGATGTGATTACTTCTCTAATTGGCTAAGATAGCAACACACTTGATGCCGGACCTCTCACATGGATTCTAGACTTGTTTCGATTTTCATGATCATTTTCTTGATGTGTGGAGGACCATGCTTGCTTGTTTGATGTTGAGATTTTGGGAGATTGCTTGGAAATGGTTGAAAAATTGCATACTTGAGGTAGTTTTCTCCCAATGCTTGTTTGTAATATTGGTGCCTCTTTTGAAAGAATGAGCTTAATGTTTGTGGGTATCATTTCTGGAAACCCTCACGAGACTTCACTCGTCCACTAGGGGTAACCTAGGGGTTTAAAAGGCTTGTTGCATATGCTAAATGCAATCGTATTCCCTACGAAAGTGGCGCTATCATTTTATTGCTTTCTAGTTCGTAGTTGTTTAGTTATTCATTTCATTCCTTACTTCGTAGTTCATTGCTAGGGACTAGCAATATTTAAGTTTGGGGGTGTGATGAGCGCTGAAAAGTACACATTTAAACCCCTTAAGCTTGAGTATTCTAGGACCTTTATCTATCTTATTTACCCGTTTTAGTACTTATTTGTGTTTTTGTCTATTTCAGGTCAATAATGTTAAAATGGGCTAAAAATGAGTTCTTAAGGCTTTTTTTGGAGTCAAACTAAGTCTTAGCGATGATCCGGAGCAAAAAGAGGCTGATTTGGAGCAAAAAGAAGCTGATACTGAAAAGCTGAAAAGTTGGATGGATCGCAGAAAAAGTTGGATCGATCAGAAAAGTTGGATCGATCGAAAAATAAGTTGGATCGATCGAAAAAGTTGGATCGATCGAACTGGACATGCTGGCAGCAAGCTGTCACCTTTTCCTTGCGCGCGCGAGTTATCACCCACCATATAGTACAGGATTAGATATTTTTGGGCATATATTCCAGACTTAGTGGCTAAGAAAAGGACCTTCTATATAAAGGGAAGCAACCCATTTGTAAAAAAGGATTCTTTAGGCTTTTTATCATTTTATTTTCTACATTGTAATTTTTATTTTCTCTCTCTAGAAAAAGTTAGAGATTAGGGTTAGAAGAAAAGAGAGAAGTGGAGGCACATCTCAAGAACACATCTCTAAATCTACTATCTCTCCATCTCTAGAGTTTAAAAGAAGAAGAAGAAGAAGAGGAAGAAGAAGATGGAGCCATGTTTGGAGCTTGATTCCATGACTACATCCACCTCCTCCATGATTGACTAGATCTACACTTAGGGCTTGGATGAGCCCTAAGTCTTGTGTAATCTAAACCCTTGTATTTCTATTTTTGGGGATTTTTATATATATTGTTGTGATTAGTGTTCTAGCCTTGTGAATTTCATGAATCTTGGTATATTTCTATGATTTCCATGGTCTAATTCTTCCTATTAATTCTCTAGTTTATTTACATGTCTATGTGTGATTAAATTAGGAATTATGTCTCACATGATTCATATGGGTTAATTCTTCCATTGATTCTCTATTTTAATTACATGTTGTCTTATGTGTGATTATTTGGGGAATTGATCTCTATACTAGTTTTTCTATATTAATTGCATGTCTATGTGTGGTTGATTAAGAATCTAGTGATGGCTAGACATTAGTGCTTAATGGAATGCTCTTGTTATGTCTTTTGATGGTTCATACTTATTCCTTGATGGATTGTGCATCTCCCTTAGTTTATTTTCATGCTAGTAGTGTAGTTGTAGTGTAGTGTTAGATGGGGGAGACAATTCATGCTTGTTCTTTGATGTTCCATGTTTTTGAATGCAAGAAGCATATGCTCTAATATTGTGGTGTAATGGAATTTTGAGCTTAATGAAGGATTAATGACTAGTTATGATATGTTGTATCTTTCACATGTGTTTAGACAATTTATTCCTCTCCCAATAGATATATTGTGGCCTCTCACATGATGTTTAGACAATACATGTTTAACTAAGTCATCCTTGTGAATTATTTGGACTATGAGCTTAATGAAATGTTTAATGACTTGATTTGATATTTTGTTCTCTTCACATGTTGTCTAGACAATATATTCCTTTTCCAATAGATATATTGTGGCCTTTCACATGTTGTTTAGACATTATACACTTGTTGAGTCACCTTTGCTAGTCGAACCAATTTTGTTCACAACAATGTATTCCCCATTAATGGAAAGCAAGTGGTTAATTACACAAGCTTAGTGGTGATTCCAGCACCCTAAGTCCTCTCTTCTCATCTCTTAAATCCCTATCTCTACTTAGTTTTATTTTTATTACATTTTAATTAATTCTTTTCTAGAAGTAATCAACCAACCCAACTCTCTTTTGCAATCATTTGGTACGCTAGAGTCGAAGTTGAAATTCCAACACGTATAATCCCTTGGGACGATCCCTACTCACTCTTGCTACGTTAGTAGTGGTGTTGGTAGTGGTTTTTATAAATTTAAATTTGACATAAAAGGCTTTTCTTGAACCACACATTCACTACATTTAGTTTGGCGTATTGGAACGGCCGTCGTCAAGATCATTGTCCATATGAATCATCCTGAGATGTCAATTAAACTGTTAAAAGGATCTCCTTCTTCCCATCATCCTTACTTGTTCTCGGATAGCATAAATCCGAAGCATAAAGACAATGTGTTTTATTTGTCATAAAAACATTACCAGTCAGAAAAGTATGAACAATATCAAAAGCATACAGCAAAAACAAATCAGGTATTAAAAGCCTAAAACAAAAATTATATTTATTATCCCAGATATACTGTCAATAAAAACAAAATACATGGGTTCTACTTCCTCTTCGGATCGAAGGGAGTAGATTCAAAAGCATCCACTACAGTAGAACTTGGGGTAGGAGGAATTGAAGCCGCAGGGGCAGAAGAGCTAGGAGTACCCTTCAGGTGCGCCTTCACCATCTCGGCAAAGCGGATTTCAGCTTCCAAAGCCTGTGGCCCTTCATCATATGGGAAGTGCACCCCCACCTGCTTGTCAAAAGCGTCCGGATCTATTGTCTTAGGGCCTAAGCCCTGATTATAGCCAGACTGGAACGCTTTAGCACTAGCCAGGTGTGCCAGACAGGAGTAGCGCCCCTGCATTTGCTTCCCCGCCTTGAAGCAAGTAGTAAGAGCCTCGGTCAGGCGTTGAATTTCGGCCTGAAGAGAATCCACCTTAGCCTCAGAGGCAGCCAACTGCCTCTTATACACATCCTTGGCTTCAGTAGCTATCTTCAGATTGGTAGAGGCAGTGGTGGCTCTCTTCTCTGCATTATCAAGATCCTTCTCCAGCTTCTTGATAGAGAGGGATTGGGCTTCAGCAATGGCGCAGAGGGTCATGGTGTGGTATAGACTCTGAATAAAAAGATAACAGAGGAACAAATATGAGCATAAATGGAAACATAAGTAAGCAAGAGTAACATAATTCTGAAGGAGCAATACGAACCTCTATGGCCCTGACCGGGGCAGAGGGGAGTAGTTGTTCCAACCCCATTTGGCTGATGGCTTCCTTGTCCTTTGGGAGCCACATCACTCGGGCCACAGCCAGTGCAGCTGAAGGGTCTGTGATCACAGAATCCCCTGAATGTAGGACTGACTTGTCAGCCCTTGTGAAGGAAGGAGTCCAAGGAGCCCCAGTGTCAGCCAGAACATATGCCCTGACTTCATCTTCAGGTTCGACCTCTCCAGCCTTTTTCCCTCTGCTTTTAGAAGGGACCTTGCCCTTGCCAGAGGATGGGGGGTTGAGGCGAGATTTTTTCATTGGTGGTTCCTCAGCCTCCACCTCGCCCTCAGCAGACCTAATAACGACCAAAGGTTGGGCATCTTCGGTTTTCTTTTTTAAAGCCTCAGCCCTCCGTATCTCCTCCTCAGTCATGGGGAAACTATCAAAGGATGGTAGAGACAGATCCATGAGGTCTGCAGCAACAGCACTGGAGGCAATATCCTTGAGGTTTGAAGAAGTTAGTAGGTCCTCGATAGGCGAGGGGTCACTCCAGACTCGTTCCTCAAGAAAAGAAAGTCTATTCTTTGCTGCGGAGGATGGGAATTGTTAGTCACTAATTGACTCTAGAGGGGGGGTGAATAGAGTCAAGGAGTAATTTTTCAATTTAAAAATTATATTTCTACCAAACTGATGAATATCAGTTTATTGAAATATTCAAGCAAAATAAAGCACAAAAATAAGAGAGATAGAGATAAGAGATTGCAAACAATAACTCGGTGATTTAGCGAGGTTCGGAAACTCCTACTCCTCGGCTCAAGATCCCCCTTGAGACTTCCCAAATTCACTAGAGCTTCTCCTTAATGGTGGAGAGCAAACCTTCACTTTTGAAACAAGATCTTGCTTCTCTTCTTTGCTAGGAGAACACCCTTCTCCTAGGCTTTCTTTTGGGTTACACCAACCCTTTACAATAGCTTTGAAATTTGAAGAAACAAGTGTACAAGAATCTCTCACAGATAGATTACAGAGTTTAGCTCACAACTATAGAAAAGATGAATATACGTGAAGCTCAGAATTACTACAGTGATATGAAATAACAGAGAAGGAATGAAAGCTCAGATAACTCCTTTTTTGCTTTTCAAGGAATGATAGAATGTTCTTTGTTAAAAAAAAGTGTTTTAGTTTGAAGACCAACCTCAGTATTTATAGAATCAACAGAGTTCAATATAGCTGTTAGAGGTTGTTGAGAACATTTAATGAAAATGTTTACGTTATAGTTCAAAACCCTAAAGAGAGCCGTCTCTTGAAAACCAAAGAGCCTGCTCTTTGTTCATTTTCCTTGGAAAGAGCCTGCTCAATAAAAACGTGAGCCAACTCTTTATTTTGAAGATCCATTTTCGTAGCTTTCTTGAAACAAAAAGAACCCTCTCTTTCTTTTGATTGAGCCCTCTCTTTTTCTTAAATATTTCTTAAGGACTCACTGGAGTTAAAGAAAAGAGCCTTCTCAGAGCTCACTGGAATAAGAGAAAAGAGCCTTCTCTTTCTTTTATGGAGCCTTTTCCATCTCACATTATGATACTTAATATGAAATCATTTAAGTCCTGTGAATGTGATCATGAGTTGATTTTATTTTTTTTTGAGAAATAAAATGGGAATGCAATGCATGGATTGAATTTTGAGCTTCAAATATCTTCAAATTAACTTTGACATTAAATCTTAAGCTCTCACCATCTAATCTACCCTTTTCTTCAATCTTGACCATGATCGGTTAGCCTTTGATGGAGAACTTGAATAATCTTTGAATTCTTGCAACTTCAATGCTTCCTTGAATCCATTGCTTGAGTACTTGGAATGCTTCTGGCTCATTATTGAGGATTGAATTAATTGATCAACTATATAGCACTCAAGGAAAATATTAGTACATAAACATCATTAATGGCTTGTAATCATTAAAATATAAGATTGACCTTTAGATTAAATCCTTAGGCCAACAATCTCCCCCTATGAATAAGCATATCTTGAATTTATGCCAACAACAGATATTTTAAAAAAAATATATAAGTCTCCCCCTATCAATGTTATCAATGTGCGTCTATCAAAATAGCAATGCAATAGAATAGATACCATATAGCATAGAACACATCTTTCTCCCCCTTTGTCATATAAAAAAAAATCTTCCTTTATCAATGGGAAATACTGACCTTTGCATGAAATATCAAAATTGATAAAGTAAAGAGCAATGAAATAGCAAATATGGCATTTTATAGAAAGCAGAAGTTAAAACAGAAGGAGAATTAGAAGACAACTACCATATGGGTAGATAAAAGCATAGTTCATGATAGGGAGTTCAAAATCAAATAATAGAAGTAAATAGAACATATCTAAAAATATGATTCTCTAAAGCAGAAATAGCAAATGAGACCACAAAAATAGGTTTTAGACGGGGGTGATACTGTGCTAAGGAGAAGGAGGTCTATTTCCTTTGCGAAATGCTTCAAAATCTTCATTAAGATGAGTGATTGACATATGCACTTCGTCAAGTTGTCTTTGCTGTTGTGCAAGAGTGGTTTGTTGGTCTTCAAGAGTGGCTTGATTTTGACGAGTAGCTTCGAGAATTTTCAATAAAAGATCACGATTGGTGCAATTTTCAGCTGGAACATAGTCATCTTCAGCACTGTCATCACTGTCATGTTCTTCTTCATCCTCATCATCAACTTCCTCAATTTCTTCTCCTCTAGCTCGAGCCTCTTCAAACCTCCGTTGCTTAGGATAGAACCACATACCATTTGAATCCCTTTTTAGCCCCATTGACGCAAGATTTAAAGCAGTGAGCATGTGTCGTGACCCTGGTTTAACTGCTTCAGAACTATCTAGCGGAACTTTCATATCCATGAATATGTGAGTGAGAACCATGGCATAATAAAGAGAGACCTTTTTCTTTCTCTTACAAACAAGCAAATGATGAAATATTATGTATGCAAGATCAAAGGGCTTTCCATTTAAGACACACCAGATAAGAAAGATGTCCATGTGAGTGACTTTGGATCTACTTCCGGATTTTGGAAGAATGGAGTACATGATGATCTTGTGAATCAATCGGGCTTCCATAGTTAATTGCCTGGTGTTTACCACTTTTGTATTGGTTACACGGGAATCATAACTCATTTGCTGAATAGCCGTGAGTTTGTCAAAGCCTTGTCCAATAAACCATTTGGAAGGAGAATAGAATTGGATGCCATCCTCAAGTTTGAGAATTCGAGCAATGTTACTTCTATCAAGGTAAAAGTGAACTCCAGCTACATAACAATTAAGTTTGTCTTCTCCAGGACTTTCTTCAAGGTGAGTGTAAAATAACTTTACGAATTTTGGATAGTATTTGGTACTTAACCCAACAAAGTTTCCTAGGCCAATTTCGTCAAACAATCTATAGGTGTTGAGATTAAGATCATCGCAAATTTTTTTGGACAATACCATTGCTGTGGCCAATTTTCTATGTTTATAGATAGTGTCAAATGCTACTTTGTAGGTGGGGTTTCTATAAAGCATGGTAGCAGAGATTTGAGTTTGTGGACTAGGACTTGAACCAACATCTTGAGATCTTTGAGAGTTCCGTTTATGACCACGAGGAGGATTCTTTCTACGAGAGGATGAAGCCGTGGACATTGCTAGAAATTGAAACTGAAATTTCAGAAGGAATACTTAGAACACATATCTAAAGAAAAATTCACTTAAATTTGTTTAGAGTAAAAAAAATTCAATTATCATATACTGGAAACGTCAAAGCTCAAATTGGTTTTGACTGAGAATTAATGATTATAATTGAAAATGATTTTGAACCAATGGACCAATTTAAGTTTTATACTAATTTAAGTTTTATGCTTAAAAAACCAAAAAAAAAAATTCAGATAATATGATCGAGGTAACAAAGTTTACAAATTCATCTTAAAAGTTGAAATTCAACAGAATTTTGAAATGTACTGCCCAGATGAAGTATAAACAACATATTTTTAAAATTTATTCAAAGATAAATTCAAAATAAAAGGGGTTTGATAATAAAAGTTATGCAATATATTTCTAAGATTTGATAAAATAAATTCATAGATTAATCACAAGGCAAATGCATAACTACTAGAAATTTGAATTAACAAACCAAGAGAGTAGCCATTTCTACTCAAATATGTTCTTTCCATGTGAGGAGAAAGTCTACAGTGAAATTAAGGGTTTCATGGATGAGAGATGAAAAAGCAATGAACTCTGAAATTTGTTGAAAATAGATTAACTAAAATGCAAGAACTCATAACTTTGAGATGGAATTTGAGGAAAGGAGTTACCTGTGAAGATGCCCAATGGAGGAAATATTTCAACCCTAGCCGAGAGAGTGCTCTGGAATAAGCCTCTGTTATGTCTAGAATGGAGTCAGTGTGCTGAATGGAAGGTGCCGAGATGGATTATGAAAGCCTACTGTGCACTTAAAATGAAACTGAGAATCTGTGTGTGTGGGTTTCATTGATTGAGCCGGCTCACTAGTTCATAGAGCCGGCTCAATGAAGGTTCTTGGAGCCGGCTCACTAGTTCATAGAGCCGGCTCAATGAAGTTTCTTGGAGCCGGCTCTTCTATTTGATTGAGCCGGCTCTTTCATTCTTTGGCCCTGCATCCAAGTGCAGATTTGAGATGCCGAGAGCAAGGAGATGTAAGTCATCAATTGAGCAGGCTCCTCCTTCTGAAGAGAGACGTCTCCATTTATATGTATTGAGCCGGCTCAAGCAAAATTGGAGCCGGCTCTTTACAACCTGCATGAGATCCCGAGAGTTGAGTGTTTAAATGAGTGTGTGTGAGCCGGCTCATTGTAGAATTGGAGACTGCTCTTTCTGAAATCTGCATGAGATCCTGAGAGCAACAAAAGTGTATGCAGATTATGGTTTAGGTTAGGAGCCGTCTCTTGTTTTTATAGAGCCTGCTCTCTTAGTTTGTAGAGACTGCTCTTTCTTGAAAACATAGAGATCCCGAGAGTATGCACTTTGAAATCATTTGTGAAGCCTGCTCTGTTTTGTGTGGAGACAGCTCTTTTTCTGAATGGAGCTGGCTCTTTAGCTGCTAGAGTTACTTTAATATTTCTTCTTCTGCAGACATACCTATTTCTCTTCTGAGCAAGCAAAATCTGTCCTCTTGGAGTGGTTTTGTGAAAATATCTGCTAGTTGTTTTTCAGTATTACTAAATACAAGCTCAATGTCTCCTTTAGAGACATGATCCCTAAGAAAATGGTACCTAATTTCTATATGCTTTGTCCTTGAATGCTGAATAGGATTTTTTGAGATACATATTGCACTTGTATTATCACACATAATAGGAACATGATCAAAGTAAAGTCCAAAATCCTCAAGCTGTTGTTTAATGTAAAGCATTTGAGCGCAACAACTACCGGCTACAATATATTCAGCTTCTGCCGTTGATAGAGCTACGGAATTTTGTTTCTTGCAAGACCAAGATACTAATGATTGTCCTAAGAAATGACAAGTTCCACTAGTACTTTTTCTATCAACTTTGCATCCTCCAAAATCAGCGTCCGAGTAACCGACAAGCTCAAATGATGTATGCCTAGGATACCAAAGCCCTAAGAATGTAGTAAAACTTAAATAGCGAAAGATGCGTTTAACGGCACATAGATGAGATTCTTTAAGGCAAGATTGAAAACGAGCGCATAAGCATACACTAAACATGATGTCCGGTCTACTTGCGGTTAAGTATAAAAGACTACCAATCATACCCCTGTATTTTTTAATATCTACATTAGTGCCCTTTTCATCTTTGTCAAGTTTCAAAGATGAGCTCATTGGAGTATTGGCATGTTTGACTTCCTCCAAGCCAAATTTCTTTAGCAAATCTTTAACATACTTGGATTGGCAAACAAAAATGCCATCAAGTGTTTGTTTGATTTGCAATCCTAAGAAGAAAGTAAGTTCACCCATCATGCTCATTTCGAATTCATTTTGCATGCTAGAAGCAAATTTTTCACATAGCACACTATTGGTTGATCCAAAGATAATATCATCAACGTAAACTTGAATAACCAACAGGTTGCTATCAATGGTTTTAGTGAAAAGAGTATTGTCAATTTTTCCTCTAACAAAACTATTAGCAAGTAAGAAACCACTTAATCTTTCATACCAAGCTCTTGGAGCTTGTTTCAAACCATACAAAGCTTTTGATAATTTGTAAACATGGTTTGGATAAATGTAGCTTTCAAAGCTCGGCGGTTGTTCTACATATACTTCTTCTTCAATGAATCCATTTAAGAAAGCACTTTTTACATCCATTTGATATAACTTAAAGTTTTTATGGGATGCAAAAGCAAGGAGCATTCTTATAGCTTCAAGTCTAGCTACGGGGGCAAAGGTCTCCTCATAATCAATTCCTTCTTCTTGATTCTAGCCTTGAGCAACAAGCCTTGCCTTGTTTCTCATAATTATTCCCGATTCATCCTTTTTGTTCCTAAATACCCATTTTGTGCCAATGATAGTTTTATCTTTAGGCTTTGGAACCAAATGCCAGACTTTATTCCTTTTAAATTGGTTGAGTTCTTCTTGCATGGCCAAGAACCAAGATTCATCATTTTCGGCTTCATGAATATTTTTTGGTTCAAGTTGGGAAACAAAAGCCACATAATTGCAGATGTTGCTCGTTTGAGACCTAGTGCTTATTCCTTTAGATGGATCGCCAATGATTTGATTTATCGGATGATTAGGCACTTGCTTCCAAGCCTTATGAAGAGTGTCTTTATGAGAGAGACTTTCTTTTAGAACATCTTTGGAGCTATCTTCAAGAGAAGAACCATTTAAATTAAGATTTTCAATATTCTTTTCAATCTCAATCACATCTTCATTATCATCTAATGAACGTCTAAGAGGGGTAATGGTGATTCATCGAATACAACATGTATTGATTCCACAACCACTTGTGTTCTTTTGTTAAACACTCTAAATGCTTTGCTACGAGAAGAATATCCTAGAAAAATACCTTCATCCGATTTAGGTTTAAATTTTCCTAGATTATCTTTGTCATTTAACACGAAGCATTTACACCCAAAGACTTTAAAGTATCCAATGTTTGGCTTTCTTTTGTTCCAAAGATCATAAGGAGTCTTATTAAGGAGTTTTCTAATAATGACTCTATTTATAACATAGCATGAGGTGCTAACGGCTTCGGCCCATAGAGATCTAGGAGAATTATGTTCATTTAACATAGTCCTAGCCATTTCTTGGAGAGACCTATTTTTTCTTTCAACAACTCCATTTTGTTGAGGAGTCCTAGGAGCTGAAAGATTATGATTGTATCCATTATCATCACAAAATCTTTCCACATCTTGGTTGTCGAACTCTCTACCTCTATCACTTCTAATGGACTTAATTTTACATTCTTTTTCATTTTCAACTCTCTTACAAAATTTAGTAAAGATTGTATGAACCTCATTCTTGTGTGTAAGGAAAAATACCCAAGTGAATCTAGAGAAGTCATCCATAATGACAAATGCATAGAGTTTTCCACCAAGACTAGCAATTCTCTCCGGACCGAATAAGTCCATGTGAATTAATTCAAGTGGTCTTGAGGTCGTTATATCCTTTTTCCTTTTAAATGATGACTTGATTTGCTTGCCTATTTGGCATGCGCTACATGTTTTATCTTTAGAAAAATTACTCTTTGGGAGGCCTTTGACCAATTCATTCTTAGATAGTTTTGAAATCAAATCCATACTAGCATGACCCAACCTTCTATGCCACAACCAACTATTTTCATTTGAGGATACAAGACATTTGACATCTTGATCATGTAATTCACATAAAAGCAAAGTATATACATTACCATTTCTTAGAGCATGGAAAACTTCTACATTATCCTTTTTGACAATGCACTTGTCCGATTTAAACAAAACATCATATCCTTTATCACATAATTGGCTAATACTAAACAGATTATGCTTTAAGCCTTTAACAAGCAACACATCATCAATAGATAAGGAGGAGGAGATACCAATAGTTCCAATGCCAATGACCTTGCCTTTTGAGTTGTCGCCGAATGTGACGCTTCCTCCTTTATGAGGTTTGATGGAGCGAAATTTTGATTGATCTCCCGTCATATGCCTTGAGCATCCGCTATCAAGGAACCATTTGTCCTTAGATGAATATGGAGACTTCAAGCAAACCTACAAAAGGAATTTGAATAATCTTCTTTTGGTACCCACATTCTCTTGGGTCCATGAGAGTTAGGAAGAGGTGTATAAGTCCTTTTAATAACCCAAACTTCTTTTGTCCTACATGGCCTAATAGGACAATGATTGATCTTATGTCCTATTTTTTTACAATAGTTACAGTGTGGACTAAAAGAGGAATTTTTAACAAAGTAATTGTTCAAAGGTATTCTCTTTTTCAATAAACAAGAATCTTTGTTGTGAGGATCAAATCCAAGTCCATCCTTGGTGTAAGCATTTCTTTGCTTTCCAAGTATGAGACCCAAATTCTCTCTACCTTTTGTGAATTTAGCTAAAGTTTCAATTTGATCTTCAATTATAACTTTCAATGATTTATTTTCAGAAATTAAATCAATTGAAACCGATTCTTTAGCTAATTCTTTTTCCTTTTTCAAAGCTTCATTTTCAAGTTGAGATTTTTCAAGGTTTTGAGAGATGATATACATTTCCCTCTTGAGAGTAGCACATTTTTGAACCATTTTGCCTAATTCATCATGCAATTCTCTAAAAGCATCTAGCAAATAGTTGTGTGCATCAACCAATTCATCATAAGTAGTTTCCAAATCAAATGAGTTATGATTAGAATTTACCTCATCTTCATCGGCCATGAGACAAAGATTAACCAATTCATTTAGTTCATCGTCACTTTCGGATCCATTTGAATCATCATCCTCCCATGTAGCTTGCATGGCTTTGCCTTTCTTTTTCCTTTCTTTTTCATTTTTGTAGGCATAGCAATCGGACTTGAAGTGCCCCGGTTTTCCACAATGGAAGCAAGTAGGTGCTTTTCTTTTTCCTTGCTCATTAGACGACCCATTTCTTTTGAAGTGGTTGCTCTTTTGGAACTTCTTCATTTGAAGAATTCTTCTTACGGTTTTGGTAATGAGAGCAACTTCTTCTTCTTCTTCATTATGAGGAACTTTATCAATTGTAACTTCTTTGGTAGTAGCTTGTAGAGCTATATCCTTCTTTTGAGTTTCTTCATCTCTATCATTCATTTCTAGCTCGTAAGCCATTAATGAACCAATAAGTTCGTCAATGGGAAGTGTGTTAAGATATTTGGCTTCTTGGATGGCGGTCTTCTTAGCTTCCCAATTCTTTGGCAAAGATCTAAGGATTTTTCTTACATTGTCGGATGATGTATATTTTCTTCCAAGAGCTTTCAAGGGATTAACAATGTTAGTAAAACGAGAGTACATTTTACTAATAGTTTCTTTGTTATTCATGGTAAAAAGTTCATATTTATGGACAAGCATATTCATTTTGGATTCTTTAACATGACTAGTGCCTATATAGGTAACTTCAAGTTTATCCCAAATTTCTTTGGCCGTTTCGCAATCCGAAATTCTATTGAATTCGTCTTTGCTTAAGGCACAATAGAGATTAGTGATAGCCTTGACATTACATTGTACAAGCCTACGGTCATTGAGGGTCCATTCAATATCGGGTGTTCGAACATTTTCACCTTCTACTATCTTGGTTGGAACATGGTCTCCTTTTTCTATGGCTTTCTAAACATCTACATCTATGCCTCTTAAGAATGCTCTCATTTTGATTTTCTAATAGTTGTAGTCACTTCCATCAAACCAAGGGGGTCTATTATTAGATTGACCTTCTTGATGGAAAAGTGTATTGGCCATGATCGTTCTCTAAGATGATTAGTCTTTTTCTAGAATTTAGGCTCTGATACCAATTGTTAGTCACTAATTGACTCTAGAGGGGGGGTGAATAGAGTCAAGGAGCAATTTTTCAATTTAAAAATTATATTTCTACCAAACTGATGAATATCAGTTTATTGAAATATTCAAGCAAAATAAAGCACAAAAATAAGAGAGATAGAGATAAGAGATTGCAAACAATGACTCGGTGATTTAGCGAGGTTCGGAAACTCCTACTCCTCGGCTCAAGATCCCCCTTGAGACTTCCCAAATTCACTAGAGCTTCTCCTTAATGGTGGAGAGTAAACCTTCACTTTTGAAACAAGATCTTGCTTCTCTTCTTTGCTAGGAGAACACCCTTCTCCTAGGCTTTCTTTTGGGTTACACCAACCCTTTACAATAGCTTTGAAATTTGAAGAAACAAGTGTACAAGAATCTCTCACAGATAGATTACAGAGTTTAGCTCACAACTATAGAAAAGATGAATATACGTGAAGCTCAGAATTACTACAGTGATATGAAATAACAGAGAGGGAATGAAAGCTCAGATAACTCCTCTTTTGCTTTTCAAGGAATGATAGAATGTTCTATGTTAAAAAAAAGTGTTTTAGTTTGAAGACCAACCTCAGTATTTATAGAATCAACAGAGTTCAATATAGCTGTTAGAGGTTGTTGAGAACATTTAATGAAAATGTTTACGTTACAGTTCAAAACCCTAAAGAGAGCCGTCTCTTGAAAACCAAAGAGCCTACTCTTTGTTCATTTTCCTTGGAAAGAGCCTGCTCAATAAAAACGTGAGCCTGCTCTTTATTTTGAAGATCCATTTTCGTAGCTTTCTTGAAACAAAAAGAGCCCTCTCTTTCTTTTGATTGAGCCCTCTCTTTTTCTTAAATATTTCTTAAGGACTCACTGGAGTTAAAGAAAAGAGCCTTCTCAGAGCTCACTGGAATAAGAGAAAAGTGCCTTCTCTTTCTTTTATGGAGCCTTCTCCATCTCACATTATGATACTTAATATGAAATCATTTAAATCCTGTGAATATGATCATGAGCTGATTTTATTTTTTTTTGAGAAATAAAATGGGAATGCAATGCATGGATTGAATTTTGAGCTTCAAATATCTTCAAATTAACTTTGACATTAAATCTTAAGCTCTCACCATCTAATCTACCCTTTTCTTCAATCTTGACCATGATCGGTTAGCCTTTGATGGAGAACTTGAATAATCTTTGAATTCTTGCAACTTCAATGCTTCCTTGAATCCATTGCTTGAGTACTTGGAATGCTTCTGGCTCATTATTGAAGATTGAATTAATTGATCAACTATATAGCACTCAAGGAAAATATTAGTACATAAACATCATTAATGGTTTGTAATCATCAAAATATAAGATTGACCTTTAGATTAAATCCTTAGGCCAACAGGAATGTAGCTGAAAAAACACCAAGAAACTCATAAGTACGGCGAAACATTAAGACTTGGCAAGGAAAACAGCCAGAACACTTGGTATGAAGAGAGGTTAAGTATTCTATACCTAATTTCCTGAACTTGCGCGGGATGGGGAGCGTAATTGATTGGGGCATGAACCATTTTCCTTTAACTATAACCATCCTTTCTTTCCACTTTTTCTCAGATGAAGGAAGGTTCGTGCATATACTCTAATGAAGGGGAGAGGTAAAAAAGAAGCGACCAGGCTCGGTCCCATGCTTAGATATATTATAAATAAGCAGAGGGTCGGCAAAGGTCAAATCCAGAGCCTCTAATTTTCGGCGCACCAACAGTGCCGAAAGGATGCGAAAGAAATTAGGATTTACCTAAAGGGGGCAAGACCTAACTTGTTGAAAACTAAATGATAGAAGGGGTGAAGAGGGAACCGGAGGGTGCTAAGATACCCGACCGAAAGAAGTAACTCACTCTCTTCAATTCCCTCGCTGGAGGTAAAATTGGCACCCTCGGGATATTCTACAATTTCTACTCCCTCAGGAATATCAAATTCTTCCATTACCGAATCAACAGAGAACTTGATGCGGCGAATAGGGATGATTGCTTTCCTCTCTTCATGAGTAAGAACATTATCAGAGCTTGAGGTGGATGTCTCGGCTGGAAGGGGGGAAGTACCTAATTGATTCAACGAAAGACGATCTGTAGAAACCCTAGGAGGGGGAACCCTAATGCGAACGGGGGAAGATGAAGGTGTAGATTTAGAATCCCCAATGTCTATACGTTCGGGAGTAGATAAAGTACTCATAATGAAAGATTGAAGAGAAAGATGTGGAAAAAAACTAACCTGACAAGGCGATGGAATGAAGAACGCAAGAGTGCAGCTAGGGCCAATGTAACTCTTGCAGAATCTTGTACGACGGAGTAATAATGAAAGTCCTCGAACCGTCTCTGAAGCAAAGTAAAAAACCGGTTCCAATTCCCTCTTTAATGGGAGCCGTCACTCAATTAAAAATGAAATTTGGGGCAAAGTGTGGAGGGAAAAAAACTCCCTCCAATAAGAAGCGTACACGTCATCACTACACATATCTACATTCCAAGGACATATGAGGCCCGTCATGCTCAAGCCCAAATTGAGTGTTTTTTTAGCCCAAGACCATTGTTATTTGTCTTCCAACCTCCATCAAGGCCGAATCAAGAGGTCATCAGCCCAACTTGTTAATATTTAACATCCGGTCCGTTATTCAAGCCCAGCCGGATCAAAGTATGTTCAGCCCAGTTATTCAAGAATGCACAAGTCCTACCAGTTGAAGGATTTACCATAGAAGGAAAATTCTGAGATAGGAAGTTCTGTACAAGGCAAGTTCTATGTATGAAAAATTAGACAATGGAAAGAACTCTATTAGTAAAAAATGTTTATATAGAAAGAATTGGAGGACAAACAACGCGAGTCCTACCATAATTTTACAATCTTTTGTATATAAATAGAGGCTTAGACCTCCAATAAAGGAATCAAGCAATTCTACGCTTCGACATATATTGTTCTTGTTTATTTTTACTATTGATTGAGTGAGTTGTTTTATTTTTCTTAATCATTATTGGTTGAGCGAAATTTTGCACCTACAGTGGGGATTTGGGATTTTTATCTCAAATTGAGGTAGGGGATGTTTTAGGGTTATATTAATATTGTATTGATCATTATATGAGCATATACAACTTGTGAGCATGCTTTGTTCAAGTTATAGAATTTAATTTAATTATTTTCTTTGTTTAAGATTTAATTCTCATGATGCTAGGTAACTTAGAATTAAATTGTGGCATGATAGAAATTTAGGCCTTGGTATGGTGGTTGATATATATTAAATTGGGGTTATTTGAATAAGAATTGGAAATTTTATTTAATATTTATCTTTTGTGAAAATTTAATTGACCTAGTTGTATCAAGCATGGAATCAACTTGTAATTGATATTAAAGTAGGCTTTGGTGAGTTCTTTAACATATATTAAATTGAGGATATTTGGATATGTTTGAAAATCTAGAAAAAAAAATTAATTAATGAGCTTAATTAATTTTATTTTAAATGTGTTGGTCACTTAAATTGATATGGGAGGTAATAGGTTATTAATCCCTTGAGACGTAATCCGTTTAATCACCTTGTGAGCATATTACAAATTTGATGTAAAATTAGTACTTGAGATATCTTGAAATGGTAATTGGACTTAGCATGATATAGAATATCATTGACTTGCATAGCTTGTTTAGATATATCTTGTGTGGGTGTATAACTTGTTAGAATATTACAATTGTTTACTTTGGAAGTTAGTTACTAAATTGGGACTTATTTAGTACTTGTGGCTTAGTGTGGTAATGTGGTTCAATTGTTGTAAAATATTCTTGTTTTGGTGTATAAATTACATATTGGAGGCTTGACATGTCATATGCTATCTAGACTTGAATTCTAGGATATGGTTTGTGTGGATTCAACCTTATTTGTGCATGGAAGATGGCTTTATGCATTAGTGGATTTGGTATAAGTTTGGTCAACTTATTGATTTTTATATAAGTTTTGGACTTATTGATTTTGGAAAGCTTGTAAGGACATATTTCACGTGATGGCTAGGGTTTGGCTCTAATATGGAGACAAGAGTCTTCTAAGTCATAAGTGCGCACTAGGTAGTACCTTGTGGGTCGTAATTGCCCGGAATAACTTATGCATGTGCGCACTAGGTAGTGTCTTGTGGGTCGTAATTACCCGGAAACACTTGCTTGGTCTAGTGACCACATGTCCTAGTTTTTCTACTTTGATTTCGCATTCAATTTCAAGTTGTTAATCATGGATTACTTGTAGCTTGAGAATTAATGTTTGCTTTGGATATTTGAATCTTACTTAGTATACTTGAAACTGTATACTTGTTTTGTGCATTTAGATCTCATATAGTGTACTTGAACTTGTATGCTTGCTCTGTGAGTTTAGATTTCATTTAGTATGCTTGTGCCATGTATACTTGTTTTAGGCGTATCTCTTTTAGCTTAGTATACTTGTGTTCGTATACTTGATTTACGAGATTTTCATATAAAATGTATACTTGTGTAAATATGCTTAGACATTGCATGACTTGTCTTAATGTGGTTTAGTATACTTGAAAATGTATGCTTGTATGTTGTATAACGTGTTTAATATTGTTTAGTATACTTGAGCATGTATACTTGTATGCCGTTGTTCACTTTAAATTGCATGAGTAGCTTAGGATGCTCCCTGAGTCTCATTTTGATATAGACGTTAGGTGGCATGAGCCCCTTTGACATGTTTCACCTTAAGGTGATATAATTGTAAAATGCTAGGTCGATGCATGCTTATCTCCTACGAGTAGCTTTATGTTACTCACCCACATAGTGGGGACATTTTTCAGGTACTGGGATCAAGATTTGGGATTCACATCATGCTAGGATGATTTGTAGACTTGAAGTTCTCATTTCATGTAAATGTTGGCTTGAAATGCCATTTATAGCTTTATATGTCAAAATGTGTAAATTTGATTCTATTTTTGTAATGTGAACATAAGTACACTCTTTATAATGTATTTGACATGTATGAGATGAGGCCATAAGCCAATGACATCTAATTTGTATCCTATATAACTTTTAACTTCATGAAATATTATGAAAATATTGAAAAACGCCAAGTCATTGTCTCACCATGGTTGCATCGGGTGTGGGAATTCCGTTTTCATTCTTTCATAGGGTCTTATAAATCATGTTTGATGTGTGGCCAAGGGTCAAACGGTCATTTGACCCCGTTTTGTATTTTTGGATTCCGAGTTTTCATTCTAAGTTCCATTTTTGCCTTTTTGCCCGTTGGGGGGTTGGATTTTGTATCGGTGGTATTTTTAAGTCGTGGACTATTGTAGCACGTCCAAATAGGTAAGTTACGTTTGTGTGCATGGTCGTTTTCGGGCAAAACCTTATCGTTTGTGTTTTGAGCTTCCTATGGACTCATTTTGAAGTTTTTTGCATAATCTGATTTTAGGGCACTTTGGGGTTTTCCTTCGGGAAATAAATTCTGTTCTTGATATGGTCACTTAGAAAACGTGATTTTAGGGGGGGTTTCATCTTTGTGTTTTTCCAGAAAATATCGTCTTGGTACCAGAAATCCCGTGCAAAGTTCGGTTTTTCTGCTATGCTATAGCAGCTCTTTTTCAACTTCTTGCCCTTTTCTGATCTAGGGGCATTTTGGGTACTTCATAGTGTTTCTTTTTTGTTTTCGTCCATGTTTTGGGTAGAAAACATGATTTTAGGAGGGGTTTCTTCTTCGTATTTTTACAAAAAAAAATCATCTTGATGCTGAAAACAACTCGCAGATCTGGAAAATCTGGTCGTTCCAGGTTTTTCAGGAAAAAAGTTCTGATCTAAGGGGGCATTTCGGGTATTTCACTTGAAAAATAAAAACTTCTCTTGACATGGTCATGTAGAAAACATGATTTTGGGGTGGCGGGGGGTTTCTTCACAAGTTTTTGCCAAAAAATGTCATTTAAGCCCTCAAAATCCCATTTGAATTCGGAAAATGTGTGCAGGCCCTGCTCATACTTGAAACCCAGAAAGTCTAATTTTTTGAAACTTTGAGGCTTCATATCTTCATCATCCGGACTCCAAATCAAGTGATTTTTGAGTCTAAGTTTATTAGTTTTTGCTGGTCTATATAACGGTATGCACGGTTGCATCAAATTATATCTGAAAAGACTATTTTACCCCTTGTAAAGTACCCTTGCCGCACTGATTTTAAACCCAAAAGTTGGTTTTTATGAAACTTTGACGTTTCATATCTTCTTCGTCCGGACTCCGAATCAAGTGATTCTTGAATCTAGATTCATTAATTTTTCCTGGTCTATCTAACGGTATGCTCAATTGCATCTAGTTTAGTCTGAAAGGACCATTTCAACCCATGTAAAGTACCCTTGCCGCATTGATTTCAAACCCAAAAGTTTGATTTTATGAAACTTTGGAGTTTCATATTTTCTTCATCCGGACTCCGAATCAAGTAATTCTTGAGTCCATCTTGATTAGTTTTTCGTTGTCCTTCCAGCGGTGTGCTCGGTGGCACCTGAGTCCACAGTTTTTAGAAATGACTATTTTGCCCCTGGGGCTTATTTGTTATATTTTTGGTCTTTTGCTTCCGCGTCAGTTCTCATTGAGTTCCACGACCTCTTAAAATGTCATTTTGACTTCTTAGAGTCTTGTTTTCTGTTTTTGCTTCCGCATATCGGATCCGTTATCGGGTCAATATTCGGTTCATCACAGGACACGCTAGCCTAAAAACCAGGGTTGTCACAATAAACACCTAAAAAGGGTAATAACATGAAATTAGTTTAAAACAGGAAAGTAAGATAAATAAAGGTCCTAGAATACTCGAGCTTAAGGGGTTTAAATTCGCACTTTTCAGCGCTCATCAGTTACCATAAACTAACAATCCTTGTGATTCGACAAAGCCTTATAATAGCCATTTTCTACATTGATATATGTGCTATTGCAAGTGGTAATTTTAAGTGATAACAATTTATTGCCATCAACTTTTGGTGCCGTTGCCGGGGATTGCATACGGTTTTGTAATCAAAGTTTAAAAATTACTTTGTTTGATTATACATATTTTCTTATTTTGGTGTGTTTTATGTTTTTAGTGTGTTTTTGTGTTACTAGGAACGAAAGACTTTCAAGGTGATCTGATTCAAAATTTTGAAGTCGTAAGGACTCTGGGTAAGTTTTTGAAGCTTCTATCTTATTTATTGGTTGGCCCTTGTCGAGGCTTCTGTAATTATTTATTTTGTTCAGAGCATAGGTCCTTGTCTTGGCCATTTAAATCTATTTTTCATTATTGTTGAATTGAGGAGAAAATGATCAATGTATGTGGATGTATTGGTGAAGGGTTGTTCTAATTGTTGTGTTTGATAGTTGATGGTAAGTCATAGGTCATCGTCTCTACCACATCTTAAGAAACCAATTGATATTGCTTTACTCGAAAGGACTCTTAGGCAATAGAGAAGGAACTTAGGGATCCCGAAACTATAAGAGAACTTGAAATTGAAGTAGACAACATGGCTGATGAACAAGCTAATCTCGAAAATCCTCGAGTTGAAAATCCTAGAGTTGAAAATGAAAATGTAGCCCTAATGACTCTTAGGGATAACTTTGTACCCTCTACATATACGTCTCCATCATGCATTGTCATGCCCAATGTTGAGGCTCATCATTATGATAACAAATCTACCACAATCCAAATGCTTCCAACTTATCATGGGTTTGATAATGAAGACCCTTATAAACATCTTGATGAGTTCTTGGAAATCTGTTCCACCACCAAGATGAGGTACTTCCCCCAAGATGCACTTCATATGCTTCTCTTCCTATTCTTTTTGAAAGATAGAACAAAAAATTGGTTGAACTCTCTTGTTACAAATTCTATCACTTCGTGGGTTCAATTGTAACAAAAATTTCTTAAAACCTACTATCCTGTAAGTAAAACCAACCAAATGCATCGATCCATTCTTAGTTTTTCCCAAATCGATGGGGAAATATTTTATGAGACGTGGGAAAGACTTCAAGATTTTCTGAGGAAGTATCCGCACCACCAAATTCCAAAGTGGCAATTGGTGCAAGTCTTATATGATGGTTTAACAGAACCATATAGACAATTAATTGATTCTTCATGTAGGGGCATGTTCATGTCCAAAAATCCAGATGATGCATAGACTCTACTTAAGAACATAAGCGAAAATTCTATACAACATAGTTCTCGTAGAGCTTCTACTTCTAATGTTGAGAAACCCTCAAATCCGTGCCAACCACAGACTCTTAGGGAAGAATTCTCTCAAGTGGATGCCATAGCCCACAAAGTTTTTCAGCTTGTGGCGCTACATCTCTTATCTTCTCAGAATTCTTCTTCTAGTGGTATGTGTGCACATTGCACAAACACTTTTTATAATGCAGAAGATTGCCCCACATCGGAGCAATTTTTGGAGGTATTCCAGAACAGGCCAATACCATGTTCTCTCGCCCTGGAAATAATCCTTATTCCAATACATACAATCCGGGTTGGAGAGATTATCCAAATTTCTTGTGGAGGCAACAAGCCCCACAAAATTCATCATTTCAAGGTCATGGGCAATCAAGTCAGTCTAATTCTCAGCCCATTAATCGGCCATTTCAAGCTTTTTCAAGCTACCGTCCAGCTTCCTATAACGCGAGCTCTTTTAATCAAAATCCTGCTCCTCCTCACCTATCCCAATTGGGTGA
Organism: Cornus florida; assembly: GCF_030987335.1. Lineage (NCBI taxonomy): Eukaryota > Viridiplantae > Streptophyta > Magnoliopsida > Cornales > Cornaceae > Cornus > Cornus florida. The sequence continues at coordinate 49,785,039 of NW_026775577.1, read as the reverse complement.
GATATTAAACTCCAATAAGTAGATAATTGCTGCCATTAGTGGTATGCAATCAACTGTGCAATTGGTTAATATTCATTCCCAATCAATAGCCAACATTGAAACCCAACTGCGACAATTGGTTACTTTTGTGAATCAGTTTCACAAGAGGACACAAGAAAACTTCCAGCTCAACTTGTAATAAACCTGAAAGGGCAATATATGATTGATAAAATCACCCCTTCGAGTGGATCAAATCTTGAGCAAGTCCAAGCAATCACCATACTTCGAAGTGGAAGAATTGTGGACAATAAGGTTGATGAAAAAACTAAAATTCTTGCTCCCATGGATTTAAGTTTTTCATCCAAAAATCTGAAAGTTAGTCAAGAAATTCCAAATCCGCTAACCCCAAATGTTGAGACATCTTATCAGCCCAAGGCTCCTTTTCCTCAACACCTTAAAAAGTTTACACATTTTGGAAACAAGGGCGATAAAATTCAAGAAATATTTGAAGTCTTTAACCAAGTAAAGATCAACATTCCTCTCCTTGATGCCATTAAGCAAATTCCATCGTATGCTAAATTTCTCAAGGATTTGTGTACACAAAAACACAGTTCTAAGAGCAATATTTTTAAGAAGGTAAGGTTGATTGAGCAAGTAAGTGTTATCATTCAGCATAATACACCTCCGAAGTTTAAGAATCCGGGTGTCCCGACAATCGTGTGTCACTGGAGACAACAAGATAGAAAAGACCCTACTTAACTTAGGAGCGAGTGTAAATCTGATTCCCTACTCAGTTTACTTGCAACTTGGTTTAGGAGAACTCAAACCCACTTCGGTTGTCTTGCAACTTACGAATAGATCCATAAAATAACCTCGTGGTATCATTGAGGATGTACACATCAAGGTAGACAACATCTACTCTCCGGTAGATTTTTTGGTTCTAAATACTGAACCGGTCCATAATCCAAAGAAACATATTCCCGTGATCCTTGGTCAACCTTTCTTAGCCGCGGCTAATGCTTCCATTAATTGCCAAACCAGGGTGATGGATATTTCTTTTGGAAATATGAAGGTGAAGCTCAACATCTTTAGTGTTTCTCAACATCCTCCAGAGGAATATAAGTGCTTCGCTCTTAACATCATAGATAAAATGGTTGAAGAATCTCTCCCATTCATTCTAGGTCAAGATCCTCTTGAAACTTGCTTGGCTCATTTTGACTTTGAAAATTACGATATTGATCAATCCATTCGTGAAGTCAACTCTTTGTTTGATGCCAATGCAATCTCAGACTTTCCTTCCTAGAAAGTTCTAAAAGAACCTCTTCCATTAATTTCCAGCACTCCTCCCGTCCCTTCGCTGAAATCTCCACCTCAACTTGAGTTAAAGCCACTCCAGGCTAATCTCAAGTATGTATTTCTTGGTACGATCAAAACTCTTTCAGTCATTATTGCGTTAGATCTTTCCAAAGACCAATAAGACAACCTTTTAGTGGTGCTACAAGAGCACAAAAAAGTTATTGGTTAGTTGGTGGCTAATTTAAAATCCTTATAATAGCCCTTTTTCTACATTGATATATGTGTTATTACAAGTGGTAATTTTAAGTGGTAACAATGTATTGCCATCATTACTCATGAAGGGACTTCAAAAGTGAAGTTATCCAAAATTCAGATGCTTTCTCATAATTTTGGGAACATCGTGATGAAAGAAGATGTATCCTTTTTTTATTTTTATTCTAGTCTTCTTGAAATAATTTCTGAACTACGTCACTTAGGCAAAAGGGTTAGTGATAAGAAAATCTATTGGAAAATCTTAAGGTCTTTAACTAAAAGATTTCCAATAAGGGTAGAAACTATCACTAAACATTGGGATTTGTCTATCTCTAAAGTAGATAAGGTTATAGGTTCATTAAAAACTTTTGAGATGCAGAATTTTAATTAAATCAGAAGGAGAAGAATCTTGTTTTAAAATCAACACAAGTTGAGAATTTTATCGATGACAACTCTGATGATGATTTTGCTTTTCTGTTAAGGAAATTTAATTAGATATTGCAAAGACAACAGAGAAGAAGGAATGACAACATGGACAATCCTCAAAATTTTAACAAGTTGTCAAAATTTAGGTCTAATGAAAAGAAAGTAGAATAATCAAAAGAAACTGAATTCACTTGTTGGAATTGTGGTGGCAAAGGTCATGCATCCAATGTTTATCCTAGTCCAAAGAAAGAGCAAAAGAATAGGAATAAAGGAAAAGCAACTAAAGTTTCTATTTCTAAAAATTCAGCTTTAAGTGATAATGATTCTCATCATGATGATTCTAATGTTTTTCTTATGTCGCTTTTCTTGAGGTCCTCATATTGTTACTTTATCTGACTCTAATATTTCAGATAATAAAGATAATGAAGTTAATGATGAACAGGTCAAAGAGGATGAAAAGAGCGATGAAAGATTGAAGAAGATGGTTGAAGAAACCATTGAAGTTAAACAAGCTATCAAGAAGTTGGCGAAGGAACTTATCCAAGCAAAAAAAGGAGAATGAAGATCTAAGGAAAGAGATTAATGAAGGAAAAAGAAAAACTTTTGAAAGCAATTCTATCATCACTGAACTAAACGATAAGATCATCATTTTTGAAGAGAAGGTAAGTAGTGCTAACTCTTAGAAATAATATCATATTCTTAGAATTAAAGATCTTCAAACTAATTTGAAAGTTGCACAATATAAACTGAGAGGGTTTACTTCAAGTCAAAGCAATTTGAATAAGAAATTTGAATAAGAGAATTAACATGGGTAAGGATGTGAATAATAAAACTGGGTTGGGATATGAAAAAAGGCTCATATAGTAATCAAGGTAAAACAACATTTGTTAAACTTGCTAATGTTTGTATGCCTGAAGCATTGCATTCTAATACGTCTTATGTGCCTAAATTGTTGTATTACACCTTTTGTGGTATGAATGGATATAAGTATCACTCATGTTTTCAAAGACAAAAGAAAGATTTTTCTAAAATTCATTCTCATGATGATTATGTTAAGAAGAATGTGAATTCTAAGAAGAAAAAGAATTTTGTGTTACCTAAGTCTTCTAGAGAAGAGAACTTGCCTAAGAAAGAGGTAACTTATGAAATAAATTTCAAAGAAGTGAGATTGAAAACTATATGAATCAGAAAAGAAGATCTGATCAAGTATGTGCTTGTTGAGTCCGTGGAACTAGTTTCCAAAGGGACTTTACCTTCAAATTGAGTTCTAAGATATTCAGTGATCATGGTTTATGCTTAAATGAAAATTTTGTTGCCATTGGATCACTTGTTAGAGTTTAGTTAGGGTTTCTAATCATATTCTTCATGATATATGTGTGAAAATTCTTTCAGATTGAATTTTTGATCTATCTTTGAATGCAAATTGTGACACATGATTTTTTTTTAATTATAAAAATAAATTCTTGATTTGTAATCTATACAGTGAAAAAGGATTTGCATTGATTAGGAGATTTTTATATTTGAATCTCTTAAGTTCATAATTTTTGTGCACTAGTCAATATCTGAGAAATTTGATTGAAAATCTTTGAATTGTTGACTGGGGTATATTATTCACAAAAGTTATAAAAGTTTGTCTGAAGAAAAAAATATAGGAGCTTAAAATGCAAAAAAAAAATAAATAAAAATATTTAACATAAAAAGAAAAGAAAAAATTTGAAAAATTGTTGAATTCTTTGTTTAGGAAAAGGCTACCTATTGAGACTTGATCAAAAGCACCCATTAGACTTTGAAGAGGAGATAAATAAGTAAGAAGAAAGGTGGAGACAAGTTGAATTGGGGAATTATTGTCTGCTCTTTAGAGTGAAAGCCACCTTGCTTAGAAAAATTGCTCATAGATAATCTTATCTTGATGTTTTTCGATCGATATGGTTTGGACAATGATTTATTGAGAATTGGTGAGATGGATTTCACACACACACTTAAACTTACTAGCTTAATTTCTAAATGTTTCATTAAAATTTGCAAGTTAAAATTCGTGTTGTGATTATTTATTGAGAATTGAAATTAATTGAATATTCTGTAGAGTTGAATTTTTGCGTTCATGGATATCTCTGAAATTTTCTAAAAATTTGGATCATATGAACTTGAAAATTTTTGATTGATCCTTAATTTTTTTAATAAATAAATAAAAATTCAAAAACTATGAAAAATTCAAAAATATTTTTTTGATCTTAGTTTGTAGATTTTATTTGTTTTGAGCATTGATCATTAAGTAAAAGAAAATTGTTTTTCTGAAAAAATTTCAAGTCTTAAAATTGCATTCTGCAATGTTCCTACCGGTTCAAAGAGCACCTATCGGTTCAAAAGTGCACAATGCACAAGCCAACCTTTTTGGTAATTGGCTACCAATACCCAGGATTAGGTACCGGTTCATATATGGTCACCGTTTTACAAAACCACACTGCCTATTGGGAATCGGTTCCCAATCTGGCTACCGGTTCCTGGCAGCGCGATTTGGCTTTTAAAAGCTTCATTCCTTGTTTTTGTTGGGCATTGATACATACACTCATATTCTCTCTCTATATAGTTCTCTCACTCTATATTACTCCATTCATATATACATCATATAAATCATCTCATAAAGCTTCAAAGTTGTATATTTCTCATCATAATATTGCAAATACATCCTTGACATTGGATTGGAAGATTGAAGATTGAGATTTGAAGAAAAATTGTGGAGTTTGGGTTTGAAAAATTCTTCGAGGATTTGGTTAAGAATTTGTTCGAGATCCTCGAGATTGAGATTTAAGACTTTGGGTTGATTGTTTGAAGACTTGTGCTTGGCTTGTTGAGTTGATTTTTGGGTTTTAAAGAATCAAACAAGTTCTTCCCAAGAACAAGCCTTAAAGCACACACCAAGTCTTCGTGAAAATTATTAAGTGAAGTTCGGGACTTCAAACCAAAAATTTTCGAACATTAAATGGCTCCAAGATTGTCCAAGAAGGCCCAAAGAAAAAGGAATTGCAAGTCCTCCACCTCCCAAGAAAGTAAGAACTACAATTTCAATCAGTGAACCACAAGAGGGTTCAAATGCTCCAAGGGATGAACCAACTTCTTCTATGAGTTCTAACGCACCTTCAACTGAGGTACTAGCTGGGTATCCTTTAGTTTCTGACATTAGGAAGGTAGAGTTCGCTAGAGACACTTCTACAATGAGCATGCTTGGAAAGTGTACAACAAACTGTATAATGGCGGTCCGATAAAATCGGAGAGGAATGTTAATTTGAAGAAGCTAAGAGATAATCCGGGTAAAAAGCTTGTTGACTACATCGAGAAGAACAACTGGCTTTTCTTCACGAAGATGGAGCGTACCTACAGCCCAGACATGGTACATTATTTCTATTCGAATATCCGAAAAGTTTCAGATTCTGGATATTTAAAGGGATCTCTTTTTGGCAATGACTATGTGGTTGATGAAGATGTCCTCAGTAGAGTCTTAGGTGTTCCAAAGAGGGTAAGCAACACAGGGTATTATCTTCCACTTGATCATTCCAAGCTTAAATGGGAAGAAATTTATGATACTTTATGTGTTCCTACAGGGGTACAGCTGTTACTTCATCTTTTCAAAGATCACTCAGATTTTTCTGTCTAAACGAAATTTGACGACAGAAGATGCGAATCTACTTACTCACTATTTCTACAGCATCAGAAGGTCATGCTTGATGCTATTTCTAATTTACATGCTAAGGTTAGATTAATTCGAGAGTAGAGGATGGGTAGTACTTTAGAGGATGTTTACAGACCAGCCCCTCCAGAGCCGTCACTTGATGCTGAGGATAAGAGAGATGAGAATGATGCGACAGATGATGATGTTGATGATGGTAGTGATAGTGATAGTGATGGTGGTGGTGATGATGATAATAATAACTACTACTGTTCCATTTGCTGGAGATATTGATGCTTGATTTTATGTTCATATCATACATGCATCATATTTTGTTCAGTTTTTACATTGTCATGACTTGATATTTTTGAATATTATCTTTTGATTTTTGACATGTAATAAACTGTTTACTGTTTCTCTTTTAGTTCTTTTTCTACTCTAATAACCCGTTAATTGCTTTGTCAATTTTGTTCTAAAAAGGGAGAGAACAATGATTAATTTAAAGGGGGGAAAATACTAAAAAACTGGATACTTTATTCAAGGGGAGTTTTTAACTTATTTTATTAAACTTTCACTGGTAGTTTTTGCTTGATCCATGTGCAGGAATTCAGGTGAAATTTTGTCCAAAAGATAAAGAGAACAGAGAAAAGAAAAATTATATGTTTCCTTAAACAAAATTGTAATTTACTTTTCTGTTTGGGTAGATTGCTTACTTGTTTTTAGGGTTTTGTCACGAAATTGCCAAAGGGGAAGATTGTGAGATATTAATTTATAATTGGCAATATTCGATGTCAAAATAAGTCCTAGTCGAGTTGTAATTCAAGTTACCATATCAAGATCAATATTGACTGCGGAATTGGAAGGTTGTTCAAAAGAAGAATATTGAGATCATTGAAAAAGGAAAGAACAACTTTTAAGAAGTCATTTCCCACTTATGACACAATACCTACAAGGTATATTTTCTAAGTTACCAAAATATAGAATTTCCAAGTTATATTTGGATTCCGTTAAGTGGGAATCGATACCACATTTGGGAACCGGTTCAAGAAGCTGAGATTCGAAGATTTTCATTCTGTCCTTTGGGAACTAGTTCCACATCTTGCTACCGGTACCACTGTTGTTTCAGTTTTAGGAAACTTTGTCCTAATCAGTTTTGAACTTCCTATTTGGTTTAAAATGTTACCAAAAGTCCTATGCACAAAATTTCCTTTGTTTTTAGAATGATTAGGACTTTGAAAATTCTATATAAACCCTGATACACATTTAGGTTTATTCATGACTAACACTACAACTTCATTAATCATAAAAGCTTTAAGAAGATTATTTTTCCAGAAAATCAAAGAGATTTATCTGCCAGTCTTTCTAGAACACACACATAAACACATAGTGAGTTTAGAGTTGTGTTGTTCAAATCATGATCATGATCATACAGTTGCATCTACATCGATCAGAGAAAATCAGATCTACTTCTACATCGAATTCAGATATTGAAGAACAGAAGTAAAAACGATCACACATTAAAAGGATCAAAGCATTCGAGGAATGTTGTTTGATCTACCTGCTACTCTTCTACAAAGATCAAGTATAAGCATGAGGTCAAGTTGCTGTTGGACGGGATCGAAGTCGCAAAGCCAAAGGATTGTCAGCAATTGGTATTTGGTAGAACGATAGGGTGTGAGTTAGAGTCAAAGTTCAGTGTACTTTGTTTTAAATATAGTGAATCGATTTACTTTGGACTGCACAGTCCACGAGGCTTTTCCCGCACAAACAGTTAATGTATTTTATGAATTAGGGTTTCCTCGCTAAAACTCCTGGTGTCATCTCAAACTCATTTATTTTATCTTACATAAGATTAATTGTTTAATTACTAAAATAAATAAAGTTGGAAAGATATAAATTTGTTTCTAAAAATACAAAACTTTCTAAATATTTCGATACGTACAACTCACATAAAATACGTGCACACATCAGCTATCTTGGTCCTTGGAGGCCAGATTTTGAAATAAGAAAGGTGTCCTTAGTCTTATCCATTTTAGAGGAAATTTCTAGTCAATTTGATGCATGTTGCATGGCGAAATTTCTAAAATTCTTATTACTTTTTTTCATTCCTTTCGTGTGATTTTTTACTCCCCCTAAAGATATAATAAATTCATTTTCCATCTCCAGAAAAATGAAAGAGAAAGAAAAAGACTCCTAAATCTTTCTCGTGGTTCTCTGATGGTATTCATCCAGTTGATTTTTTTGAAGCTATCTTCTTTTCTATCAAATATTTAAAAGCTCTAAATGGTCAATGCTATCACATTTCACTTGGTCTCAATTACGGATCATTATCATTAAACTCATCTCAAAAATAAAAGAAGCATAAAAATGGAAGATTGATTTGGTTGGATTATGGTCCAGTCATCACCTTAGTTTTAGTAAATTCTTAAATGCTGATATTTATCAGATTCTTGATCTTTATTTGGCAAATTACAGGTGATAAATTAAAAAAAAAAAAATGGTTGTCAAAATAAATCATTTTAAGTTTGACTAACTACTAATATTCAACTAATTCAGTCACCAAGAACTTTTACATTATTTTCAATAAACATTAAAATTTATACTAATTCAATCATACTAATGTAAAATAAAACAAATTAATACCCAAAAAAAGAAATTTATAATATATTAAAAACAATTTACACCTCATTCGGAAAAACTTCTTCAGTAACCACTGAATTCCAGCATACGGTGACGACGGGCCGACGGCCCGAGTAAATCTTAGTGTGATAAAAACATTAATTTGTCTCCCAATCCTATGTATATTAAGTAATACATTTCTATTAATAGGAAATTCTATATAATATGATAATTTTAAATTTTCTTGTAATTGTTCTGCTACTTGTGAAACTTAATTTTTAAATTTTGAAATAAAATATACATATGTTATAGAAGCCAGCTTGAATTCAATATTCTACTGTCAGTTTCAATACGTGCAATTATATTTGTTTTTAAATTTGCCATTAAAATATTATTATTATTAATTTCGGCGTGACGCTGATTGATAAAATTTATGTTTTCTATCATATTTGCATCTATCATCTTTTCGTATTAGATAATATGTTATCTTCTTGGTCTTCCACCATCTCAATTACTTCATTCAATTGTTGAAGTTCATATTGAAGTGATGTAGACTCTGCTCGTGCTCTCTCAACATCGCCTATCATGTGATTCTCCATTTTGCCTGTCAAAAGTCACATTAGCAAAACCATTAAAAGAATGCAAATCATCCTATTTCATATACTAAAACCCCAATAAATATTCAGAAACATGTAAAATACTAGGTTCTTTGCAAATCAGCAAATGAATTAAAAAAAAAAAAAAAAAAAAATCTGAAACAGAAAATTAATTATATAAACTGAACAAGCAAATATGAGAACTTCAAATGCAACTATTTCAACCATATATGAACTGAACAAGAAATATGAGAAAAGACATATTGGTGATCAAATCAAGGCTACAATGTCGCCTTGCTGAATGGTACCGGATTGGTGATGTTGGCTGAGACATATATAGTCTAGGGCTTCTAGACTACTGGTGTCTTAGTTTAAATGTTTGGGCTGGGTGTACGTCTGGCCCATGCTAACTGTCTGCCCTTGTCGGGCCTCCTTTGTAATTCGACATATATGAACATGAGTTTTCATGGGTGTTATGTTATTAGAAGTTAATGTCTGTTTTATAAATTATTTATAAGAAATATTTACATGAGGTCATTTTATTATAGGAGTATAAAAATGGAACTCGGATGGTGGATCTGATTTTTTTTGTCTGATTTGATCTAATTTGGAGAATTTCAAGAGTGCTTTTTGGTTCTTGACAATTATCATAGACCAATTTTTTTAGTATACGTTTGATCATAATTGACTGATGCATATTATCAAAATCAATGGTATCAATACGAGTAAATAAGCTTTTGTAATCAATTTACCCTGGCCGTGTTGTCACCGCACTACCTTGTTGATATATATTTATATATAGACTTACAGCATTTTTTTAGCGGTAATGATAAATAAATAAAAGACGTCTCATTAAAACTTTTTTTCGCCTTTGTCTTTTCTATCAATAGGTCCTATGCCCTCCCTAAGAGCATATATATATATATATACATATACATATACATATACATGTACACTCCATGTATAACTATATTATGGACTTTGTAACGGGTTAACTACATTGACACCTTATCACCTAAGCTTAATTTGACCAATTGGCACATTCTCAACTTTAACTAAATATTATATTAAAATACCTTTTAAAAATAACTTTCACTTACATTATAAATTTTTTATCCATTTTTTACTCAGATTTCGAAAGTTACTTTTCATTTGTGTCAGACTATTTTTTACATGTGAAAAAATATCATCACCCTTTGACTTTAGCAAAATTTACTTTAATCCTAAAAAATCATTTAAAAAATCAAAATACCCATATTTTTCCCAAATTGACTCGTCAGACCATCCAAAAGAATTTTAAAAATATTAACATATATAAGTTTTGTACCCTTGAAGTCTTAAAAAATTTAAAATTTAATTAATACATTTTACATCGTTCTGTAAATACCCTGTTTGTCACTGTGCAAATAAAGAAATGATAGGCTTAGGCTGAAAAGCTGTTTAACAATGAGTAAGAAGAGGAAGTGAGATTGAATCGAGGGCAGTGCTGAATTGTCGCTGTCACTTTCACTAACTACACTGTGCTTAAGTTGTGGGGGTAAAAAGGTCATTCTCTATTTAAAGGACTTTGCCCCTCAAAATAGCAGAGGTCATTTTCCTCCACAATTGCGATATAGCTTAGGCAGGAAATAGAGTCTTTATGTCACATAATATAACAGTGGGTAAGCTTTTCTGTGAACAGGGAAAGAGATGGGATTTTAGAGAGAATGTGTCAGATTTCTCCATCTCTTTCTCTCTCTCTATATGTAACTAGGGAAAAAATCGTCTCCTGGTCTTCTCTCATAGGACTTCTCTCATAGGAACGTGTCCTTGGAGGGGTAAATGCTGACATGTCACTTTTAGTTAAAATGGTATTCACTAAACTTTTGTATAATACATATTATTTGTAAACCATTTTTATACTAAATGTTTTATTCAATTGAGTTTGATTGAAATTTAAACTTCTCCCAAAATCTTAATTCATTTCCCCCCAAAAGTATTCTATATATTTACCCTTCTCTCTAATATCCAAACTAGAGAATGAAAGTTCCAAAATTCGGCAAAGAAGCAGAGCAAGAAATGTTCTGGCAAAATTGTAGGATTGGATTAGTTTTTGTTTATTTTTATTACTGGTAGAACTAATCTACCCATTGGTAGCTTGTTTTTAATTTATTGGCAGAACCTAATCTGTTAGTCTTTCTTATTGTATTATTTTGTTGGATCTGTAATGTTTTCCCATATACTGCATCATTATCTCATTTATTTCATTGTAAAATATTATACTTTTACCATTTGTAATATTCTTGAGCTTTAAATTTTGTGTAATGTTTTCAATTTTTACTATTTTTTATTTTCTGGAATTTTCTGATTTTACGAGGCCATTTTCGTCTTTTCACGTTTTGCGTGCCGGTCACCGTAGGGTGTGTCGATTGTGTCTGAGGGTTGGTTGTGACATTTCATTGAGTCCACGAATCTTTGAAATGCCAAAGTTGCTATTTTTTCATTTTTTTCATTTTTTGGGCCGGACGGTCCCGTGTGGGACCCGCTACCTGAATTGTTGCATATAGAAATTTTTAATTGGGTCCATTTGCAGCTCATGCATCTTATTTATTATATTTATGTGATTGTGAATTATTAAATGTGTATATATAATTGTGTGGTGTAAAAAAGGAAAAAAAAATAAAAGAAAAATAAATTAGTTTTGGTGGTGGGACCTACCACCACTTTTAAGTGGCAAAAGGCCACCATTGGCCTCACAAATTCTTTCTCTCCCGTAAGTCTGTCTCTTTCTCCTCCCATTTCTGGAGTTTTTCTTTTTCTTTTGGTTTCAATTTTTAAACTTAGATTTCTCCCTCAATTTTGGGTATTTTTGGGAGCCGTTTGCGGCAAAATGAAAAGCGCGTCGAGATCTTCGATTTGATCGGAGCAAAAGTGGTTTTGGTGCACCCTAAGAATTTCGAATTCTAGGGCTTGGATTGGGTAAATTGGGGGGTTTTGCAATTCTTGAGGTAGGGGTCTCTAATTCATAACTTCTTAGGCTTTTTGTGAATTTATTTTCATGAATTTGTTGTCTAGCATGATTATTTGTGTTGATTCCTTTTAAAATGACTTAATTGTTGTAAATGAAGCATGTCACTATATGGGCTAGTTGAGGTTATATGGAATAGCATGCTTAAGTGGTTGTATTACATGCCTGTCATAAGTAAATTACTAGATTTTACAATATGGAAGCATGTTGTTTATTTTTTTTTTAGATTTCCCTTAAGGCTTGTTGTATGTGGTTGTTGACTTGTAGAGTATGGAAATTATTTATATTGGCATGATTGTATTAGGCGTAATGCATTCATGCATTTCATTGGGAAAGAAAGGTGAAAAAGTGTTTTAAACAAATGAAATCGTTTTGAGAAAATTGTTTTTAAAAAGTGTTTGTGAAAACCCAAACGCCTAGGAAGCTCCTAGTGATCGGTGATGTTAGTGTGATCTAGAGGGGGTTAGAGAGAGACTCTAGTGTGGTCGAGCTACCCAGACGACGCTATGGAGGTGCCATGTGGTCGGGGAAAACTAGCCAACCCCTCCCTCGTGACACCTTGGAGGTGCCTTGGGTCGGATTACACTAACGATTTGGAAGTTGAAACGGAAATGTTTCGAAAATAGGGAGCGACATGAGCATGTCATTGCACTTCATTGGCATACATGATGAATTTGTGACTTGGATGACATTTGTGTTTATATTAGATGTTGTGGTTATGGTTTACATCCCCAGTATAGTATGATTCCGTTCTCTTGTCTTCTATTCTATACGTGAATTCATGGAGTCATAAGAGGTGTGTCTTAGACACTTCTTACAGAGCTTAAGCTCACCCCATTATTTAATATCTTTTAGGACACAGAAGGTAAGTGGTGGATGATGCTCCTCCACAGGGTTTGATGGGTTAGTGGACTGTTTTGACATACTTTGTAGTTATGATCTCATTTAGTTATTATTATTACTTTTTTTTATATAAACCCTGGAACGACACGTATAATATATACTAACATAGAAGAGGACGATAATGTCTTTAATTGACCTCGGGTTCGGGTAAGGACCCGGTTAGCGATTCGGACCCACGGGTTCGGGTCGTTACAAAGTTGGTATCAGAGCTTTAGGTTCGAAAACCTAAGGATGACAGGTAAGGTTAACCTAAGTGGGACTTGAGTTGATTTGGAAGTATTGCCTGTTAAAGTGTTTATTGTTTTGAGCAGCATGTCTACTTATTACTTGATTATATATTTACGGTTTTGAAAGACATGCTTTCTTGATAAGTGTTCACATACTTACGTGATTAGATATTAAAAAATATGTGTTCTATGGCCATGTATGTGGAATATTTATGTGATAATGATTGAAAGCATATTATACGCGATAGATGGCAAGTAGTGAGTGTGGGTTATGACATGTAAGTGGTGCATGGTAATATGATGGACAATTGAGCATGGGTTGTGCAAGTGGGTATTATAAGAAATGATGATGGGGATGGACGGGATGTTTAATTTCGCATAATAAATTAATGGACTCATTGTTTAAAACTTATGTGATAGGACACGGTCGTGTCAAGGTTTATGTCCCTGCTATTATGTATATATGTATATATATATATGTCTTGTATATATACCTATATTCTTATGTGTATATGTTGTCAAGCATGGGATGGTTGTGTGAGTTTTAATCTGAGTAGGCGAGGAGCTTGGTTGCTCTAGGGTTGTTGGGTGTCAGTTCTTATCGAGCAAGTGGCTTGGACTTCTAGCTCATGAATTGAGCTATTTGGTATATGGTCACTTTGATTTTCTTGTTGCATTTGTGCAGTGCTTAGAGCATGACCTTAGAACGGGTTCATTTTTTTATGGCATAGTGTCCATTGTGTGTGAGTTTTATGTATCGGTGGATGGGTTCCTGTGACCGTGGAAGTCAGGTGTGCGAGTGAGGGTTTCGTGGGAGAAAGGTATGACTTTAGGAGGTTAGTGTTTATGACTTAGGTCATGATTTGGTGCTAAAGTTCTTTTCGAACCGGTCGTGGTAGGTGTGATAGAGGTTGTTTGAGTCACAAATGTAGTTTATAAGTAGTAGGTGTGTATTTTTTGGTACGGTCTAAGGGGGGCGTGTTGGTTCTGACTATCGTGGGGACTTTTTGGATTCTGTAGGTCTGGAGTGACATAGGGTCGGTTGCAGGATTTAGATCATTTCGTGGTCTTATAAGAGTCTATATTAAAGACTAGTTTGTCGAGGGGTAATCTTTATTTCGGAGAGCTTTAGGAGTGTGTTGTTGGTAATTGACCTTAGTGAGTTGATTATATGGTTCAGTTGATGAACGAGATTATAGGTTGGCACGGTTGTCGAGAGAATCTCGAAGCGATGTATTATGGTCAGTTTTAGCTGTGTAGTGCAGGGTGGTACAATAAGGCAAGCAGTATGGGGTTATTGAAGTACTTGGTCATTGCAGGCGAAGTGATAGAGGATAGGTATTGTGTTATCTAATGGACTATGTTTTGGGAGTGGAAAGTTATGGACTAGAGTTGAATTTTATGTTGCGTTTGGGGTATGGGGAGATAGTGTTGTTGTTTGAGGATCTAAATAGATGGACTGTCGATTGGAATGATTGGGACGAAGGTGATTTTGCAGGTTTAGTTGGTAACCCCATTTGACTTTTGTCGGGGCCAAAGGTGTTCTAAGGAACGATGAAGATGGGAGGCAGTGATGTTGAACCTAGGGTATGAGGTTTCTTGTTTAGATGTGTGGATCGCTTAGAAATAGTGGTTTAAGTAGTCGGTTAAGCGTTAGTGATTGATTGTATCTGATGAGCGCTGAAAAGTGCGTATTTAAACCCCTTAAGCTTAGGCATTTTAGTACCTTTATCTATCTTACTTTACCGTTTTAGATTAATTTTGTATTATTTCCTTTTTTAGGCACTTATCCCAAAAATAAGCTAACTCATCCAAATAAGAGCTTAATTGAAGCAATTCTGGGATTAAACAAAGAAAGAAGCAAAGTGGAGAAAGATGGAAGCAAATGAAGCCAAAGGTGGGAAGCAGCAAAAGTTCGATCGATTTAAGTTCAAGGTTCGATCGATCGAACAATGATCGATCTTAGCACTTCAAGATAGATCCAAGCCTTGACCGAAAAGCATAAAATTCCAAAAGTTCGATCGATCCAACACCATCCATCGATCGATCGACCACTTTTGTCCTTATTCAAATAATTGATCCTATCCACAACTATGCCACCCACTAACCACTTTTGTCCTTTTCCCATAAATATCTCCCATAAATATCTTGAATTTTTCTTTTTCCAAAAAGCTCAGCCAGTTGAATTAATCCGGCCTAAGTTCGATCGATCTCACTTACTTTCGATCGATCCAAGACCAAGGTTCGATTGATCGAACTTCCTCCAGTGCGAAAAAGTTAAAATTCCATCTTATTGAAAGTTGTCCTTTATCCAATCATTAGGGAATATTGTGTGCACGCCAGCTCATTTTGGGTGTCATTTTGACCTACCTATATAAGGATAAGGATTGCTTTTTACAAGGGGAGCCAACATTATTTTCATATCATCTCTTGGAGAGGAAGCTTAGAGGAAGAGGAGGCTAGAGACACCATTGGAGACTCTTCATCAACAAGGAGCAGATTTCAACCATGGAATTAGCCCTTGAGGGTTGGAGCATCATTACCATGAGTGGCTAGACATCCTCTTGGGGCTAGAGTTAGCCCTAAACATGTTTTCTATATCTTAATCTTGTGTATTATTGAGTGATTAGTGTTGTAATTAATGTTTTGACACTTTTATACATATAGATCTTGTTTATTCAATGATTTATGTGGTTTAATGCTTCCAATCAATCATTTCATTCTATCCATATATCTATGTATGCTAGAATAGATGTTCATATGTTTACCTCTATTTCTTGTGTAATTGATGCATGTCTATGTGTATTAATGCTATGGATTTAGGGATTGTCAAAACACTGTGCTTAAAAGAATGCTTTTGTGTTTTTCTAGATGGTCTATGCTCACTTCTTGATGGATTATACCTCTCCCTTAGCTTAGTTAGTTTAATTTCATGCCATTAGTTTAATTGTAGTGTAGTGATAGTATAATTGTTAGATGAGAGGACAATCTATACTAGTTGTTTGATGTTCCATACTTTTGAATGCAAGTAGTATATGTTTCTAACCTTGTGGTGTGTTTAGCTTGTGAGCTTAATGAAAGGATTAATGACTTACTAGATATGTTGTGCTTTTCACATGTTGATTAGACAATATATGCTTAAATTGGTCACCCTTGCTAATTGAATCAACCAAGTACACACACACAAATATTGCAACACATTTTACCCTCATTAGTCACTAGTTGGAAGTGTAGAAAAGCATTGCTTGGTGGTGACCTCTAAACCCCAAGATCTCTCTCTCTCTCTTGCTTACTTTTGTTACACTCAATCACTTAGTTTAATTTAATTGCTCTCTAGTTTTCTTACCTAACTAACCATTTGTTTGATCACTCGACCTACTAACCCTAGTTGCATTTTCACATTCAAGTACGACTCCAATCCCTTAGGACGATCCCGACTCACTCTTGCTACTTTAGTAGTAGTGTTGGTAGTGGTTTTTATAAATTCAAACTTGACCCAAAAGGCTTTTCTTGAACCGCACATTCACTACATCAATTTTGGCGTACAAGGAACGACTTACATCGTCAGTATTGTTGGTGGTTCCAAGGAGACAGTTAGGTGTCGAACATTCTGGGTTTTGTGCTTATTTTCGTTTTAAGGATTTGTCGACATGACATTGCCGTTTGGAGATTCTTTTCTAGTAATAAAAAGTGGTCGTTGTGGGGAGTATCGAGAGTAATGCTTATTTTTTTGTAGTGATGGTATTATCTTACCAATGTTTGAGGAAGAATCGTTTAGCAGTAGCTTGATGGTCCGATAGGACGATAGGTTTGAATTGTTGTTTAGAAAAAATGGTGGTAGAGGCGTTATGGTATGGTGTTTAGTGCTGATGAGCAGAACGGTTTAAGGTATGATCCAATGATGGATTTAAGATTGTGAGTTGTTCATTGTGTGTTGTCAGGTAGGAGATAGGGTTGTGCATCAGTCGAGGTAATGGTGGACAGCTTAGTCTTTAGAGCCAGTGAGAGCGGTGTTGCTGTATAGGCATTTTTTTTTTTCTTTTGACGAGTTAGTGAGTTGCTGTGACTGAGGTCACAAGTCTTGTGTGCACGGTGTTTAAGGGAGTGTCACCTTGAAGGGAGTGTCGCCTTGAAGGGTAAAAGTGGAATGGGTGGTAAAAGTGTCTTTTTATAGTATAGAGGTTGTCATTTGGGAATGACGGTTTCTAGATGAAACGGGATGCGGTGTCTGATGGATGGAGATTGTTTCTAGTGTTGGTATGCCGTGAGCATTGGTGCTTTATCTGATTGATTCTGGTTAGCATGGGTATCACGATGTAGAGTGTGTGAGGTTTCGATGTTCATAGTGTGTGGCGGCTTGTTTGTGGCGAGGTCACCTATAATTGAGGTTGTGGTCTCGTATGTGTTTCCAATTGGTTCTTCTCATTGTGTGTAAGGAATTCATTCCATCTTAAGTGTGATTGGGTGTCCACGGTAGGACAAATGATGAGTAGCGTGTGACAGGTTGTCGGGTGCATTTAGGTATCAGTCGCCAATCTCTTGTGAGAGCGGGGTTCGTTACCCTTTTCGTTTGTTCTAGTCCTGGCAAGGGCATTGTTTGTCGTGAGCCTTGTTTTCCATTTAAGGGTTGTACGCATCCGTGGGTAGACGGACCTATGTGTGGTTTGTTATGTTGTTAAGATTCACCGGTAAGGTCTTGGTTGAATGGGTCGACTCACTCCCACGAAGGGAGGTGGAGTCTTTTTTTTTATAGTACTTGTTTTGGGTATGGTTTTGACTGGTGGAATGTGAGGCATGGATTGCCGAATAGGGAAGGTGTGTTTCTAGTGTCTGGAACTAGCGGTGATGGTTAGGGAATGTGTCGAAAATAGCAGTTTGAGGATAATTAGGTGATCTGATGTGAGTCATGTATTCGGATGTTTTTATAGGTGTTTGACTTGAGTAGTGTTCTGAGGACAAGTGTTGGTATTGTTTGAGTGTTAAGCACCTAGAAGCAAATGTGGGACTCTGTTGAAAAATAATAAGAATGATTAACTTTGGTTTTGAGGTTTTAGGCATGAGACGGTTGTATTGTGTGTTCTGAGGAAGTAGGAATTGAACCAAATGATGTTATGGAGTTGTTTACTTGGTATGGGTGTTTTGAGGAAATTAGAGATCTTTTGTGCTGGTTGAAGATTGTGATATTTGGTGTCGTATTACTTTTAGCTTATTATCATTGTGTGATTAAGGCATGGTTGAGATTCCTAGAGCTAGTATGTGACTGCGTAGTTGTTCAGGTTACGTAGAGCGATGGATGGATAATGAGTGGATTTCATAGTTGTTTTGTGGACTATGTGAGATTGTATTTGAGGCCTAGACCAGAGGACAGGAACGATGTCTGTGTTGAGATCGGATCGATGATGAGAATGGCCTGGCCAACCATCTCTCCTGAATCAGTCCTTCTTTGGCATGATATCGGGTCAAAGGTCCATGATTGTTTTGATTACAAAGGACAGTGAGAGTTCGATATTGCAGGTTATGTTGGTGCGACAGTGTGGATTCAGGTGATTTATCTCGGGTGACGAGGTGTGTTAGGTAGGACCAAGGATCTAATCCATTTGATTATCAAAGATCTTGTTTCGAGGATTTTTGTTTTAGGTACAGGATAGTACGCTTTATTGATTTGATGACTCATGATTGTATCGTTGTTGCGAGATTCGTTGTTTTGTTATCTTGAGGTTGATTAGTATAGTGGTTGCAGGTTAGTGTAGTTGGTGGTTATTGTACGATTATGTAGTGGTGTAGTCGTATGCTGGATGGCAAGTATTGGTCCGACTGAGAGGTGTAGATATGAGTTTGAGCCTAATTGTGTAATGGAGTTTCTTGTTTGGGATTTTGTGTGTCCCTTAGAGGATGAGTTGGGTTTGGACGTTGTTATGTTTGGTGGTTTGGTAATCATTCTTCTCGCGGGCTTTGGAGTCTTTCGTGATTGTATAAAGAGGACCAATGTCCGTTTTAAGTTGAGTATGGTGTAGAGTGTACTAGTCGGTTTTGTGTTGTGCTGTCATGAGTGATGAGTGCCCTATAGAGTGGTGAGCATTGGGTTTTAGTGGCAGTGGAGTGTGATTGCCTAGTGACGTCCGGAGTCAAAGGCAATAATGTCGGTGAGTTCATGGTTTTGGGTTTTGTGAGGTTTCTCGGGAAAATATGTAGTTGTGAGCCTCCTTCTTTAAGGAGGATAGATTTCGAGGATGAAATTTTTTAAGGATGGTAGATTGTAATGTTTCCAATTTTTACCATTTTTTTTATTTTCTGGAATTTTTTGATTTTACGAGGGCATTTTCGTCTTTTCACGTTTTGATTGCCGGTCACTGTAGGTTGTGTCGGTTGTGTCTGAGAGTTGGTTGGGACATTTCATTGAGTCCATAACTCTTTGAAATGCCAAGGTTGCCATTTTTGTATTTTTTAGGCCAGACGGTCCCATGTGGGACCCACTACCGGAATTGTTGCGTACAGGGATTTTTAGTTGGGTCCATTTGCACCTCATGCATCTTATTTATTATATTTATGTAGTTGTGAATTATTAAATGTGTATATATAATTGTGTGGTGTCAAAAGGAAAAAGAAAAGAAAAGAAAAGAAAAATAAATTAGCTTTGGTGGTGGGACCCACCACCACTTTAAGTGGCAAAAGGCCACCATTGGCCTCACAAATTCTCTCTCTCCCGTAAGTCTATCTCTTTCCTCCTGTTTCTAGAGTTTTTCTTTTTCTTTTGATTTCAATCTTTAGACTTAGATTTCTCCCTCAATTTTTGAAATTTTTGGGAGCCGTTTACGGCAAAACGAAGAGCGCGTCAAGATCTTCAATTTGATCAGAGCAAAGGTGGTTTTGGTACACCCTAAGAATTTCAAATTCTAGGGCTTGGATTGGGCAAATTGGGGGGTTTTGTAATTCTTGAGGTATAGGTCTCTAATTCATAACTTTTTAGGCTATATGTGAATTTTTTTTCATGAATTTATTATCTAGCATGATTATTTGTATTGATTCCTTTTAAAATGACTTAATTGTTGTAAATGAAGCATGTCACTATATGGGCTAGTTGAGGTTGTTTGGAATAGCATGCTTAAGTTGTTGTATTACATGCCTATCATGAGTAAATTACTAGATTTTACAATATGAAAGCATGCGGTTTATTTTTTTGAGATTTCCCTTAAGGCTTATTGTATGTGGTTGTTGACTTGTAGAGTATGGAAATTATTTACATTGGCATGATTGTATTAGGCATGATGCATTCATGCATTTCATTGGGAAAGAAAGGGGAAAAGGTGTTTTAAACAAATGAAATCGTTTTGAGAAAATTATTTTTGAAAAGTGTTTGTAAAAACCCGGACGCCTAGGAGGAGCTGTGATACCCCTCGAATCCGAGACATGGATTGATCAGACCCAAGCCCAAACCTAAGGGAATATCAAACAATTAATATATACACGAACACAGAATACAAATCGAAATAATAAGAAATATATAATTAAAGGCTGAAAGAGTTCTAAACATAATCCTCAAAAATTAAAAACTTAAAATCAAATAATCCAAAACCTCCATTAAATTAAAAACTCGGGAATCCATTCTGTGGACCCCTAATAATAACCCAAACTGAAACTGAAACAACTGAAATAAAATCTAAAGCTAAACATGGGAAGTAGTCCTACGTCGTCGAAGGAATGAGTGTCTGTATCTGCTTTGTACGATCAAGCTCTAAACTTGGAATTGACGAGCACCTGAAAAATAAGAGAGGGGGTCAGGCCCACATGCAAGTCCTATTTTGCTACGATCCATATAGAAACCCAATACGTAGATACATCCTAGATAGCTCAACAATATCTATAGTAGTCTTTATATGTATAAGTACACACTATAGGACGCTCACTAGTCCAATAGGTCTGTCTCAGCCTGAGTAGAGATACCATGCAAATCGCACATAATGTCGTCATGTGTACCTAGACCTACCAGGGAACAATAACTATTGTCCAGTTATCCATCCTAGGCGATATACGCACCCTAACCATAGTCTTGACACTCAAGCTCATACCAGTACCATAACATAAATATATAAAATCCGTATACTCCTAATACAAAATATCATCCATCTGGTATCGTGGCCTGATATATGTATAACAATCCATCCAAAAACCAAAGTAGGTTATTCAATTATTTTATTGACATGACACAAATATGAGTAGGACTTAACCTTTATGGTTAATCCATACCTCAATCCAAATTAGGTAGGACTTAGTATTTGAACTAATCCATCCCTAGTATGCCACCATCCCATACCGGTGCATACAATCCTCCAAACAGCATAGTTGATAAAATAACACTATATATTCATCAACCTTTCCCCAAAATATGCATCAATATAAATTAATACACATATAACGATATTAGGCATTCATTATAGAACCTAAAGATGATGTTCCAACTATGTAAATTACTAAAATAAATCTAAGCATTTACATCATCCAAATTATCCACAAATTGATGCAGTTGAATAGCAAATAAGTATCAATTTATTCCGAATCAAGCATAGTTAATTTCAAGTGATTCACTATACTTCTATCTCTATTTAAATATTTAAAATCATATATAAAATAACCTCCAAGTTCCAGTATGTAAGTTGATTAACAATCTAAGTGCAACATGTTGGATTTTTCCCTAAGTTCACCTGTCCAATCCTTAATCCATTTATGAATTATTGTTCCCCTATATTTTTACAAGTCTATGACAATCATAAATATCATTTGACACAGCTTAAACGAAGTAAAAATACCCTGTACAGTCCAAATAGTGCCCTAAAATCCAACAGTACACAATTCTGAGCGAGAGCAGGCTCTCACAAATTGAGAGCCTGCTCCATTAGCATGGGAGTCGGCTCCCTAACTTAGGGAGCAGGCTATATGAAGCTAGGAGCTGGCTCCACACCTCTTGGAGCTGGCTCCATTGGTGAAGGAGCTGGCTCCTTCCTATTGGGAACCCTCTCTCTCACTCCTTAAAGCCGTTCAGCAATTTCTTCTTCGTCTTCCTCTCCTCCAGCGATACCCAGGCCCTCTGTAATTCTTTTAATACTTATTCCAGTGTTTAATCAATATCCCAGAACATTTATAAGGCATCAACATGCTTCAACGATAACAATTAAGCTAAGCTTAAACGCAAATACAACATACACCATTTAACAAAACTGTAAGAACTTGTAACCCAGCTTAATTCAATAAAATTAAAATATAGTTAAAACATGCATAAATGACTTGTTTTAACATTAATTAAAGCCTTGGAGTCTACCTAAGCATGCACAGAACACAGGTTTAGTGGAAAGAGTTAGAACAGAGACTTGCCTTTATGTTTCAGTTCAAAACCTTAAACCTCCGTCTCTGAGTTTTCCGACCACTTCCTGCACTGCTGTTCCACTCATCTGTTGCTCTTGGTTCAACCAAGAAGCACTTCATCCTATCCTCCTTGAACCTCTCCGTTTATCTCTCAAGTTTTATTCTCGGTTCCTCTCTGCCTTTCACAACTCTCTACTCGTGGTTTATGTCGTAAACCCTAGATAGACCTCATATGATAGCATATATATAGACTAATATAAATCCTAGTCCACTTATAATTAGAGACAGGCCAACCCTAATTAACCCCAGTCGGCCACCACTTGAAACATAAAAGAAAAATAAAACCTAAATTAAACATTAACCAAACCCTAATGAAACCAATTAACGTATGCAACTAATTAAACAATTACGTCCATGAAAGAAAATAATAATAATACAATTAATGTAGCTATAGAAAAACAAAATACAATTAAACAATTAAAAATATAATTAAACAATTAATTAATTCAAATAAACACAATTAAACAATTAAAAATGTAATTAAACAATTAATTAAATACCAGGACTATCCTTTTAAAATTAGGGGTATTACATTCTCCCCCCCTAACAAAAAGAATTCCATCCTTGGAATTCACTCTTATCTTCTTCCAATATTTTAGGAAACTGCAAGCGAATGACATCCTCCCGTTCCTAAGTAGACTCAGCCTCATTGTGATGACTCCACTGAACATGCACCAAAGGAATAACCTTATTATGAAGGATTTGATCCCAATGGTCAACAATACGACACGGTGGCTCCAAATATTTTGCATCCGGCTGCAACCCAATCTCCCCAACATCGATATGTTGATACCGATCCTCATCTCACAGAAATTTCCGTAACATGGTAACATAGAATACATTGTGTACCCAATCCAAATTATCCGGAAGCGCCAACCGATAAGCTACAGCATCAACTCGATCCGTAATTATGAATGGACTGATAAACCGCGGTGACAATTTCCTTTTTTTCCTAAAGCGTATGACTCCTTTCATAGGAGACACTTTAAGCAGAACCTGATCCCCAATCTGAAACTCTAAAGCACGTGTGCGACTATCGGAATAACTCTTTTGCTGACTCTGAGCAGTGCGTATGCGATCCCTAAGAAGAGCAATCTTCTCAAAAGTATCCTTAATGAACTCTAGACCCAAGAATCTGTTTTCGCCAACCTCCATCCAACAAACAGGCGATTAACATGGTCGGCCGTACAATGCCTCAAATGGTGCCATCCCAATAGTCTTCTGGAAACTATTGCTATATGCAAACTCCACAAATGTCAGTAATCCTCCTAGTGGCCCTTGAAATCAAGAACACACGACCGAAGCTTATCCTTTATGATCTGATTAATCCTCTTAGTCTGTCCATCAGTCTGAGGATGATAAGCAGTGCTAAGATGCAACTCTGTACCCAAAGTCTACTGAAAACTCTTCCAAAATCTTAACAGAAAGCTCAAATCCCTGTCCGATATAATAGACAACGGAATGCCATACAACTTCACAATCTCTGTAATGTAAGTCACGCCAACTGCTCCGAGATGAAGTCGGTGCGAATAGGCAAGAAATGAGCTGATTTAGTCAATCTATCCACGATGACACAAATGGAATTGTGATCCTTAAAAGAACTACGCAATTACTCCACAAAATCCATAGAAATGCTCTCCCTTTTTCACTCCGATATAGGTAGTGGTTGTAGAGCTCCTGGCGACCTCTGATGATCAATCTTGACCATCTGACAAGTACTACATCAAGAGACAAAAATAGCAATGTCCTTTTTCATACCTGCCTACCAAAACTGCCGCTTCATATCCTGATACATCTTGTCGCCTCCTGGATGAACAAAAAACTCAGAATGATGAGCCTCAGTCATCACATCCTTCCTCAAATCATCAACAGAAGGTACCACCAACTGTCCCTTGTATCTCAAACCTCCATCAGTCCCAACATAGTAGAATGGGACCTCCCCAGAGGTTATCTCTAAAATTTTATCAATGCATTACTGATTTGTGAGTTGCGCCTTCAAAACTTTATGAATAATAGAAGGTGTAGCTACCACACAAGCCATAAAAGTATCCGACAGATTATCCACCGTCCTCAAAGCATTCTACTCAGTAGTGAATAGAGCAGAAAGATTAGCAATGGGTCTGCGACTAAGTGTATCTGCCACCACATTCGCTTTTCCTGGATGGTATTATATAGAGAAATGATAGTCTTTCACAAACTCTAACCATCAACGTTGTCTCATATTCATCTCCCGCTAAGTGAACAAGTACTGCAGACTCTTGTGATCACTAAATAATCTGAAGGATTCTCCCAACAGTTAATACCTCCAAATGCGTAAGGCAAAGACCACAACTGCCAACTCCAAATCATGTGTTGGAGAATTAAGCTCATGAGGCTTAAGCTTCTGAGATCCATATGAAATCGGTCGTTCTTCCTGCATTAAAACACATCCAAGACCTTACAAAGAAACATCTGTGTAAACAAGATACTCCATCCCGCTCTGTAGAGTAGACAGAACCGGTGCAGAAGTCAACTTGCGCTTTAGCTCATCAAAAGCTTTCTGACAGTGTTCATCCCACACGAATCGTACTCTTTTCTTAGTTAGGTAAGTGAGTGGTCCCGCTATTTTCGAGAACCCTTGGATGAACCTACAATAGTATCCTGTCAATCCGAGGAAACTCTGAATCTCGGTAGGTGAAGTAAGCTGTCCCCACTCAACCACCACTGAAACCTTGGCTGTATCTACCGCTATTCCCCTTTCTGACACCACGTGACCTAGAAACTTCACCTCCCGCTGCCAAAATTCACACTTCTCGAACTTGGCATATAACTGGTGCTCATAAAGTGTCTGCAAGACTATCCGAAGATGTCTTGCATGATTATCCTCTGACTTTGAATAAATCAAAATGTCATCTATAAAGACAATGACAAACTGATCTAAATAAGCCCTGAAGACTCTATTCATTAAGTCCATGAAAACTGCTGGTGTGTTAGCCAGTCCGAAAGGCATGACATGAAACTTATAAGAACCATATCTAGTGAGAAACGCTGTCCTTGGAACATCCTGTTCCCGAACCCGAAATTGATGATTTCCAGAACGCAGATCAATTTTAGAGAAGTATATAGCTCCCTTTAATTGATCAAAAAGATCATCAATTCTAGGCAAATGGTACTTGTTACGAATAACAACCTTGTTCAACTCCCTGTAATCTACATACAGGCGAAGCGAACCATCCTTCTTCTTCACAAACAAAATCGGTGCTCCCCAGGGTGAAGTACTCTTATGAATAAAACCCTGACTGAGTAATTGCTGAATCTGATTCCTCAGCTCTTGTATCTCTACTGGTGCCATCCTGTATGGTGCCCTAGCAATAGGCGTAGTGCCTGGAGCCAAGTTGAAAGCCATAAGACATTGGGAATGGTCCCATAAAATCTATGCCCCATACATCAAATATTTCAACAACGAAGACTGAAGTTAAGGGCATCATGTCTCTCTTTGACATTGATCCCAACTTTTGGCACCGAACACACACCTTGCAAAAGTTGCAGGTATCTCGGTGGATAGTGGGCCAGAAGAGCCCACTTTGAAGAACCTTCAAAGTGGTCTTTTTTCCACTGAAATGCCCACCACAAGCAAGTGTGTGACAAAACACAAGGATACTCGAAACTTCACTTTCTAGCACACATCTTCTTATGATTTGATCCGGGCAATAACGAAGCAGAATGAGATCTTCCCAATAGTATTTCCGGATGTTAGCAAAGAATTGGTCCTTTTCTTGTTTTGACCAAGTACTGGGAAATTTGCCGGTTACAAGATAATTAACAATGTCGGCGAACCAAGGCAATGTCCTATTTGAGATTTGAAAGAGTTGTTCATCCGGAAATGATTCATGAATTTCAAGATTTGGAGAAGATTCAACCATTAATCTAGACAGATGATCGGCAACAACATTGTCGGAGCCCTTTTTATCCTTGATTTCAAAGTCAAATTCTTGAAGAAGTAGGATCCATCTTATCAAGCGAGGTTTGGTTTCCTTTTTCATTAAAAGATGCCTAAGAGCAGCATGATCGGAAAACACAATTACCTTGGATCCTAATAGATATGACCAAAATTTATCAAGGACATATACTACGGCAAGTAATTCTTTCTCGGTGGTAGAATAGTTCAATTGGGCACCTGAGAAAGTCTTACTCGCATAGTATATAGCATATGGTAGTTTACCTACCCTTTGCCCCAAAACAGCACCCATTGCGAAGTCGGAAGCATCACACATAATCTCAAATGGTAAGGACCAATTTGGAAGTTGCATGATGGGAGCGGATGATAAAAGAGTGCGAAGTTGATGAAAAAAATTTAGGCATGCTTCATCAAAGACAAATGGAGTCTCCTTGGCAAGAAGGTTGCACAAGGGTCTAGCAATTTTGCTAAAGTCTTTGATGAACCGGCAATAAAAACCGGCATGTCCTAGAAATGAGCGGATTTCTCTCACCGTAGTAGGTGGAGACAATTCAGAAATTAGCTCAACTTTCGCTCTATCTACTTCTATTCCTCTTTTAGAGATGACATGTCCAAGCACGATTCATTCTTAAGCCATGAAATGGCTCTTTTCCCAACTTAACACAAGATTAGTCTCACGACATCTTTGAAGCACTTTTTTAAGATTTTGAAGACACGAATCAAATGAGGACCCAAAAACTGAGAAGTCATCCATGAAAACTTCTAAATACTTCTCCACCATGTTTGAAAAAATTGACATCATACACCTTTGGAAAGTGGCAGGAGCATTGCACAATCCAAAAGGCATCCGTCGATAAGCAAATGTACCGAAAGGACATGTGAAGGTGGTCTTTTCTTGATCCAATGGATCTAGGGCCACTTGATTGTACCCCGAATAACCATCTAGGAAGCAATAGTATTATTGCCCAGCCAATCTTTCCAAGATTTGGTCAGTGAAAGGCAATGGAAAATGGTCCTTCCTAGTGGCAGAATTCAGCTTTCGGTAATCTATGCAAACACACTATGAAGTGGCGGTGCGTTTCGAGATTAGATCACCCTTAGCATTTTCAACAACTGTGATTCCCGAATTTTTGGGAACCACTTGAGTTGGACTAACCCACTTGGAATCAGAGATAGGATAAATGATTCCCGCATCTAGAAGTTTGACAACCTCCTTCATGACAACTTCCTTCATATTTGGGTTCACTCTCCTTTGAGCATCCCTAAATGGCTTTTCATCCTCTTCCATGTGTATGCGATGCATACAAATAGAAGGGTCAATGCCTTTTAAGTCAACCACACTCTATCCAATGGCTTCTTTGTTAGCTTTAAGCACTTCCAAAAGATCATTCTCTTGGTCATTTTCAAGATTGGAAGCAATGATGACCGGAAGAGTCTCTTTTGGGCCTAAGAAGGCATATTTCAGATTTGATGGAAGGGGCTTAAGCTCAAGAATAGGAGGAGAGATAAGAGATGGAACTGGTGGAGTACTAGAGAGTGAAGGAAGAGGTTCTTTCTTGCTTTTCCAAGGTTGGTAATCCAAAGTGGCCACAGAGTCCATCAAAGCATTCACCTCACTTATGGATCCTTCTGTGTCAAAACCATAACTTTTAAACATTTCACAAAGGCACGCCTCAAAAGGGTCCTTAGAGAGAATAGAAGGAAGAGTCTCCTCTATGGTTTCATCTAAGACATCTACTAAGAAACACTCGTCTTCATCTGTGGGATGTCGACTTGCATTGAAAACATTAAGTTTAACCATCATGTTGCCAAAAGAGATGTCCATAATGCCGGATCTACAATTAATGGTGGCATTGGCAGTGGCAAGGAATGGCCTTCCTAGGATGACTGGAATGTGATTGGTGAGATTAGTGACTGGCTCAGTATTTAGTACCACAAAATCAACCGGGAAATAAAATTTATCAACCTTAATTAGAATATCCTCAACAATTCCCCTTGGTTTCTTAATTGATCTATCGGCTAGTTGGATTACTATCGACTTCAAGTCCCCTAATCCTAACTGTAATTAAACAGAGTATCGAATGAGATTGATACTTGCACCTAAATCAAGGAGAGCTCTACGAACCTCTTGGTTTCCAATAACACAAGAAATGGTCAGAGCACCCGGATCCTTGAACTTAGGAGGAGTGTTAGACAGAATGATGGAACTCACTTGTTCCGTTAAAAGCACTTTTTTAAGGTCCCTTCCCTTACTCTTCCTCTTCTGTGTGCACAAGTCCTTCAAGAACTTTGCATATGGTGGAATTTTCCTAATTGCATCTAGAAGAGGAAGATTGATTTTTACTTATTTAAACACTTCCATCATATCATGAATTTTCCCTTCTTGTCTCCCAAATGATGAAGTCTCTCTCAAAGCTTGAGGAAATAGAGCTTTTGGCTCATAAGGCTTCTCTAATTGGGGAGATGATGATGAAGATGACGGAATGTCCATTTTGGAACCACTAGCATCCAAAGAAATAGGAATAGGATTTGAAATGGGACGGATGTTACCACTTGGTTGCTTTAGTTCACTATCCTCCTTAGGTACCTTTACCTTATTATCCACTTTTCTACCACTCCTCAATGTAGTAATTGCTTGAACTTGCTCATTTTCAGAAAATTCTGATAAAGGACTTGCTTACGCCATAAATTGCCCCTTAGGATTGGTCTCAGTTTGACTAGGCAATTTACCTTTCTCTCTCACATTTAAAGAATTAGCTAATTGCCCGATTTGAGCTTCAAGCTTTGCAATTGATTGAGAGTGAGAATGAAATAATTGATTATCTTTTCGAAGATCACCTAAGGCTTGCAAGACCTTATCCTCAAAAGCGGAACTTTTAGGAGGCGCTTGATTTGGATTAGAGTAAGATTGAGAATTTGATGCTTGAGGTTGAGAATAGGATTGAGAATTTGCGCTTGAGGTTGAAAGTATTGATTCACATTCTGAGGATAGAATGAAGGATGGTAACCTTGAGAATTCTAATTTTGATTTTGGAGATATGGGGGAACATACTTTACTTGGTAACCTTGATTTTAAGGAAGGTTTGCACCGTCTCCTTGATTTCTCCATGCAAAGTTAAGACGATTTTTCCACCTCGGATTGTAAGTATTGGAATAAAGGTTGTTCCCTTGATGAATGAAAGTTGCATTTGCTTGTTCTTGAGACTCACTTGGTATGACTTGTCTAAGAGGGCAATTTGAAGTATGGTGAGTGTAACTAGAACAAGTCATGCACATTTCATTGGAAGGATGAGAATAAGATTGAATTGCAGGACTTTGATTTAAAAGGAATTTATCAAATCTTTGAGTAAGATTTTGACCTCGGCGGCAATTTCCATGGAAGAGTCTATTTGATTTAGAGCTTTCTTGCCTCCCATATTTGCTAAGTGACCACCCCTAGAAGATGAAGATCTATGCATTGAGTTTTCACTCATTTTTTCGAAAAAAAAGCCAAATTTCATCTTCATTTCTTTCTATGTAGCTTCCGCCACAAGAAGCATCAACAATGCCTTTATTAGCATCGGATAAACTTGAAAAGAAACATTGAACTAATTGCCACTTCAGAATGTCATGATGTGGACACTTCCGTAGTAAGTCATTCAAAAGTTCCCATGCTTCATGAAGGGGTTCTCCTTCTTGTTGTTTAAATTCACGAATGGAAGTTCTCATAGCATCGGTTCGACTTGCGGGGTAACACTTCTTTAGGAACTCTTGTTGCAATTGTGCCCAAGAGGTGATTGTATTTGGCCGCAAGTTGTTGAACCAATATTTAGCTTTATCCCGAAGAGTGAAAGGGAAAAGCTTCATTTTTAGGACTTCTTCCGAAACATCTGTGATTTTTACGGTGGAACAAACTTCCAAGAACTCATCTAAATGTTTATAAGGCTCTTCATTACTCAACCCATAGAAAATAGGGCACATGTTAATGGTAGAAGCCTTAATCTCATAATGATGAGCGTGAAAATTTGGCAATTGAATGCAAGTGGATGCATTATATTGATTCGGAGTGTAACGATCCCTAAGGACCATTGGAGGATTGAGAGGAGGATATGGCATTTGACCTTGTTGATTGTATGCCATTTGACCTTATTGAGGGTATGCCATTTGAACATATTGTTGTTGTTGCTCACCAATTGGGGGAACAACATTTGGCCTTGGCATCCCTAGATTAGGTTGTTGCACTGCATGATTAATTGGTTGTGGCATTCCCAAGGGTGGATACACACCTTGAGGATCCACAATATGAACTTGTGGTGGGTGGTGCACACTGTTATGATCCATATGCCCAAGATCTACAATGGGATCTTCAATTAGATCAATTGGGTCTTCCATTAAAGGTGATGAAAAATCAAATTTTGGAAAATTAGGATGACTATTCCTAGTACTACCTCTTAAATGCTGAAGGGAAACTTTGAGATTTTGATTTACAGGAACAAGAGGACGATTAAGTGATCTACGACTATGCATGCACTAGAATAAGTCAACACACCAACACTTTCAAAATTTTAACCTCCACATACGATGTTCCCAAACTCCTCAATAATATCAATGCACTTAAAACAAATAAATGCCTCCACACGGGCCGATGCCTTCTACAAGAAGGTATGCTTGGACTTAAAAATAAAAAAATTCAATTTAAGCCTCCACTTAGGCTGTCCAAAGCATGCAAATTGGTATACAATTAAAGTACTAAAATTAAAGAGAACTTACAGATGGTCCTTAAGCAACTTCAAAAATTTTTTAATTGCTTCTAAGTCCAGCGTTTGCTCCACTTTGCTTCAAGTACCTAATTGACAAATCAAATAAAAAAAATTAAAATTAAAATGACTTAAAAGTAGACAATCAACAAAGAACTAATGTCTAATTCAATTCTTTAAAATCGTTAGATCCCCGGCAATGGCGCCAAAACTGTGGTGCAACTGAGCGTGTGCACAAAATAATGCACAACACTTTAGTTTTAGAAATAATGTCAAGTGGGCACCATATTTTAAAATTTATAAAACCACTAAACACTTATACTATGGAGTATGAAGTGAGTAGGGATCGTCCCAAGAGATCTAAACAATTATAGGTTTTTCAGAATTGAATTCTACTTTAGTGCTTATGTGATTGCTAAAAAGGTTTGGTTTTGTGATTAGACTAATTTTAAACTTAATAATGCAAATAAAGAGTAGAGTATAAAAGATTGGAAAGAGACTTAGGGTGTAGGATTCACCACTAAACACATTCCCTAACTCACTCACTTTCAACTAATTGGGGAAATAATTAAATGTAATTCTAATGTAGCTAATACTTGCAAAGAAAAGTATGAAGCATCAATTTCAAGCTTGAATTACATACCTAATGACAAATAAACTAAGTGTAGTGCAATTCACCAATCCAAAGAATGGTCCATCAATTCAAGTTATAATTCTAGCTTACATTAATTTAGAAGATAATGCAATTGTAACAAAAAGTATAGAATTTAAACATAAGTATGGATGGTCTACTTATCTAATAATTGAATTGCAATTAAATTAATTAATCTTAAATTAAACTAATTAAACATGAATTTAAAATTAATTAGATAATAAATTAACCTAAACTTGTAGTGCCATCCATCAAATAGAAGTAATTTTCCATCAATTTGAATACGATTACAACTAATTAACTACATGCATAGACATCACAAGAATCAATTTACAAGGAATTCAAGTGTATAGCTTGTTTATTCATCAATAACACATAAGACAACATGAGATTAATATGAATAAACAATTGAAAGAATTAAATCATGTTATTCAAGCCTATACATCAATTACATAAATAAATCCCCAAAAAGTATGAAAAGAGAGAGAGAATAGGTTACATGCTTAGGGTTTATCCAACCCTAAGTAGGAGAATTAGCCACTCATGGTTGATGGAGTTGAAGACAGAACAATCTCCATCCTTGGATTCATCATCTCTGAGCTTCTTCTCAAAACCCTAGCCTGTTCGTGCTTTTTCTCCTCTTTCCTGTGTTTTTCCAGAGAGAAAAAAAATATACGATACAGAATATAAAACTTAATAATAATAATAATATTAACCTAAATAAAATAAATACTAACCCTAATCTAATGGCTCACTGGGCCTTAAGTAACAACCCTATTAAAGCCCAATAGTTCACAAAATAAACCCAAACAATAAAAAAAATCTGTAATGTTGCCAAGTCCTGGGGGATCGATCCCCCACCCTAGGGGATCGATCCCCCCAGAGTTAGAAATTTCCTTTAAGCCTTATTTAGCTCTATTTTGTCTCCGGGCTAATTGGTTTGTTTCTTCATCTTTGGGAATATCGTCAAAGGCTCGAGATTGACCGCTTTCGAAGAATAAACACACTATACGAGCAATAGGCTACGACCTCTTTTTGTCATTTTTTGAACTTTTTCTGAATATCTTTGCTTGACTCCAAAAAGGCTTTAATGGACCGTTCTTAGCTCATTTTAACTTTATTGCCTTGAAATACATATAAACATAAATTAGGACTAAAACATGAAATTAAGATTGATGTAAAGACTGAAATACCCTAGCTTAGGTGCTGAAATGTGCAACATTTAAGCACTTATCACAAGTCAATCACAAAGTCCATCTCACGACTAGGTGGCGACCCTGGAATCTCCTGAAATACATCCGGAAAGTCCTATGCAACTGGTATGTTATCCAATGATACAGTAGTCCCCTCCTCTGTTTTCTCCTCCATATAGAACAAATAAGTGCTAGTAACCCCGTTAGAACGTGGCATAGCAACGACATACAAATCTTGACCAGGTATGGTAAAAACAATAGACCTATCATAACAATTAACTTGGGCATGGTAATACAATAACCAATCCATTCCAAGTATCACATCATAAGTGTGCATGTCCAGGACCAAAAGATTGGCTAGAAATCTGAGTATACCAATATCTAATGTCACAGGCCCATCACTCTCATGTAAAATGGCAGTATTGTTTAATGGTGTAGAAATACCCTAAGGTCTATTACATACCCGTGTCGTCATCCCAGATAAAGTAACAAAAGATCTAGCTATAAATGAGTGTGTAGCACTCGTATGAAATAAAACACGACCTTTTGTACCATGAATAGGAAACATATCCTCAATAGCTTGGGGTGCCTGAATATCCTACGGCATGGGGTTGAAAATCTTACCATAATACAACTGCTGCGGTGCCTGTCCTTGAAGCTGTGGCAGCGTTGGTAAAGCCGGAGATGTCTGTCCCTGAATCCGTAGAACCTATGGAACGGGTAAAGGTACCGGTGCCCTCTGTCCCTGCTGCACATGCTATCCATGTCCCTGTCCTGCTTTAGGACACCGCCAGGAAGTATGACCATACTCTCCACAAGTGTATCAACTACCTTGGAAAGAGCCAAATGGCCTCCTCTGTCTATTAGCTTGTGGCTAACCCTGTCCTGCCTGTGGTCCTCCATTCTGCTGCCTCTGAATAGGTGCCCC
The DNA here is from genome assembly GCF_030987335.1 of Cornus florida. Classification (NCBI taxonomy): domain Eukaryota; kingdom Viridiplantae; phylum Streptophyta; class Magnoliopsida; order Cornales; family Cornaceae; genus Cornus; species Cornus florida. The sequence goes on along the minus strand of NW_026775577.1, from coordinate 49,751,207 downwards.
ATCCCTGTGAGCATCTGAGCCACCCTTGTACTTCTTCTAAGGCTGTTGTCCTTAGAATTTGCCTTTGTCATTCTGTCGGTGTCCATTGCCATTTCCTTTTTCAACTGACTGATTAGCAGAGTCTCTATCACCCCGCTTCTCACCCTTGGCCTATCTAAAATCCACGGTCAACTGATACTGCTGTAAAGTAGCATCTACCATCTGAGCATATGTAGTATAGACTAGACAACCGGTAATAGATCACTTAATAGATTACATGAGTCCCTTAACAAAACTATTCTGCTTATTTTCCTCTGTATCCACCTCCTCTGGAGCAAAAAGAGATAAGCGTGTGAACTGTTGCTCATACTCTGCCACCGTCATATTCACTAGCTACAGATTAAGAAACGCAGTCTTCATAGCTACCCTGACTACATAAGGAAAGTACTTCTTATCAAAGTAAGCACTGAACTAATTGTAAGTCAATGACATCGTCTCCTCTGGGGTGGTAGCTGACTCCTACCATTGCAGTGCATCTCTGACCAGCTTGAATGTAGCAAGCATCTGCTTTTGAACCTCTGTGCAATGAAATAATCAAAGAAATCGCTCGATATCATTCTTCCACTGATGAGCTGTTTTTGCATTGGTGGAGCTAATGAACTCAAGTGGGCTCCCCTTTGTGATAGAACCCCTAACCTTCTCCCAAGAATTAGTCGAAACCACTGGTGCCGGTATAGGTGCCTGCTGAACCTGTGGTTGATTCCGAAGTGCAGCTGTCACACCTACTTCTATAGCCCAAACAATGAGGTCATTGATATAAGGAGGATACTCTGGATCTATGCCCTGATCCTGAGTCTGCTGAACTTCCTCCTGCTCTCCATAGAACTGACCATCATCATCCTGAAACTGCCTATGGGCCGTTTCCCTTCGTCATTGATTGTTCCATTTGGTTCTAGCATTAACCATTCTGTTAACACAAAAAAGACAGACATAGTATGATTAAAGGAATACAACGAATCCTAAACTTAAGCTCTAAACAATAGAGTACGCTAAGCAGAAGTCTTATACTATAAAATCCTAGAGACACTGAACCTGGAGTGCTCGGATACCAACTGTGATACCCTCGAATCCGAGACATGGATTGATCAAGCCCAAGCCCAAACCCAAGGGAATATCAAACAATTAATATATACACGAACACAGAATACAAATCAAAATAATAAGACATAAATAATTAAAGGCTGAAAGAGTTATAAAACATAATCCTCAAAAATTAAATACTTAAAATCCAATAATCCAAAACCTCCATTAAATTAACAACTTGGGAATCCATTCTGTGGACCCCTAATAATAACCCAAACTGAAACTGAAACAACTGAAATAAAATCTAAAGCTAAACATGGGAAGTAGTCCTATATCGTCGGAGGAATGAGTGACTGTATTTGCTCTACATGATCAAGCTTTAAACTTGGAACTGACAAGCACCTAAAAAATAAGAGAGTGGGTCAGGCCCACATGCAAGTCCTATTCTACTACGATCCATAGAGAAACTCGATACGCAGATACATCCTAGATATCTCAACAATATCTAGAGTAGTCCATATATGTATAAGTACGCACTATAGGACGCTCACTAGTCCAATAAGTCTGTCTCAGCCTGGGTAGAGATACCATGCAAATCACACATAATGTCATCATATGTACCTAGACTTACCAGAGAACAGCAACTACTGTCCAGTTATCCATCCTAGGCAATATACGCACCCTAACCATGGTTCTGAGACTCAAGCTCATACCATGGCACCATAACATAAATATATAAAATCCGTATACTCCTAAATACAAAATATCATACATTTGGTATCGTGGCATGATATATATATAACAATCCATCCAAAAACCAAAGTAGGTCATTCAATTATTTTATTGACATGACACAAATATGAGTATGACTTAACATTTATGGTTAATCTATACCTCAATCCAGATTAGGTAAGACTTAGTATTTGAACTAATCCATCCTTAGTATGCCACTGTCCCATACCGGTGCATACAATCCTCCAAAATACATAGTTGATAAAATAACATTATATATTCATCAACCTTTCCCCCAAAATATGCATCAATATAAATTAATACATATATAGCGATATTAGACATTCATTATAGAACCTAAAGATCATGTTCCAACCATGTAAATTGCTAAAATAAATCTAAGCATTTACATCCTCCAAATTATCCACAAATTGATGTAGTTGAATAGCAAATAAGTATCAATTTATTCTGAATCAAGCATAGTTAATTTCAAGTGATTCACTATACTTTTATCTCTGTTTAAATATGATCAACAGTATTAAAATCATATATAAAATAACCTCCAAGTTCCAGTATGTAAGTTGATTAACAATCCAAGTGCAACATGTATGATTTTTTCCTAAGTTCACCCTGTCCAGTCCTTAATCCATTTATGAATTATTGTTCCCCTATATTTTTACAAGTCTATGACGATCATAAACATCATTTAACACAGCTTAAACGAAGTAAAATGCCCTAAAATCCAACAGTACGCAGTTCTGAGCGAGAGAGCGTGCTCCATTGGCATGGGAGCCGGCTCCCTAACTTAGGGAGCAGGCTCTATGAAGCTAGTAGCCGGCTCCACACCCATTGGAGCTGGCTCTATTGGTGAGGGAGCTGGCTCCCTCCTTTTGGGAGCCTTCTCTTTCACTCCTTGAAACTGTTTGGTGATTTCTGCTTCGTCTTCCTTGCCTCCGGTGATATCCAGGCCCTCTGTAATTCTTTTAATACTTGTTCCAGTGTTTAATCAATGTCCCAGAACATTTATAAGGCATCAACATGCTTCAACGATAACAATTAAACTAAGCTTAAATGCAAATACATCATGCACCATTTAACAGAACTGTTAGAACTTGCAACCCAGTTTAATTCAACAAAATTAAATATAGTTAAAACATGCATAAACGACTTGTTTTAACATTAATTAAAGCCCTGGAGTCTACCTAGGCATGCACAGAACACAGATTTAGTGGAAAGAGTTAGAACAAAAACTTACCTTTAAGTTTACATTCAAAACCTTAAACCTCCGTCTCTAAGTTTTCCGACCACTTCCTACACTGCTGTTCCACTCCTTTGTTACTCTTGGTTCAACCCAGAAGCACTCCGTCCCGTCCTCCTTGAACCTCTCTGTTTATTTCTCAACCTCTCTGCCTCTCACAACTCTCTGCTCGTGGTTTATGTCGTAAACCCTAGACAGACCTCATATGATGGCATATATATAGACTAATATATATCCTAGTCCACTTATAATTAGAGACAGCCAACCCTAATTAACCCCAGTCAGCCACCACTTGAAACATAAAAGAAAAATAAAATCTAAATTAAACATTAACCAAACCCTAATGAAACCAATTAACGTATGCAACTAATTAAAAAATTATGTCCATGAAAGAAAATAATAATAATAATAATAATAATAATACAATTAATGTAGCTACAGAAAAACAAAATACAATTAAACAATTAATTAATTCAAATAAACACAATTAAACAATTAAAAATGCAATTAAACAATTAATTAAATACCAGGACTATTCTTTTAAAATTAGGAGTGTTACAGGAGCCTAGTGGTCCATGGTGTTAGTGTGATCTAGAGGGGGTTAGAGAGAGACTCTAGTGTGGTTGAGCTACCCAAACGACGCCATGGAGGTGTCATGTGGTCGGGAAAAACTAGCCAAACCCTCCCTCGTGACGCCTTGGAGGTGCTTGGGTCGGATTACACTAACGATTTAGAAGTTGAAAAGGAAATGTTTCGAAAATAGGGAGCGACATGAGCATGGTATTGCACTTTATTGGCATATATGATGAATTTATGACTTGGATGACATTTGTGTTTATATTGAATATTGTGGTTATGGTTTATATCCTCGGTATAGTATGATCCCGTTCTCTTATCTTCTATTCTATACGTGGATTCGCTGGGTCATAAGAATTGTGTCTTAGATACTTCCTATTGAGCTTAAGCTCACCCCATTATTTAATATTTTTCAGGACACGGAAGGGAAATGGCGGGTGACGCTCCTCCACAGGGTTCAATGGGTTAGTGGATTGTTTTGACATACTTTGTAGTTATGATCTCATTTAATTATTATCATTACTTATTTTTTTTATAAACCCTAGAACGACACATATAATATTTACTAACATAGGAGAGGACAGTAGTATCCTTAGTTGACCTCGGGTTCAGGTAAAATCCTGGTTAGCGATTCGAACCCACAGGTTCGGGTCGTTACATTTTGTTTGAATTGAAAATAGACATCAAATTACTTTCAAAATTGGAGATGAATTTATACTAGTTACACCTCTATTTTTCGTTGTATATGTGTTATTAAATTTCATATTTGTTAAAAAAAGAATTTCACAAGGAGAATTGGAAGTAATGGTGATATTGAAATTTTTATAGGCATTAGGCAGAAGGTTTTGAGGTTGTTCCAAATGCTACCCAATTTGCAGGTGACCAGTTGAGAGAGTTTTGGAGATTAAGGTCAATAATGGGTCTGATGAGTGAAAGAATGATGCATCATTGCAACCATCATAAGTTCTTGTTTTTTTTTTTTTTTTCCTTTCTTTCTTTTTTTCTCTAACGAAAAATATAATTAGTATACAATTATATTGTATATAATGTTTTCTTCATGTTGATGTTAATTGATTACAATATTGTAAGCCAATGCTTTTTATGTTTGTGTCAGTTTCTAATGGTATTTCCTTTTGAGTTTTTACTATTTCAAATGAAAAATGACATTTCCTTTTAGTGTCAGTTTATGAATTAATTTATTTCTTTCAAATCTTTGTACCTACACAAATAAATATATTGTATGAATAACATCATTAATTTAGCGTAATATGTTTCAAATCTAAATTATATGTAATATCTTAACTTACTTGTAACATGCATCATATATTATTTTTATGTGACTTATATCAATAAAAATATAAATTAAATTCAATAGCAAACAAATATGTTTTAGAATTACATAACAATGTAAAACATGTTAAATTTATGGATTAATTTCTTTCTTCCCAATCTTTGCACCTACACAAGTAAACATGTTTTACGAATAACATCATAAATTAAACGTAATATGTTTCAAACCTAAATTATATATAACATTTTAACTTACTTGTAACATGTATCATATATTATTTTTATGTGACTTGAATCAATAAAAACATGAAATAAATTGAAAACAAATTATAAACAAATTTTTAAATAGTTTCAATATACAGAGTAATACTTTCTTTCTGAGTTGAATAATAGAATTCGAGCGTTCTTCATAAGTGTGTGGATTAATTTCTTTCTTCCAAATATTTGCACCTACACAAATAAATATATTTTACAAATAACATCAGGAATTAAACGTAATATGTTTCAAACATAAATTATATGTAACATCTTAACTTACTTATAATATGTATCATATATTAATTTTGTGTGACTTATATCAATAAAAATATGAATTAAATTCAATATCAAACAAATATGTTTTAGAATGACATAACAATGTAAAACATGTTAAATTTATTGATTAATTTCTTTCTTCCCAATCTTTGTACCTACACAAATAAATATATTTTACAAATAACATCATAAATTAAACGTAATATGTTTGAAATCTAAATTATATGTAACATTTTAACTTACTTGTAACATGTATCATATATTATTTTTATGTGACTTGAATCAATAAAAACATGAAATAAATTAAAAGTAAATTATAAATAAATTTTTAAATAGTTTCAATATACGAAATAATATTTTCTTTCTAGATTGAATAATAGAATTCGAATGTTCTTCATGAGTGTGTGAATTAATTTATTCTTCCAAATATTTACACTTACACAAATAAACATATTTTACAAATAATATCATAAATTAAACGTAATATATTTTAAACCTAAATTATATGTAGCATCTTAACTGTAATACCACTAATTTCAAAAGGATAATCCTGGTATTTAATTTATGTTTTAATTTATGTTTTAATTGACTTTTTAATTATTTGACTTATTTGTATCATTTGAATTATTTATTTGGTTTATTTGTTTTCTTTGATTTAATAAATTGTTGAATTCTTTGACTTATTTAACTTACATTAAGTGCTGCATTTTTGTGACTGGATTTATTATCTGTTTAATTGTTAATATTGCTTTAATTGTTTAATTTTGTTGATTTTTTTTTTAATTGATTTATTTGTAATTGGTTTAATTATTTTAAAGGCAACTTAACTGTTTTAAATTATTAGGGTTTTCTTTAATTTCATCGTGTTTTAGTTTTAGCCGACCTATAGGTGGTTTAGGATTAAGGTTAGGGTTTCAACTTAAGCCTATCAATACATATGTATACATCTGCTAAGGGTTTTTGTAAACCCTATTCACCATAGTCACGTACACAGAGATACAGAGAGTTGGGAGGGCAGAGAAACAGAGAGTGAGTGATTTTACAGAGAGGGCATAGGAAGGCAGAGCAAGGAAAACTAAAATTCAGAGACGTAGATTCAGTGTTTCAACTTTAAACTTAAAGGCAAGTTCTGTTCTATTCTTTCCCGTTAATTCGTGTTCTGTGCATGCTTTGGAAGACTCCAGGGATTAAACTAATGCTTAAACAATCCATTATGCATGTTTAAACTGATAATTAACTTCGTTGAATGGAACTGTTATACCAAAATTCTTTAGGTTGCTGTTTGTTGGTTTCTCCTGTAACATGTTTATTTTCTTGTTTAATTGAGATCAACGATTCATATGGTTGCCTAGTAATTAATCTAGGATTGAGTTTGAACTCTAGAACAGGTGCTTAGAAAAGCATTTAATTGCATCAAATTAATCTGAATTAAATCTGTCGCAGCTTGCTTAAAATTGGTTAACAGAGGTGCTGTAATTGTTGCTTTAAAACTTGTGTTCCTACACATGTTAGGATTGGATCTTAGTGGTTTAAACTTATTTAGGACTAAGATTGAACCTAGAATAAGAATTAGAACATACCACAGAGGCTCTGTAATCACCAAAGTTGGAGAAAACGAAGCTGGAACGGGCAACGGCTACAAAGGAGAAGGAGCAGGCTCTAAAATTTCCTTAGAGCCGGCTCTATTAGGGACTTGGAGCGGGCTCAATGTTGAAGGAGCCGGCTCTAAGTCAAAAGTGGAGCAGGCTTAATGTTTTTGTTGAGCCTGCTCTTTCTTGAAATGCACTAAAATGAGTTTTAGGGACTGTTTGGGCTGCACAGTGTTTTCTAAGGTTGTTTAAAAGCTACTGTGAGATGTAATTAAAGGTTGGGGACTTAAATAAATATTGAAAACATTTAATACAATAATGGTTTAGGGAAAGGAGTAATGAACAACTCAAATAATGGCTATACGTTGTACTATTTTTGCTAGGTTTATATGACTGGAACTTGGTAAAGTTTTTATATATAATTCAATTATATATAACCCTATGTTTTTACAGTGTTATAAGTATGGTAAATTAATTATATTTATCTAAACTTAGCTTGGACTTAAATTGATATTTAATTTGTTTAATATGTATCAATTTATTGGCTGTTTTAGAGGATTTAAACGCTATGATATTATTTTAGCAGTTTAAACGATTGGAGCATAATATTTAGGTTCTGTAATGAATACCTAATATTGATATATGTATGAATTTATACAAATGCATATTCTGCAGTATGGTTGTTGATTATATAGTATTGTTTTAATAACTATGCTATATGGAGGATTTGTATGTACCGGTATGGGACGGTGACATACTAGGTATGGATTAGTCAAATACTAGATCCTACCTAATTTGGATTAAGGTATAGATTAACCCTAGAAGTTAAGTCCATCATCTACTTGTGTCATGTCAACAAAATAGTTGAATGACTTAATATGGTTTCAGGACGGATGGATATACATATACCAGATCACCACACAGATGGATGGTATTTTGTACTATGAGGAGTATAGACTTTATATATTTATTATATGTGCCATGGTATGAGCTTGAGTCTCAGGACCATGGTTAGGGTGTGTATATCGCCTAGGATGGATAGCAGGATAGAGGTATTGTTCCCTGGTAGGTCTAGATACGCATGACCACGATATGTGCGATTTGCATGGTATCTCTATGCAGGCTGAGACAAACCTTTTTGGACTAGTGAGCGTCCTATAGTGTATACTATATATATATATGGACTACTTTAAATATTGTCAAGTCTTCCTATGATGTATCTGCATATCAGATTACTGTTTGGATTGTAGTAGATTAGGACTTGCATGTGGGCCTGACCCACTCCTTTATTTTTCAGGTGTTCGTCAGTTCTAGGGTTAGAGCTTGGACGTGCAGAGCAGATACAGATATTCATTCCTCCGATTATGTAGGAATCTTCTCTACGATAGTTGTGGATTTTATTTCCATTATTTCAGTTTTGGTTTGAGAATTTTTATAAGGGGTCCAATGGATGGATTCCCGAGTTGTAAACTTATAGAGTTTTAGATTATTGGATTTGATTAATTATGATTCAAAGATTTCCTTTTAGTTTCTTTCAGCTGTTAGATTTTAATTCTTATTCAATTTGTATTCTGTGTTCAGTTACATATTAATTGTTTGATATCCCTCCGGTTTGGGTCTGGGCCTGATCAACCCGTGTCTCGGATCCGAGGGGTATCACATTAACTTACTTATAATATGTATCATATATTATTTTTATGTGACTTGTATCAGTAAAAATATTAATTAAATTCAATTTCAAACAAATATATTTTAGAAAAAATATATAATTCATAAATTTAACATATTTGTGTGATATTGAATTTAATTTAAATTTTTATTAATACAAGTCACATAAAAATAATATATGATACATGTTACAAGTAAGTGGTGCCACATGTTGGAAAAGTGTATGAATGTGTGAATATGCATTATATTATTCTATCACTTAAAATCATGTGAAGATGTTAGGTAAAAAATATGATGGTTTATATATTAAATTGTTGACACCTGTTTGAAAAATGCATGTTGTTATGTTCAAAAATGTGTCATTTATTTGCTTCCCATTTTAAATGATTTTCTTATATGAGGTTCATTTGAAGTATGTTAGGATATATTTTGTATGACATTTTCATATAAGTGGTGCCACATGTTGAAAAAGTGTATGAATGTGTAGATATGCATTATATTATTCTATCACTTAAAAATATTTGAAGATGTTAGCTAAAATATGTGATGATTTATATATTAAACTGTTGACACCTGTTTATAAAATGTTATATTGTTATATTTAAAAGATGTATCATTTATTTGCTTCCGAAAATAAATGTCATTCACAAATATGATAAGTGTAATGGTAATATTCAGATAACTCTGTGATTAAATCCATGGGTTATTAAAATTTTAATTTCTCCCAATACTTCATGAAAAATTATGTAATAAATTAAAGCACGTTGTATAACTAAATGATTTAAATAAAAGGATAAGAAGTTAGACTTCTGTGATAATAAGATACTCTTCATAGGTTAAAAGACTGTGACCACCAATATCATACAAAAATTGTTTATTTGAATACAATTAATTAAAAATAAAAATAAAAATTAATAATACTTCAATTTTATTAATAATCATCAATAAATCGAGCTTATTCGCTATCACGTATTTTTTAATCTAATTCACAAATTATTGTGCAAGCATTATTTTGGCAGGACTCATTACCGTGCTTAATTTAATCCATGTATTGGTATTAAACAAAACAAAGGGAAGACGCCGAAAGTAAAATACGAGCAAATCCTCTGAACCAAAGAGAAGGGAGAAGACGAACCAGAGAGAAGGGAGAAGATGAAGAGAAAATAAGAGAAGATGAAAGTAAAAGAAATAAAATACGATACCGAAAGACGAAGCCTCTAAACCAAAGAAAATGAAGGAGACGAACCAGAGAAGGGAGAAGGGAGAAGGGAGGAGACAAACCAGAGAAAGGAGAAGAGAAGATGAAAAATAAAAAATAATATGTGTGTCCCACGTATAAGTTAATTTTGTGTTTCAATTTTGTATACAGTATTCATAGATGGTATGTAGATGGTATCAATTTTGTATACAATATTCATACATGGTAAAAGAAAGTAACTTTCATACTTCAGTGCTGGGTTGACGCTTAATAGGCAGTGACAAGGCAATGAGAAGGCAACTTTGGTTGACTTAGCTTCATCATAGCCATTGGATCTACCATGGACACCCTCCAGTGAGAGGTGCCATGGAGAGGATTTGTACCCATGTAACTATGGTTTGCTTATTTGGTTGCTGTGATTATTATCGTTCATCTTTTCATTCAATTAACATTAATTTTAAATTTGCTACATATTGGACTAATACTCTTAATATATAGTTTTTTTCCGATAATTATCTTAATATATAGTTGCAATCACTAATTTTATGAATAATATTATGAAAAAAAAAAACTACATTATCATGATGAGCAAGATTTAGGCTTTTTAACTGTCAAATATCCTATGTTTTTGGAGTAAATGAAAATTAAAAATAGTATAAGAGTAAGGTATTAAATAACAAAACATTGAATTTTTTTTCTAAAAATAAACATTGATTTTATCCGAGCTAAAAATTTGTTTAAGATTGGTTCGTTTATGAAACAAGTTTGAAAATCTATTTGCGATTGATTCATTTACTAATCAAACTAACACGAGTCGAGCTCGAACTGTTTGTCGAGCATTCGCTCATTAGCAACCCTATATATAACATTCATATACAACATCAAGAGTCGTAGTATAGATACATCTCCTACCATGTGAGTTTCTTTTCAGAAATTAAATATATATACACACACACACACACACACTTAGTGTTTAATACACAAACAATTTAATTCCAAAATAAGCTTTTGTGGCTCTAAAATTTATTCAAAAAATTACTCTATATATTTTAGTTTTTATATCCAGTAACTGAAAAGTAAATAAACAAAAGCATTAAACAAATTTAAAATGTTAAATTTTCCTATCTGGCCTTCTAATCGGTCGAAACATAAAATGCATATAGCTGTTTGGCTCACAAAGTGGTCTGAGGTCGCTAGCCAATGAATGGCTGACCTAGAACGCGGGCATGTCAGAGTCCTGATGGACTTGAATATTTCTTGCCAAACTATTCCTATTGGGTCGGGTCACCGACCTAAGGTGATTTAGGCGAAAGTTGGAGAGTAGGAATGACCCTTTCCTTAAGGTTGTTATTGCCTTTAAGAAAGGACTTTAAACATTTAAGATGAATATCAATTAGAAGCAACTTAAACTGAACAATAAATATACCTGAATCGGCAAACCTTTCTTCATTGAACTTGACTAATTACAATGATGAATGAATTACAAACTCTTGATTGAAATGGAAACTAAAGTATTAAATGCTGAAAGATGAACTAAGTACTAAACTGATAGTGCTAAACTGAACTTGCTGAAGTAAAAGCTAAGTGTTAAACTGAACTTGATGAAATAAAAGCTAAGTGCTAAGTGCTAAGTGATATGAATGCTAAAGGTTAAACTTTAGAAATGGTCTTGGACCCTTCCTTGTGAGGCTTGAGTGGGTATTTATAGAGGCTTCCACCTGGTGTTGTCCCTTTCAATCGTTTCTTTAGAAATTGATTGGTTGTAAGCTGAAAGTGACTTTTCCTAACCACCTTGCTGAGCTGGTCAGGTTGACTGACTTGCACATCTCTCTATAGGCAGATACAAGTATGTCTGACATAGTATTTTTGACTAAGTGGTGCCTTTTCTTTCATGCTTGATGATTTTGGTCTTCAAACCATTTTCAGTTCTCTCCACCTGTCATGTATGGCTTGATTTGTACATTAGCCTGGAGTCATCTAATTACTGACAATTCTGACTTTCCTCATCAGATGTAGGTGAAAACTTTCCATCTGTAGTTCTGGATTTATGATATTGTCAAGTTGTCCTTTTCTATTTCAAGCTCTTTTCACATTTCCAGACCTGACTTGTTGGGTTCTTGAATCATTGGGATTCACAGTTGGTCTTTATTTAAATTACTCCAATGATTCCTCAAGTGATTATGACCCGAGACCCCTAATCATGACCATATTTGGTCATGAGTCGTGATCATGGCCATAGTGACTAAAAATCTTGGTTAAGATTCATGATCATGACCATTATGACCGAGAGTCTTATGATCATTGTGACCGAGAGAAATAACGGTCGAGACTCTTGATCATGGCTGGTTATGAGTCTTTGGAGAGACTTTGGATCATAACCATTATAACTGATAGTCTCATGACCATGACCGTTGTGACTGAGAAAGTTGTAACTGAGAGTATTTTGGCCTAAACTTATGACCATAAGACTAAGACTCTCATAACCATAGTGACTGATAGGATTTTGACTGAAAATTCATGATCATGACCATTGAGAGAAATTTGGCTAAAACTCATGATCATGAGACTGAAACTCTCATGACTATAGTGACTGAGAAGATTTTGGCCTAAATTCATGACCATGAGACTGAGAGAAATATGGCCTAAACTTATGACCATGATTACTGAGAGGATTTTGACTGAAAACTCATGATCATGATGACTGAGGCTCTCATGACCATAGTGACTGAGAAGATTTTGACTGAAAACTCATGATCATGATGACTAAGGCTCTCATGACCATAATGACTGAGAGGATTTTGACTGAAAACTCATGATTATGACCATTGAGATTGAGAGTCCCAATCGTGACCGGTTATGAGCTCAAAATCTCATCTCAGTCTTAATGGCCTAAAAATTCCACTCTTCTTAATTCTCAGCTGAGGATACCGGAAGTGACATGGGCCAGATTTGACCCACGAAAAGAGAATCGGGTTGAGCAATTGGATTCAGACCACATGATAACGTTGTGGAATAGGCCGAATGCATGGGATCTTCTAAGAAGAGCTAGGCCCGTAAGGAATGAAGCCTGAGCCCGACTTAGGGAATCACTTATAGCATGATAGTAGCACTTGTAAATGCCTATAAATAGGCAGGAAGGAGAGAATGTAAGGGAATTTTTTGTTGAAAATACAATAAGATTCTGTGATAAAAGGGAGAGTGAATTTATTGCATCTTCAATTGGCACCGTCTGTGGGAAACGATGAAGAACATTCATTCATGCTTGATCGATGTCATGTTAATTCAAACTGATCCGTGAAGACGAAACAAGATTTCTAGAAATTGAATCCAGATCGTAGAGATTGTAATTTTTTCTGAAGGAATTCTTGATTACTGTTGGTTTTGACGTGTTTGCGTTGGAATTACGCAGCTGAGATTTGCTTGATCGCAGCAAGATCCGGTGAGTTAGAAGCTAGAAAGGCTCAAATCTAGCGAACTGTGATCGCGATTCGGTGAATTTGAGTCCAGATCTGACGAAATTTGCATCAGTAAAGCTCAGATCTGATCAAGATCTTGTGATTCATACCTTTGTTTCACTCTGGAATTATGATAGGAGGCGAGAGTTCCAATCCGGTGGAGAATGTCCAGCAGATGAAGCTTGATGAGTTGATAAACATAATCGAAGTTCTCAGGAAAGAGAATACAGAGCTGAAAGCTGAAATGCAGAGCTGAAAGCTGAAATGCAGCGCCAAGAAGCTCCGGTGATTCTGCAACCGCTTCCGGTGGGTGAAGAGGTTATGCATCCTGTTGTTGTACGTCAAGGTGAAGAGGAAGAGAACAATCCGATAAATCCTCGTCACGAGGAGGTTAGGCCGGATGATTTGCCGCCAAATCCTCGTCGTTTTGATGATCGAGAAGGCTCAATTCACTTAGATCCACGGCGTGAATAGATCAGGCAGAACGAGGCAATGACTTTTAGTCCGTGTCAGGAGAGGTTCAACTAAGAAGAAGCTGTAGAGTTTGCACATCACAAAACTACACCGATCTGGCAGAAGGAATACATGGAGGAAAGATCATCCGATTCGCTTTATTGACCTTCAATGGCTACGTTAGACTATCGAAGCTTAGAAAGGAGATCTACGGATCAAAGAGCTGCCGCAAGGTTCCACAAAGAGAATGAGGCCCTTCGTTCAGCAGCTCAGACGATTAACTCGCCGTTTACCGTTGAAATTCTGAATGCTCCGAGTCCGAGGAAATTCTCCGTGCCAGTTTTCATCCTGTTTGATGGAATGACTGATCCGATCGATCATGTGTATCATATCCAATTGAAAATGGCATTGAATACAGAGAACGACTCCTTAATGTGCAAATGTTTTCCAACAAGCTTAGCTGGACCAGCGTTTAATTGGTTCAAAAACTAACCGAGGGGATCGATTAATAGTTTCCAAAGCCTTTACGATCGGTTCATTAGCCAGTACTATGGGAATAAGCGCCTGGCAAAAGATGTCTCCAGTCTGATCACGATGTGGCAGCATGAAGATGAACTCCTCCAAACCTTTCTTACCAGATTTAATTTAACCAAGAGCATGGTGATCGAGTGCCATCCGTCTATGGCGGTTCAAGCATTCAAGCTGGCCATGATTCGTGGGACTCCGTTCCACACAAGTCTAGTGGTAAACACGCCACAGACCATGGACGAGCTGAACGAAAGAGTTGATGGATTTGTCCGTTTGGAAGAGGAAGAGGCAACTAATGCAAGGAAAACGTCAATTATTTCAATAGAGGAAAAGTCCAAAGCCAAGATCAGGCAAAAACCAGCTCTATCGCAGCAGTAGATCCCTTGGACAGTAGAAAAAAAGGCCCAGGGAAGAGGAATTGGTCACTCCATTGAAAGTAACCCTAGCAAGACTGTACCAAGAAAATAAAGATAAGTTCCGACCTTCTTTACCTATCAGACAACCCCTAGAGCAGAGAGATAAGTCTAAGCATTACGCTTTCCATTTTGACTTTGGCCATCAGACTAACGAATGCAGGAACTTAAGGAGGCAGGTGGAGATGTTGATAGCCAGAGGGGAGTTCGCAAGTTATATTCAAGGTCCAACGGTAGAGCAGAGCCGACCGGCGGAGCAAGTGAAGAGGAATCAGAAGCCAAACTCCCACAACTCGCAACCAGTTCGAATAATCAATGCAATTCATAGTCGGCCTGAACGTGAAGAGTCAGATGAACTGCTTCGAACACGGCTCCGCCAGGCACAGATGAAGAGGAGGATAGGCAGTGTAAACACTCTGCACCAACAGAGCGCATCAACACAGATAAAGTTTGACAGAACAGATCTGTTGCGTGTTCAGATCCCTCATGAGGACCTGTTAGTCGTTAGTTTGATAATGGCCGAATGTTTGGTACGTAGAGTTCTGATTGATCTTGGAAGTAGTACGAACGTCATGCCGATGGACACATTTGATCGGCTCGAGATCAAGCCAGACCGGCTCAAGCCCACTGGGAATCCTTTGCTAGGGTTTGATGGAAAACGAGTGGAGCCCATCGGTACGGCGGAAATAGCAGTGCATGCTGTAGAGAGGGTTCTGATGGAGAACTTTGTAGTTGTCGAGATTCATCCCTCTTACAACCTTCTGATGGGCAAAGGGTGGATCCACAAAGCTCAAGGTGTTTCTTTCACTCTGCACCAAGTAATGAGATGCCTGGGGCCAGACGTAACCAAGGTGATTGAAATTCATGGGGACCAGGTTGCAGCTAAGGAATGTTATTCAGTAACCCTGAAATATGCTGGAAAAGGGAAAGCACCCATCCATTTGGCAAGCCCGAGATAGCAATTATAGGAACCTCCACCCAAGAAGAATGGGGAGGAGAAGCCAGTGGACTTGACCGAAGAACCCCTAGTTGATGTACAGATCAATCAGTTCCGACTAGAACGAACAACCAAAGTGAGGGTAAGACTTACTGAGGGGGAGAAACAGGAGTTAGTTGATCTCTTATCTCAGATCGCCGATGTATTTGCATAGAGCCACCTAAACATGCCTGGAATCAATCCTTCCGTATCCTGTCACTCACTAAACATTAATCCCAATGCAAGACCTGTAAAGCAGAAGCAGCGAAGGTTTGCTCCAGAGCATAACCGGATCATAGCTGAGGAGGTTGATAGGTTGCTTGATGCGAGATTTATAAGAAAAGTGTACTATCCTGACTAGTTGTCAAACGTTGTTGTTGTGCAGAAGAAGAATGGGAAATGGCAAGTGTGCATTGACTTCACCAATTTGAACAAAGCCTGTCCGAAGGATAGCTTTTCGCTGCCTAAAATTGATCAAATGGTGGACACTACTACTAGGTATGAGCGTTTAACCTTCTTAGATGCTTATTCAGGTTATAATCAGATCCCCATGGACTCTGCTGATGAAGAGAAAACTTCTTTCGTTACTAAGCGAGGGACCTATTGCTACAAAGTTATGCCGTTCGGACTGAAGAACGCCGGAGCAACTTATCAAAGGCTTATTAGCAAAATTTTCAAGGATCAAATAAGGAAGACTGTTGAAGCTTACATTGATGACATGGTAGTAAAAAGTAAGAAGAAAGTTAACCATCTGAAACATCTACAAGACATATTTGATGTGTTGAGACAATATGGAATGAAGCTCAATCCAAGCAAGTGCTCATTCAGCGTGAGTTCTGGTCAGTTCCTGGGACACGTGGTTAATCATAGAGGCATAGAAGCTAGCCCTACCCAAGCAGAAGCTCTGACTAAGAATGCCGAGCCGAAGACAATCAAAGAAGTGCAAGCACTTACGGGACGGATAGCTACATTGAGCCGGTTCATTTCCAAATTGTCAGATCAATGCAAACCATTTTTTGACACAATACGAAGCCATGGAAGACAAGTTTGGGGGGATAAATAGCGCCGAGCATTAACTGGTTTGAAAGAATATATGCAGAACCTTCCGGTCCTGTCAGCTCCAGAACTAGGAGAAAAGCTATTCTTATACCTCGGGGTATCCAGCATCGCGACAAGTGGCGTTCTGATCCATTGTAAAGAGGGGAAGCAATATCCAGTGTTCTATATTAGCAAAACGATGACTGAGGCCGAACGACATTATTCAAAGGCCGAGCGGGTGATACTCTCGCTAATATATGCGAAAAGAAAGCTCAGGCATTATTTTGAATCCCATCCTATCATCGTTCTAACCACTTTCCCTATCAGAATAATCCTGCACAAGCCAGACCTCTCAAGGAGGATGACGAAGTGGGCCATAGAGTTAAGCTCATTTGACATAACATATGAACCTAGAACGGTAGTCAAAGGGCAAGCAGTGGCAGATTTTTTACTGGAATGTGATTCAAAAGACATAGAGGAAGACCTTCGTGGTTGCTTGTGGAAACTCTTTATTGATAGATCCTCAAATCAGATGGGGGCAGGCATTGGAGTCAAACTGCAGACACCAGAAGGCACGTCCCTAAGTCAAGGGCTCCAGCTTGAATTCAGAGCCACTAACAATGAAGTGGAGTATGAGGCACTGCTGGCTGGGCTTAAGCTCGCCAAAGAGCTGAAGGTCAGGAATTTGACTGTCTTTAGTGACTCGCAGTTAATTGTTCGGTAGGTGAATGGCAAATATAAAACCAAGGATGAAACGATGGAAGCATATCATTCTACTATTATGCGGGAAGTCAGAAACTTTAAAAAAATTAAATTCATCCAAATACCGAGAGAGCATAACGAAGATGCCGATCGGCTAGCATGTAGCGCCTCGGGTTCTGGAGAAACATTGGCAAGGGTGATTCCAGTAGGAATACTGAACCAGCCATCCATTTTTAAAGAACCTTCGGGCCCAGATCCTTGGCAAGTGAATATTATTCTATATGAGTCAAGTTAGATTGATCCGATCATAACTTACATTCGGGATGGTATTCTACCTGAGCAAAGAGATGAGGCTAGGAAAATCAAATCGAACGCTGCAAAGTACGCCATAGTGCATAACCAGTTATACAGGAGGTCTTTTTTTGTGCCATACTTAAAGTGCGTTACCCCCACAGAGGCTCGGCAGACACTGTGAGCTATTCATGAAGGTGTTTGTGGAAATCATTCAGGGGGAAGATCTTTAGTGCACAAAGCAATAACGCAAGGGTACTTCTGGCCGAATATATCACGAGATGCGGAAGAATTCTCCAGAAGATGCGATAAGTGCCAAAGGTTCAGACCATTAATCCACCAACCACTTGAGGACTTGCACGTAATGGCCACACCATGGCCTTTCACGCAATGGGGGATGGATGTGGTTGGTCCTCTGCCAACTGCAAAAGCTCAGAACAAGTATGTATTGCTAGCAACAGATTACTTTACCAAATGGGTAGAAGCAGAACCATATCCGAGCGTAACACAAACCCATGTAAGACGCTTCATCTGGAGTAATATTATTAGCCGTTTTGGTGTACCGAGGTCAATCGTTATGGATAATAGGACTAATCTCGACAGCAAGCAAGTTACAAAATTGCTAGAAGAATATGGAATTAACAAAAAATTGGCAGCAGTATGTCATCCCCAGGCCAATGGACAAGCAGAAATTACGAATAGAATAATTTTTGCTTGTATCAAGAAGACGATGGAAGACCATAAAGGGAAGTGGCTGGACAAACTCCCGAACATCCTATAGGCTTACAGAACGACCCCTAGACGGCCGACCGGGGAAAGCCCATTCGCCATAGCATACGGAACCGAGGCAGTCATACCGGTTGAATATTTGGTTCCAACTGTCTGAAGCTTAGCATGGAATCAGGAACAGAATGACAAAATGCTAAGATTTAACCTTAATATGTTAGAGGAAAAGAAAGATGTTGCGGCAATAAAGCTTGCATCCTATTAGCAGACACTGGCTAGTAGCCACAACAAAAGGGTGAGGCACAGAGATTTCACACTTCGCGATTTGGTTCTGAAGAAGAAGGTAGGAATGGTTAAAAAGATGATGTCACCTTGGGAAGGACCATACAGAATTGCGGAGGTCATAGGAAAGGGGGCATATATACTAGAGACCATGGCTAGAAGGTTGGTTAACAAGCCATGGAATGCTACATCTTTAAAAAGGTATTATATGTAGAAATTTTAAAGTTCTAATTCTGGCATTACTCATTTTCAGTTGTACAGAATTCTAAAATTTATAAAAAGCTATCTTCTTCTGAAAAGTTGAGTGTATGAAAACAGCAAAGTAAGTGGCAGCTGGCACTATGAGTCGAACGCCAAAAACTTGCCAAAAAATAAAAGAGTGAAAGTGGCAAGTGGCATTCTAGCCGAGCGCCAACCACTCAGCAAAGTAAGTGGCAGTTGGCACTATGAGTCGAACGCCAAAAACTTGCCAAAAAATAAAAGAGTAAAAGTGGCAAGTGGCATTCTAGCCGAGCACCAACCACTCAGCAAAGTAAGTGGCAATTGGCACTATGAGCCGAACAAACTTGCTAAAAAATAAAAGAGTGAAAATGGCAAGTGGCATTCTATCCGAGCGTCAACCACTCAGCAAAGTAAGTGGCAGCTAGTAATATGAGCCAAACGCCAAAAACTTGCCAAAAAATAAAAAAGTGAAAGTGGCAAGTGGCATTCTAGCTGAGCGCCAACCACTCAGCAAAGTAAGTGGTAGCTGGCACTATAAGCCGAACGCCAAAAACTTGCCAAAAAATAAAAAAAATAAAAAAAATGTGGCAAAGTGGCACACTAGCCGAACGCCAACCACTAACATACAGAGAAAAACCAGATCAGATAGCATTAAGTCATTAAGTAAAGGGATTTATGGTAAGAATTCAACCAAAAGTCATCCATCTCATTAATAGTGAAGTTTCTGAGTTACAAAAAATGAGGTATACTAATGACAAAAGTGCATAAGAAAGGAGGTCGGTACATCAGAAAGGTTTTAGCTAGAAACATTTGCCCCGTTAGCTTCTTAATGGTGCTGAACGGTCCCCTCATCACTGTTGGCGGTTCCGTCCTCACGAGGAGGAGAATCAAGCTGAATGACAGAATCATTCTGCTGAGTTCTATCCTCAGTAGCATTGGGAGAATCATTCTGCCGAGACTCACCCTCAGTAGCGGTGGCGGATGGAGTCACGGTAGACAAAGGAAGAACACCCAAAGGTTGAGCAGTAGAAGGAGTAGGAGTGATCTTAGAAAAGACGATCTCTTGGCATTCATCAAATATGCCCTCAGCAGGGGTGGAGTCTGGGTCGACATAAACACCTGGAGGATCAATCTCCAGCTCTTTGTCAACCTCATCAGGGGTAGAACCGGTCTGACCTTCAGCTGGAACACGATCGGTATAACCCTCTCGGAACCCCTGAGCATATCTGAAGGCCCCAACCTTGGAAAACCGAGCATGCAGAGCTAGCATACCACCATTCACCTTACTGATGGTGTTGAGTAAAGCATCACGCTCATCTAGAGCTCTTTTCTCAAAGGCCATCAGAGCAGATTGCTCATCACTCAGAAGGCACTGAAGTTCTTCCTTCTCAGCCTTAAGAGATTCTCGCTCGGTATGCCAGACACTCGTCTCAAGTTGCAGAGTGTCCTTTTCGTCCTGAAGGGAGTCTGTCTCCTTTTTCAGAACGTCCCTCTCTTTCTCAACTTTGTTGAGCTGACCCATCAGCTCGGCATTCTAAGAAACTAAGGCATTATTCTCCTTGTTAGCTGCACCAAGGTTGTCAGAGAGCTTACAAGCCTTGGCGTTTCCCAGCTCAACTTGCTTATGTATAGCCATCATCCCAAATAGGGTCTGCAGAGATATACATGATAACTAATTAAGCCGAGTAGGTGATTAGAAGTAATCAAATGTAAAGACTATGTAAAGATTCATTGACTGAGGGGCAAAGGTTACCTTCATGGCAGACAAGGGGAACCGGCTGAACATGTGATACCCCTCGGATCCGAGACACGGGTTGATCAGGCCCAGGCCCAAACCCAAGGGAATATCAAACAATTAAAGTATTTTAAAATGAACACAGATGACAAAAAGAACAATAAAGATAGAATAAAACTGAAAGAAACATTAATTATAAAATCCTCCAAAACTTCAAGGTTACAACTTGGGAATCCACTGATGGACCCCTAACCAAAAGTTCAACTGAAACTGAAAACTGAAAATAGATAATGCTATAAATATCGAGAGAAGTCCTACGTAATCAGATGAAGGTGAGACTGTCCTCGACAAGCACGATCAAGCTCTAAAGCTGGAACTGTCCTGTACCTGAAAAGAATAATGAAGGAGTGGGTCAGACCCACGAGCAAGTTCTAATCTAACTGCAATCCATACAGTGAGCCGATACGCAGATACACCGTAGACACCTCACAATATCTATCTAGTCCTTATGTATAAATATATCCACACTAAGGGACATTCACTAGTCTATAATAGGGGTCTCAACCTGAATAGAAGGCAACATGAAAATACGCACCCAAAAGGTGGGCATGAGTACCTAGACCTAACAGGGTACACCTCAACCTATTATAACCAGCTACGCATCCACTGCATATACGCACCCTAACCAACAAGTCTGAGACTCAAGCTCAACTCGTGGTACCATAAACATATATATAAAGTCCGTCCAAATCCAGGGTAAGCAGTTCAACTATTTATTAAACTGACCTACAATAAACCAACTAGTTAGTCACTCAACTTATTCAGTTGTTATGACTTAACTACCATCCGTTAATCCAGGAAGTCATCCAACTTGGTTACAGCTGGTCTGACTTAGTCATAATTAGGATTCGATATCTTTCAATCCATTCCATTAATCCATTAGGTTAGGTTTATGTGTTTTGAGCTAAACCGTCCCTAGTATGTCACCGTCCCATACCGGTACATACAATCCTCCATATCCAGGTAAATTACAATATATATAACAGTTTAATAATTTACAGACCCAAAAACCACCATCCATACAATTGCAGAAAAATATTTAAAGCTTCAGCAATTTAAATCCAACCATTTAACAATATAGTTACAGGAGACGATTTAACAAATCAACAACTAACATCCAGAGCATGCATAAACCAAATTCAATATGTCAGGGACTCCATCATGCATGTGAATAGGTTAAATAATCCTATTATTATCCAATAAATTGCTAAAACAATTTCAGAAGATTGTTTAATACTTCGGTAATTTAAATCCAAGCATTAACCATATAGTTGCAGGAAACGATTTAATAATTCAGCAACTAGCCTCCTAAGCATGCATAGATCAAAATTAATAATTAAATGACCTTATCATGCACTTGAATGCATTCTAAAACAAGTTTTATAAACACATTATATTCCATCAAATTGCTGAAATTTAATTCAACAAGTAATTCAACTTCCATTTGTTAACAACATAGGAAGTGCCTTAAATTTTTACACTGTTTGTCCCGACAATTTAGAATTAAAATTTAATCACTTTAGGGTCTTAATAACACTCAAAATTCATTCCTTAATCCCTCTGTAAAGTTCCAAATTCACTGAAATAGTCTCCATGCTCCAACAGTGAACATAGTACGTAGAAAATTAAAAAAAAACTTAAAATAAATCAAATATAAAAAGGGAGCCTGCTCCAAAATTTGGAGCAGTCTCTTTTTCTAGCCTAGAGCCGGCTCTAGGACTCCTTAGAGCCGGCTCTAGGACTCCTTAGAGCCGGCTCTACTTTGTTGTGGGAGCCGGCTCCCACTTCTATGGAGCCGGCTCTCACCTCCTTTGAGAGCCTTCGTCCCCGGTGCGTCGTTTCAGCTCTTGTGCTCCTTCTCCGGCTTATTCCTAACACTCTGTTAGTTTTTAAAACCAAACTTGGGTGTCATATTAATACCCAGTAGCATCCCAATGGCTTGATAACAACAATTAAAATCAATTACAGAGATCAAATTTGCTACCGAACTAACCCGCATTATGAACAAAACTGAAACTATAATTCTATTCCAACCTCTCTGTTTCTCTTCACAAACTGATCTTAGGAGTCTTATATCATCCCATTAACATCCCTAGGGTTTGTTTACAGAAGATAGAAGTAAGAATCGTAACTAAAATCTCAATAGATTTTAATATGCTTTAATGAACAGAAACTGGGAGCAACAATATACGAACTGTAAACAGATTTGAATTCAATATAAACAAATCATCAACAAGCATACATTAAACATATAAGTTTCATTTACTAATTAGTTAATCCCTAGAGACTATCTAGGTGTACAGAACACGAGCAAAAGAGAAGGAGAAAGAGAATAACTTGCCTGTGATTTCAATTGTGAAATCCCTGTGTCGTCTCTAAGTTTTCCGGTAATTCTGAACGCCGCCAAGCTTCCTATAACTCTGTCTCTAATCCTTACTCAACCTCCTTGGTCCTCTCTGTACAAATCCTCTTAAGCCTCACTTTGTTTTCCCACAACTGCTCTTTGTTTCTCTCTCTGTATCTTTGGTACGTGAATAGGGTTTTTCCAACCCTTGATACAGATTTTAACCGTATATATATAGGCGTAAAAATCATAAACCCTAATCCGTGTTTAATCAGAGACAGAGCCCTAATTCTAAACCTAGTCGGCCCATGAAACTATCTCTGTTACGGCTTACCTATACGTGAAATTCTAACCCCAAAGTTAATTGTAACTTAAAACAAAATTAAATGAAAAAAAACAATTAAATAATTAAATCCACTTAACTAATTAATTCCAATTAAATGACCCAATTAAATAATTAAAAATACTTAAACAATAAAATGCCAATTAAATGCCAATTAATTCAATTTAAAACACATGTCACATAGGTAAATAATTAAATCAAATCAATAAATAAAAATAATTAAACCAAATAATCACGCAAAAATACAATAAAAATAATAAATAAATGCCGAGACTATCCTTTTAAAATTAGGGGTATTACATTCTTCCCCCCTAACAAAAGGAATTCCGTCCTCGGAATTCGCCCTTACCTTCTTCCAATATTTCAGGAAACTGCGAGCGAATGACATGCTCCCGTTCCCAAGTGGACTCGGCCTCATTGTGATGACTCCACTGCACACGAACCAAAGGGATAACCTTATTGCGAAGGATTTGATCTCGACGATCGACAATACGACATGGTGGCTCTAAATAAGTTGCATCCGGTTGCAACTCAATCTCCCCAACATCTATATGTTGATACCGATCCTCATCTCGCAGAAATTTCCGCAACATGGACACATGGAACACGTTGTGAACGCGATCCAAGTTATCCAGAAGTGCCAACCGATAAGCCACAGCTCCCACTCGATCCGTAATCATGAATGGACCGACAAACCACGGAGACAACTTCCCTTTCTTCCCAAAGCGCATAACACCCTTCATAGGAGATACTTTGAGAAGAACCTGATCCCTAACCTGAAACTCCAAAGCACGAGTGCGACGATCAGCATAGCTCTTCTGCCTACTTTGGGCAGTATGCATGCGATCTCGAATAAGAGCAATCTTTTCAGAGGTATCCTTGATGAACTCAGGACCTAAGAATCGATTCTCTCCAATCTCCATCCAACAAACAGGTGATCGACACGGTCGGCCGTATAACGCTTCAAAAGGTGCCATCCCAATTGTCTTCTAGAAACTATTGTTATAAGCAAACTCCACAAGTGGCAAATATTCCTCCCAGTGGCCCTTGAAATCCAGGACACACGACCGAAGCATATCTTCCATAATCTGATTCACCCTCTCAGTCTGTCCGTCAGTCTGAGGATGATAAGCAGTACTAAGGTGTAACTCCGTACCGAAAGCCTGCTGAAAACTCTTCCAAAATCCATATACAAAGCTCGAATCCCTGTCCGATATAATAGACAATGGAATGCCATGTAGCTTCACAATCTCTGAAATATAAAGCCTCGCCAACTGCTCTGAAGTGTAGTCAGTGCAAATAGGCAAGAAATGAGCTGACTTGGTTAACCTATCCACAATGACCCATATGGAATTATGCCCCTTGAAAGAAGTTGGCAACCCTTCCACAAAATCCATAGATATGCTCTCCCATTTCCACTCCGGAATTGGTAGTGACTGTAGAGCTCCTGGTGGCCTTTGATGATCAATCTTAACCATCTGACAAGTACTACACTGAGAAACAAAAAGAGCAATGTCCCTCTTCATACCTGCCCACCAAAACTGCCGCTTCATATCTTGATACATCTTATCGCCTCCTGGATGAACAGAGAACTCAGAGTGGTAAGTCTCAGTCATCACATCCTTCCTCAAATTATAAGCAGAAGGTACCACTAACCGTCCCTTGTACCTTAAACCTCCATCAGCCCCAACATAGTAGAATGGAACCTCTCCGGAAGCTATCTCTGCGACCTTGTCAACACACTGGTGATCGATGAGTTGTGCTTGTAAAACCTTGCGAATGATGGAAGGTGTAACCACCATGCAAGCCATAAAAGCGTCTAACAACTCATCTACATTCTTCAAAGCATTCCACTCAGTAGTGAATAGAGCAGAAAGACTACCAACAGGTCGGTGACTGAGTGCATCCGCCACTATATTCGCTTTCCCTGGATGGTACTGTATAGAAAAATGATAGTCTTTTACAAACTCTAACCATCTGCGCTGTCTCATATTCAGCTCCCGCTGAGTGAACAAGTACTGCAGACTCTTGTGATCACTGAATAATCTGAAGGACTCACCTAACAGATAATACCTCCAAATACGCAAGGCAAAGACCACTGCTGCCAACTCCAAATCATGTGTTGGATAATTAAGCTCATGAGGCTTAAGTTTCCGAGATCCATAAGAAATCGGTCGCTCCTCCTGCATCAATACACATCTAAGACCCTGCAACGAAGCATCCGTGTAAACAAGATACTTTATCCCGCTCTGCAGAGTAGCCAGAACCGGTGTAGAAGTCAGCTTCCTTTTCAGCTCATCAAAAGCTCGCTGACAGTGTTCATCCCACACGAATTGTACGCCCTTCTTGGTCAGATGAATGAGTGGTCCTGCTATCTTGGAGAACCCCTAGATGAATCTCCTGTAATATACTGCCAGACCGAGAAAACTCCGAATCTTAGTAGGTGATGTAGGCTATCCCCACTCAACCACCGCTGAAACCTTGGCCGGATCCACTGCTATCCCCTTTTCTGACACCACGTGACCCAGAAATTTCACCTCCCGCTGCCAAAATTCACACTTCTCGAACTTGGCGTATAACTGGTGCTCACGAAGCGTCTGCAAGACTATGCGAAGATGTCTAGCATGATCGTCCTCCGACCGAGAATAGATCAAGATGTCATCAATAAAGACAATAACAAACTGATCCAGATAAGCCTAGAAGACTCTATTCATCAAGTCCATGAACACTGCAGGTGCATTAGTTGTCCCAAACGGCATAACACGAAACTCATAAGAACCATATCTCATGAGAAATACTGTCTTAGGAATATCCTGCTCCCTAACCCTCAGCTGATGATACCCAGAACGCAGATCAATCTTGGAGAAATATGTGGCTCCCCTTAACTGATCAAACAAGTCATCAATCCTGGGCAAAGGATACTTGTTACGAATCATAACCTTGTTCAACTCCCAGTAATCTATACACAGCCGAAGTGAACTATCCTTCTTCTTTACAAACAGAACCGGTGCTCCCCAAGGTGATGTACTCCTACGAATAAAATCCTGGCTGAGTAACTGTTGAATCTGATCCCTCAGCTCTCTCATCTCTACCGGTGCCATCCTATAGGGTGCCCTAGCAATAGGCGCAGTGCCTGGAGCTAAGTCTATCACAAAATCGATCTCACGACTAGGTGGCAACCCTGGAATCTCCTGAAATACATCCAAGAAATCATGTACAATCGGTATGTTATCCAATGACACATTAATCCCCTCATCCTTTTTCTCCTCCACATGGAACAAATAGGTGCTACCGTCTTCTTTAGAACGTGGCATAGCTACTATATACATATCCTGACTAGGTATGGTAAAAATAATAGATCTATCAAAACAATCAACTTGGGCATGGTAATGAGACAACCAATCCATTCCAAGTATCACATCATAAGTGTGTATGTCCAGGACCAATAGATTGGCTAAAAATCTGAGTCTGCCAATATCTAGTGTCACAGGCCCATCACTCTCATGTATAATAGCTGTATCACCCAATGGTGTAGAAATACCCTGAGGTCTAGTGCATACCCTCGTCCGCATCCCAGATAGAGCAACAAAAGTCCTAGCTACAAATGAGTGTGTAGCACCTGTATCAAATAAAACACGTCCATGTAAACCATGAATAGGAAACTTACCCTCAATAGTCTGAGGTGCCTAAATATCCTGTGGCATGGGGTTATACACCCTGCCATAGTACAACTGCTGTGGTGCCTGTCCTTGAGTCTGCGGCGGTGCCGGTAAAGCTAAATGTGTCTGTCCCTGAATCCGTGGAACCTGTGGACAGGGTAGAGGCACTGGCGCCCTCTGTCCTTGCTGCATATACTGTCCCTGTCCTGTTTTAGGACACTGCCTGGTCGTATGACCATACTCTCCACAAGTGTAACAACTACCCTGGAAAGTACCAAATGGCCTCCTTTGTCGGTTAGCCTGTGGCTGACCCTGTCCTGCCTGTGGTCCCCCATTCTGTTGCCTCTGAATAGGTGCCCCATTCCGATGAGCATCTGAACCACCCTTATGCTTCTTCTAAGGCTGTTGTCCCTGGAACTTGCCTTTGTCATTCTGCTGGTGACCATTGCCATTCCCCTTTTCAGCTGACTGATTAGTAGAGTCTTTATCACCCCGCTTCTCACCACGAGCCTGTCTGATGTCCACAGTCAACTGATACTGTTGTAGAGCGGCGTCTACCACCTGAGCATAGGTAGTATAGGCTGGACTACCTGTAATAGCTCTCTTGATAGACCACA
Organism: Cornus florida; assembly: GCF_030987335.1. Classification (NCBI taxonomy): domain Eukaryota; kingdom Viridiplantae; phylum Streptophyta; class Magnoliopsida; order Cornales; family Cornaceae; genus Cornus; species Cornus florida. The sequence continues at coordinate 49,723,456 of NW_026775577.1, read as the reverse complement.
TCAGTCCCTTGATGAAACTGTTACGCTTCTTCTCCTCTGTATCCACCTCCTCCGGTGCAAAGAGAGATAAGCGTGTGAATTGCTGCTCATACTCCACCACTGTCATGTTTCCCTGCTGCAGATTTAGAAACTTGGTCTTCATAGCTGCCCTGATTACATAGGGAAAATATTTCTCGTCAAAGCAAGCACTGACCTCATCATAAGTCAATGTCATCCTCTCCTCTGGGGTGGTAACTGACTCCCACCACTGTAGTGCATCCCCAACTAGCTTGAAAGTAGCAATCATCTGCTTTTGAACCTCCGTGCACTGAACCAAACGAAGATGACGCTCAATGTCTTGTTTCCACTGGTGAGCTACTCTCGCATCGGTGGAGCCTGAGAACACAGGTGGACTCCCCTTTGTGAAAGAGCTCCTAGCTTTTCCCCAAGAATCTGTCTGAACCACTGGTGCTGGTACAAGTGCCTGCTGAACCTATGGTTGGCTCCGAAGTGCAGCTGTTACCCCAGCCTCTATAACCCGAGCAACAAGGTCATTGAGGTGTGGAGGAATCTCTGGATCTCTGTCCTGACCCTGAGTCTGTTGAACTTCATCCTGCTCCTCCTGAAACCCTGGCATTTGCTGCTCTTCTTCCATTTGCCGATGTTGTAGACGTTCCTATTATCTACGTGCCGCTCTCCTCTGTCGACTGTTTATGTTCTGTCCTCTTCCAGTGTTAACCATGCTGTTAACATAGAAAGACAGACATCAGTACGAGTTTAAATGAACCGTAAAAGAATTCAACGAATCCTAAACATAAGCTCTATATAAAAACGCTACGCGGAAGTCTTAATACGAAACGTCCTAGAAACACTTGAACCTGGAGTGCTCTGATACCAACTGTGATACCCCTCGGATCCGAGACACGGGTTGATCAGGCCCAGGCCCAAACCCGATAGAATATCAAACAATTAAAGTATTTTAAAACGAACACAGATGACAAAAAGAACAATAAAGATAGAATAAAACTGAAAGAAACATTAATTATAAAATCCTCCATGTATAACTGAAAATTGAAACTCCAATCCTCCAAAACTTCAAGGTTACAACTTGGGAATCCACTGATGGACCCCTAACCAAAAGTTCAACTGAAACTGAAAACTGAAAATAGATAATGCTATAAATATCAAGAGAAGTCCTACGTAATCAGATGAAGGTGAGACTGTCCTCGACAAGCACGATCAAGCTCTAAAGCTAGAACCGTCCTATACCTGAAAAAAATAATGAAGGAGTGGGTCAGACCCACGAGCAAGTTCTAATCTAACTGCAATCCATACAGTGACCCGATACGCAGATACACCGTAGACACCTCATAATATCTATCTAGTCCATACGTATAAATATATCCACACTAAGGGACATTCACTAGTCTATAATAGGGGTCTCAACCTGAATAGAAGGCAACATGCGAATACGCACCCAAAGGTGGGCATGAGTACCTAGACCTAACATGGTACACCTCAACCTATTATAACCAACTACGCATCCACTGCATATACGCACCCTAACCAATGAGTCTGAGACTCAAGCTCAACTCGTGGTACCATAAAAATATATATAAAGTCCGTCCAAATCCAGGGTAAGCAGTTCAACTATTTATTAAACTGACCTACAATAAACCAACTAGTTAGTCACTCAACTTATTCAGTTGTTATGACTTAACTACCATCCATTAATCCAGGAAATCATCCAACTTGGTTACAGCTGGTCTGACTTAGTCATAATTAGGATTCGATATCTTTCAATCCATTCAATTAATCCATTAGGTTAGGTTTATGCGTTTTGAGCTAAACCGTCCCTAGTATGTCACCGTCCCGTACCGAAACATACAATCCTCCATATCCAGGTAAATTACAACATATATAACAGTTTAATAATTTACAGACCCAAAAACCACCATCCATACAATTGCAGAAAAATATTTAAAGCTTCAACAATTTAAATCCAAGCATTTAACCATATAGTTGCAGGAGACGATTTAACAAATCAACAACTAACATCCAGAGCATGCATAAATCAAATTTAATATGTCAGGGACTCCATCATGCATGTGAATAGGTTAAATAATCCTATTATTATCCAATAAATTGCTAAAACAATTTCAGAAGATTGTTTAATACTTCGGTAATTTAAATCCAAGCATTAACCATATAGTTGCAGAAACGATTTAATAATTCAGCAACTAGCCTCCTAAGCATGCATAGATCAAAATTAATAATTAAATGACCTTATCATGCACTTGAATGCATTCTAAAACAAGTTTTATAAACACATTATATTCCATCAAATTGCTGAAATTTAATTCAACAATTAATTCAACTTCCATTTGTAACAACATAGGAAGTGCCTTAAATTTTTACACTGTTTGTCCCGACAATTTAGAATTAAACTTTAATCACTTTAGGGCCTTAATCACACTCAAAATTCATTCCTTAATCCCTCTGTAAAGTTCCAAATTCACTGAAATAGTCTCCATGCTCCAACAGTGAACATAGTACGTAGAAAATTAAAAAAAAACTTAAAATAAATAAAAAATAAAAAGGGAGCCTGCTCCAAAATTTGGAGCAGGCTCTTTTTCCAGCCTAGAGCTGGCTCTAGGACTCCTTAGAGCCGGCTCTACTTTGTTATGGGAGCCGGCTTCCACTTCTATGGAGCCGGCTCTCACCTCCTTTGAGAGCCTTCGTCCCCGGTGCGTCGCTTCATCTCTTGTGCTCCTTCTCCGGCTTATTCCTAAGACTCTGTTAGTTTTTAAAACCAAACTTAGGTGTCATATTAATACCCAGTAGCATCCTAATGGCTTGATAACAACAATTAAAATCAATTACAGAGATCAAATTTGCTACCGAACTAACCCGCGTTAGGAACAAAACTGAAACTATAATTCTATTCCAACCTCTCTGTTTCTCTTCACAAACTGATCTTAGGAGTCTTATATCTTCCCATTAACATCCCTAGGGTTTGTTTACAGAAGATAGAAGCAAGAATCGTAACTAAAATCTCAATAGATTTTAATATGCTTTAATGTACAGAAACTAGGAGCAACAATACACGAACTGTAAACAGATTTGAATTCAATGCAAACAAATCATCAACAAGCATACATTAAACACATAAGTTTCATTTACTAATTAGTTAATCCCTAGAGACAATCTAGGTGCACAGAACACAAGCCAAAGACAATGAGAAAGAGAAGAACTTGCCTGTGATTTCAATTGTGAAATCCCTGTGTCGTCTCTAAGTTTTCCGGCAATTCTGAACGCCGCCAAGCTTCCTATAACTCTGTCTCTAATCCTTACTCAACCTCCTTGGTTCTCTCTGTACAAATCCTCTTAAGCCTCACTCTGTTTTCCCACAACTGCTCTCTGTTTCTCTCTCTGTATCTTTGGTACGTGAATAGGGTTTTTCCAACCCTTGATACAGATTTTAACCGTATATATATAGGCGTAAAAATCATAAACCCTAATCCGTGTTTAATCAGAGACAAAGCCCTAATTCTAAACCTAGTCGGCCCATGAAACTATCTCTGTTACGGCTTACCTATACGTGAAATTCCAACCCCAAAGTTAACTGTAACTTAAAACAAAATTAAATGAAAAAAAATAATTAAATAATTAAATCCACTTAACTGATTAATTTCAATTAAATAACCCAATTAAATAATTAAAAACACTTAAACAATAAAATGTCAATTAAATGCCAATTAATTCAATTTAAAACACATGACACATAGGTAAACAATTAAATCAAATCAATAAATAAAAATAATTAAACCAAATAATCACGCAAAAATACAATAAAAATAACACATAAATGCTGAGACTATCCTTTTAAAATTAGGGGTATTATAGAACACTTCTTTCTGGGACAGACCCTTGGCTACTTCAACATCTTTAGGAGTCCACATGCTCTTGTAGTATGCCATAGCGGTCTAACCATCCTTAAACATGGTCTCGTCTGGCTTTAGAAACGACCCGTCTGTTCGAATAAAGTGGGGGTTCCATGGTGCCGATACAGAGGCAGAGGCATTAACAGAGGTAGGCCCAGAGAGGGTAGGAAGCCTATTCAGAGGGGGCCTAGTCAGAGGGTGCACGGACACACTTGGCCCAGAGGGCCTAACCCTTTGTGACAAAGGAACGTCATCAAGGCTGAGAGCACTATCAGGCTGAGGCCTTTTCCCTCTCGCCTTTTCCCGAGCGGCAACAGTAGCAGAGCTGGGAAGGTTGCTGACAGAAAGGGTCACGTTCGGATTGACAAGCATAACATTGGAGACCGAGTCGGTAGCCATCACGTTCGGATCGGTGGAATGAGTGGTATCAGAAATAGTGGCAGAAGAAGATACTGAAACTGGGGGTAGTTTTCTTCCTGCCGAATGAAGGAATCTGGAGTTGACTCATTGTCTTGCCGAGGGCTGAGAGAGCAAGAAGGTTGTCTGAGGTAAGGAGGTCCGAGCAAGAGAGAATGTTGTTCAGAACGTACTTCTTCAAATAGTTATGCTTATCCCTGCAAACACCGTAGCTCAAATCATCACAAGGAATGCCTAAGAAACGGCATAAGAAAGTACAAAAGTGAGGAATGCAAATCTCGCAAGGACAGTCACCAAAAGCGCTCGGGTTTTGTATTTTTTATACGAAGAGACAAAGCACTCGCCAAAAGCGCTCAGGATAGGGAAGTCCTTTGCGGCTGGAGAAAACCAGGCTCCCTTAATCCCAATTATGTTTTTCCTCCAACCCTTCTCAGATTTGATCTTATCTTTGCATATGGACCTCTTCTCAACAGGGTAGAAATGGTAGAATGGTTCATCAGTTCGGATTTTACTAACCTTGTAACAGAGAAGAAGATCTATGAGGTCAAGATCTGGACCTCTGTCACGGTTCAAAAGCAACATAACAGATAGAACCCTAAGAAAATTTGGGTTTACTTTCAAAGGGGAAAATTTCAGTTTATTAAAAACGTAACTAAATAAGGGATGCAGAGGGAACCTAATGAGATTTAATTGAAGATTGGAAAACAAGACCTCGCCGGGAAGAAGACCAGCACCAGTCTTGATATTTACCTCTTTGGGGCAAGCCCTAATTTGAATGTCATCAGGAAGGTTCAGTCTCATACGAAGAACACCTAAGTCTATAGTCATGGTGAAAATAAACAAAGATCCTGAGGAAAAACAGCAAATCCCTAGAGGAGGAGAGAAAAAAAAAAAGAAAAAGAAAAAAAAAAGAGCAAAACTAACCTCGAAAGATTGAACAACGCGAAGAGCATTGCAAGATCACCGAAAAAAGAAGCATTTGCAAAAGTTCGCTGGAGGAGATTTAACTCAAAAGGGATAGATGAAGATTTGACTAAACGGTGAAGCAAGATAGAGACAATAAAGAGAACTGATGGAACGTCTCTGTGGCTTATAAAGACAATGTGGGCCCGAAGGTCGAAGAGTCAGGAGAGCGAGGAGTTTTTTGAATCTCGAAGCACCGACTCCCAAATCCAACCGTCCATTCTTCCATGCGATCTTCTCGAGCCGTCAAGCCATGATTAGCAGCCTCTAATAATTAACCCCTAATTAATTATGAAGTAATTATGGGGGCAGTTGAGGATACCAGAAGTGACATGGGCCGGATTTGACCTACGAAAAGAGGATCGGGCCGAGAAACTAGATTTAGCCTACATGATGGCGTCGCGGAATGGGCCGAATACATGGGATCTTCTGAGAAGAGCTAGGCCCGTAAGGTATGAAGCCTGAGCCCGACTTAGGGAATCACTTATAGCATGATAGTAGCACTTGTAAATGCCTATAAATAGGCAGGAAGGAGAGAATGTAATGGAATTTTTTTGTTGAAAATGCAATAAGATTTTGTGATAAGAGGGAGAGTGAATTCATTGCATCTTCATCAGCCTTAAACTTGATCACCCTGATTAGAAATTAATCTTTCACCCCGATGACCATAGGTTGACCCAAGGTTCGGACCTTGTAATCTCTGACCACGTGGCATGATTGCCTCAAATTATATTTTAGGTGTTAATGACTGCCCCCAACTCTATGAAAATGGGTTCATACCGAAATTTTGTAAAGTTGTATTTATTTTGGCCAGTTTCTATGTTCAGCGTGGGACCCATCAAGGCTAAATTTTGCCTTTAATGTGTGGACAACCACATGGTACGTAACTGCCACCCAGATACCAGATTCCACAAGTGAAGATGGAATACTCAAAATCCATGAAGGAAGTGTATAACCCAACATGGATAACAGAACAAGTCCCTGTACTTGTGAAGAACAGGAAGCTTGGCTATCAACATTGGAACCTCTATAAAGCAATTAAAAAGAATCATAACCATAGCAAAGTAGAGTGCACCAAGATAAATTCCTCCATCTTCTAATGTATTATAATGCATCGTTGCTCGGAAAAATACAGTCATCATGATCAGAATAATAATAAATAAAAAAAAGCTGCAAAATGCAACACATCGTATAAATTTGAAGATATAGACAAATGAATTGCGCTTTATCAGTAGCATCTACCAGGAAAAACCAATTTTGAGAAGCTCTGATCTCTTTACACCATAAGTGGAAGTTGACAGAGTTGCTGGATGACTATATCGTCTATCAAAAGGACGAGACATCTCCTTGGACAAAGAACTACCAACCTAGAATGACTGAAAAGCTTCTGCAAACCTCGCCACAGGTACATACTGGTAATTAAAATCAGACAACCAGTACTGCTCTTGATCTTTTTCTGTTACAACTTCTTGCAAAAAATCAGCTACATTTTTCCTATCTGGACAACGAAACCCCATAGACGCAAAGAATTCAAGAGCAGCCTCACGGGAGACGATGTCGTGGCCTGGCCGGCTGCTGCCGGACTCAATGCCGGCGGCCTTCTTGAGATACCAAATGACCGACGGAAACTTCACGGTGAACTCGAAGGTGCTATCTTTGAAAGCAGTGATGGTCACGGCCATGGGCGTATCCGGCTTGTATTTCTGAGTCCGGGCATTGAAGTCTTTGCAAAAAACCATTAGGTTCAGCCTGTACTGACCCAGCACCTGTTCAACCTGCGGAGCTGGCCGAGCTCCTCCAGCTGGGACGGTGAGCCTGATCGTCGTCGCCACCGGATGCCGGGTTAGAATCTCTTTCAGCGTCGCCACAGCTTAGAGAGAGAGATGGTGGGTGGCGATGAGTACGGTATTGATCCACTGAGTTGGTTTCGACGCAGTAAAATGCTTAGCTCATCATTTTGAGTTCACCGATATCCATCGAAATTTCGCCGAATATTCTGTTCTCAGCGATATTGAAAACGGTGAGTAGACTCAGTTTGCCGATGTCTGCCAGTATTTGTCCAGTTATCGGCACCATCGTTGGTGGCGACGGTCACCTTTGATAACGCAGCGGTTGCTGCAGCCTTCTCTCCTCTCTTCGCGGCTTTGAACTCCGCCAAATACCCATGATAATCCCCCTTCATCTTCAAGAAGAAGACCTTCAAGTCACCACCGGACCGACGAAGGGATCAGCTTTGCATCGGGCATCTCCAGAATGTCGTCGCAGATCGACAATAGCTCGGCCTCGATCCTACCACGGTAGTCCTTGATGATGGCAACGTGACCGGGGTTATCGCGGGACTCACGCCATGCTGATCACGTTCTTGTAGGTCACTGAATGTTATTAGAGAGAGAGAGATGGTGGGTGGTGGCTTGGTTTCCCGCCGGGTTCAATGGGAACTATACTGGGGTCTGCCTTCAATGGTATTATGCTTTTTTATAATTATACACATACATATATGTATATATTCACTTTATACAACATGCATGCATGATGCAATGTCACCCATCCATGCAAACCTCACTTGGACATTTATATATATATATATTCACTTTATACCACACACATGCTGACATAATTAATTTAGGGCTCTTAGAATATTAATGTCTGGGCCACCATTGGTTCATTTGTTTGTTAACTGTTTGAGCCTTGTCATTTGGGTTTTATTGTACATTTTTTGTTATTAATAAAATCCTTTACTTAAAAAAAAAAAAAAAAAAAACCCATTTTTTAATGGGTGTTGACCAACAATTGGCTATCTTGTGAAAAATAATACTCCTATGTGCAAAAATGAATATAATATATATATATATATATATATATATATATATATATTCATTTTAAGCAATATAGATGCCACCACCATACAAGCCCATTTTTTAATGGCCATTGACCGACAATTTGAATTAGATTTCAAGACAACTGACCGTACTTGGCCACGTGAATAAAGCTTGATGTCTCATCTGGATCAGCTGGTTGGGAGCTCTATGCATGCTTTTTATTTGCTATTTAATTTGACCAGACCGTAAAGAGACAGACCCAAGTAGATACACAACAGATCCTTAACTCACGTGCTCAATTAGAATGTCAATAGATATGAGGTGTATCCAAATGACGAACGTATTAGCTGGTGGTTCAAGAATGGTCAATAAATCACCTTTGCTGACACGTTGATTTTCAATAAACGATTTTATTCTTTATATATCTTTGGATATTCGAGCTGGCCTATTTTTTAGACGGCAACAAGTACATTCATATCTTATGCGGCGTTATCATTGATTACAGTATCTTGCCAATTAAACCAAGCGATCCGATCTCTGCATATAACACAACTCTATCAAGCTTGTCGACACCATCTTCAATGAAAACTTTCTGAAAAATTTTCAAATAGCTGTATGTCGTGCTGAACAAAACTTCATGGCAGAATGTTGGCCCAACTTTTCTCACGATCAAGAGACATATAAAGCTCGCTTTTGAGACCAATCCTTCCAAATAAAGCTTCCACAGTATATAAAAATCCTTTCAATGCTGAATGATTGCTCCTCTTTCTTCTTCAATCTCTTGGTTAGCATACTTGTTGGTAAAACGCTGACAGCTCTGCAATCCTTAAAGCAATGGAGACAAACCCCACATTAGAGGAGTTACTCATTTGATCTTGAATAAACTGTGATTTGTTGCGCACTCAATCACGATTTCTTATTTTTCTGCCACTTGAGAAATCTAAAAGGCAACTCTTCTCACACTGTGCACTATCCCTTCTCCAGATTTTAAATAAAGGGTGTCAAAAAGAATTCAACAATTGCCGGCGTAATACATCGGCTCCGGCCAGTTGACTAGTGAGTATTTTTGAAGTGAAATTTCTGTGTGTCAGTAAAACCAAAATTTTGGCCTCTATTATCCTTCTCAATTTTGGCCTCCATTATCCCTCTCACTGGTCCTCCTCTAATTTAGCTTTATTTTCTTTTCCTCAGGATCTCAGCCAATTGGTGGTAATAAAAACTTAACGATGGTTGCTGAAAACACGTCAATTCCGGCCAGCAACAAATCTTCCAGTCAGGCTGGGATTGTTCAAAATCTTGTCAACGAGATTATCACTACAGATATTTACAACACCAGTGAGGTGTTAGCCAGTGTCTTAGGTGCTGACTCTCACCTAGGTTCGGCCTTGCTCTACCTTTAAAGATAATCCACCAAACTCACTTTTTCTCTATTGTTCTTTAGCCGAAGAGCGACTCCCATTTCAGCACAAGTTCCCTAATCCCGTAGATTCTTCTAATCTTTTCAAAAATTGCCCGAACCCTCAGAGTGACTGGATTGATTGGGTCAATAGGGTTAAACCTCATTATAAAATATTATGGAAGGAGGTCGGCATTTATGATGCCATCTTTCTTTCAAAAAATCAAATCTCTATCGATAAGGAGGCTCTCGTCTCATTACTCTTTTTCTAGTCAAGTTCCACCAATGCCTTCCATCTTCGGTGTGGTATGATTGGTCCAATGGTGCAAGATATTTGTTTTCTTACTGGGCTTAGGCCTCACGGTATAGAAATAATTTCACTTCTCACCGTTCCTCAAGTAGACTATGAATATTCGAAGAAACCTGACGCTTCTGAGCGCATTACTACACATAGCCCTTTTATTAAAGCCAGCAAGGGTAAAGGAACTTTGGTTTCCACCGCCGAGCATATTTCTTTTTGGTGTACTGGTTAAATAGGTTTCTATTTTGTGTCTTTTCTCTCACAGTCACCAAAGATTTTACTCAATTGGCCCTTGCTCTTCACTCGGCCGAGAAACTTGCCCTTGCTCCATTCTTGCTTACCTATCTCTATCGTGGTATCGGGGAGTATGTAAATTCCAATTTCAAAACTTGTTCCAAGCCGTTTTGGCTATTACAACTTTGGGAATATGCCTACTTCCCCGAACTTTATCCCGCTCTTTATCTGTCGACTACCATTCCTGTTCCTGGCTATCGTTATGCATCTATTATGCCAGGAAAAAGATCATTTAAGGCCATGTTTTCCTTTTTCTATAACCTCCCTGCATCCTGAGCTCCTAATTTCTTCTTGCCATTCTTGCCTCGGCCGAGGCGACCCATGTGGCTTTCCTATCCTCCTGCCCAGGCTTCACCAGGTTGCCAAAAAGATCATGAACAAGCATGGGCCAGCTTTTTGATTGCCAGGGATATCTCCTATGGATGCTTAAAATTAGGCTCTCAAAATGGAAAGTGCGGAGTTGAGTACTACAATCCTCCACAATTCGCTAGGCAATTTGGCCTCACCCAACTCGTTCCACTTCCGCCTAGATCGAGTAGTCATCATTTCAAAAGAAACAGTGGAGAGAGTATCAAATCTATTTACCCGTCTCTGCAATAAATTCTCTTTGCAACCATTCCCGGAAAATCCTGATACTTTTCCCCATCCTTTGACTACTGGTGGGGAAACCATATTGCTGAAATTATGGTAGAGGATTCACGTGTCATAACAGATAGGATCTCCTCTATTTTTATCAAGCCCCAAGGAGTCTCAACCAAACCAAGGCCATCGAAAGGAATTAGTGTGGCTAATCCTGGTTCTCCCAGCAAGACGAAAAAATCAAAGTCGTCCAAAGAAGATACACACTCATACCTATATATATACGAATACCAAGTTCTATGCCTTAGATTATAAAGACATTTTTCTTTATGTAGCTGTTGCCTTCTATGACCCATTGGGAGTTTCTGATCATGAGGCAGAAATGCCAGAGGCTAACGAAGAAGATGTGATGCCCCCTAAGAGGCCTAAGGTCTTCCTTATGAATTCTTCAAAGCGTAATATTTTAGAATTTTAGCTTATTTATATGTGCCAAATATGTATGCTTTTTTCTAACCTGGTATTTCAGGTGACCAGGGCAAGGAAAGGAAAAAAACAAGTTACCTCAGTCAGGACCACCAACCCTTGCCTATTGATTGACGAAGAGAAGGAAGAAAATCCTGACCCCTTAATGCCATCGACTTTCTCGGTCGAGATAAATATCTCTGCCAGTTGTGAGGTAACTAGACTTTGTTTTTACTTCCAGTATCAATGTACCCTGCCAATTCTAATGGCATCCTTATGGGCAGGTTTTTTCATACTCGGCCAAGTCATTATCGAGAGATAGGATCAATGCTTATGATGACATTGCGGATGTCGATCACCCTCACAGTAGTGGAGTCGAGTGTCAACAGGCCACAACTCAATCAAACACTGTCCTCCATCAGTTTGATAGGGCTGAGGTGATATTCAAGATGATCTTTCAGTACATCTCCTGTATATGTTTATCAAAGTTAGGCACTTATAAACATTCTTCTTTTGCAGGTTGCCTCGGGCACACAACCAAGGGCTCCAAGCCCTTACTCTGCACCAGCGACTACTGCAAGACACATCTTTATTGATATGACTCGGCCTTCACCAGTTGGTGTGAGTATTTATGACTTATTCTCTCATTCAAGCCTTGACCTACCTTATTAAATTCCTTTCCTTCGCAAGCTGGCTCAAGTTCTCAATTCTAACCGCCGCTTCAAACTTATGGCACGATTGATGACTTTGATGCTTACTTCTCCCAGATAGAGACTGGGCTCGATTTAGATCCCTTGATGAGCGAGCCAGCTGCTGTGCCTACATCTTCCAGTCGTCTACCAGATATTGAGGGAGCAAAAAGACTACTAGTCGCCGTCGTCTCCCGAGGCCTCTCTGAGATGCCAAGTTTGGCTGTTGACGTGACCGATGCTATGTCTGTGCTAATAGATCATCATAACTTAAGTCAAGAATAGATAAACCATCTTCAATCGGTCCAGAGTCGATTCCCGACTCTCGTCTCTGATTTTCAGCTTTCCTCGCAGAAGGCTGGTGAGCTGTCATCCACAATCCAAGAAAAGCTGCAGAAGCAAAAATCTCTGATTAAACAAAAGAAGGACAATGTTTCCCATTTTTGGACTTTACAATCAGCTCATATTAAGGGAACCAGAGAACAACAGAAATCGAACGGGAGATGGAACGTCTCAAGCTGGAATTGACTGAGGCTACCCGATCAAGAGAGGAACTCACTGCTTAGATGAAGGAAATTTACGAAAAGAATATGGAAATTGACCAGCAGAGAGCATCGATCTCAAAAGAGAGCATCGATCTCAAAAGAAATTCCTCAACTGAGGACTGAGAAGGCCAAATAGGATGAAAAAGTGGCCATGTCTAAAAAGGAGTGGGATGAGCTGAGGAGTCATTTTGTTTATCTGCAAAGAAAATGATAGGTAATGACTCTTTTGAATTTTTGTACTCAATGAAACGATGAATGAAATGCATGCTTTCATGGCTTTTTGATTATTTAACCATCTTTGGCTTCATTTTCCATTGTCTCCCACATTGTAGGGTAAAAGTTTTTAAGTACCAGCTATTAATTGGCCGGGGATGTATTTCCCCGTCGAGATCTTATAAATGATATGCGATTCCTTTAAAGACTTTGTAAACTATAAATGAACCCTCCCAATTTGGTGACCATTTTCCATATTTTTAATCATTCACACCTATTAGGAGGATAGTCTTCCAAACCAAGTCACCTTGGCCGAAGGTTTTGGCCCTAACACGCTTATTATATGCCCTTGCTACTCGCGTCTTTTGAACTTGTATATGGTCAAGAGCCCTTAACCTCACCTCATCTAGGTCTTCCAATTCGATCAACATAGATTTATTGTATTCTGCAGAAGTCAAATTGTTTTGCAATGCAAATCTCATTGACTGCACAGTCACTTCCATAGGCAAAACTGCATCATGACCATAAGTGAGCATGAATGGAGTTACACCTGTGCTTGACCGTTGAGAAGTCCTGTATGCCCAAAGTGCTTCTGATAACAGTTCATGCCATACCCTGGGGTTATCTTCCACCATTTTTTCAATGATGCCTTTTAGCGTCTTATTAGACGACTCAACTTAACCATTTCCTTGTGCAAAGTGCGGGGTTGAGTTTAGGAGCTTGATCCCGTACTCTGCTATAAATACCTGTACTTCTTTGGCAATGAGGGCTGAACCTTGATCAGTTGTGATCCCAAATCTATGAATAATATGTTGCTTGATAAACCGAATCACATCTTCATGGTGCATTGACTTCATATGCACCGTCTTAACCTATTTGGTAAAGCAGTCAGTTGCCACGATGATAAAACAATGTTGTTTAGAAGAAGGTGGATAAACTTTCCCTATCAAATCGATAGCCCAGCCTCTAAAATGCCATAGTTTTATGATTGGATGTAACTCAATCGCTGGGGCCCTATGGATTGGCCCATGCCTTTGACATGCTTAACATCCTTTGGCATATGTGACGCAATCTTTAAGCATCTCGGGCCAGTAATAAGCATACCTTCTAATCAGCCACTTCATTTTTATTCCAGCCTGGTGAGCACCACATATCCCTTCGTGGGCCTCTCCTATTACTTTCATGGCTTTTTTCTCACTGACACACCTTAAAAGTAGGTCATCTTTGATGTTTTTCCTGAATAGGTCTCCATCAATCATCAAAAACTTAAGAGCTTTGATATTTAGCTTCCTGTCAGCCTTAAGGTTTGGATTTTTGAGAAATTTGACAATTGGTGTCCTTCAATCATCCTTCTCCATATCCTCGATTACAAAGACCTCCGCCAACAATTCTTCCCCCACCTTGACTGAGGGTAGTGATCTTTTCTTTATTCTGATCAAAATCTCCATTATACCTTCTAGCACCCTGACGCCAGATGCTATTTGAGCCAAATCATTAGCCTATTTGTTATGCAATCTATATGTATACTTGACCTTTACGTCTGAAAATTCTTGTAGTAATAACTTTGGCACTTGAAATTGCTGGACAACTGACCGATCACTAAACTTGACTCACTTATGATCTCAACGGTTTGTGCCCCCATTTCTAAGAGTATTTCAAGACCGATAATTAGAGCTTCATATTCTGCTTGATTGTTAGAACATTTGAAGTCTAGGAAGAAAGAATATGTTATTTTCCTTCCATTTGGTGCAATTATTACAACTCCGGCTCCTCTAACATCATTTTCGCTTGATCCGTCAAAAATTAGAGTCCAAGGAGTTAGTTGAATAGCACACAACTCCATTGCATCATAGACTCCCGAATCTACATCCAAGCATGGATGGTCTAATAGGAAATCAGCAAGTGCTTGTCCCTTTACAGCGCTTTAAGGCACATATTGGAAACTGAATTTCATAAAGGCCAAAGACCACTTACCTATTCGTCTAGAAATTATTGGACGAGAAAGCATATACTTAATTAGGTCAGTGGCACAAATCACATAAACTAAAACAGGTAGCATATATATTCTCAATTTGTGAGCAGTAAAATACAAAGCAAGACACATTTTTTTGATTGGCGTATATCGACGCTCAACCGGTATCAAAATACGACTAAAGTAATACACTGCCTGTTCTTTCCCTACTTCATTATCTTAGGCTAACAAATTTCTGATTGACTCATCCATGGCTGAAATATACAACTTCAGCAGCTGTTTCTTCCTAAGTGGCATGAGGACAGGAGGGTTAGCAAGATATTCCTTGATTGATTCAAACACATGTTGGTGATGCTTTTCCCATTGAAAGTCTTCCTCTGATTTGAGCTTTAAAAGTGGAGAAAAGGTATGGATCTTCCCAACACGGTTTGAAATAAACCTTCCCAAGTATGTGATTTGACCAATTAGTCTTTGTAACTCCTTCTTGTTGCGAGGTGGTTGAGCTTCGATGATTGCCCTAGCTTTATTCTTGTCGACCTCGATACCCCTCTGATGCACCAAGAATCCCAGAAAGTTCCCTGCTGTCACTCCAAAGGCACATTTAAGTGCGTTTATCTTCAAACCATGAGCTCTCTTTCTCTCGAATGATCTCCTCAAGTCTGCCAGATGCTTCGCCTTTGTCGCTAATTTTACCACCAGGTCATCAATTATACACTTTTATAAATTTCTCAATTATCTCATGGAAGATTACATTCATAGCTCGTTGATAAGTGGCTCCAGCATTCTTTAAACCAAAGGGCATTACCACCCATTCGAAAGTGCCTATGGCTCTTAGACATCTAAACGTCGTCTTGTTAACATCATCCTCTACTATAAATATCTGGTTATATCCTAAATGACCATCCATGAATGATAGAATCTCATTCTTGGCGGCTGCATCAATCAATTGATCGGCCATGAGCATCGGATACTCATCTTTTGGAGTAGCTAAATTCAAATTCCTGAAGTCTACGCACACCCTTATCTTTCCATTCTTCTTGACTACGGGAACAATATTGGATAGCCAATTGCAATACCTTGTGGTCCGGATGAATCCTGCCTTGAGCAACCTTTCAATCTCTTCCTTTACTTTTATAGTGACTTCTGTCGATATACGTCTAGGCGCTTGCTTGAAAAGTCTAAAACCTTCTTTTATAAGTAGTCGATGCTCGACTAGTTGCCTTGGTAATCCAGGCATCTCAGTGTAATTTCAAGCAAAATAGTCCTTATATTCCCTAAGTAACAAGATCAGTTCAGCTTTAAAGTAAGGTTCTAGAAGATCACTTATGTAGGTTGGCCGAGGCTCTTCTTCTGATCCCAAATTGATCTCCAACAAAGGATCCTGAATATCGGCCTTCAGATCATCTAGCTTGGCTGGAGCTAAATCTTATTCTTCTAACTGAGTAACATCTCGACAATCCCCTGACTCATCTTCTTCTATGATTTCGGCTATATTAGCCGACATATCACTCCACACCTGTCTCTCAGCGAGATACGATCTTAGCCGTGCCATGCTAGCTTTAAATGCTAGCATTAAATGCTAGCATTTTCTCCTTCTCCTTTTGGGCTTGGTCCATTAACAACCTGTTGTTCATCAACTTCAACTATCGGCCTTCGCTTGCAGATAACACTTGGCCTCGATAGTTCCTTGAATAAATTAGATAAGTCCCCATCTATCAGATTTTTTCGCATCATTGCCTTCTCAGGCTTACCATACTTGTCGCAACCAATGAGCCTCACAGGACCCATTTCTAACTCATATAAAACTGCATTAGCCACATGGACTTGAGCTTTAAAAGGCTTATTGTCTCCCCATATGACTTGGATTTCATCCCTGTCCCAGAAAATTATGAACTTGTGGAGGGTAGAAGGGATGTAAAAATGTAGGTGTAACCAGTCACGCCCAATCAAAGCGTTGTAAGCCACCCCTGCGTCGACCACGAAGAATATAGTCATAGTCTTACATTTTCCAACTGTCATTTCCAAGGTAACCACAATTCTAGTCCTAGCTTTGCCCCTCGTGAAATTACTGACTGTCAAGTCAGTGGGAATCAAGTCATTTTCTATTTTTTGCAGCAACCTCATGGTGTTCGTCGGAAGGATATTAATCGCAGATCCATTATCTATTAGTGCTCGAGACACTGGTATCCCTTCTTGGAACACCCTGATATAGAATGGTTATAAATGTTGAGACATTACCACAGAAGGCTTCTCAAAGATCACCTTGGCTACCTGATCTCTTCCAATAGTCACCGACTCATCATCTCGTGGTTTAGCTCTTATCACAATGACTTTCTGTTTCTTATCTTCGGTGATCGACTCAGATAGGTTTTCGATAATCTCTGGAACTTCTTGGCCTTCATCATCGATCACCTCAACATCTCCCTCCATGGTGGAAGGTTGATCAGGCTTAGCCTCAAAAATATGAGGTAAAGTAAGAACCATGTTGCAATTCACAATTCCTTCAAACGAACCAAATTTGATACCTTTTGAACCATCATCTTGGTCATCCAGGTCGAGTTCATCATCACCAAATCCTGCTTCATCTTCAGTTTCTTTCATAGCTGAAGACACATTTCTCTTCTGTGCCTCCATTTCCATCTGCACTATCTTCTATAGATTTTCCTTTCGGATCATTTTTTGAATCTTGCTTAGCAGGCTCTCTCCTAAGCAAAGTCACCTTCTCTGGCTGTAGAGCTAAATATTTCTCTTCCATTCTTCTTAGTTCGGTTTTCATCCACTGCCAACGTCTCACCTGAGTGCGAGACATGAATGCTGGTGGGATATCCTTGACCCTAAAGAACTTTGGATGAATCACCATTGACCATCGACCATCGTCAGTGGCTGGTGGCTTGACCATCCTTTGCCTATGGTTTGGGTGGTTAACTGATGTCTCAACCTAGCGAGCCACATTTGAGTTATGCTCGCTAGGCTTCCAGACAACATGAGTTGGATTCCTTGCACGATTATTGGAGTTTATTTCTCGCCTTCGCTTATGATACTCATTGGTATTAGACCTTCTGTCAGGCCATGTTAATCGGCTAGTCACAGGCACCCTAAACGAGGGTGACCTAGGTCTGTTTTCATGACGTGAACTTCCAAGACGTCCCCGAGTGTCACCATGGAACCTCTCTCGGTCCCTTCCAATGTTTGTCTTGCACTTAGGGCACAATCCTTGCCTGATCAGCGCCAGTTGAGCTTCCCTCAACTCTTTTTCTAAGTCATCCTTAGACCTTGGAGTTTCCTCAATCATTTGGCTTCTTTCCTTCAGCCTTGCTTTCTTTGTTAGTTGAAGTATCCTCAAAATCAATTCTTCTCCGTGGCCTGCTAGCTATTGAGATTTCGACCATGTTACTGCTGACCAAGGCTGGGAATGGATCGCTGTCAATGCTCATCACTTCTTTCTTCTTCTCCGGAAACTTCCATGCCCCCTTCTCGATCTGTGCCCGAATCACATTACGAAAGACAACACAATTATTAGTTGCATGATTCCAGGAGTTATGATATTTGCAATACTCTCGACCTTTGATCTCGTCAGCTGAGGGTATTTTATGCACCCTAGTGACTTTGATAATTTTATCAGACAACAGGTGGTCAAAGATTTGCTCTGCTTTACTTATATCGAAAGCATATTGTTTGCCAGCCTCAAAGATATTCCTTTTGGCTGCAGATGATGAGGGTTGGACACCACTAACGGTCTCTATGGCTTAGCTAAAGCTTTACAAACATATGGCTTTTTTGAAATAATCTCAACAATATCGACCTTTAGGTCATTATACACTGTGTTAACCATGTGAATTTCGTAATTGGGGTCCTTATAATAGGTCCCTCGAGAGGAGTTTTTCCTCTCGTTTTCCTCTCGCAGAATTTTTTCATACTTAGTGACCCTATCGGCTAATTGGAATAAATCTCCAAAATGAGTACCCTCGAACTTCTTTCGTAGTTAGAATTCTAAGCCGTTAAGAGCCAAGTTGACAAACTCTTCTTCAGGTAAAAGAAGTTGGCACCTATTTCGTGCTTTCTTAAACCTAGCCAAAAATGTCTTAACATCATCATTTGGCAACTGATGGATCCTAGATAGGTCAGACATAGAAACTTCTGGTTTTGTCCAATAGAACTGATCATGGAACACATCCTGCATTTGTTCCCAAGTGTGGATGGAATTTTGTGGCAAGTTTAGATACCACTTGAAGGCAGTCTCAGTGAGAGTGTTGGAGAATAACTTCATTTTATACCAATCGTTATTACTGAGTGGCCCACATTTTAATGTGAAATGGCCAATGTGCTCAAGAGTCGATTGGTTGCCTTCTCCTAAGAAGGTTGCAAAGTTTGGCACTCGAAAATTTTGGGGAAGATCCATCCGATCTATCCAATCAAGAAATGGGTGCCTGAAAGTAGGTCGAGTAGCCGTTTTCAAGGCTAGTCCATACTATTCTTGTATGACCTCAGCCAATTGCTCCCTCGTCATGACCATAGGTGGGGCTTGGTTCTGAAAAGGAACATGCTGCCAAGGGTTATGTCCCTCTTGCCCACCTGGGTTCGTAGCTTGAGGTGGCAAGACTTAATGTTGAAAATGAGGAGGTCGACCATTAATTCCTCCATCTTGGTTGTTGGTGACCATTCATTCCTGACTCTACTGGATAGACTTATGGTAGAATTGGAGCTACTGGTCGAGGATCATTAACCATGGGAGGTGGCTGGGCACCTCTTTCTGGTTGACCAACTTATTGAGGAGGAAACTGGTCCACTGGTTTATCATTTTGGTTTTCTAACCTAGGCGGCTGAGCAATAACCTGCCTATCAATACGAGTCACTAAGGCATTAATCACTTCATTCAACTGTTGGAGCTAAGTATTAGTCATATGGGATGAAGCCACCAGTGGCTCTATATTTTTGTTGATTTCCCAAATGACCTGGCGTTGGGAAGCCTCCACTTTACTTTCAAATCGTGTCACCATATTGCTGACATTTTCAGCCGCCATTTGGTGGCTGGCCTGATGTCCCTCCTCATGCTTAGACCCAGAATCTTGCATAATGGGAGCAGGATGATTTTCTTCCTGATCTTCCCTTTGAGGGTTAGCTTGTCCAGCTAAAGTTTGAGTCTATGACCTAGTCTCGATGACCATTCACGAATAAAACATTGGTTCCACCGGGCGTGCCAAAGTTGTTTGGCTCACGAAATGGTCTGAGGTCGCTAGCCAATGAATAGCTGACCTAGAACGAGAACGTGCCAGACTCCTGATGGACTCGAATATTTCTTGCCAAACTATTCCTATTGGGTTGGGTCACCGACCTAAGGTGACTCAGGCGAAAGTTGGAGAGTAGGAATGACCGTCTCCTTAAGGTTACTATTGCCTTTAAGAAAGGACTTTAAACATCTAAGATGAATATTAATTAGAAGCAACTTAAACTGAACAATAAATTTACCTGAATTTGCAAACCTTTCTTCATTGAACTTGACTGATTACAATGATGAATGAATTATAAACTCTTGATTGAAATGGAAACTAAAGTATTGAATGCTGAAAGATGGACTAAGTACTAAACTGATAGTGCTAAACGGAACTTGCTGAAATAAAAGCTAAGTGCTAAACTGAGCTTGATGAAATAAAAGCTAAGTGCTAAGTGATATGAATGCTAAAGGTTGAACTTTAGAAATGGTCTTGGACCCCTTCCTTGTGAGGCTTGAGTGGGTATTTATAGAGGCTTCCACCTGGTGTTGTCCCTTTCATCCGTTTCTCTAGAAATTGATTGGTTGTAAGCTGAAAGTGACTTTTCCTAACCACCTTGCTGAGCTGGTCAGGTTGACTGACTTGCACATCCTTCTATAGGTAGATACAAGTATGTCTGACATAGTATTTTTGATTAAATGGTGCCTTTTCTTTCATGTTTAATGATTTTGGTCTTCAAACCATTTTCAGCTCTCTGCACCTGTCATGTCTGGCTTGATTTGTACATTGGCCTGGAGTCATCTGATTATTGACAATTCTGACTTTCCTCATCAGATGTAGGTGAGAACCTTCCATCTGTAGTTCTGGATTTCTGATATTGTCAAGTTGTCCTTTTCTATTTCAAGCTCTTTTCACGTTTTGTAATACCCCTAGTTTTAAAAGGGCTATAATTGGAATTTTATTATTTTTATTATTTATTTTATTATTTTTGTAGGTGTTTTGGGTGAATTTAAATGTTTATTAATTAAAATTATTTGTTTTAGTGTTAGTTTATATTTTAAATTGATTATTTGTTTTAGTGTTATTTTATGATTTAAATGGATTATTTTTTTAGTGTTAATTTATATTTAAATTGATTTAATGGTTTAGGTGGATTTTTTTGAATTAATTAAATTGTTTAATTAGATTATTCTATTTATTGTTCACTATTGTAAAATTAGGTTAGGATTTTGGTTACATTGTTATACCCTGTAGCCGACTTGGATTTTCCTGCACGTATTAGGATTAGGTTTAGGGTAAAACTTGTGTGCCTATAAATAGATACGTTAGGGTTCTGCCTAGGGTTTTTAAAACCCTATTCACGATTTAGAAAAGGCAGATAATAGCTTGGAGGAGTCTGGGAAGCTACAGAGAGGGAAGAAACAGAGAGTTGGCCGGAGACTCTAGGACAACGTCAGTGTAAGGCAAGTTCTAACCTCACTCTTTCCCTTTTTCTCGTGTTCTTTGCATGTTTAACGCAACTCTAGGAACGGATAAGGATTTAAAAGTAAACTGATTTTCGTATATCTCTGTTGTTTGAAAACTGAATGTAGCCATATGTTATACTTCTTGCTATATGATCTTTCATGTTTAACTCATAAACTAATTCACAGAATTGGATGTATAATGCGTGTGAATTGATATAAACAGAGTTAAATCATCTTGTTTGGAGGCGGCTCTGGATGATCTTGGAGACGACTCCATGGAATCATGGAGCTGGCTCTAGATGGTCTTGGAGACAACTCCAAGTGGGTTGGAGCCGGCTCCATCTTGTTTGAAGTCCGCTCTAACTTGCTTAGAGACGTCTCCTTTGTGTTTGTTTTAGTTTTGGTTGTTTTTGCGAGTTCTGGACTGCTGCAAATGGTTTTTTAAAATTTCAGATTGATGTAGAGGTTGTTCTGGGGTTGTTCAGTAATGTCTAAACCCTTAATAAAGCTTCAGAAGGCATGGTAAGACTTAAAATACCTTAGCAAGCTAGTGTAGAAGACAGTGGGAAATTATACTGAAAGTGAGGGTTGGCTTCTGGACTGGTTCTTGATAGCAGATGTGTTTAGGAGCTGTAAATGAGAAAGTTGGTTGATACCTGAGATTAATTTAGATCTTCAGAGGGCATGTTAATGCATAATTAACCAATTAATGTCATCGTTTGGAACAGTATATAGTTTCTAAGTAGATTAGTGGACTGTTTTGGATTAAGGGTTTAAATTGCACAGTTTAGTGTGTAACAGTTAACTGTGAATGGAGTTATGGTTTGGTTATGGTTTAGAATGAGTTGTAAGCATGTTAGATCACAGAATGATTGTATACCTATAATAAATCAAGAATGTATAAATACATTAACTGTTTCAATGGCTCTAAACAACTGTATAGTATTAAAAGGGAAGCCTGTAGGTTTATATACTGTGTTACGCTTAATTGGATTTAATTAAAAGTTATATATATGATTGGTATTATAAATCATGGAACTGTGTGGAGTAGTGTTAAATAGGCTTGTTAAATAACAAAGTTTTAGCATGTTTAATGTAAAGCAGTTGATGTTTACAAAATGATTGACTATCGATTGTTGGATATACGATATAGTTGATAACTACATTTATTACTTGGGTTGTTAACTATGGATGTCGGATCACATGCACCGGTATGGGACGGTGGCATGCCTAGGTTTGGATTAGTTTCAAAATACTAAATCCTACCTACACGGAATAAGGGAATGGATTCTAAAGAAAATCCTACTTATACTTAAGTCAAAGAAACTGAACAAACTGAATGACTAACCGGATTACTTGCTATCTATGTTAAGTCAAAGAAGCTGCACAAGCTGAATGACTAACTGGATTCTTTATGGATAGTTAAGATCGGACTTTAAATATATTTTTATGGTACTGCGATCTGAGCTTGAGTCTCAGAGTCATCGGTTAGGGAGAGTATATGCAATAGGATGCGTAGCTGGATATGAGAGGTTGAGGTGTACCCTGTTAGGTCTAGGTACTCATGCCTACCTTTGGTTGCGTTTTTGCATGTTGCCTTCTATTCAGGTTGAGACCACCTCCATAGTCTAGTGAGAGTCATATAGTGTGGATATACTTGTATGGACTATTAGCTATTGTTGAGTTGCTTAGAATGTATATGCGTATCAAGTCTCTGTTTGGATTGTAGTAGGTTAGAACTTGTTCGTGGGCCTGACCCACTTCTATTTTTCAGATACTCGACAGTTCCAGACTTAGACTTGATCGTGCTGAGCAGAGACTACTACTCACTCTTCCGATGACGTAGGACTTTTCTCCATGGTTTACTCTGGTTGTTCTTTAAGTAGCTTTCATTTTAGAGATGGATTCCCGAGTTGTATTAGAATTGAAGAAGTTGGATGTAACAGACTAATACTTTATTTATAAAATTTTAGTTCTGAGGTTTTCAGTTTTAGATTATCATTCAAGTTTCTTTCCAGCAGTTTTATTCATTCCCGTTTCTCTTAATAATTTTTCTGTGTTTGTTTATTGCTAATTGGTTTGATATCCTCGGATAATCGAGCGAGGTCCTGGCCAACCCGCATCTGGAAATCTGGGGGTATCACACGTTTCCAGACCTAACTTGTTGGGTTCTTGAATCATTGAGATTCACAATCGGTCTTCATTTAAATTACCCTAAAGATTCCTCAAGTGATTATGACTCGAGACCACTGATCATGACCATATTTGGTCATGAGTCTTGATCATGGCCATAATGATTAAAAATCTTGGTTAAGATTCATGATTATGACCATTATGACCGAGAGTCTTATGATCATTGTGACCAAGAGAAATAACGGTCGAGACTCTTAATCATGGCTGGTTATGAGTCTTTGGAGAGATTTTGGATCCTGACCATTATGACTGAGAGTCTCATGACCATGACCGATGTGACTGAGAGTATTTTGGCCTAAACTCATGACCATGAGACTGAGACTCTCATAACCATAGTGACTGATAGGATTTTGACTGAAAATTCATTATCATGACCATTAAGAGAAATTTGGCTAAAACTCATGATCATGAGACTGAGACTCTCATGACCATAGTGACTGAGAAGATTTTGGCCTAAATTCATGACCATGAGACTGAGAGAAATATGGCCTAAACTCATAACCATGATGACTGAGAGGATTTTGACTAAAAACTCATAATCATGATGACTAAGGCTTTCATGACCATAGTGACTGAGAGGATTTTGACTGAAAACTTATGATCATTGATGACTTCCCGCGCGTGCGCACAAAATAATGCACAACACTTTGAGTTTGGAAATTAGTGTCAAGTAGGCATCATACTTTAAATTTATAAACCACTTAACAACTATACTATATAGTATGAGTGAGAAGGGATCGTCCTAAAGGATTGAGGGTCGTACTAGGTTGAGGAATCAAAATTAGGGTTAGTAGGTCGAGTGATCAAAATAGTGGTTGGTTGGTTGAATTAAACTAGATGCAAATTGAACTAAAGTAAACAATAATGCAATAAAAAAAATGAAAGAGAGAGAGAGATCTTAGGATTTAGAGATCACCACTAAGCATAGCTTTTCTACACCCTTAATGAATAATTAATGAGGGGAAAAATATGTATTGCAACAAAGTGTGTGTGTGTATTTGTTCCAACAATCATGGATAACAAATTAAGCATATTTTGTCTACACAACATGGTGGATAGCACAACATATCAAATTAAGCCATTAATCCTTTTTTTTAAGCTCATAATCCAAACACATCACAAGGTTAGAGATGTATGTTACTTGTTTTCATAAGTATGGAACATCAACAACAAGCATGGATTATCCTCCCATTTAACAACTACACTACAACTAAGCTAATGACATGAAATTAAACTAATTAAACTAAGGAAGAGGTACAATCCATCAAGAAATGAGTATAAACCATCAAATAAACCACAAGAACATTCCATTAAGCATTATGTCTTGACAATTTCTAGATCTATAGCATCAATACACATAGACATGTATCAATAACACAAGAAATAGAGACAAACACATGAACATTTATTCTAGTATACATAGACATATGGATAGAATAGACATATGGATAGAATAAAATGATCAATTGGAAGCATTAAACCACATAAATCATTGAATAAACAAGATCTATATATATATATATAAGTGTCAAGACATGAATCACAATACAAATCCCCTAAAAAAATACATAAATCAAGAAGTAGAAAGCATGCTTAGGACTAACTCTAACCCCAAGAGGATGTCTAGCCACTAATGGATGATGTCCTCCAACCCTCAAGGGCAAGCTCCATGGAAGAAATCTGCTCCTTGGTTGATGAAGAGTCTCCAATGGTGTCTCTAGCCTAGCCTCCTCTCATTTGCTTCCTCACTAAGTATTATCTTTTCTAAGTATGTATATCTCTCCCTCTATAAAAGTGGCTCATATTCCTTATATAGGTAGGTCAAAAATCACCCCAAATGAGCTGGGCTTGTACACCAATAATCTTCTAATGATTGGATATCAGACACTTTTAATGAGCTAGAATTTGGATTTTTCTCGAAATTTGGGAAGTTCGATCGATCAAACTTGAGGTGAGATCGATCGAATATGGCTGAGATCTATCAAATTGAAGTTGGATCGATCCTTAACGGCTGCACCTTTTTGGATATAAATAAATCTGAGATATTTTGAAAATATTTTTGGGAAAAGGACAAAAGTCGTTGGTAGGGTGGTACAGCTGGATAAGATCTGGCATGTGGATAAGGACAAGAAAGTTCAATCGATCAGAGAATGATGTTAGATCGATCGAACTTTTGGGATCTCTAAAGATGACATCATTACCTGGATCTATCTTAGAGTGCTGAGATCGATGAAAGTTGGATCGATCGAACTTTTCTTGAGATCGATCGAAGTTGCTGAAATTCCACCCTTTGCTTCCTTTTGCTATACTTTGTTCCTTTCTTTAATTCATCCCAGAATTGCTTCAATTATGCTCTTATTTGGCTGAGTTAGCTTATTTTGGGGATAAGTACCTGGAAATGGAAATAACACGAAATCAATAAGGTTCTAGAATACCTAAGCTTAAGGGGTTTAAATACGCACTTTTCAGTGCTTATCTAAATATTGCTAGTCCCTAGCAATGAACTAAAAAGTAAAGAAATTAAATGAACAACTATACAACTATGAACTATAAAGTAATAAATTGATAACACCACTTTCGTAGGGAACACGATTGCACTTAGCATAGGTAACAAGCCTTTTAAACCCCTATGTTAACCTTAGCGGACGAGTGAAGTCTCATAAGGGTTTCCAGAAATGATACCCACAAACATTAAACTCATTCTTTCAAAAGAGATACCAATATTGCAAACAAGTATTGGGAGAAAACTACTTCAAGTATGCAATTTTTCAAACATTTTCAAGCAATTTTCCAAAATCTAAACATCAAGCAAGCAAGTATGGTCCTCCACACATAAAGAAAATGATCATGAAAATCAAAACAACACTAGAATCCTTTTTGAGTGGACCGGCATCAATTATGTTGCTATCTTAGCCAACTAAAGAATTAATCACATCCTTACCCTCAAACTAGCACACAAATCTAGTACTGATTATCAAGACAAAAAGTGAACCTTTTATTAAGCTTTATTGTTCTAGGTGCACTTATTCTTTTCATTCAATATGATTTTTTTTTTTTTTTTTTTTTTTAAGGATCAAAGATGGAAGTATGGTGCAATGTGTTGATCTATTAAGCTTTCTAGCGATTCATGAGGTCGAGCGTTAGGTCAATGACTCCCAAACCGGACAGCTTTAGGGCACTAGGTGTTCAAACACCCCTAAGGACTTACAAGCTCAAATCAACTAGGTTACAAATCAAAACAACCTCCATCTAATCATTTCACACTTCTCACCTTTTGGGAGAAGTCGTCACTTTTTTTTATTGCTTTTGCAACTTTTCTTTTTTTCTTTTTTCTTTTTTTTTTTTTTTTTCAATTTCATTTATTAACCTAGAGTTTGGGCCCTCCACCTTTCGGCGCGAGAAGTTCAGTGCTTGATGAGGCTAGAATCCTGGCTACTTAGTGAAAAGGGTTTGTTATCCACCTTTATCAAGAGTGAAAGCTTTCAATGCACTACTAGCCCAATTGAGATATAACCAATTCAATAATCAACAAAGCATGTACCCCACAAATGAATGCTAGTGTGCACCTATGCTAGTGTAGAATCCTAGAGTGAATCTCAAAACAATCACAAAATCAAGATGATGTAGACCACAAGTGAAAGTAAGATATTAATTTTTCGAAAAATTTACTCCTAAATGGCATTCACAAGGCATACAAGAAGTATTGGACTCTCAAGTCAAGCAATTTTTAAATTTTAAGCAATATAGTCCTCAAAAGATTAAAATCATAGCTAGTTTTGACCAATCATAGAAAATCTCTCGAATACAGAAGTCATGCTCAAAATTTTGGGCAGTATTCTCTCTTACTGAAGTCACTGGGATGCACCTGATGGAGTCAATCACAAACAGATATATTAATACAAGGTATGACATCCAACATATAGCATGTATAAACAGAAATAATATACATCATAGCACAGTATCAGGGCCAACGGACTGGCCACAAAAATAGAGTAACAGTAACAATGTATCACAGATATATAAATTGATAAGAGTAAAGGGATAGAGAGATCAGGAAGAAGAGGTTGGACGGGCAGGGCGTGCTTTGCGAATATCATGACATCCGTATAGAAGGAAGCAATATCAGCTCTAATGGAGATAGCATCCTCTCGGAGAGAGACCGTGTCGGCGCGGATAGATCCTACAGCATCCTCCAAAGCTTGGAGTCGCTCTCCAAAGTCGGGTGTCTGTGCTGGAGCCTTAGGTACCGCTGGAGCGGGAGAGTGCTGCTCTGCGTCTTTGGCAGGCTACTCTAAATCGATGTCCATATGTACGACAGCCGGATCGATTGGTATATCGTCCGCTGCCGAGTTTGCTGCTACTACTGCTTGCACCTATGCCTCTAACTCCTCAGCTGCCTCTACAGCATCGTCCCTCATACTCTTGATAAGAGTATTGTAGCCCTTATCCCAGTCCTTCTTCTTGAAGGAACAGGCCCCAGACTCAGTCTGCTCCGGTGGCTGGAAGGGATAGCGCTGGTCTCGTAGAATCTGGGTAATGAGGTGGCCAAATGGAAGATACTTAGCCCTTTTGGGCTTGGCCTTGCTGATGTGGTCGACATACAGCTTCATCATGACGCTCCAGATGAGCGCTGGAATAGATAGCCAATGCCCTGTATAGAATGCGTACAGAGTTGTCAAATAGTCGCCACGCCTCTGTATCTTATGGCCGGCCATGAAGATGTTACGGAACACGATAGAGTCGAAAAATCACAGGTTATCTGGAAGATAGGTCCGGGTGGCATAGGTCTTGCCACCGGTATAGTGACCTGTGAGTAAAACGGCCATGTCTGCATATGATGGCATGTAGAGAGTGGGATATGTGTGCTGTAGCTCTGGAGGGTAGACGTGTGGATACTAGCAAGATCTGGATAATATGTCCACAGTGATGCGGATCGGGTAGCCTGGTGGTCCACAACTCCGCCAAGTTACTCTGGGTAGGCCGGAGGTTCTGGAAGAACATCTGAACCAACCTCGGGTGCACTGGGTATGAGACAGGGGCTAGTATGGCTGAGATTCCCCGCCAGAAAATATCATCATATGTTGATCTAGTAAGCACCGATCGGGAAAAGAAGTCTATGTCGAAGACCGACTCATGCGCCACTTGAAGGCGTGAGTATCTATGTAATGGCCGGTCTAACTCCTGGGCTGGTTGAGCTGGCGGTGGTGGTGAAGATGGTATGTGCTCAGCCTCAACATCACCCTGTGAAAAAGATGCTCCGTCTGAAGACTGTAGGCGGCTGTCAGCTGGAGACTGAGGTGGAGTGGGCTCCTGGGCATAAGATAGACCTACCACGTCGTCCAAACTCTGCCTATCCCTGCGGTGATAATGTCCGCGGGCTACAGTCTTGACCCTAGCCATGGTCTGCAAAATAAAAGAAAAAATTTACAAAGGAAGTCAGTGCCGATATAAAGAATTAAAACACAGTTCATAGAATCATGTATAAAATAAGATAGACAAAACAAATAGGGAACATGAATCTATGAAAGTGACAAGCAATAAGTGATATGATGTGAAACATGCGAGACAGTATAAGTATGGAATGCATCCAATATGGAAAACATAGGCAGTGAGCATGTATGAGATGGCATGAAACACAAGAGATGGTGTGTGAGATGTGTGAAACATATCTGTGAAGTTCAATCGATCATAAAAATGTGAGATCGATTCAAGTTCGATCGATCAAGAATGAGTGAGACCGATTTGTTACAGATCGATCGAACTGTGAAGTGAAACTCAAAAAGTCACAGATATGTGACGTGGATGGCACGGGGCCTTCACAAACATGGTCGTGGGCCCATTAACACAACAAATCAACCTATTGGGTCACTTGGTTCGGCCTAAAACTCCAAAATCAAGTCAAAATCACGAAAAATACAAAAACATATATACATATATGTACAAAAAGCTCAAAGCTTCATCAATAGAGTTATTCATCCTGGCAACAACTTAGATCTAACATTTATAGCACGTATGCATCAAATCTAAGCTTGAATCAAAGAGATGAGGTTTGGATCTCACTGGAGTGAAGAGAGAAGTGGAGATGGGAAGGGGGTAAGATGCGAGTCAAGATCCGAGAGAAGAGAGAGTGATTTGACGCTTGGGATGCTCGCCGGAGATGGAGAAGAGTTGGGATGCAGTGGCGAAGGGGAAACGAGGGTCTGAGATCGATTCTTGTTGAATCGATCGAATGACCTTGAATCGATTTTAAAAACATTCCCTTGCCAGTTCGATCGATCGAACTGAATCTCAGATCGATCGAACTGACATCGATCTCTCCTCCTAAGTGACAAAGTATTTTTGTGCTTTTATTATTATTATTATATATCTAAATATATTTTTTGGAAAATAAAAATAATAAAATATATAAATATTTTTTAGAATTTTTGAAATTTAAAACAAAGTCAAAATAAAGTCAAAATTGAAAAACAAAGAACAAAGATCGATCTCCTTAAGATTGATCACATAATACCTTCAATCGATCAAAAATGCATAGAATTGAAGAAATGTTCGATCGATGAGACAGAGAGGCTTTTAGATGCAGGTGGATGCAGGTTCAAAATTTTTCTAAGTGTTGGAACTGCAGATCGATCCAAGATGAAGTTGGATCGATCGAAGAAGTTTAAATCAATCTAGGAACAAGTTCGAACGATGGGACAGAGAGCTGAAATATGCAGGTTTTGTTCGAACCATTGGACAGAGAGTGATTTGGATGCAGGTGGAAAGTTTGATCGATCGAACTCATTTTGAGATCGATCGAACTTATGAAAAATGCTTAATTTTAACATAAAAAATGCATGCAATCCTAATCACAATTCCTAGCAATGCATATGAACCCAAAGCCAATATCTAGACTTCGCAAGAAATTAAATTAAAGATAGAAATAAGGGAGGAATAGGGTTTGACACCCTACGAAATGCCTTGCTAGTCTTTAAGGTTTCTAGCAAGACGTTGGGGCTCTTTTAGCCCAGATCAAACATCTTGTAGTGCATCCCCTCCTCAATGGGGTGATAAGTGCTTTGAACTCCACCCAACAAATGGTTCTTTAAGGAACTTGTTGGATTAAGCTCAAAAGACATTTTCGGTCCTTGGTCAAGACAATCTTTGGGCTTCCACGTCCTTTCAAAACAAGATTTTGAAACAACTTTCTTTGGTTTCAAGGTTGAAGATGGACTTTTTGAAACTTTGGTCTCACACAAAAACTCAATTCCTTCACTTTTAAGGTCATGACATTTCTCTACAACATTCATCTCTTCATGCTTGACATGTAACGACCCTAGATTTTTCAACCTAGTGTGTACTGTAATGACCCGAAGCGGATCCAGAATGCGGAAGCAAAATGAAAACAAATCCATGGGGATGTACATTTTCCCTAGGACACAAGAATCGAATTTTGAAGAGATTCGAGGCTCAACAGAAACAAAACAAAGATAAGCGTATCAAAATCCTACCGAAAGGAAGACCAAGGGTAAAATGGTCATTTTACCCAAGGAGGAAGGAATTTAACTGTTAACAAGTCAAATTTGATCAAAAACATCTAAAAACGTCCTTTGGTAACTTCACATGAAGACCCAAGGCCAAATGAAGTGAAATCTCGGATGAACCCCATCCCGGTTCGAACCAAATCCGACATCCTCTCACTAAAATGATGATATCTTGAGTTAGGAAAATAATCTGAAGATGAAATTAGTACCATTGGAAAGCTTACTTCAACGTGGTCAGTTTAGACTTAAGAACGGACCAATTCCGAGTTGAAATGAAGAAGTTACGTCAGATTGAATTTGGAAGTCCAAAACTGAAAACTCTGGAAGACTTGAACCTGTTCAACACTCTTGAACAAGTTCAACATTGGCAATATGCCCAAGCTGAACCAAAATGACACCTTGAATTGGTTCAGCCCACCCTGAATCGGTTCAACTCACCCAGGTTGCAAAAAATATAGTAGAAACAGTAAAAATGCAGAAAATTGAGTTTGGATCGCGGTTTTCAAGGTCAAGATGACATTTTTTGGAAAAATGTCATGAAGAAACTCCCCTTCAAAGCACATTTTCTATGTGACAGAGTTGAGAACGAAATTTATTTCCCAAAGAAAATCCCCAAAATGCCCTTGGGCTGAGTTTTTCAACAAAAAGGTGAAATGAGTTCATAGGAGGCTCAAAACACAAACGAAAGGGTTTTCCATGGAAACGATCAGTCATACAAACGTAAATGATAATTTTGAGTGAGTGGGAATGGTCCGCGGCTCTCGAAAATGGCCGAGTCAAAATCCGACCCCCCAACGGCCAAAAAGGCGAAAATTAACTTGAAATGAGAAAAGTGAAAACCAAAATTAGGAAATGGTTTCAAATGACCGTTTGGCCCTTGGTCACACTTCATACAAGATTAATGAGACCCTATAAAAGAATGAAAATGGAATTCCCACACCCGATGCAACCATGGTGAGACAAATACTTGACATTTTTTAATATTTTCATAATATTTTATGAAGTTAAAAGTTACATAGGATACAAGGTACATGTCATTGGCCTTCGCCTTCATCTTATACATGTTGAATACAATGAAAAGGGTGTACTTATGTACACATTACATAAATGGAATCAAATATACACATTTTGTCAAATAAGCTACAAAAGGCATCTCATACTAACATTTGCATGAAATGGAAACTTAAAAGCTACAAGTCATCCACGGAATGATCGACAAGCATCACGAACCAAGTCTTCGTACCTGAACAAATCCCCCAATAACTTCGGGGTGAGTAAATAAGTTTACTCGTAGAGAATGAGCATGCATCGACACGATTTCTTTAGAGATTTTTAGACTAACATGAATCAATTCAAAAGGGATCATGTCACCTAATGTCTATATCAAAGGTGAGACTCAGAGAGCATCCTAAGCTATCCTAGAGCAATGTCAACAAGAATCATGATACATATACATGTATGAAACAAGTCAAGGTTGGGGTAATCCAACGAACACGAGAATTTTATAAGTTAACATGAATTATATTATCAATGTAGTTAAATAGGGTTTGGAACAATCCATACAACACGACAAGAAAGATGCTTGAAAATAGATTAACATGAATTGCATTATCAATACAATTAAGCAAGATTGGAACATACCAATTAACACGACAAGAAGCATACTTGGATACAAGTTAACAAGAATTACATTATCAATGCAATAACATGGTTGGAGCATTCTAATTAACATGATAGGAGTAACACACGAAAACGAGAACAAGGCATAATATCTATGCAAGGATGGAACATTTCCTATAACACGAAGGAGTTTTAAAAATTCGAGGAATGCAACACTTGAAATCTAAAGAGTGAAATCAAACAATATGGAAACTTAGATATCGCCTGGATTAAAACCGTACTCTTGGGATCACTTTAGGGTTATCAACCCAATGGTACCTTCCCCTAGTCTTGGGATCACTTTAGGGCTATTAACCCAAGGGTACCTTCCCCTATTCTTGGGATCACTTTAGGGCTATCAACCTAAGGGTACCTTCCCCTATTCTTGGGATCACTTTAGGGCTATCAACCCAAGGGTACCTTCCCCTGTACTAGAACCAAGTCCTAGCCATGACAATTCTTGATTGATATCCCAAGTCCCAAAATCAATAAGTTGTGCAAGTCAAGATTGTATTAAAATACAAGAAATGCATTAACCACGTTTCATGCACAACCAAGATTTTGGAACACATAAGTCATGCCCTAAGTTCATCAACTATAATGGCGTGCGAAATGTCAAGAAAACATAGTATGTATCTATATAGATTAGAACCAAGATATATAGCATAAGAAATCCATTGAAGTACATATACCACAAGTATAA
This sequence comes from Cornus florida, assembly GCF_030987335.1. NCBI lineage: Eukaryota > Viridiplantae > Streptophyta > Magnoliopsida > Cornales > Cornaceae > Cornus > Cornus florida. The sequence continues at coordinate 49,690,129 of NW_026775577.1, read as the reverse complement.
GACACATGATTCAATTACTTATTTAACAACACATGAGTAACTTAAATCATTCTAAGACAACCATGCTAGTTCATTAACTACCTTAATGAGATCAAGATACAAGGGGTATAGATACATGATGAAAAGCTAAAAGCTTCATGAAATACAAGTCCAACATTAAGTTACAAGTTTATTTCATACGAGACATGACCATGTGATTTAAATTTCATACAAAGGAAATAAGAAAATGTAAGTCTCAAAACTTATCCGATTATTCTCAATTGATACATGTGAAGGAACTTGTCAAGAAAAGCATGAATTCCAATTTGAAAACTTAATCAAGACCAAGAAGCTATTGAATGGATTTTAATTATTCCATTTAATTAAAATCCCTAGGTTTTAAAATTTATCTAAATGATCTCAAATTAATATATGTTATACAACATGCTAGGACTTGATTTAATAACCTATTACAAGTGAATTACATGCAAGTTACGACCATGAGCATTAAACTTTAATACTAGAAAATAATTAAAAAAAAGGTTTGCAAAACTTAATCAAATGTTCTGGATTAAATATATGTGAAACTATATGGCATGCGTACCAAGATTATCAAGTCGGAAATTCAATGGAGTGAATAGTATACTCGGAATAAATTAATTAATCAAAGTAATAATTTGTCTCTAGATTTTAAAACATCATCAAATATTCTCAAATTCACAAATGTTTAAGAGTATGCTAGGGCCTAATTTAATATGCTAACACATATCGATTTCAAGCTAGTTAAGGCCACACAAATTAAATATTTATTCAAGATAAATATTAAATAAAATCTTTATTCCTTATCCAAATGCTCTAAATTTAATATATGTCAATGACCATATCAAGGGGTAATTTAATATCATGTCATAAGTTTAAAACAAGCTATAACGAATCGGGAGAATCAAATCTCATACAAGAAAATTAAATAATAAAATCTCTAGATTTTATATTTAAACATATAAACAAGTTGTATAAGCATCAATATCATACTATATAGCAAGAAAATAAATTATAACACCCCTACCTCCATTTGAGATGAAATCTCAAATCCCCACCGAAAGAATAATGCTCTGAATCCGACGATACTCCTAGGTTATGTTGGGGACAACAAGAGGAACATTAAACACCAAGGAGGTACCATGAAAATCCAAACTTGAACTTGAAACCTGAACTCAAAAATGGTCAGAAATTGATTCTGATAAGGGGGAAAGGTGCGCGTTGTCAAGGAGAGCAATAAATACTAAGGCACGATGACACTTCACACAAAGGAAGGGCTTCAAAGGAGGAGAGAGAAGGTGGCAGCCCCTTGGGCTGCCATGAACGTCGGCCAAGAGAGGGGAGAGAGAGAGAGAAAATCTGATTTTTTTGTCTTTAAGTCCCCTATTTATAGAAAAACCTTAAAAGTGCCCCGAAAGGGCCCCGCCGGATCTAGAAAAGTGGATTTTGAGCAAACGTGCTCAAACGACAAAACTCCGTCAACAAAAAAGATTCTAAATGAGAAAAAATGAACAACGAAAGAAACGACGTCAAAAACCGAGTACCAAGCAGAGAAATATGCCCCGAACAAGTTCGGCGGCAATCGGGGTCAGAAACTCTGAAACTGGAGAAAAACGACCAGAATGGAATTCTAAGAGTACACGACTCGACGAAATGTGAAAATGAATCTCGTATGAGGATCCAAGCTCCAGACGAGATATTTTTGCAATAACTTTTGTTAATTGCACAAAGGCCCCTCCAAAAAGGGTTAACTGCACTAATGCCCCAGAATGAAAATATCTTCCAAAAATATTTTCTTAGATACCCCTGAAATAAAATATCTTCAAAAGATATTTATGAAAAACACCCCAAGAAAAGAAAATAATTCCAAAGAACTATGCATCCATGCCCCTATGGACACCAAGAGCAACTAGAGTACTTCTTCGCAAAAGTAAGGATACGTATTTCGCGGAAACCACCTTGAATGAAGACAGGTGAAGTCAAAAACTAACTTCGAGCACAAAAAGTGAGGTTTTGTCAACAAAGTGACAAACGGGAAAAAGACGAAACAGGGAAAAGGACGAAAAGTGAATAGTGTTCGAAAAGTGAAAATGTAGAAATGACTCGGTCCTTAAAGGAAGTTGCCAATCCGTACGAAAGAGTCTCGGAAACCATTTTCAAGCACTCGAGATGACACTAAGCGATGAGAGACAGAGCACAGAAAGGAAAATTAAACGGAAAAAATTTACCCATAAAATTTCAGTAAAAATGAAAGGAAGGAAAATGATCGGGTCATTACATATCAAATGAGTTGGGGGTTGGATTGAAAATATTCAACTTTACCTTACTGTGGCAAAATGAGATCTTCATTATCCCCGTCCTACAATTAATGTTGGCATTCGCGGTTGCCAAGAAAGGACGGCCAAGGATAACGGGAATTTGGCTCTTAGGATTTAGGATCAGTTCCGTGTCAATGACAACGAAATCAACGGGAAAGAAGAATTTATTAATTTTAATCAAGACATCCTCGATGATACCCCTAGGCTTTTTGATTGATCGATCGGCAAGTTGTAAAACTACCGACTTCAGTTTCAAGTCTCCTAAGCTTAATTTGACATATACCGAGTATGGAAGAAGATTAACACTTGCTCCTAGGTCAAGAAGAGCCCGATTAATTATATGATCACCAATGATGCATGAAGTGGTAGGTGAACCGGGGTCCTTAAACTTTGGAAGAGTGTTATGCTGCAAAATTGAGCTTACTTGTTCGGTTAAGACCACTTTTCTAGGTGTTTGGCTTTTGTTCTTCCTCTTTTGGGTGCACAAGTCTTTTAAAAACTTGGCATAAGCCGAAATTTGTTTGACTGCAATCAAAAGTGGAAGATTAACTTTCACTTGCCTAAACACGTCCAAATTTCATTTACTTTGGCCTTTTGCTTGTCATTTGAAATGGATCCTTTTAAGGAATCCGGGAATGGAGCTTTTGGTTTAAAAACCTTTCAGAAATTTTCTTTGAAGTCTCTTCAACACAAGATGTTTTCAAATCATTTCGCAAATCTTTCTTTTTAAAATCACTTTTCAAATCACTTTTCAACACATTCTCATTTGAAAGATCATGTATATGCAATGAAGGAGGAATGTGATATGAAACGGGACAGGTGTCAACTTGTGGTTGCACCGGTTCACTCTCTTCATTGGACATACCCACTTGGTTGTCCACAACCTGTCCACTTCTCAAGGTAGTCACCGCATTGACATGTTCAATTGTGTGACATTCCGATGAGGAATGAGTCTCCACAACACATTGTTGCTTCTATGGGGCATTCAAAGGCATTTTTCCTTTCTCTCTAGCATTTAAAGTACTAGCTATTTGCCCTGCTTGGGTTTCTAGCTTAGCAATAGATTGAGAGTGAGAATGAAGTAATTGTGTGTTTGCCTTTAAAGTGCCCAAAACGGTCAAAACTTTCTCTTCAAAAGCGGGAATTCTAACATTTCCTTGGGAATATGATGGCTGATTAGGAAAATGAGAATTAGAGAATTGGTTTCCTTGTGATTGGTATGATGATCTAAAACCTTGGGAACCTTGGCTTTGTAGTGGAGGTGGAATGTATTTCCCTTGGAAACCACCTTGAGAAGGGTTTGAGCTCTCCCTTTGGCTTTTCCAAGAGAAATTCGGGTGATTCCTTCAACTAGAATTATAGTAATTGTCATAACGATTGTTCCCTTGATTAGCAAAAACAACATTTGCTTGTTCATGATACTCACTTTGCACATGTCCATGGGGACAATTAGAAGTAGAATGTAAAACACTTGAACAAGTCATATAGGTCTCATTAGATGCATGATGAGAATGGTTAGGGAAAGAAGATACTTGATTCGCCGAGTTTTGGTTGATCAAACCTTTGACATAATGATTTCATTTCGGCGGCAATTTCATTGGAGTGGTTGACTTGATGTAAGCCAACACTCTTCCTACCATTAGAATTTCTACCATTCTCCAAAGATAAAGTACAATGCAAAGAATTTTCACTCATGCTCTCATAAAGACGCCACACGTCATCCTCATGCCTATCAATGTAAGAACCACCCATGGAAGCATCAACCATGCCCTTGTAATTATCCGATAAGCTCTCAAAGAAATATAAAACTAATTGCCTTTTGGGCATGTCATGATGTGGACACTTCCTAAGCAATTCATTAAAGCGTTCCCATGCCTCATGAAATGTTTCCACATCCCCATGTGAAAATTCCCTAATTGAAGTTCTCATTGCATTGGTTTTGAGAAACCGGGTAGTACTTCTTCAAGAACTCTTGTTGCATTTCTGCCCAAGAAGTTATTGAAAAAGGCCTAAGATTGTTAAACCAATATTTTGCCTTATCTTTAAGGGTGAATGGAAAAAGTTTAAGCCTTAAGACCTCTTCCGGCATGTCCATGTATTTTACGGTAGAACATACTTCAAGAAACTCATCCAAATGCTTGTAAGGTTCTTTACTTGGAAGTCCATGATAGTTAGGAAGCATTTGTATGGTTTGTGGCTTGATTTCATAGTGGTGTGCTTTAAATGGTGGCAATTGAATGCATGTGGGTGCATTATATTCATCAGGCACATAGTGATATCTTAAAGCAAGGGGAGGATTAGCAATTGGAGGTGCAATATGAGAACCTTGATTGCTTTGAATGATGGGAGGTGGTGGAGCATAGATTGGCCTTGGCATTCCCAATGGAACTTGGCCCTGTTGTTGTGGTGGATGAACGAATGGTCTCGGCCTGCCTAATGGAACTTGCATGTTATCATGATACACATTGGGGTAAAGGATACCTTGTTGGTTTATGTAACCAAGGTCTTCCACATGGTCCTCATTGTGTCCTTCCATTGATGAAATGGATTGACTAGAACTGCCTCTTCCCCTAGGGTTTCGAATAATGGATTCAAGATGAAAATTTAAAGGGACAAGAGTGGGTCTCAATGATCTACGACCATGCATGCATAATGCAACACAATAAGAAATAATGACAAACACTTCACCTTCACAACAAGTCAACAATCATTAAACTTCCTCCACATACAATATTCCCATACTTCTATGCTTTAACAACAATATGCAAGAAAAGTAAATTGCCTCCACGTGGGCTCACAATTTATTTTAGAATTGAAATACAAGCCTCCACGCGGGCCGACGATTTAACTAAGGGTTTAAGTAAGAAAAAGCTCACAAAGGTCCTTTAGCACTTCAACTCCAAATTTTTAGCTTTTAGCTTAGCAAATTTTTTTTTTAGGATTTTAGCCTTTTTTCCTTGCTTGCTTAGCTCCTTTGCTTGGACGCTCATTTGCCTGCTTTTTAGCTCAATACTCCTAGTCAAACAAGAACAAACACAATAAGTAACAAAAATTGAAATGAAAATAAAATAAAGACATGATCAAAAAAGTACTAATTCCTAATTGATTCTACAAATACGATGTTGCTAATCAATCAATCCCCAGCAACGGCGCCAAAATTTGACGAGGACGCTTATATACGCCAAAATAATGTAGTGAATGTGCGGTTCAAGAAAAGCCTTTTTGGTCAAGTTTAAATTTATAAAAACCACTACCACCACCACTACTAACGTAGCAAGAGTGAGTAGGGATCGTCCCAAGGGATTGAGGGTCATACTAGGTTGAGGAATCAAAATTAGGGTTAGTAGGTCGAGTGATCAAAATAGTGGTTGGTTGGTTGAATTAAACTAGATGCGAATTGAACTAAAGTAAACAATAATGCAATAAAAAGAATGAAAGAGAGAGAGAGATCTTGGGGTTTAGAGATCACCACCAAGCATAACTTTTCTACACCTTTAATGAATGATTAATGAGGGGAAAGACATGTATTGTAACAAAGTGTGTGTGTGTGGTTATTCCAACAAGCATGGATGACAAATTAAGCATATATTGTTTAAACAACATGGTGGATAGCACAACATATCAAATTAAGCCATTAATCATTTCTTTAAGCTCACAATCCAAACACAGCACAAGGTTAGAGATATATGTTGCTTGTTTTTATAAGTATAGAACATCAACAACAAGCCCATTTAACATCTAAACTACAACTACACTACAATTAAGCTAATGACATGAAATTAAACTAATTAAACTAAGGGAGAGGTACAATCCATCAAGAAATGAGTATGAACCATCAAATAAACCACAAGAACATTCCATTAAGCACTATTTCTTGACAATCTCTAGATCTATAACATTAATACACATAAACATGCATCAATAACACAAGAAATAGAGACAAACACATGAACATCTATTCTAACATACATAGACATATGGATAGAACGAAATGATCAATTAGAAACATTAAACCACAAAAATCATTAAATAAACAAGATCTATATATATATAAGTGTCAAGACATGAATCACAATACAAATCCCCTAAAAAATACATAAATTAAGAAGTAGAAAGCATGCTTAGGGCTAACTCTAGCCCCAAGAGGATGTCTAGCCACTCATGGATGATGTCCTCTAACCCTCAAGGGCAAGCTCCATTGAAGAAATCTGCTCCTTGGTTGATGAAGAGTCTCCAATGGTGTCTCTAGCCTAGCCTCCTCTCATTTGCTTCCTCACTAAGTATTATCTTTTCTAAGTATGTGTATCTCTCCCTCTGTAAAAGTGGCTCATATTCCTTATATAGGTAGGTAAAAAATTACCCCAAATGAGCTAGGCTTGTACACCAATAATCCTCTAATGATTGGATATGAGACAACTTTTAATGAGCTGGAATTTGGATTTTTCTCGAGATTTGGGAAGTTCGATCGATCGAACTTGAGGTGAGATCGATCGAACATGGCTGAGATCTATCGAATTGAAGCTAGATCGATCCTCAATGGCGGCGCCTTTTGATAAGTGCCGAATATTGTATATTCAAGCGCCCTAAATTACATTAACAAAGTCCAGTTATTAATTATTTTATGTAGATTAACTCCATTTGCATGTTTTTATGCATTTTCAGGTTAAAGTGCAAAAAGGAAGCAAAAATGATTCCTTGTGGAATTTTGAGCAAAAAGGATGCCATTTTTGAATTTTTTGCAGCAGTGATCCTGACTTTTGTCGCCATTTTCGACCTAGCAAACTCAAGAACTAGACTTCCATCATAACATGAAAGATTTTGATCTCTGAATCAGCTTTCCAAATCTTTAAGTGGTTCATCATTCGGAGTTCGGAGCAGAGAGTTATGATCTCTGTAACAGAGGTGCACAGAACTGCCTGGCAGCACTGAAGTACTGCCTTTCTCCCCATTTTCGACCAACCAGACTTGAGAATTGGGTCTTCATCAAAACATGAAGTTTTTAAAACACTGAATCAGCTCTCCAAATCTTCAAACAGATCATCATTCAGAGTTCGGGGCACAAAGTTATAGTAGTTTTCCCAAAATAGGTCAGCGTTGAACAAGAGGAACATGTTGCACATTGCACTAAGTTAGAGTGCTCGAGATCACTTTTCGAGTGCTCGAAAATCAGGCAGATTGCACTCAGAAATGGCTCAATTTCAGCCACTTGCACATTGGTTTCCTCAATGCCATCTTCCTTCTTTATGAAGTGGTTGGAGGTGTTCCTTGGAGGAGAGAGAGGGTGTGTTGGAGAATAAAAAGCTACCCAAGGGCCACACATTATTTATCTTTGATTTTTGCAAGATAGAGGAGGGAGAAGAGAGCAAGAAAGGAAGGTGTTCTTGAAGCTAACAAAGGGGAGCTCGAAAATTGGAGATGGAGTTCAAGCTTCTTCTTCATTCTAAGGCTCCAATGGGTAACTAACTCCTCTTCTAGGGAGGTGATGAAACCCCTCCCTTGTAAGCATGTGTTAGTATAGTTTATTTTTGGGGATTACAATGTATTTTTGATAGTCTTTCCATGGTCAAGAGCCTCATTTTTGTTGTAATGAATGTTGAATGTTTATAAATGATTATTGTGAGTTATTCATCTTGTCTTGGATGGTTACTTTTCGTAATCATATTGCTTGCACTTCCATGGTGACAATGGAAGTTAGATCATGGAATGGTTTCAATGGCATGGAGTTGGAGAACCTAGATAGTTCATGGCTTAGGGTTTCCCTTTGATGGTCTATACTTGATTCTTTGCTTTATGTGCATTCACCATTTAAATTAGGGCTTGATAATCCTTGACTTAGTAAGCATGTTCTAAGCTACATTTTAGTTTAGGTAGTTGATCATGTGAACATTTGATGGTTTATTCTTGCCTTCCTATTTAAATGAACTTCTTGAGGATATTATAGCAACCTAGTATTGTTATGTATCATGACTATCATATATGTTGTTTTTCCCTTAAATTATTCTTAACCTAGCATGTGTATAGGGATGGAGGTGGATTCATTTCCCTAGCCTTCTTTACTTGTACTTCACTCCCTTGAATTCTTGCAATTTATTGTTTTATGCACTTTTAATTTCCTAGCTTAAGTGACATCCAACAAACCTCTATAAACCCCTTATCATTCTAAGAACAATTCTAGACACTTAGGTAGCCATAGACTAGCGCAGTCCCAGTGGTTCGACTTACCTGACCAATAGCCCTATTTTACAATGATTCGTGCTATTGCGAAGGTTGATGTATAGTTGATCAACCGATTAATTTTTGGCGCCGTTGCCGGGGACTGCAAACGGTTTAGCAACCAAAGTTCTAGGGTTAAATTTAGTTTGATTGTGAATACTGTGTTTTGTGAATATTTCTTGTGTGGTTTAACCATTTTTGTGTTGTAAGTGAGATTCTAGGAACTCGAAGCTCGCAGTGGGGAATGCTAGCAAATTGTAAGTCTAGAGGCCCCCAGGTAAGTCTCTTGACCTTCTAGTTTCGAATTGTGAATATCGTGCATGTGTTAAGCTTAGAAGTAGATAAATTTCAAGTCCTTGTCGAGGCTTTTTCAATTGTGTATTTTCAATTCCAAGCATCGGTCCTTGTCGTGGCCATTTATTTTCTGTCTTGATAATTGAGGAGAAAGGGAACATCGTATGTGGAGTTGATGATAAAGATTTGTTGTGATGATGTTGTTGTGAATTGTTGATGTTTGGCCGTAGGTCACTCTCTCTTCCCACACTTGACTCGCCTATTGATATAAATTCACTTGAAAGAACTCTTAGACGGAACCTTAGGGAACCTACTCTTACAAGGGACCTTGAAACTGAATTCAATATAATGGGGGATAACGTAGGAAATCCGGGGATGAAAGGGCTGAAATTCCTAATGTAGAAACAATGACTCTTAGAGATCATTTCATTCCTACCACCTATGCTTCTCCTTCTTGTATAGTGATGCCAAACATCGATGCAGCTCAATATGAGATCAAGTCTAGTACCATTCAAATGCTTCCATCATTTCATGGCTTTGATAATGAAGATCCATATAAGCATCTTGATGAGTTCCTTGAAATCTGTTCGACCATCCGGTTGAGAGGTTTTCCGGACAATGCACTTCATCTCCATCTTTTCCCATTCTCCCTAAAGGATAGGGCAAAATATTGGTTGAACTCCCTCACTCCCAACTCTATTACTTCTTGGGCTCAATTGCAACAAGAATTTCTTAAGAAGTACTATCCGGTGAGTAAAACCAACCAAATGAGGCGTTCCATTCTAAGCTTTTCTCAAGTTGATGGAGAACAACTCCACGAGACTTGGGAAAGGCTACAAGATCTTCTTCGAAAATGTCCTCATCATTTGATCCCAAAATGGCAATTAGTGCAAGCTTTCTATGCTGGCTTGACCGAAACCCATAGATTCATGGTTGATTCTTCTTGTGGTGGGATGTTCATGTCCAAGAATGCAGATGAGGCTTGGACCTTACTTGAGAATTTGAGTGAAAATTCACTTCAACACAATTCTCGTAGGGCTCCGACCGCAACCACTCCAAATAACACCAACCCTTGTCAACCAAAGTCAATAAGGGAGGAATCATCTCAAGTGGATGCCATCGCTCATAAATTCTACCAATTGATGGCACCACATCTTCCTCCTTCATTGTCTCAAAATTTGGCAAGTTCAGTTTGTGCTTCATGTACTAGTCCATTCCATCTCTCGGAAGATTGCCCCACACCGGAGCAATTTCCTAGTCCCAACCAAGAGCAAGCTAATGCCATGTTCTCGCGGCCCGGGAACAATCCATATTCCAACACCTACAATCCGGGTTGGCGAGATCATCCGAATTTCTCGTGGCGGCAACAAGCCCCACAGAATTCCCAATTCCAAAACCAAGGGTGGCAAAATCAGCCCTCTTCTCAATATCAAGGTAGACCTTTCCAAGCCTCTTCAAGCTACCGTCCTCCTTACAATCCAAATGTCTCCAATCAACCTCCTGTGTGTCCAACTGACGAGATAGTAGCTGTAAACAAGCAAATGATGGAATCATTAAATAAGCAAATAATGGATGCCAACAAGCAACTCTTGACATCCTTACAGCCTACTCTCCAAATGGTTCACTCTCATACTCAATCCATAGCTAATCTCGAAAATCAAGTGGGCCAAATAGCTAACTCGGTGAATCAATTGCTTCAAAAGGACAAGGGCAAGCTTCCCTCTCAACCTTTTGAAAATCCTAGAGGAATGCATGTGATTGACGAAACCCCTCCTCCGAGTGGGCCGACTCATGAACAAGTTCAAGCTATCACCACCCTTCGGAGTGGTAGAGTGGTTGACAACAAGGTCGATGGAGACAAAAGTGAGGAAGTTTCTCCTTTGAAAAATCCAAATTCAAGCTCTTCTAATCCAAATTCTTGTCCAAATACCATTCACGGAAATCCCACACATTTCTCCCCAAATGTGGAAACTACTTATGAGCCAAAAGCTCCGTTTCCTCAACGTCTTCAAGAGTCGACACATTTTGGGAACAAGAATTGTAAAATTCAAGACATGTGGGAAGTTTTCAAGTAAGTGAAGATTAACTTGCCCCTCTTGGATGCTATCAAGCAAATCCCTCCTTATGCAAAATTTCTCAAAGATTTGTGCACTCAAAAGCGCACTTCTAAAAATCATTTGCCAAAAAAAGTGAAGTTGACTGAAAATGTTAGTGCTATCATTCAGCACAGCACTCCCCCGAAGTATAAGGATCCGGGTGCCCCCACAATCTCGTGCGTCACTGGTGACAGCAAAATCGAGAGGGCCCTCCTTGACTTAGGAGTTAGTGTGAATTTAATTCCATACTCGGTCTACCTACAACTTTGTTTGGGAGATCTTAAGCCGACTTTCGTGGTTTTGCAACTTGCCGATAGATCGGTCAAGCATCCACGAGGTATTCTCGAGGACGTTATCATCAAAGTGGACAAATTCTACTTCCCGGTAGATTTTGTGGTTCTTGATACGGAACCGGTCCATGACCCAAAAAAGCACATTCCCGTGATCCTTGGTAGGCCATTTTTAGCCACGGCTAATGCATCAATTAATTGCCGAACCGGGGTGATGGACATTGCTTTTGGAAACATGCAAGTCAAACTCCACATCTTTCATGCAACTCAACATCCCTCCAATGAGGATGATTGTTTTCTTGTGGATGTTATCGATGAAGTGGTCGAAGAATCTCTCCCCTTCATCCTAAGCAAAGATCCCCTTGAAACTTGCATGTCCCATTTTGACTTCTCAAACTTTGATGTTGATCAAGCCATTCAAGAAGTCAATTCCTTGCTTGATATTAATGCTATCATGGATGTACCTCCTTGGAAAATTCCAAAAGAACCACTTCCCCAACTTTCCACCAGTCCTCCGGTCCCATCATTGTTATCTCCGCCACAACTTGAGCTTAAGCCGCTCCCGGCCCATCTCAAGTATGTGTTCCTTGGTCCAAAGCAAACCCTTCCGGTCATTATTGCCTCGGACCTTCGAAAAGACCAAGAGACCAACCTTTTAGCGGTGCTCCAAGAGCATAAAGAAGCTATTGGTTGGACAGTGGCAGATTTGAAAGGAATTGACCCCTCCATTTGTATGCACCGCATTCATATGGAGGATGACGCAAAGCCTACTAGAGAGGTCCAGCGTCGGTTAAATCCAAACATGAAAGAAGTGGTCATGAAAGAGGTGATCAAATTGCTAGATGCGGGAATCATCTATCCTATCTCTGATAGCAAGTGGGTGAGCCCCACACAAGTTGTCCCCAAGAAATCCGGGCTCACCGTTGTTGAAAATTCAGCGGGCGAGCTCGTGCCACAACGAACCACCACCGGGTGGCGTGTGTGCATTGACTATCGTAAACTCAACTCATCAACTAGGAAGGATCATTTCCCACTCCCATTTATTGATCAAATCCTAGAAAGGTTAGCCGGCCAAAGCTTCTATTGTTTTCTTGATGGTTATTCCGGCTATAACCAAGTGGCAATCGCCCCCCAAGATCAAGAGAAAACAACATTCACATGTCCCTTTGGTACTTTTGCCTATCGACGCATGCCTTTTGGTCTATGCAATGCACCGGCAACGTTCCAAAGGTGCATGATGTCCATATTCTCCGATATGGTTGAAAGGTTCTTGGAAGTTTTCATGGATGATTTTTCCGTATTTGGCTCAACCTTTGACTCGTGTCTCAAAAATTTATCTCTTGTGCTCCAAAGATGCAAAGAGACGAATCTCATTCTAAGTTGGGAGAAAAGCCACTTTATGGTCCAAGAAGGCATTGTTTTAGGACATGTCATTTCTAAGCGGGGAATCGAGGTAGACAAGGCAAAAGTTGAGTTAATCTCTAATCTTCCTCCTCCGAATTCCGTCCGTCAAATCCGTTTTTTTCTTGGCCATGCCGGATTCTATCGTCGCTTCATCAAAGATTTTAGCAAAATCTCACGGCCCTTGTGTAATCTCTTAGCCAAGGATGTTCCGTTCAATTTTGATGACGCTTGCATGGAAGCTTTCATCAAACTTCGCATTCTCCTCTCCTCTGCCCCGATCATGAAACCCCCTAATTGGTCTCTTCCCTTTGAGATCATGTGTGATGCATCCGACTATGCATTAGGGGCGGTTTTGGGCCAACGTGTGGATAAACTTCCGCATGTCATTTATTATGCTAGCGAAACTCTCTGCGATGCCCAATTGAACTACACCACCACCGAAAAAGAATTGCTAGCTGTGGTGTACGCCTTGGATAAATTTCGCTCCTATCTTCTTGGCTCCAAGGTCATCGTCTTTTCAGATCATGCCGCTCTTAGGCATTTGTTAGCGAAAAAAGAGACAAAACCCCGCTTAATTCGATGGATCCTCTTACTTCAAGAGTTTGACATTGACATCCGGGACAAAAAAGGGACTGACAATGTTGTCGCCGATCATCTCTCTCGCTTACTTATTGAGAAATCTTTAGAATTTGCAGCCATCCGTGATTCCTTTCCGGATGAGCAACTTCTTCAAGTTTCACATTCTACTCTTCCATGGTTTGCGGATATTGTCAATTATCTTGCGGTTGGCAAAATTCCAGCTCATTGGTCCAAACAAGAGAGGGACCGGTTTTTCTCCCAAGTCAAGTATTTCTTTTGGGAAGATCCGGAACTATTCAAGTATTGCCCGGACCAAATCATCCGGCGATGTATTCCTGAAACTGAGGCCACAAGCATTTTAAATTTTTGCCATACTCTTGCTTGTGGAGGCCATTTCAGTGCCAAAAAGACCGCTAACAAAGTCCTTCAAAGCGGATTCTTTTGGCCTACCTTGTTCCGGGATGCATACAATTTTTGCAAATCGTGTGAACGATGTCAAAAACTTGGATCCATGTCCCGAAGAGACATGATGGCCCTCACCAACATTTTAATTGTCGAAATTTTTTATGTGTGGGGGATTGACTTCATGGGACCATTTCCATCTTCTTATAGCTATGAGTACATCCTTGTAGCGGTGGATTATGTGTCTAAATGGGTTGAAGCCGAGGCTACCAAAACCAATGATCATAAAGTCGTGATCCATTTCATTCAGTCTGACATCTTTAGTCGTTTTGGTACGCCCCGAGCAATCATTAGTGATGGCGGATCTCATTTCCGAAATCGTTATCTAAAATCCGTCCTTGCTAGGTATTCCGTCATTCATAAGGTTGCTACACCTTACCACCCTCAAACGAGTGGTCAAGTAGAGATTTCTAATCGGGAGATTAAGCACATTTTAGAAAAAACGGTTAGACCGGACCGCAAAGATTGGTCATTAAGGCTAAACGATGCGCTTTGGGCTTACCGGACAGCTTATAAGACACCCATTGGCATGTCACCATATCGACTACTCTTTGGCAAAGCATGTCATCTCCCGGTAGAATTAGAGCACCGTGCTTATTGGGCCATAAAAAGGTTCAATTTTGATCTCAAACAAGCCGGCTTTAATCGTGCGTTGCAATTAAATGAACTTGAGGAATTGCGTAATGACGCGTATGAAAGCGCAAAAATTTACAAGGTAAAGACTAAAGCTTTTCATGACAAACACATCGTCAAAAAGTCTTTTGCCCCGGGACAAAAGGTCTGGCTTTTCAATTCCCGCTTGAAACTCTTTCCTGGTAAACTCCGATCAAGATGGGATGGTCCATACATTGTCACTACCGTCTTTCCTCATGGAGCAATCGAACTTCATGATCCTGCAAGTGGATCACTCTTCAAGGTAAATGGCCAACGGCTTAAGCCTTGCATTGACGGCACCATCCTAACCCGAAAAGTTGAGGAAGTCCTCTTGACAGATCCAATTTATGAGGATTAGTGCCTGCTCTAGCGTTGTCTAGCTATCGACAGTAAATTTAGCAAAGCAAAGGAAGCAATTCTTTCAATTTCCAAGCTTCCGTCTCTTTGAAATTGCTCATGCCTTGCAAAATTTTCTGGGCAACGGTGTAGAAATGCCAAAATTTCACTTTCTCTGGAACTATCTTAAGTTGTGTTCCACATTTTTAGACTGGCTTCTTAGACCGTCTTAATTCTTGTTTTCATTCCCGGAAGTTTTTGGCTCTATCAGGCAATTTTCTCGGACTTTTGACATGGTACTCACATGCATAGCCTCTCATCTTCAATGCATTGTTGGATCATGGTTTCTCAAAATCATCCATGCGTTGGAAAGGTGTTACATTTTGAAAAACTTTCCAAATTGTCCATGCATTAGAAAGAAGTTGAAAAGTTTTCAAAATTTTCCATCCATGCATTACATTGGAATGAAAGTGCAAAGTTTAAATTTTTCCATGCATTGAATTAACATGGAGTTGCAAAGTTTTAAAAAAAAATATATATATTTCCATGCATTTGAGATGATTGCAAAGTTTGAAAAAAAAAAAATTTGCAAAGTTTCAAAACAAAATTTTCAAAATTTCCCATGCATTGGAATGGAATGAATTTGCAAGTTTAAAATTTTCTCCTTAAATTTCATTCATGCTTTGTGTGATGTTGCAAAGGTTTGAAAATTTTCTTACATCCACCCATGCTTTGTGTGATGTTCTGAAAGTTGGCAATTTTTCCATGCCTTAGAAATTGAAAAGTTTGAAAAAAAAAAAAAGAGAGTTCTTTTCCAATTTTCCATCCAATTGAATGAGAGGATGTTGCAGCGTTTAAATTTTTCCCATACATTGGCTTGAATCCATCAACATTGCATGCATAGGAATTTCATGCTCCTCCAAAATTTTATCCTGATCCGCAAAGTTCCTTGCTTGCATGCATTTCATGCATTTCTATTTTTCATGCATGGTTGCATGCATTTCTCTGATGCATGCATTCTTTCCTATCCGAGCCCCCTGCTCAAATTCTTTATGCTTCCATGTATTAATGATCTCATTCCTTGAACCATCCATGCAAGCTCATGCATGGCCATGCACCAACATTCAAGCTCCATGCCGAGAGATTTAGTTTTCAAGCTTCACTTTAATTTGGCTGCAATTTTCGAGCTCTCTCAAACCCATTCCGAGTGCTTGAACCCCCTCTCAACCTCATCCCCAGCTACTGTCCTCATCTCGAGCACTCGAATTCCCATTTCGAGTGCTCGAGCCTCCAACCAAAAATTTCAGCATGCTCGAAACTTCCACAACACAATTCTGAGACTTCTGCTTGTTTTTGGAGCACTCGAAGCCACATTTCGAGTGCTCGAAATCCCACACCAACATCAACACCATCTCTCTCTCGCCAACACACCCAACACTCACCACCCAACCAAACCCATGCAAGCTCACACCATTAAACCAACCTTTTCCCACTCAACCAACCTCTCTCTACACAACCTAAACCTCCATAACCACCACCAACACCACCCACCAACCTCAACCCTACCTCCCCATCCCCACATCATCCTCACCAACCTACCATCGACCACCCTCACTCTCGGCAACTCAAACCCAACAAACTTCATCCACACTCAACCACCAACCTCACCCCCTCAAACCACCCACCCTCTCATCGACCCACATCTCTCTCAAACCTCAACCCACAGCACCCATCTCTCTCTCCCGTAGCCTCAAACTTCACCACCTACCTCAACTCCTCTCTCTCTCTCCACCACACAAAAACACTTACTCATCTCCAACCAAACAACCCACTTCATACAACCCAACTCACTACACACCATGCACCCGCGACCACCCTGCATGCAAGCTTCACCCAACCCATGCATGCACCCATGATCTCAACCCACCATCATACACCACATCAACCCACTCCACACTCCACCATCTCAACCACCCTCTCGACACATCCACCTCCCATCATGCTTGCCAACCATGCAACCAGCTTTCTCTCTCTACCCAAACCAACCAACCCACCACCCCACAACCAAGCAACCAGCTCGCATGCACACCCCATGCATGCATCCCACCTCACACACTACCAAATTCCCTCCACCAACCTTCCTTCTCCTTCTCACAACCCCAATCACCACCTCCACTCTCAGCCACCATGCAGCCATGCATGTCACAACCATGCCCCCCACACCATGCCAACCATCTCCTCAACAAACCCACCACACCAACCCAAACCCACCCCTCTCTGCCGATTTCTAGAGCACTCGAACCCAAGTTTCGAGTGCTCGCCATTGCCCGAGCTCTCTCATGCAAACCAGCCGAGGCCACTGCCCCCATTTCGAGCACTCGAAGGCACCCTTCGAGTGCTGGAACCAAGTCTCTCTCTCCCTCCCTTTTAAAACCCCAGCCCACCACTCTCACTCAACCTCATCTCCTCTCCTCGGCTGCCAACCCCTCTCCTCCACCAACTCCACAACCCAACCACCCTCAACCTCACCACCCCATGCAAACCCACCTTCAGCTCCTCCACCTTTTTCCCCACTCTCCTCTAACCCAAGCACCATCATCAACCTCCCACCCATCCCCACCATTTATCCCACGCACACAGGGCCTTTGGTTCTCCATTGTGGGGTAAGTTTCTCCTTCTCTTTCTCTTTCCCATTTTTGGTATCAATGGAGGATGGGCTTGCATGCAATGGAGATTTGTGATTGTTTGGGAGTCGTTCTTACAATTGCAGGGCCAAAAATTTTTGGGTTTCATCCTCCACCCCACTCATTTTCACCTTCTCCTTTTTGTGGTGCATGCCAGGTGTTCGCTGAAATTCCTCAACCAAGTCCACCTCTCTAAATGTCTCGTGCCGGTCCTTCTCGCCCTCCTCGACCCTCCTCGGGTGCCCGTGCTGTCACTCGTGAGCGACCACGTGATCCTTGGGATCGCAAACAACTCAACTACGAACTCTCATTTCCGCTCACGGATGCCTTTGACATTCTACCCACAACTTCGTGGGCTGTCGCCGAATTGACTAATTGACATCTGCAGCACATTTGCGCTCCCCTTGCCCGGGTTGCCTACCCCCGTGTAGTGCGCCTCTTCTATCAGAATCTCCAATGCCTTGAAGAGCCGCCCATTTCTCTCACTACATCCATTGATGGCACCACCTATGCTTTCACTATGACTGACATCATTCAGGTTTCTGGTTGCCCCATTGAGTGCCCTGATGACATTGTCAATCGTGAAAATCTTCCTTTATATGAGGAGCCGGATACATTAACTGTGGAGCAGATTGCCGCTGCCATTTGCACTATTGACGATCCTACTCGGCCCCGGTCTTTTATCCGCAAAACCAATCTTCCGGAACGCCTATGGTTCATTGACACTGTCTTCAAGCACAATGTCTGCCCTTTGGTGCATAGCACCGAGCGTTGGGGCCTCCTTCTGCAAGCCTTATATGCCATGGACCAAGGCCAATGGTTCTCCATCCCCGAGCTCATTTGGACCACATTTATGAAGTTTTGGCATGATGCTCATAATGCACGGGTTCCGCGAGTTGAAAATCGGAAATTGCCTTTGCCATTTTTCATCACTCGGCTCCTTCAGCACAAGGGTTTCGTTGTTCCTCCCCATGAACCAAAAGGCGAAAAGATTAAAATTTTTACCCAGCACCGGTGGATCAATGTTCTTAGCCATTCTGGTACCCCTCAGCCTCCTGCTCCCCTATTCATCTACGCTCCTCCTCCTCCTCCTTCTGAGGATGTCTCCACCGCCGCAGCCGCTGCAAGGGTAGAGCCGCCGGTCGACTCTCACCAGGACCAGGCTTTCATCCGGGCTTCCATTGCCGGTATTCATGAGCGACTAGATCGTTTTGAGAATTCTTTGTCCGCGTGCACTCAGACTCTATGTGAGACTTCTTCACGTGCTGAAGAAGATCGTCGTCTCGCTGCTGAAGACCACCGTGTCGCTGCTGAGGAACGTCGTTTGGCTTCCGCTGAACGGCGTAAGACTCAATCTCTCCTCCATTCCATCCTCGCCCGTTTACCTTCTGGACAGTAGCTTGTTGCGAGTGTGGACCTTATCTTTTTGTTTCATATGTAACTATTTCTCTTGTATCTTTTGTTTTCCTTTTGAACTGTAAGAATTTGCTATATATAGGTTGCTCTAGTCAACATGATCCCTGTACAGCTTTTTTTGTCATCATGTAAACTCTTTTTGCAATGCAAATTCTTTCTGTTCTGTTAACTTTCGCTACATTCTTTTTTTGTATTTATGCTTGTGCTATTAATGCTGTTTGTGGTTGTTTCTTTTTGTTCTTCATGTTGCTCTCCAGGTTGCGCAGTCCAATTCAAGTTTGGGGGTTTTTGTCTCACAATGCCGTTTCCTCCCCCTGGGTATTGTTGTTCCTTTTTTTTTACTCTTTGTCATTTTTGTCTCTCACTTGACTCCATGTCCCACATTGAGGACACTGTGTAGTTTAAGTTTGGGGGTGCATCAAAGCATTCTTGGCATATTTTTGGTTTCATAATTTTTGCTAAGCAATGATAATATAACCTGACACTTGTCGAAGATGAAACATATGTTTAATACCTTGTGTATAGAAGCAATTGAAATTTTTGAAAATAAAGAAAAATTTGAGTTGAAATGATCATGTAGATTCAAATTAGTCTGTATAAATGTTTCAATTAGATTCTTACTGGATTTACACTCTTATAAGCTTCACAATGCACAGATGCACATTGGAAACTTAACTGTGAGGCATGCAGCTTGATCAACCTTGACCTTGGCCTAGTTAATCTGATTTGATGAACCTGATAGATGAATATCTTTGGCATGATTTAAGTTAAAAATAATAATAATAATAATAATAAATGAATGAAAAATGACCAGTTGACGTTCGTAGCCTTTCCAACTCGAGCTATTAAGCCCTTTGGAGTGTCTCTACACTTAACACCCTAAAGCCGTCTGGTTTGGGAGTTGTTGGCCTAACGCTTGCTACAAGGGTTGGTTAGAAAGCTTAAAGGACTTAAACATTGCACGGTCATTCAAAAAAAATTGTAATAAACATGGTTAGCTAGAGTTCGTAGCCTTTCCAACTTGAGCTATTAAGTCCTTTGGAGTGTCTCTACACTTAACACCCTAAAGCCGTCTGGTTTGGGAGTTGTTGGCCTAACGCTTGCTACATAGGTTGGTTAGAAAGCTTAAAGGACTTTAGCATTGCACAACCATTCTATGTTTCGCTTATGAGTTGAAATAAATTGTTAACAAGCAACAAAAGTTGTCTTGAAAATAAAATCATGCCTTAGGGACTTCATGTAAAAGGGAATTCATTGATTTGAAAACTTGTGCCTTGGAATTGGAAAAGAAGGTAAAAGCCGCATGTTGAGAATCCAATTCACTTTCACTAGAGTTTGAGTTATTTCCATTTAAGAGATGACAATTGAATTATTTATATGGACTATGATGTTGATGCATGCATGTTGAAATGGTTTTTCCCATTTTTTGTATCAATGCTTCATATATGCAAGGTAGTTTTCCCAATGACCCCATCTCCAGTTTTTGTCTGTTTCAAGTTGTATTTGAGCTATGTATCTATCTCATTTTACCATGGATGATATTTTTGTAGTAGCATGCCCATGGTTGTCTTTTCATTATGTTTTTCATTGTAGTTTTGCTAAGGGACTAGCAAAATGTAAGTTTGGGGGTGTGATAAGCGCCGAATATTGTATATTCAAGCGCCCTAAATTACATTAACAAAGTCCAGTTATTAATTATTTTATGTAGATTAACTCCATTTGCATGTTTTTATGCATTTTCAGGTTAAAGTGCAAAAAGGAAACAAAAATGAAGCCTTGTGGAATTTTGAGCAAAAAGGATGCCATTTCTGAATTTCTGGCAGCAGTGATCCTGACTTTTGTCGCCATTTTCGACCTAGCAAACTCAAGAACTAGACTTCCATCATAACATGAAAGATTTAGATCTCTGAATCAGCTTTCCAAATCTTCAAGTGGTTCATCATTCGGAGTTCGGAGCAGAGAGTTATGATCTTCGTAACAGAGGTGCGCAGAACTGCCTGGCAGCACTGAAGTACTGCCTTTCTCCCCATTTTCGACCAACCAGACTTGAGAATTGGGTCTTCATCAAAACATACAGTTTTTAAAACACCGAATCAGCTCTCCAAATCTTCAAACAGATCATCATTCAGAGTTCGGGGTACAAAGTTATAGCAGTTTTCCCAAAATAGGTCAGCGCTGAGCAAGAGGAACATGTTGCACATTGCACTAAGTTAGAGTGCTCGAGATCACTTTTCGAGTGCTCGAAAATCAGGCAGATTGCACTCGGAAATGGCTCAATTTCAGCCACTTGCACATTGGTTTCCTCAATGCCATCTTCCTTCTTTATGAAGTGGTTGGAGGTGTTCCTTGGAGGAGAGAGAGGGTGTGTTGGAGAATAAAAAGCTACCCAAGGGCCACACATTATTTATCTTTGATTTTTGCAAGATAGAGGAGGGAGAAGAGAGCAAGAAAGGAAGGTGTTCTTGAAGCTAACAAAGGGGAGCTCGAAAATTGGAGATGGAGTTCAAACTTCTTCTTCATTCTAAGGCTCCAATGGGTAACTAACTCCTCTTCTAGGGAGGTGATGAAACCCCTCCCTTGTAAGCATGTGTTAGTATAGTTTATTTTTAGGGATTACAATGTATTTTTGATAGTCTTTCCATGGTCAAGAGCCTCATTTTTGTTGTAATGAATGTTGAATGTTTATAAATGATTATTGTGAGTTATTCATCTTGTCTTGGATGGTTACTTTTCGTAATCATATTGCTTGCACTTCCATGGTGACAATGGAAGTTAGATCATGGAATGGTTTCAATGGCATGGAGTTGGAGAACCTAGATAGTTCATGGCTTAGGGTTTCCCTTTGATGGTCTATACTTGATTCTTTGCTTTATGTGCATTCACCATTTAAATTAGGGCTTGATAATCCTTGACTTAGTAAGCATGTTCTAAGCTACATTTTAGTTTAGGTAGTTGATCATGTGAACCTTTGATGGTTTATTCTTGCCTTCCTATTTAAATGAACTTCTTGAGGATATTATAGCAACCTAGTATTGTTATGTATCATGACTATCATGTGTATAGGGATGGAGGTGGATTCATTTCCCTAGCCTTCTTTACTTGTACTTCACTCCCTTGAATTCTTGCAATTTATTGTTTTATGCACTTTTAATTTCCTAGCTTAAGTGACATCCAACAAACCTCTATAAACCCCTTATCATTCTAAGAACAATTCTAGACACTTAGGTTGCCATAGACTAGCGCAGTCCTAGTGGTTCGACTTACCAGACCAATAGCCCTATTTTACAATGATTCGTGCTATTGCGAAGGTTGATGTATAGTTGATCAACCGATCACCTTTTTGGATAAAAACAAATCTGAGATATTTTGAAGATATTTTTGGAAAAAAGACAAAAGTGGTTGGTAGGGTTGTGACAACCCTGATTTTTAGGCCAGCGTGTCCTGTAAGGATAATCTGATAACGGATTCGAATACGGAAGCGAAAATAGAAAACAAGACTCTAAGAAGTCAAAGTGACCTTCCATGAGGTTGTGGAACTCAACAAGAACTGATGTGGAAGCAAAAGATCGAAAATATGACAAATAAGCCCCCAGGGGCAAAATAGTCATTTCTAAAAATTGTAGATTTAGGTACCACCGAGCACATCGCTAGAAGGACAATGAAAAACTAATCTTGATGGACTCAAGAATCGCATGATTCGGAGTCCGGACGAAGGAGAAACGGCATGATGAAGAAAAATAAGCACTTAAGGCAAAAAGGGTAAACTGGTAATTATCCAGTAAGAACCAGGTGCAACCACACTGTTGGAAAGACAGCGAAAAATTAGTCAAGTTCAAAAAAAAATTCACTTGAATCTGAGTCCAGACGAAGGAGAAAAGGCCAAAAGAAGAATTGACGTCGCGGCGGCCCGACGAGGGGGCCATGACAGCCCCCCATGCGCGCCCATGCGCACACCCATGCATGTCGCGCATGCGCTGGGCGCACACATGACTGCCAACAGCCCAAAAGCTGCTATGTGTTTTTTGTTTCAAAAAAAAATACAGAACAAAGGCTAAATTTGGAGGCCTAAATGAATTTTTTTGCAAAAACACAAAGAAGAAACCCCCCTCAAAATTGAGTTTTCTACATGACTCGCGAAGAATTAAAAAAAAAAAAACGCAATGTAGGATGCCCAAAATGCCCCTCCATGAAATCTGGTCATGGAGGTCCAAAAAGCTGCTAAATTGAAAAAGTGAGAGCTGAACTTCGTAAGCGATTTCCAATATCAAGACGACATTTTCTGGAAAAACACGGAAAAGAAACCCCCCCTAAAATCATGTTTTCTATTCAACCATGTTGAAAGAAGAAAATAAAACCACTGTAAAAAGTCTATAATGCCCCTAGATCAGAATATGCAAAAAAAATGCAAAATGAATTCACAAGAGGCTCAAAACACAAACGATAAGGTTTTGCCCGGAAACGACCATGCACGCAAACGTAACTTACCTATTTGGACATGCTACAATGGTCCACGACTTAAAAATGCCATCGATACAAAATTCGACCCCCCAACGGGCAAAAAGGCAAAAATGGAACTTGGAATGAAAACTCGGAATCCAAAAATACAAAACGGGATCAAATGACCGTTTGGCCCTTGGCCGTACTCCAAACACGATTTATGAGACCCTATGAAAGAATGAAAATGGAATTCCCACACCCGATGCAACCATGGTGAAGCAATGACTTGCGATTTTTCAAGATTTTCACAATATTTCATGAAGTTAAAAAGTACACAGAATACAATATAATGGTCATTGGCCTCCGGCCTCATCTCATATATATCAAATACATTGAAAGGAGTGTACTTAAGTACACATTACATACATGGAATCAAATATACCTATTTTGACATATAAGTCTACAAAATGAAATTTCATTCTAACATTTGCATGAAATGGAAACTTGAAAACTACACGACATCCAAGGAATGCTAGGCGTCATGAACCAAGTCTTCGTACCTGAAATATGCCCCAGTATCGTAGGGGTGAGTAACATAAAGCTACTCGTAGGAGATGAGCATGCATCGACCTAGCATTTTACAAATTTATCACCTTAAGGTGAAACATGTTAAAGGGGTTCATGCCACCTAACGTCTATATCGAAATGAGACTCATGGAGCATCTTAAGCTACCTTAGAGTGTTTTTAGCATAAATCACATCATCTATGCCATTTAAACAATATGGAAGCACGTTATACAAAGCAACGAGATATAGGTTCTTAAAGGTATTAACTTGCAATCTCGAATACGGAAACAACTAAAGTGATCATGTTACATAACGTCTATGTTCTAAATAAGTCTAAGGAATCATCCTAGGCCATGCTGAACAATCAAAATGCAATTTACAACTTCAATGCAATCTAACCACATAAAAGCATATTATACAAAGTAACAAAATACAATTTCTTAAAGCTATCAGCTTGAAATCTAAAGCACGAAAATAACAGAAGTGGGTCATGCCACCTAACGTCTAAGTCATAAATGAATCAATAAGGTCAATCATAAGCTTTGTTAAAACGTTAAAACACAATTTTCAATATCGATGCAATTTAACCAACATTGGAACTTCCAATACAACGCATAAGCATAATTTCGCAAAGTTAACATCATGTAACTTAAAATGGAACAACAAATAAGAAACAACAAGTTATAACATCATCTAGTTATCAACTTGAAAATGAAATGCAAAATCAAACAAAGTGGATACTCGAACGTCACGCCGAATCAGACCGACAACATAGTTACTTTAGGGTTACTAGCCCATGGGTAACCTCCCTATGTGCGCACTAGACTATATAAAGGGACTATCCCCCGTACTAGAACCACGTCCTAGCCATAGTCAAACAACGACATCCCCAAGTTTCCAAAATCAATAAGTTATGCAACAACGCATATATCAACAGGAATATGCAAGATAATCAACTATCTACCAAGCACAACCAAATTTGGAAACATATACAATACATGCTCTAAATCCACAACTAATATGATATGATGAATGTCGAATCTTCAGTGTGCGATTCGTTACACGCTATGCATGAAAGATATTAAATACGAAATGTGCAAATCATTACACAAGGCAACAATATATTCAATAAGGGAAACATATTCTCATGAGTGCAACATAGCAACTGCATTATCCAATGTTCAAAACATAACCAAATGAATATACAATAAGTCTAAGTCCATGATTTGAATATAGAAACCACTTCTAAAACACAACTAGATCATGGAGCAAATTGATAGAATTTAAATAGATAAACACCGTTAAATTCTATAGATTCTGATTCAATTCCAATTAACCTCAATTTAACACATGTTAAAGGACATGGCAAAGTCATCACCTATATCCATTCTAAAACTCAATTAGGTTGTTAGAACAACAAAGTAGAACTTTAATTAAATCATGCTAATTTAAATCTCAAGGTTCTAAAACAATTTCAGATAGTCCCAAATTAATATATACTAGTAAACAAGCCATGGTCAATACAAATATCAAGTTAAAACCTTAATTAAGCTAATGGGACCACAAAATAGATTTTAATTAATTCTTTTAATTAAAATCTCTTGATTTTCAAACTTAACCAAATGCTCTCAAATTAACCTATGTTGGAAAGCATGCCAAAAACTAATGTAATATCACATTACAAGTTTATTTCATTCAATTTAAGACCATGTGAATTAAACTTTCACTAAAGTTAAATATAAATTAAAAGTTGCAATTCTAATGCAATTAATCCCAATTTAATATATATGAACAACTATACCTAAGCTTAATTTTCTAGCATGCCACAATACAATTCCAAGTTGTATATCACCATGAGGATTAAATCTTAAACATGGAATTTAATTAAATAAAAGGTTTCAGAACCTAACCGAATATTACAAATCAAATATATGTGAAGCTATATGGCATGTAAATCAAGAATATCAAGTCGGAATTCAAATAAAGTGAATAGTGCACTCGGGGTAAATTAATTAATCAAATTAATTAATAATTACTAATTTTCAAAACACCTCCAATCACTTTCAAATTCAACTATGTTGGAGAGCATGCTAAGGCCTAATTTAATATGCTAACACATATTGATTTTAAGCTAGTTAAGGCCATATGATTTAATATTTTATTCAAGATAAATATTAAATAAAATCTTTAATACTTGTTCAAATTCCCTCAATTTAATATATGTCAATGACCATATTATAGAGCATTATATTACCATGCTACATGTTTAAAACAAGTCATAAGCAACCGGGAAAATCAAATCCAATACAAGAAAATTAAATAATAAAATTTCTAGATTTCATATTTAAGCATGCAATCAAGTTGTATAAGCATCAATAGCATGTTATATAACAAGAATTAAACCTATAACACCTCCTACCTTAATTTGAGATGAAAATCCTAAAGGCCCACCAAAATAAAAGTGCTCCAAATTCGACGATACCGAGAGGTTTTGTCGGGGACAACACTGTGAACAAGAATCCGCAAGAAGCCCCATGAAAATCTCAACTTGACTCCAAACTCGAACTCGAAAAATCGTCGAAAATGGATTCTAATAAGGGCAAAAGGTAGAGCACGTCGAAGGAAGCAATAAATGCTAAGGCCGAATGATTTCTACCAAGGAAAAGTGGACCAAAGAAGGAGAGAGAATGTGGTAGCCATGGCTACTAGGAGATCCGGCCAAGAGAGGTGGAAAGATGACCAAAATCTGATTTTTCACTTTAGGGCATCCTATTTATAGTAAGTCTCAAAAACTGCCCCGAAAGGGCCCCGCCAGGTCCGGAAAAGTGGATTTTGAGTAAACGAGCTTAAACGGCAAAACTCCGTGAACAAAAAAGATTCAAAATGAGAAAATATGAACAACAGAAGAAATGGCGTTGAAAAATGAGTCCCGAACATAAAGTTATGCCCCGAACAAGTTCGGCGGCAACCGGGTCCAGAAACTCTGAAACTAGAGAAAAATGACCAAAAGGAAATTCTATGAATTTACGAGTCAACGAAAAGTGAAAATGAATCCCGTACGAGAATCCAGGCTCCAGACGAGACATTTTGCAATAACTTTCGTTAATTGCACAATGGCCCCTATAAAAAGGGTTAATTGCGAAATTACCCCAAAATGAAAATATCTTCCAAAAAATATTTTCTTAGATGCCCCTGAAATAAAATATCTTCAAAAGATATTTATGAAAAACACCCTAAGAAATGAAAAAGATTCTAAATAATTATGCATCTATGCCCCTGTGGGAACCGGGAGCAACCAGAGTACTTTCTTGCAAAAGTAAAGATACGTATTTCAAGGAAACCACTCAAGATGAAGGCACGTCAAGTCAAAAACCAACTCTGAGCATAAGAAGTGAGGTTGTGCCAAAAACTGACAAACGGAGATAAGACAAAATAGGAAAAAGGACGAAATAGCGCATAGTGTCGAAAAACGAAAAATATGAAAATGACTCGATCCTCAAAGGAAGTTGTCAATCCATGGAAAAGAGTCTCAGGAACCAATTTCGAGCACTCGAGATGACACTAAGCGACACGAAATAGAGTTCAGAAAAGAAAATTAAACGAAAAAAATTCATTCGTAAAATTTCAGGAAGAAGGAAAGGAAGGCAAATGACCGGGTCATTACAAGGGTAGTACAGCTGGATAAGATCTGGCATGTGGATAAGGACAAGAAAGTTCGATCGATCAGAGAATGATGTTGGATCGATCGAACTTTTGGGATCTCTGAAGATGACATCATGGCCTGGATCTATCTTGGAGTGCTGAGATCGGTGAAAGTTGGATCGATCGAATATTTCTTGAGATCGATCGAAGTTGCTGAAATTCCACAATTTGCTTCCTTTTGCTCTACTTTGCTCCCTTCTTTGATTCATTCCAGAATTACTTCAATTATGCTCTTATTTGGTTGAGTTAGCTTATTTTTGGGATAAGTACCTGAAAATGGAAATAACACGAAATCAATCTAAGACGGGAAAATAAGATAAATATAGGTTCTAAAATACCTGACCTTAAGGGGTTTAAATACGCACTTTTTAGCGCTCATCAATCATGACCATTGAGATTGAGAGTCCCAATCGTGACCGGTTATGAGCTCAAAATCTCATCTCAGTCTTAATGGCCTAAAAATTCCACTCTTCTTAATTTCCAGCCTTAAACCTGATCACCCTGATTAGAATGACCATGGGTTGACCAAAGGTTCGGACCTTGTAATCTCTGACCACATGGCATGATTGCCTCGAATTATATTTTAGGTGTTAACAATAGCCCATTTAATTGAGACAGCCGACTTCATTGAGGAAATTTCTAGGTACTTTAATACTTGTTGCATCATACATGGCGAAATTTCTAAAATTCTTACAGACTTTTTTTCATTCCTTTTGTTTTGTTTTTTTTCTTTTTTTTCCTTCCCCCAAAGACATAAATTAATTTTCCATCTCCACAAAAATGAAAGAGAAAGAAAGATTCCTAAATATTCTTATGGTTCTCTGATGGTCCAGTTGAAATTTTTAGGGTATTCTTCTTTTCTATCAAATATTTAAAAACTCTAAATGATCAATGCTTTCAAATTTGTACTACGCTTAAAAGAAGCATAAAAATGGAAGATTGATTTGGACCATTTGGTTGAATTATG
The DNA here is from genome assembly GCF_030987335.1 of Cornus florida. Classification (NCBI taxonomy): domain Eukaryota; kingdom Viridiplantae; phylum Streptophyta; class Magnoliopsida; order Cornales; family Cornaceae; genus Cornus; species Cornus florida. Next base: position 49,661,692 of record NW_026775577.1, on the reverse strand, counting down.
GTCCAGCCATCATCTTACTTTTCCGTAAATTCATAAATGCAGACACTTCTCAAATTCTTTGATCGACAATGTGATTTGACAAATTATGAGTGATATATTAAAAAATAAAAAAAAAATGTCAAAATATATCACTTTTAAATTATGACTAACTACTGATCCAGGCACTAAGAACTTGTACACATTATTTACAATATACATCAAACAAATTCAATCAAACTAACAAAGAATAAAACAAACTAATACTGAAAAATATATATATATATATATAATTTATTAAAATTAATTTTATATCTCATTGAAATTGTTCAATCACTTCTAAATTCGAGACAGTGACGACGACCCGAGTAGATCTACATGGAATAACAACATCAATTTGTCTCGCAATATTATACATATGAATTAATAATTCTATATCAATAGAATTGTCTATATAATATGATAATTTAAAATTTTCTTGTAATTGTTCGGCTATTTGTGGAATGTAAGTTTTAAATTTTGAAATAAAAAACACATCCCTAGTTGAAGTAAGCTTGATTTCAATATCCATTCTACCTATTTCAATACCTGTAATTATATTAGATTTTAAGTTTGGCATTAAAATATTATTATTATTAAGGGAAAACTACATATAACACTACAAGAAATGTGGGCTTTTACGACATAGTATTTACGGAGCTTCTTTATTTTGCCTCGTGATTACCACCATTTACGGAGTTTTTAAAAGAATCCTCGTAATTGTTACATGTTTTCACGAGGATTTAGTATAATCTCCGTAGAAAATGTTTTTTACGGTGTATTAAAGAGGTCGTGAATATTTAGATATATTTATGGCATATTTGTACACTTTTCACGGGATAAATGTTGCTCGTTGATAAATATTACATTTAAGGCCTTTTTGTTTCCCCGTAAATAAGCAATAGTACTTAAATTACTAAAATTACTTTAAAAATATATACAGAAAAGAATTAAAAAAACGAACTTAAGTTCTTTTACGGTGTATTATAGACGCCGTGAATAGATTTCACATCTAAGGCGTATTTTTTGCCCCGTAGAAAAGCAATACTATTTTTAGCCTTCCCCTCGCTGGAAACTTAGCGCCAGATAAATTATTTTTTTAATTAAAAAATATTATTAAACATAATTAAGTTCTTTTACGGTGTAATAAAGACGCCGTGAATAAATTTCACATTTAAGGTGTCTTTTTTGCCCCGTAGATAGGCAATATTTTCCAAATAAAATTTTCCCCACTAGCGGGAAACTTAGCGCCAAATAGCAAATTAAATGAATTTTTTTTTAATAAAAAACATAATTAAAAATTTGACAAAAACGACGTAGTTTTTGTCAATACCTTATATATCCCTTTTCTCTCTCTACTCCCCTTTTATCACGTTGAAGCTAACCCTAATTTTCCCTCTGTGCTCTCTCTCTTTAGACGAAAAAGATGCAGATGATGATGTCCCTCTGGTTCGCCTCTCTATTGGAGCAGTGAAAGTCCAATCGAAGCAAAGAAAGGCAAATCGAAGAGCCCTAGAAAACCCAAGGAAAGAGTTCTTAATAGAGTTAGTCTGTCTCTCTCTCACTCACTCTCTCTCTCTATATATATAAATAATTATTTACATCTACAATTTTGCATTATTTATTTATTTGTATATATCGATATTGCTTGAGATTTCTATGTGTTAATTTGGGTTTGGGTGATTCATTTGTTTTTCTTCTTAAATAGAGTTAGTCTGTTTCTCTCTCACTCACTCTCTCTCTCTCTATATATAAATAATTATTTACATCTACAATTTTGCATTATTTATTTATTTGTATATATCGATATTGCTTGAGATTTCTATGTGTTAATTTGGGTTTGGGTGATTCATTTGTTTTTCTTCTTAAATAGAGTTAGTCTGTCTCTCTCTCACTCACTCTCTCTCTCTGTATATAAATAATTATTTGCATCTACAATTTTGCATTATTTACTTATTTGTATATATAGGTATTGCTTGAGATTTCTGTGTGTTAATTTGGGTTCGGGTGATTTATTTGTTTTTCTGCAGAATCACCGGCTGAGTTTTTTACTGAGAGTAAGAACATTGCTGGGTTTGATAATGTGAGTTTCTTAGCCTCCTGTATAATTTCTGTGGGTATTTTTTTTTTTTTTTTTTCAGTACTTGTATTAGTTTGTAGCTGAATAATTTTGATATGTACTATTTGTTGCATTAAATATATAATCTCTCATATGTGATGATGGAAGCATGGTGTTAGTATTAGGAGAGTAATTGGCGAATTTATATCTAGTCCAGTGCCTCGATTGAATTAATTTGATTGGGAAAACTTTTTTGTTGTAAATTTCTGAAATTCTTTTTTTTTTTTTTTTTTTTCGGGGGGGGGGGGGGGGGGGGGGGGAGTTAGAAATTTTCCATTTATTTCTCTATGTGGGTGAAAACTAGATAAATATTCTCCTACTAAGAGAATTTGCAAATTTAAATTGTCTGAAGTTGGTTGTTAAATTCAGTGAATTAGGGGCAAAGTTAAATTCCGGATATCTGTATAGAAATCTATTAGTACAAGTTCGTAGCTGTTCTTTTTCCTTCAATCGTCAATTTCTGCATTTTATTTTGCTTTCAGCCAGGGAAATCCCTCTACAATACTGTGAGAGAACTTGTTGAAAATGCTCTTGATTCAGTAGAATCCATATCTGAGCTTCCTGTAGTAGAAGTAACAATGTAAGTGCATTTCATTTGTGCATATTCCTACTATGGATATTAGCATGACTTAGGTAGGCAAGCTTTAACATATGAGATAATCAAGCATGTCATTTAATACTTTAGTTTTACTATTTTCAATTCTTTGATGCTTTAGTGAAGAAATTGGAAGAAGCAAGTTTAATTCTATGATTGGTCTTGTTGATCGTGAACACGTTGATGAGGAACTTTATGATGATTTTGAGATAGCCAAGGCTTGTGAGGTGTGGGCCTTATACCTAAAATAGCCGAACAAGTATACCCACAGCTTCCCATTTTTAGGTGTTATCAAATCCACAATTTTTGTCTTAAAAGTTTTAAAAAATGTGGCAAATTAGTTTTAAAAAATCATCAACAAATGGCTTGAATAGATAAAAATATTTTTATCAGTTGGTCACAGGATTTGTTAGGTTGAAGAAAAAATTTACTGCCATGATAGATTTTGTGATGTATCCGTTTATTGTACTCTGTACGCTGCTATACCCCAACCTTGACTATACAATATATAGTATTGTGGCATTTAATTCGATGGATAGGATTTTCATTGATTGAGCTTTTATTGGTCCACATGATTGATATTAATTACATTTCACCATGGCTAAAGGAAGCAGAAGGGGTGTGTACATATTTAATCACTTATTGATACTTCTATAAACTTTTACTTATTTCTGGAAGCTGTGTGAATATATCTATCATGTATAGCGCACATATTTCTCATAAACCATGGATAATTTTGATCGACAAGAGTGATTCTGCAAAGGACATTCATGGTAATCATCCAATTTATTAGCACCCTTTAGACTAGAGCCAATCACACCTTTACATAATTCCTTGAATTTTAACATTGATTTAATAATTCACATTTGTAAATTGTGGCTAGTAGCAGGCTACCACTTTACTATGTAATCGTTTCACCATTCATCAACTGGCTGCTTGCCCTATTATATTGTCATCAAATATTTGTCCATAATATAGACATGTCACATGGATGAGACCAATAAGCTGAAGGCCCAACAAATTTTAAGAAGAGAGAAAAACTAAATAAAAATCAAATAGGTAGGATCGTATGATCCTTTGATTCAAATCGTAACTTTGACAACCATGTTTGTTACTGACTCTTACTAATGTAAAACGTGCTTCAATTTAATGCCCTACTTGTTGAGGATCTCTTAAAATCAAATCTTGTATATTTTCAGGTGCAATCACTGGAGCTATAACAACTCCTCTTGATGTCATAAAAACTAGATTAATGGTTCAGGTACAGATAATGGATCTTTTTTCTTACTTTTCTTTCTGTCTTAATCTTTTTCATAGAAGGGGAGTAATGCAAATTCTTTCTTCATTTCATCTTTTCAACCTTTGCAGGGGTCAGCAAACCAGTACAAAGGTATATTTGATTGTGTTAGGACTATCATTAGAGAAGAAGGGACTCCTGCTCTTTTAAAGGTATGCTCTTCCACGCTACGCCTTTTATCCCATAAGATGCAATTCAAAGTATAGTAATCATTCTTTGTGTTCTTTTCTCTCGTTGCTCTTTTCAATTTACATGATAGCATGGGAAACTATTAAGAAAAATGTCCTAATTTTGTTAAGATAGACAGCATTTCTAACTTACGGACAATGAGGGTCATATTTGAATAGGAATTGACTTAAATTAAAATTATATAAAACACTCTTAATCAAAAAATCAAAACTAATAGATACATATACAGAAAGAGATTGACGAACCTTGATTTTTTGCTCCAAATTGATGTGTATAGCCATCTGAAATTCGAAGAAATTGTGGATTCAAAATAGGAACCCTAGTTTCTTCATAGAACAAACAAATACAAGCAATCTTCGATGCCTCCCTCAATGAATTGTCAAACTTTGCTTCAAATTAGAGCAAGGATTAGGGTTCTTTTATGGAGATCTTCGTTTCAAAAACTCATGTCTGACAGCTTCAACAACTTGAATAAGTTAGCTTCAAATCAAATCTCATACATCTACACCATATCAAAATAATTTGTGAAAATAACACCTAGAACAACCCACACATCTACACTTTCATACACACATATATGCATACACGAAAAATAATATCTAAAAAGAAGGCAAAATACCCAAACTCTGCCACACATCTACAACACAAGATCTCATCCACCAACACCATACCAAAGTAAAATAAAACAAGATAATTAAGGACCAAAATCAATAAACTAAAATACGCTCAGAGTGTAGTGAGAGTTATTTCATTACCAACTTACTGTCACACCCCAAAATCATAGGGCGTGATAATAAGGTTAAAACAAAAAAAAAATGGAACAGCAGTTTTCAGCTTAAGAAAATTCTGCACAGCGGTTCCTCAAAAAAACATAGAAAATTCAATTATTATCAAAATGAAACAAACTAAATTTTTTTAGAAACTAGACTCAGATGACAATGTGACCGAGTCACTCCCGGATGCTAGAAAAACACCAAGGAAAACAGTTTTTGGAAGGAAGAAAGCTCTCACAGCTTGTGCTGAAATGGAACCAAGTGTAAAACTTTGGCCTGCTTAGTCTTTTAGAGAGCCAATAAAATTTTGGGGCCTTAACCTTAGAAACTAGACACTTGAAATAATAAAACTGGAAACTTTCATAATTTATTGATTTCGGGAAGGCCGTCAAATTCTTTTCTCAAATTCAGTTTCCAAACTGTGACCAGAAACCAAACAGCAGATGATATAAGATTTTTTAAAAAATATCCACCAATCGAAAAATTATAAAAATTTTGTGAGAGACTTTATACACAAAGGGAAACATATGGTAAAAATTTCACAGCGTTTGAAACACTACAACCTCTGATTAAAATTTGTTTCCAAGAAAGTACTAGAGGAAATTTAAAACAGATTTTTTTTTTTTCTTTAAATAAAACCCTCTAACAGAAAATTCAGAGCTTACCCCCATGAACAACTTATATAATACACAGGCATAACAAAGATCTAAAGAGGCTAAGAATATATATATTGCATAAAGTCATCCATAGAAAGATAATTTCAGTCCAAATTTGTACACCCAAAATAAAGAGTCACAGCTCTGATGCCCAGTCACTAAGTACATATGCTACCATTAGCAGGCTATACACAAAACATCTAGATACAGTACCCTGTCCTAAAGAACACATAGCAGAGAGCATATTGTCATCTTTACTCTAGCACAACAACCACGACCTTAACATTGTTTCATAAGGCATCAAACATGAACAAAATAGTACTTCAGGCTAATATTTTACACAAAAACACCAAGCAGAAGATGCTCCACAAAAGGATCCCATCTATGGGAACTCAAGCTTGGGTCTAGCATTGCCGTCTTGAGTACCAAGACCTGAAAAATAACAAGGGTGTGACAATGCCCAGTAGGAAAGCCTTTAACAAATGCCTCCATGAGGTTTTAACTTTTAGGTACATGATCTGATTAAGCAGAATTATTTTGGCGTAAAATTGATAATATACATCAGTCTACCAACATGCTAAGTTCTGATTGGAAAACAATTTAACCATGTAAAGTTCTGAAATAAAATCATAAGCAATACTTGTATGTAACCAAAACTCAGATCATGACCAAGCATATGTATAATATCTTAGCTAAAATCAAGCATTTGACTACAAGAAACTCATGTACTTGTAAAAAGAAAAACTAGAATTTCATGGAACATTAAATTGGGAAACAGAACTTTAAAAAAATAACTCTCAAGGCTGCAAGAGTTAAAGAGAATCCCTACCCAATTGAAGTTAACAACTGGAGGTGGTGAGATTAGATGGTGTGTGGGTAAAATGCCTACATTTTTAGCCTTAGTCTGAACCCTTCTTCTTTTTCTTCACTTTCTGTTCTTCTTTCTCTCTGTCAGACAACCCACGGCTAGAAGTTTTCTTTTAGGCTTGGGATGCAACAACTATGAGGGAACTAGTTACAAGTGTAGTGCTAAATAATTAAACGTGTCTCCAAGTTTTGCATATGAATGACACCTAGTTCTAGATCCCCTACATGCTGCCACATGCAAACCCACTAAACCACATTCTATTAAAATCTCAATACTCCCTCATTTCCAAAAGTAATCACTCAATGGCTCTACCCATTTTATTTATTTCTTTATTTCTTTATTTTTATTATTATTTGTTAACAACTAAATTCATCCCATGAGTAAAATAGAAAAATTAAATGAAACTTATGACTATAAATTAAATACTAGATCAAAAAATTATATACTAGACAATTAAGGAATTATAAATTGCCAACGAACCGTGCACAACCGATGCATTTAAATAAATTCCAAGCAATTAGGGATGTACTAATATTGAAATGCAACACATGAAATAGGTAGAAAGAAATTTAATCAAAAATCATGTAATTCTGGTCCTAAACATAGGGAAGACTTAATTAAATTTAAGGTTGTCACACTTACTCTTTGAATAGACTATTTTCTGCCTTTATTCACATTATCATGAATATGGTTAGATATTCTTCTTGCTAGAATTTTGATAATTTTTTTTTATCTTTTGTGATAGGTTAGTAGACAAAATAATTAATCAAATAGTGATGGATAAAGAATGGATGCACATGACTTACAGGTTATTATTTGTAGTGGAGTGTGCTTATAAAAGTTAATATTGTCTACACTAATTTTAAGTTTAATTAAATGTTAAAGCTTTAATTTTATAGAGTTGATCCAAAGTATTTAGAAGGAGTACGGAGGTTTGCTGATCAGGCGCAAGCGAATGCGGGCCATCCAGAAAACATTTTATGCCCTTGTAATTGTTGTCTAAATGCAAAGCACCAATACTTCGACATGGTGTTTAGGCATTTATTGGAAAATAGAATGGATCAATCATACACGATCTGGTACTTTCATGGGGAAAATCTGAGTGAATCTCCCCAATATGGAAGTGATGTAAATGACGTTGAAATGCCAGAGACGTATCAGATGTATAGAGATATTTTCTTTGATGGTGGTGATGATGTTTCGGATCCAAACTGTGAAATAAGAGAGGTTGAGTTTAAAAACAAGTTATACTATGCTATGACCCCTTTATTTCCAGAATGCACAAAGTATACGGTTATGTCTGCAATTGTTGCCTTATACAAGCACAAAGCAACAACTAATTTATCCGACACTGGTTTTGATGGACTTCTTCAAATGTTTGGGGATATGCTTCCAGAAAATAACAAACTTCCTAAGAGCTATTATGAAACGAAATTTTTTTTGAAGACATTTGATTTAGGATATAAGAAAATAGATGCTTGTAAGAATGAATGCTGTCTATTTAGAAAAGAGAATAAGCACATGACTAAATGCCCAAAATGTGGTGCTTCGCGGTGGAAAGAGAATGAGCGTACTAAGAAGGTTAAAAATGGTGTCCCAGCTAAGGTGTTGCGGTACTTTCTAATAGTACCAAGGTTTAGAAGAATGTTTCCCCTGAAATAGCAAAACAACTAACGTGGCATTCAACTCATAGAAGTGGGGATAGAAAGATGCGACATCCGGTTGACACGCCTGCATGGCATACGATAGATAAAAAATGGCCTTCTTTTGCATCAGATTCACGAAATTTAAGACTTGGCCTTTCAACTGATGGGTTTAATCCATTTGGTGACCTTAGTTCGGCATATAGTTGTTGGCCAGTAACATTGGTGGTATATAATCTTTCGCCACTTGAACTCATGTCTAAAGAGAATATGATGTTGACATTACTAATCCCAGGGCCGAGGCAACCGGGAAATGATATAGATGTGTATTTGGAGCCACTTATAGATGATTTGAAAGATCTATGGGAGAAAGGTGTGGAAATTTATGATGCATTTGCAAAGTCCACATTTAATTTGAAGGTAATCTTGATGTGGACAATTAGTGACTTTCCAGCTTTTAGTAACCTCTCTGGTCATGTTACAAAGGGTAAAAAAGCTTGTCCAACATGTAGTGATGACACATGTTCAAGGCGGTTGAATTGTAGCACCAAGACCGTTTACTTGGGTCACCGTCGATGGCTATCTCCTACTCACCCATTTCGAAAAAAGAAGAGTTGGTTTGATGGGAGTGAAGAACATAGGTGGAAGCCTAAAATATTGTCTAGGACTGAAATTCTTTATGCTGTGAAAAATATTAAAAATGATTGGGGTAAAAAAGTGAAGGGAAAATTACATATCAAACCAAAAATTGGAAAGAGGAAACAAAAGACAAAAAAGGACGAAAATGTGGCGTGGAAGAAAAAATCCATATTTTTTGAATTACCATTCTGGGAGGTAAGTATTTGTAATAGAAAGTCGTTTAGTTTTTTTTTTTTTTTTAAATAAAATATTATTTATTTAAGTTTATAATATGTTTTAAAAAAACTATTATTCCATTATTTGTGTTTTAGGTATTACTCGTTTGCCATAACTTAGATGTCATGCATATTGAAAAGAATGTTTGTGAGAGTATTATTGGCACCCTATTGAACATAAAAGGAAAATCAAAAGATGGACTCAAGTCTCGTAGGGATTTGGAGGAAATGGGCATCAGGGGGGATTTGCACCCACAAGATTCAAAAGGGAAACATTTCGTGCCACCAGCACCTCATACACTAAAGAAGGAAGAAAAACAGCTTTTTTGTAAGCGATTACAACAATTAAAGCTACCAGACGGCTATAGTTCCAACATTGGGACACATATATCATTGGATGAATGCAAGGTTGTAGGCTTGAAATCTCATGATTATCATGTCCTAATGCAACAATTACTACCGGTAGCGTTACGGGGAATTCTACCAAAGGCTGTAAGGAATGCCATATTTCGCCTATGCGCATATTTTAATGAAGTATGCGAAATGGTGATTGATAGGAACTCAATGGAAAGACAGGAAAATGAAATTGCTGAGACATTGTGTATGTTAGAAAGATTTTTTCCTCCATCTTTTTTCGACATTATGATTCACTTGACTATTCACATCGCACGCGAAGCTCGTATTTGTGGACCAGTACAATTTCGTTGGATGTACCCATTTGAGAGGTACTAATATCAACTTTTTCTTCTTTTATGGAGTTAGATATTTAATATTATAACATATATATAATTTATTTTGTTTTTATGTGTTTTAGGATGATGAAGGTTTATAAAGGATATGTTAGAAATAGGGCGAGACCTGAAGGATACATAGCTGAAGGCTATTTGGCTGATGAGTGTGTGAAATTTTGTAGTGAGCACATCAAACAAGCTTCTAAAATAGGGGAGAGACATTCTCGAAATGAGGATTTTGAAGGTGAGACAACAATAGATGGCCGTCCAATTTTGAAAGGAATTTTGAAAGTCATGTCGAATGACATGTTACAAATTGCTCACCGTTATGTCTTGTTCAATAATGCAGAGGTGGAACCGTACACAGGGTAAGTATGATATCTTCAGGAGTTATTAATTTGTTATAAAAATAACAATGAAAACTTACCAATAGTGTTTCCCTCACAGAAAACATTTGGAGGAGCTTAAGCAGATGGACAAGCGTCTCATAAGGAATGCAAGTGCATTACAAAAGAAACATATGGAGACTTTTTGTTTGTGGTTTGCAAATGAAATTAGTGCAGCTGGTAATGATGTGTCCGATACACTTATGTGTCTTGCAAATGGGCCTAGAAGAGAAGTCATTTCACATTCGGGATATATTGTTAATGGACAACGATTTCACACCAAGGATGTGGAGAGAAGCACACAAGATAGTGGTGTTTCGCTTGAAGCGAAAACTATATGTCAATCTAGTGCAAGAGATACAAATCAAGTTCTAGGAAAAGTATCTTACTATGGTGTTTTAAAAGATATACTTTTGTTAGATTACCACACATTTAAAGTGCCAATCTTTGATTGTGAGTGGGCAAACATTAGAAATGGCATCAAAGTTGAAGATGGATTTGTATTAGTTAACCTTCATGAAGGTCAAAGTCAGTTTCAAAGTGATCCCTTTATTCTTGCTTTACAGGCTAAGCAAGTTTTTTATTCAAGGGAAGATGAAACATCTAATTGGTATGTTATACTTAAAGCGCCGCCAAGAGGTTTTAATGACTTGGAGTCTTTTGAAGAAAATAGTTATGTGTCTTCTATGCCATTAGATGTATCAAGATTGGACTCAAATGATGATGATGATGGCAATGAAGAGTATGTGCGGTTGGATTGTGAGGGCATGACCGTGTAGATGTATTAAGATTTTACTGGAAGTCATTTTATTTTATTTTATTTTGGGACTTTGTTTATGTAATAGCCTTTTATTGTCTTATGTTACATAAATCAGGTTTTTCGCATTCTATTGTAGTGCTTTATGACATGTCTTCTTATAACTTTACACCTCACTCACTCTTTTTATCTTTTAGATACTACTCCATATAGGCTTTACTTTTGTTTAAATAACTTGTACACATGTTTTGTGGGTCTATCTGAAGGTGTGGGTCTATCTGAAGGTGTAAAACACCCTTAATATCATCTATATTTGCAAGAACATATATGTATTTTTTATATTTAAACATTCTTATGCATCTTGTATTGTCTAGACCCTGAGTTCTATCACCAATACACTAATATGCAGGGGAAAAATGATATGTAATGTTATGCTTGAAATATCTATGGCTTGAAATACTTTGTTTTTTTTTTTTTTTCTGGAACTTTTTGTTTTTAAAAATAGGTCATTCTCATTATAAGAGCAAAGGAGTAAGAATTGAAGAGGGAAAAAGATAGATAAATTTCAGCATGCGTGGTCCTGCAGAAGTAAGTAATTAATATATCGATTTTAAATTATAATTTTGTTGCCTCGTATTAAATTTTAATGGTTTTTCTTATTTTCTTATCTTGCATATTTTCTCATATAAAGTCCTCTAAAGTTGGTGCAAAAAGAGGACTAAGAGAGAGGAATTGTATTGTGGCAGCATTAAGGACTTCGGGAAATGAGGGAATTACTATATCAGATCGAGATTCAAACTTTCCCCATACACAGTTAGGTGGACAATCTAGAGGTTCTAGCTGCGTTCCAATCGATCATGATAGGGGAAGCACCTCGGCAAATGATGCTTCAATAACTCCCTCTACTCACAAGGGTCCTCATAAGGGTAGAGGTCCATCAATATTAGCAAATGCAGTAGTAAATGATAACGAGTCACCACTTCCGATTGAATTCAATGAAAGAGGGCAACCAATTGGTGAGAATAGTAAAAAAATTTCTACTAGCATCGGAATAATAGCACGACATGTTCCAATTAGCTCAAAAAAGTGGAAAGAGGCTTCAGCTGAGAAAGAAAGACTCATATGGACATCTATAAAGGTATGTTCTTTTCTTGCATTTTATGTGATATATTTGTTTTATTATAGGTATTTGACCTAAGATTCAGTTTTAGAATTATAATTGAAATAAAAGTGATGACCAAATTTAATAGCACACACCACCATTCATAATTGGACCTAAGCCATTAATGATAGGAAATTTTCCCAAAAACTACTGATTGTTTGATTTTTACACTAAATGCAGCAAAAATTTGAAGTCCCTGATTTTCATAAAAAGGATGCTTTTAGAAGAATGGGAAAGAGTTGGGGTGATTATAGAACACGCCTTACAACCAACATATATAAGTCAAATGAAGATACAGAGGCTATTGATTCATTAAAGCCTGACAGTATACAATCAATCGATAAGTGGCAACAGTTTGTGAGTAATCGACTTTTTGATGACCACAAAGTAAGTAAAATATTGATCAAATTACCACAACTCTAATAACTTTCTTCTTTAGAAATTAGTAATTATATTATTTGTTTATAGCGAAAGAGAGAAAAATCTCAAGAATTGCAAAAGAAGCAATAGATGCCTCACACAACAAGTCGTAAGGGGTATGCTCGTCTAGAGGATGAAATGGTAAGTAGAACTAATTATTCCATCTTTCTTTTCTTCTTTCATCCCATGAATGGATCTTGTTGTTTGATTTTGTACACGTGTCAGACATATTTTGTATCGATATTTTGTATTTAATCATGTGCTTTGGAAGCTTAATTGTGCATTATTAGTGAAAATTTCAGCTCAAAGTATACAACACAAGAAATCTTAGCTTCAATTCTCTACACCAATAGGGAAACAACTTTCAAACCACAATGCAGCTTCTTTTGATGCTCAAAATAGATTCCCACAGTCTTGTCTTAGCCTTTTCTCCTTTAGGGGCACTTTACTAATTCTGTGGCTGGTCCTTCTTGAAACTAGCTTCCACAGCTTACAATCATCATATAACACATGCTTTAATTACCACAACTCAGTTTTTAACAAGTTAGTAATAAGTCACAACCCAAACCAAGCTTCACAATTATTTTTTACAGTAGTGATGTTCTTAGGGACAGAATTGTAAATTTGCTGTGGTACATCTCAATTCTCGATTCTCCTATTCATATAATATCAAACTAGAGGTGCTCAGATGAAAATTATGTCAACTACACTCAAGTATGACAGTCACAGCACTCACAGTAGGCCATTAAATTTAAACAAAACCTGATTTGTTAAGTCTATTAGGCCTGAAACTATAAAGGTTATTTTTCTGATATGTGGCTTAGATTGTACAGCTCTGTATCATCATTATAAGCATGATCAAGCAACAATAATGCATGTAACATAAAGATGTATCACTTTTAAGTTCACATACAGCTACAATGCATCAAAAATTAAATATAGAGCAGGTTTGAGATTTGAGAATTGATACCAGCTCTAGAGTTGTTGTTTTTGTGGCTTCTTGCAGATGTAAATCACCAACTTAAACTTGCTCAGCCCTTGTCTCAGCTCCAAAAAAGACCCTCAACACTCATATATGTATTTGAGACCCTCATTTTATACTCTCAGCCCTCTTTGATTATCTTTGAGACCCTCATTTTATACTGAATTTAGGGTTGAATTTCAACTCAAATGATCATTTAAAATCTCTGTAAACCTCTCTTATTCTTTGGTCTTGAGTCCTCTTTAGCACAGCCTCTCAAATGTAGCTCAAATAGAGCTAAGAACACACATTTCTGTCCTCTTTAGCACAACCTCTCTTGTAATCGCTGCAACACTCGTGTAAGTATTTGAAAAAAAATTTATTAGCAAATTTTACACAAATATTATACTAACTTGTACAATATTAACATGTTCTATTATCTGTACACAAATATTGTTCCTGTGTAGAGAAAAAAAAAGTGATGCACCTGACGCTATAACAAGGGTTGATGTATGGATCGAAGGTCACATGAGGAAGGGTGGGAAACCTTTGAACGATGTGACAGAAGAAGCAGTGGTAATATATATTTCCTACCTATCTTATATTTTTTAAATTTCCATTTATAAACATGCTTAAATGCATAACAACAAACATGTTTAAAATATGGAATTTCAGAAACAAATGAAAGAGTACACCAAAACCCAACCTAAAGGCACAAGCTCTCTTCGAGATGATGGACTCACTCATGTACTTGGTCCAGAACGTAAAGGTCGAGTTAGAGGCCTTGGTTTTGGAGCAATAATCTCTAAAATTGAGGCAAATGGTTTTCAAAGGGTGCAAACAAAAAGGGTAGAAGAAATAGTTGAACAAAGAGTAGAACAAATCAAACATGAAATGAGAAATGAGATTATGAATGAGATGAAAGCCTTGTTGGTAAGTGTTACAACAATTTATATACGTATTATTTTCTGCCTATATAGCATTTGAATTTAATGTACTAGTTTTTTTAATCCATGTTTTCATTAATTGTAGTCCCAAAATGCTAGCGCTGGCTCTCAGTCTAATGCTATGCCAAGTCCTATTATAGAAGATCTACAAGGTTTAAAATGTGAGTTGTTACACTGGAATGGGTCAGGTGTAGTTGTTGCAAAGGCTGAGATAGCAGCAACGGATCCCAATGCGTTAGAAGATCATTTTCCAATTGGTCCAGATTGTTGGAAAGTATGGATTGATGATATCTTGGTCGGCGACTGTCCTTTGTATCGAGCAAGCCTAAATGGAAATTTTTATCTTTGTGATGCTAACACAAGCTCGGTTGTATGGCCTAAGAAATATGTGAAAATTATTCAGGTCAATTAGTCATTCATTAACTTATTATTATATTTCTTAAATTAGTCATACGATCTGATTTTTTATGTTTTTGTTTGCATTACATTTTTGAAATATTTTTTTTTTGACAGGATTGATTATTACCAGTTCATTAGGAGTAGAAGAATCAGAATTTCTATGATTCCAGTCTACAACAGAGGTCAAATACTAAGCTTCTTTTATGATTGCACAATTTTAATGCTTTTTATACTCATACTTAGGGGGTCACGTGCCTTTAAATGACCAATATTGCGGTGTATCTTGAACTTTATTACCTTATTGGTACATCGGCCCGTGTGGAGGCTATTAAATTTTATTTCTTGTTTTAAAATGTTGAAAGCGTGGGAGTATGGGATCATTGTATGTGGAGGTTTTGATTGATTGTTGTGGAGGAGAAGTTGTTGATGTCATGAGATTTTTCTTGGATTGATTACGTGTGCATGATTGATATTTTTATTAAATAATTTTGTGAATTAAAAAAAATAATATAAAGTGCTTTAAAAAAAGAGAATTGTAACATTGTATGGAGTTTTTATATTCAATCTATTTAGTTTGCTCTATTACATAATTCTTTCAAATATATGCACAAGAGTAGAAGTAAAATTCTATTATGAGGACTCAAAATGTATGATATAAGATATGTTTTGCATCACTATGACCACTTTGACTGTGCAATTTCATTAATTGATGATTTAAAAATATGATAAGAACTTCATTTATACCATCTTTCCACTCCATCCGAATTTGACAAAGCCAAATGCAAACACAAAGCCGCCAACAAACAACCACCACTGAGAATAGTATGAGAATAGTAAGTTGTGAGTCATCACTTTTAAGAGTCAAAAGAGTCGTGTGTTGAATGAAGAAATCACAAAGTATATAAATTATTGATGGGAAGGAGATTTCTTCAAAACTTTGGGCCCCCACAAAACAAACACAAATGCACCTTTCCTTTTCTATATAGAATGACAGCAATATGCATATATCAAAAGAGTTAAAACTAAGTCATGAAACATTTGATTTATTATTATATGTGAAGATATTCATTATCATTTAATTCAGAAAAAAAAAATTATAAAAAAAATTATATATTGACATTTGATGAAAATAAGATGTACTTGTGATGAAAATATTAAAAGATCACTAACCATTGGTTTTTATATGTTGAAGTGTACCCAATGTTAAACCAGTAACTTCATAATGTAGCTTCAAAACAGACCTTTACTTGTTTCCCCCAACCTAGGTATCTTCAAAAACACTTGCTCAAAAGAATAGCACAATGATAGGAGTAAGATAAAATAGTTTCTCTTCACAAAGGCTTAAACCCCAAAATTGAGGTTAGACAAGTCTTTTCACAATGCAGCTTCTGTTCAGGTCTTCAATTAACTCCCACAACCTTGTATCATCAAATTATACTTGCTTGATTGTTTAGAACACTTTACATAGCAAGTTACAGCAATAGGCACACACAAGCAGGCTTAATCCCACCAAAACCTAGCTTTTAAGCTTTCAAGGGCAACTTTATGATTTAAGCTTAGGAACACCTCACAGTCCACTCCCCTAGTCTTTAATAGGCTAGATACACTTGCTTAGGTATTAATAACCAATTAACAAGCAAGGTATATTCCAATGCAAGGTTACAACACCATCTTGTGTTAAAACACTGAATTTCAGTTTTAAAAAGAAAACATATATAAATTAAACTACCAACAAACTGAGATATAGTGTTCATGAATTTCAGATTTGCTCATAATTATGAGATAAAGAGACTACATATTATGATATTGTAGTGTTCATGAATATAAATGTCAATACCCCTTTCGAAGCCAAGTTAATCATTTTTCTGCTTAGAACAATGATAGTATTATTTATTGCCCATGCAAGATAAAATGCATGCTAAGAGTTCTAAAGCAACAATATATACATGATTGCTGATACCAGAAATACAGCAATCTTGAGAATTCAGGATCTCTCTAGGAAAGCAATTAGATTGATTTACACATGAGGGAAAGAGATAAATTAACGATGCAAATTCAACAATTTTACAGTTATTCTTAATTCTAAATCAGTCCTAGTCTATAGTCTACATCTAAGTAGGGAATACCGTTAACAAGAATATGAACATCCGGCACTCCCTTCAAACCCCCTAAAAGGGAGGGAGAGAGAGAGAGAGATTAACGGCATGAATCTGACCATTACACCATACCACTTCCCTTCCTCCACATGCACAAACGTTTCATTATATACCCTTGTATTTGGATAGGGTAAGGGTTATTACAAATGCTCATTATTGTGTCAGGTAGGGCGAGTCCCAAGTAAATGACATAAAAAGCGGCTAAAACCGCCATAAAGAAGCCGGCAAAAGAGGAATGAATTGGGGTCTAATGGAGAGAAAGCTTAGATCTGTTTCTTCCCTCAAGGTTAGGCCAAATTACAGGCAATACCTTTAACATTTTAGAAATTACAGATTCCTCCCTCAAAGTTGGCTCCGTTATGCCCTTTTTTCAGCTTTGTGTTCTATTTTACAGAATTTACAGAGATAAGATAGAAGCCAAAAGAAGAAAGGAAGATAAATAATTTGTGTTCTTTTGTTTGATACTTGAAAGAGATAAATTGGAGAAATAAATAAATAAAAGAAGAATAAAGAAGGGAAAAAAAGGTAAGTAAGTGTGGAGGGTGGTTTAAAATTTTGCTTGCATTGTTGAGACTAATTGTGGATAGTGTGTATTTTGTATAGAAGTTGATAAAATATTCACTAGTTGGAGAAGATCTCTAACCCTCCATTATAATTACACATATCCCCAGTCTCCAACTGGGTTAGGGTCATAGGGCTGGCAATTGTCATAACAACCTCATTAGCTTAGATGCAAGTCATGTGTGATGTGTCCATAGAAGGTCCACTTTCCTAAACCAAACTTCAACTTGTCAAGATGTTGGTGGGTTGGTTTGGTGGCTAAGAACTAGCCACTGCATATATGCCATAAAAATGATACAGGTCATTGTGGATAGTGTGTATTTTATATAGAAGTTGATAAAATATTCACTGGTTGGAGAATATCTCTAACCAATCCATTATAATTACACATATCCCCAGTCTCAAACTGGGTTAGGGTCATGGGGCTGGTAATTGTCATAACAACCTCATTAGCTTAGATGCAAGTCATATGTGATGTGTCCATAGAAGGTCCACTTTCTTAAACCAAACTCAAACTTGTCAAGATGTTGGTAGGTTGGTTTGGTGGCTAAGAACTAGCCGCTGCATATATGCCATAAAAATGATACGGGTCATCATCCTTCTTTCTCTAAGCAAATAGTGTGTGTGTGTGTGTGTGTGTGTGTGTGTGTGTATATATATATGAATATAGTATAGAATAAAAAATAAAATAAGAGGAGAGGTTTTGGAGCAACGAAGCCTTCTGAAGAATAACTACAACAACCAAAATTGAAAGAGGGGTTTACCTAATCAATGTACGTACTATGTCACTAGACCTTTTTAATGTAAAAAGATTGAATTTTTAAAAGAAAATGAGAGTTCTGAGTTAAACATATTCGAGTTCCCTTTGATGTACCGTAGAGTGTTTTAATGAGAAAAGATTGAATCTTTGATTGAAAAAACCTCAATCAAGGTACTTGTTATATCACTAGACCTTTTTAATTCTAAAAGATTGAATCTTTGAAAGAAATTGAGAGTTTTGAATTCAACTTATTCGAGTTCCCTTTAACGTCCCAAAGAAGTCCACTCCCTTAGTCTTCAATAGGCTAGATACACTTGCTTAGGTATTAATAACCAATTAACAAGCAAAGGTATATTCCAATGCAAGGTTACAACAGCATCTTCAATGTTAAAACACTGAATTTCAGTTTAAAAAAAAAAAAAACATATATAAATTAAACTACCAACAAACTGAGATAATATATATATATATATATATATATATATATATATATATATATATATATATATATAAGACTTGACTTGTATTTAAAGTTTCAGATTTGCTCATAATCGTTGCACCAAAAACCTACAATGTTTCCGATTTGTTTCAGAATGTTTCAGATTTGCTCATAATCATGAGATAAAGAGACTACATATTATGATATTGTAGTGTTCATGAATATAAAGATATTATGATATTGTCTGTTCTCATACATCCTTTCAAAAATCTAGTATTCAATTAAGGAAAATTATCTGCTTCAAATATAAAAGCAGATCTAAGGAAAAAATTCTTAGCAAAATGTTTGTGTTTGATTCATAAAATGATAATCTTGTTATTTCCTTTTTTATTAGCATTCTGAATTTAAGACTTGTGTGATATAGTTACTTTCTTGGATTTTGCAGCTACTTCCTTGGATTTTGCAGCTACTTCCTTGGATTTTGTACAATGAGCTGGTTTTTTGACAAGTGCAGACTGAAACTCAAGTGCTAGAAGGTTTATCAATTTTTCAACAGAAGTGTTAAGAAATTGATGATTTTCTTGACAAATGGATGTATTTTCTGTTTTGGAACATTGATAAATGATGAATTGTAAAAATGTTTTAACTCTTTTGATATATTTAATGGGATATGTATGTTTTTTGAATTGAAATGAATTATAGCTGAAAGTGATGTGAATTATAGGTAGTGGATGATTAATAGGAATTAATTAAGGGTGCATTATTTATAAAATATATTTATATATATATATTTTATTTACGAGGAGCTTGAAATACCGTAAATAAGTGAAAATCTTCCTTAAATAACTTTTCTACGGCATGTACGGCAAGTCGGGAGAATGGTTTATATTATTTACGGGTACCTAAAATTTGCCGTAGAAAAGTTTTCTAC
Source organism: Cornus florida (assembly GCF_030987335.1). NCBI lineage: Eukaryota > Viridiplantae > Streptophyta > Magnoliopsida > Cornales > Cornaceae > Cornus > Cornus florida. The sequence goes on along the minus strand of NW_026775577.1, from coordinate 49,642,073 downwards.
GGCATGATTTAATGGCTCGTAATATTATTTACGGGTAATTAAAATTCGCCTTAGAAAATTTTTCTACGGCATGGTTTTGTACCTCGTGAGATTATTTACGGATAGTTACAACTTGCCGTAGAAAACTTTTCTACGGCAGCCGTGGGTACCTCGTGAGATTATTTACGGGTAGTTATACTTCGCCGTAAAAAAATTTTCTACGGCAGGCGATGGTGTCTCGTGAGTTTTCTACGGGTAGTTACAATTCACCGTAGAAACCTTTTCTACGGCATGCCTCGGCACCTCGTAGGTTAATTAAATAAAATTTAATATATATAAACGAAATTATTTTCTACGGCGACTCTATTGTTTTTCTACGAGGTAGATTTTTTCTCGTAAAAAAAATTGAGTATTTACGGAACCCTCATACACGAGTGCCTAGAATGCGCCGTGAATAGGTTTCCACGGCGGTTTTGGCCCCTCGTAGAAGTCTTTTTTTCTTGTAGTGTAAGTAGGATTTTTTTTTTTTTTCACGGCAAGAATAAAGATTTATTTCATAGTAAATCAATTGATTACAAGCTTATCCCGATCCTGAATACCATCAGGCAAAACATCAGTAAAAATAAACTCTCTATGTGACCCCAAAGCCAACTGCCACCTGATGGACCATGTCATTAGCTTCACGAAGGACAAACGCTACTGAGAAGAACTGATGAAAAAGAAGAATTCATATCATCAACCACAATATTTAAATATGGAGGGCAAGGACCGGACTTCAGAATAGCTTTCACCATTACCTCCGCATCGGTTTCAAAAATGACTCTATCAAAACCCCATTGAAGTGCCTGAAGCAATCCTTTTCTTAATATCAAAGCCTCTGCAAGAGAAGGATGTGAAACATACGGGAAAAGAAACCCAGCTCCTTTTAAAACAGAACCGGCATGATTATGAACCACAATACCTCCCCCACCAGTACACGATTTAGAATCAAAAGCGTCATCACAATTAATCTTTACAAAAGAAATAGGAGGAGAATTCCACACAATACTTTGATGCGTAACATGCTCTTTTGATTTTCTGGAAGAAAGATGACCCACCCCAAGAGCATCAACATACTCGGTACAATGCTTACTTGCCACTTCGGCTATATCATCAGCTTTCCACCATTCCTGTTTGTAAACCCAAGCATTTCTCGCTTTCCAAATCTGCCAACAAATGCATGCAACCAAACTCTGTAATTTACCCAATGATCTCGAATGGAATAATAGTGAATCTGCTCTCTCCACCATGCATCCCATAGCCCATGAGATACATCCCCACAATCAATTCCAATTTTAGAAGCATTCCAAACTTGAATAGAACGAGGACATCAACAAAATAAATGACTCACTGTCTCCGGAAATAACAAATTGGTTAATTTTAAAAGTTAATTTTTCACATTGATTGAATAAAATAAAATAATTACAAATGCATCAAGAATTATTAGTAAAGTCCAAAATATCATCACACTCTTATTACAAAATACAAAAATATCCCTTTTAAAATTATCTAATTTTAAATATTAAAATAAATAATTAAGAATTAGTTTAATTAGCAAATAAAAATTCTCCATCTCTTCTCTTTGTCCTCTATGGCATTGGATTGCCCCTTGGGATTGAAGGCAACTGATCTGAAAGGTAAGAATTGAAAAGGGAAGCTCTACAAGTTTACTATGGCAGTGGTGATATAAGAAGATGTAAAAACTATGGCAAGGATTTCATATCCCTGTTGGATAGTAGGGTAATGAAGTGTGTTTTTCTTTTTTTATTTGGGGGGGGGGGGGGGGGGTGGTATCCACATGTGCCTTTCTTTTTTGTTGTCTAGAGATCTCTAGTTGTTTCTTTCATTCTTCAATCAATTATAAAAAATCACAACAAATTTTGAGATGTCAAATTGATAACCCTATGCAAGAACCCAAATTTCATAAGGTATAACATACTTCTAAAGCCTATATCTGAAACTTGTGAACAAAAATGATTACATATTTATATTTATATTTATATATGTGTGTGAAGAGAGGGAGAGGAGGACCTAGAAAACCTGGGTGGTGCTCTGGACGTTAGTGCTGATTGACGACGAATATAAGTGATAAAGAATTGTTATTCACTAATCAAACTAATTTTTAATTATCTATTTTATTATATAAGAGAATATTTTGATATTTTGAAATAAGAGTGTGAGGATATTATGTATTTGTAATTATTTTACTTAATCCAATGAAAATAAAAAAATTACCTTTAAAAATTAATTGATTTGTTATTTAAATGTCTTAACTTTACCTATATGTAATTTTCCTATTATTTTTTAATATCAAGCTGAAGTGATGTGGACTCTCCTTGTGCTCTCAATAATCGGTTATTGAGAGTGGCATTCAAATTTTCAAATGTAAGATATGTTGCAAAATGGGCTAAAGATATTCTCCATTATCACGTTTGCTTCTGACTATATTTCTTTTATATAGAAAAGAGATCTCGGATGAAAGCCTGCTCGTCGGCTAATCAATTGAAAGAAAAGTCAAGCAGTACATATTGCGCGGTGAGTTTCCTAGATGCCAGTTCATAGGTGGATTGATGGCAGAGTTTTGAGTCAGAGAGGGTTCATCAATCAGATGATGCGAGATATGAAATCGAAGATCCAGCGGATGGTGCGAACAATTCGAACGAGTAGACTCCACGGCTCCTTCTTTCAGGTTCTCTTTATTGACTGATCCTTTCGAACATGAGAGCGTATGAGCAATCCATTACTTAGTTCAGCTTGAGATTGGAAGAAATGAATCATGTAAGCAAACAATTAAAAGAGTGCAAATCATCCGATTTCATATACTAAAACCCTAATAAAAATTCAGAGACTAGTAAAAAACTAGGTTTTTCACAAATTAGCAAATGAATTAATAAAAACAATCTGAAACAGAAAATTGATTATATAAACTGAACAAGCAATATGAGAAAAGACATATTGGTGATCAAATCAAAGCTAAAATGTCGCCTCGGCGAATGGTACCGGATTGGTGATGTTGGCCGAGACATATTATCATATACAGTCCATAGGGCTTCTAGACTACTGGTGTCTTAGTTTTACATGGTATTTCCATTATTAAAAGGATGAGCATATATATTATTTCAATGAAGCCCTAAATATAATTCAGAAAATTTTCCAGGAAAAAATAATAATTCTATATCTGGAAAATAAAGAAAGGGTGATTTATTTGGGATGCTAAAGTTTTCGATTCTTAAAACTTCACAAAGACCAAAGAGGAAACAACAGAATTTTTTTTTGTTAATTTGAAAACTCTTCATCAAAAAACAGCGAAGTTATCTGAGGCTCAAGAGGTATAAGCACAGAACACTGTAATGCAAGATTTACACTTTTTTTCACTAAAAATGGAAAACTTTCTATAGCAATCAAAGGAAACATACATAGAGATGTAGAGAGAGAAATAGTGAGGCATATGGAAAGAGAAAATACAAACCTCGGAATTGGAAGACTCAAGAGAAGATTTACTGGGTGTCTGAAGGAGGCGGAATGGAGATGATAGCTGCTAGTTTTAAAGAGAGAAATGGAACAGTGTTTTAGAGAGAGAGTATGGGAGTAATAGGTGAAGTGGGGGACGGAGGTTGCGTTGTACTGATGAAAAAGACGAGTGAGGGGACCGTCTGAGTTTTTTTTTTTTTTTTTTTTTTCCGGTGTCAAAGAAGCAACAACAACCTAATCAAAACACAAAATTTTTGGCTCCAAGAGCAAGAATATCAGCAGGAATATAAATTAAAGTAGTATTCTAAAGAATGTACAGATGAGAAAGCTAGGTAAGACCATGGGTGACCTCATTACCATGCCTAAGCATATGGCTAAGTCGAGAAAAAGAGAATCACCGAAGTGCCACTCGAATATCAAACGATACAGACTGAATCTCAATTGGACCACAATCATTTCCATCAACTGCTTGGACCACCAACAAAGAATCGCACTTGAACCAAAACTTAACAGAAGACAAATTTGAGGCCCAGAGAACCGCTTTTCGCAAACACATAGCCTCAGCCATAGTAGCAGTCGAAGCCTGAAAAGGAGAAAAAACCACTGCCTGAAGAATAGTTCCCCTAGAATCCCAAAAAATAGCACCACCGCCCCTAATCTGAGAAACCGATGAAAAGGAAGCATCCACATTACATTTAATAATACCCTCTAGTGGAGGCAACCAACGAGAAGGGGAGGGATGGGGACACAAAGCCGATCTAGGCCTGACCTGATAAGAAGTCATATCAACGCCTGCGGAACTGGAAGCCTCCTTAAACTCCCATCCCACCTCAACCTATCTTCTTTAGAAAAGAAACTGAAAGGACAACTAAGAATAGCTGTAACAATAGGGGGCGGAAATAAAGATTGAATCAAGTTGATGTTCTAACCAGTCCACTGAGAATCAAATAACTCCCCCACTAATTCAGGAATCACCAACTGAGGAGGTCGTATCAACCTACCAGACATACCAGGTACCCATTGATCATTCCAAATATTAATAGATATTCCATTTCCCATAACCCATTTAGATCCAACAGCAATAAAAGATTACGTAGACCTAATACTGCGTCAAGCCCAAGAAGAATTTGATCCCAACTGCGCCTCTAAAAAGGAACAATTGCAAAAATATTTGACTTTAAAGAGCTTAAAAGCCATCCCATTATGGTGGACCAGAAAATTCCAACCCTGCTTAGCTAACAAAGCATCATTATAGACCTCAAAGTTTCAAAACCCTAACCCCCCTTCCTCTTTAGCATCACATAAAAGCTCCCATTTAACCCAATTGATAGTAGCAGATGCACCTTCTTTACCCCACCAAAAGCTACGAACATACTTCAGAATGGAATTGCAAAGGTTACGGGGAAGCTTAAAGCATGACATAACATATGTGGGCAAAGCACTCAACACTGATTTAATTAAAATTTCCTTACCTACGGGAGATAAGAGCAGAGATTTCTAAGATACTAATCGAGTAGTGACACGTTGGGAGATATGTTGAAATACATCCCACTTTGACCGACCAATAATCACAAGCATTCCCAAATATTTTGCACGCAGACCCTCCTCTAGAATGTCCAGTAACTGACACAAAGCAACACGATCCTCCAAACAAGTATTACGTGAAAAGAAAATAGAGGATTTAGAAAAATTTATCCCAGATGCCCTTTCATACCTCTGCAATAGGTTCTTAAGAAAAACAATCTCAATAGTAAAGGCTTGATATAATACAATAGAATCATCCGCAAAGAATAAGTGAGAAATAGATCGAGCTTGTGGACACACCCGAATCCCAAATAAAACTCGATGCTAAAGGGCCACCTGCAAAGAATAAGAAAGAGCTTCTGCACACAAAATAAATAAATAGAGAGATAAAGGATCCCCTTGTTGGAGGCCTCGCATGGGACGAAACAACCCCACAGGTTTACCATTAATCATCATAGAATACGAAACCGTTGAAATATAGGCCTGAATTAAGTTAATCCAATGAGCATGAAAACCCAATTTCTCAAGCATAGCCAACAGAAAAGGCCATTTAATCCGATCATAAGCCTTACTCATATCCAATTTCAGGGCAAGGAATGATTTTTTACCTTTACGTTTATTTTTAAGGTAGTGGAGAATCTCATGAGATATAAGGATACTATCCATAATTTGACGTCCCGGAATGAACGCACTCTGAGATTCACTAACAATAGAGGGAATGATTTTGTGAAGCCTATTAGTAAGCACCTTAGCGATAATCCGATAAGCAACAGAACTTAATGATATTGGTCTATAATGGGAAATATGGGCTGGGGATTCAATTTTAGGAATTAAAAAGATATTAGTGTCATTCAGATTAGACAAAAGATGACCCGAATGCATAAAACTACATACCGCATCAATGAAATCCGCCTTAATAAGATGCCAATATCACTAATAGAATAATGGAGTCATATCATCAGGACCCGGAGCTTTACATGGCTGCATATCAAAAATAGCACCACGAATTTCCTCCTCAGATGGCGGTCGAATTAATCTATTATTCATATCTAGAGTAACTCGTGGTTGAATGTGCCGTAGGAAATGATCAATACCAATCGAATCAGATGTATGAAACAAGTCCTGAAAATAGTTGAGAAAAAGATCCTGAATCTATGAATCCTCTTTAATCTAACGACCAAAGTAATCCTCTATCCCAGATTTATGATTTTGCCATTGCCGATGAAGAGTAAATGTATGAAACCAATATAGTTCCTCCTGTCGCCACGAAGAGTGCAACTGGCGTTCCACTAGATGGACCTGCTCAAGATCGTAGTCATCCGAGTTCTTTTTCAAATGTTGCAATTGAATTTTAGCTTGTCCAATCTGTCGCCGAGAGTTAAAAGCTTTAGTCTTAGCCCATTTGATCAATGAACGTTTACAAGACTTGAGTTTTTTAGAGCACCTAAACAAACAGGACCTGAAAACTGGAACACTCTAAGCATTCCTAATGATATCCTTACATATAGGATCAGACACCCATCAGGCATTGAAAAGGAATTGACAAGATTTCTTATGAAAAATTGGTACAAGCTCAAGAAGTATAGCACAATGATCAGACCCCGCCACCGTAAGATGACGAAGTCGTGCCTGGGAGATAGTTGTCTCCACTCCTTACTACTTAAAGCGTGATACAGGCGTTCCTTAATATTGGCCAAACCACTACGGTGATTACACCACGTAAAGGAATATCCCTCAAATCCCAAATCCAATAACCCACAATCAGACACCAAATATGGCTTTGGAATACCACCTCGTTTTTCAACCGAAGATAACAAATCATTAAAATCACCAATAATAAGCCACCTATTACCCCACAAAGGCTGCTGTCGTTTAAGGTATTCCCATTGGACTGCACGAATACGATCATCAGTGCTTACATAAATGAAAGTAAGAACCCAAGAGCCTTTCCGAACTGAACATAACTCCACTATAATTTGATAGTCACAAAAATCCACTATTTTAAATAAATGGTTGACCTGCCAAAGGAAAGCGATACCCCCTGCCGTTCCCACTGAATCCACACACCAAACAAAATGCATCTTTAGTCCTCTTTTCAACCATTGAAGGTGTGATACCCCCAGATTTTCGGATGTGGGTTGGCCAGGCCCACGCCCAATTACCCAAGAATATCAAAACAATTAGGCAATAATCGAACATAGAGTGCAAAGTAAATAAACCAGAATAAATAAAAGACTGAAATAAACTAAAATGATACTCCATTAATAAAAATCCTCCGAATAAATTTTTATAAATAAGAAAATATTCTGATACATCCAATCCTCCGTTACTAATACAACTCGGGAATTCATACTATGTAGACCCCTAGAAAATCCCAACTGAACAAGTGACTACATTAGAACATTAAAACATAAAGAAAACTTCTATGTAAATAATCCAGAAGAGTGAGTAGATGATCCCTGCTCAGCACGAACAATCCCTACTCCTGACGAATACCTGAAAAATAAAGGTGGGTCAGGCCCATAAACAAGTTCTACTCTACTACAGTCCAAGCAGAGACCCGATACGCAGATACATACTAGATAACCTCAAAATAGCAATATAATCCATAACTATGTATACATATATCTACACTAAAGGACTCTCGCTGGACTACAAAGGGGGTAAAACACATAATCCAAATAAACAATCAATCAAATACACATATAGCCACATAACCAAATAAAAATGCATAAGAAATAAAAATTTAAAATTCTAATTATATCCTTTTGAAAACTAGGGGTATTACAGAAGGTTTCGTAGACTAGTTTTAGTTTCAAAGAGAGCTATAATATCTGGATTGTGAGCCCTTTGAAGTTTCATTAATTGTCGAACAATAATAGGATTACCAATACCTTGACAATTCCAAACCAACACTCGTAGAGAATTATGATGAAACACACATTGAGATATAACTGGAATATTATTAAGAGATGGAGCATCAGAGCTACCTAAGAAAGATACAATACCGAATCTAAAAAAAAATGGTCAGCCCAAATCATTAGAAACCAAATCTGAATGGCGACTTAAACTAAAATCCCGACTTGGGCTCGATCTAGAATCTGACACCAGATTTGAAACAGAGGCCCAACGGGATTAAGAAACATTGCCCACAAAGTATGGCTTAACAACCTCATATACACCATACGCTTGAGAACTTGCTTGGGATGCGTACACATCACAATGGAATCCGCCGCTGGGCAAACCATCACCCGATCGAGCAATAACTTCAAGAAATCTCCAAAAAGCAATACTAGTAAGTGAAAAAGACACCAAGAGATCAACCACTTCATAAACAAGTGATCAAAGCCACCCACACAATAGAAATACAGGAACCTTTTCTCCATGACTACCCAAATCTACCAGAAATAGAAATTCCAGACTAACAAATACACCAGATACTCCACCGGAACCAACACCATGAAACAATCAATCTAACAAATCCAAAGGATAGCAACAGAGTAAGATGAAATTTGGGAAAGAAACAAACCCAACTAAATCAAGAAAGAGGAAGGAGCAAGAAGCCCCCCAAAATGCCACTTTAACAAGTAGAGAAACTCCTATAAAAGGAGAGAACTCCTATAGGAAGGAGAAAAGTTTCTTTATTGCTTTGGTTTGTGGTCTAGGATACCATCTGAGTTTAATAGCCATATATAGATATAGACTTTGCCATTAGCTGTACGGACTAAATATTCATTCTTTCCTATTTTAGAACATTACATTTGACTATAGAAGATTGTAAGGCTGTAATTTAGGGATATAGTTTGATTCTAGGGAATTATGTCTAGAAGCTCCCTATATATACTCCGTACATATTCAAATGATATATGAAAAATTAAAGATACAATTCATCAAAAATGGTATCAGAGCAAGGTTCAAAACCCATCTGATTTATTCGTTCAAAATTTTTTCTTCAAAAAACCCAAAAATTCATACCTGCCTATATCGGCATATTATTCCCTATATTAAAACCCATTTCAAAATCTATAAGCATCAGAAGTTCAAACCTATTCCCTATCAAAACCCGGATTGTTCAGATTGTTCAAAAATCAAAACCCATATCTTTCAAAACCCAAAAATCAAAACCTATATCAAAACCCAGATCTAGATCGTCAAAACCCATATCTTTCAGCCGGAATCTTCAATCCTCAGACGTCGCTGTCGCCGTCGCCGTCGCCGATCTCATCCAGACTATTCAGCAGTCACCGAACGGATTGCATTGCCCGCTGCTTTATCGCCTGTTGCTTTATCTCTTTTACCACTGCTCTATCTTCGGTTCTTGGCGCTAGAAGAAGGGTGATCTCACTGTGGTCCTCTAACGCTGCTCTTTGCCGCCCCTCTGCTCGAAGTCTCTCTGCTGCCAATATATTTTTTCTATATTGCAATATTTTTTTTTTCTTTCTTTCTATATTCTGCTTGAAAGGGGGGGGGGGGGGGGGGGTCTGAGTCATCCGGGATTAAATCCATTCCAGTTGTAGTTCATTCGGAGTTTTTAATGCAGGAATTACCCTTACCAAATCAAATTATGACATATGATCTCAACTGATGGAAATGGAAATTGCTAAAAGGGACAAAATATCATACATTCGTGGCAAGACTAAGCCACCTGCAGAATCTGATGAAGGCTATGAAAAATGGTATGCTGAAAATCAAAAGGTCAAACGATGGATATTAATGTCTATGTCTCCAGAAATTATAAGGCGTTATTTACGCTTACCCACCAATGCCATGTCAAAAGCATTTTACGCTTACCCACCAATGCCATGTCAAAAGCATTTTACGATGGAATTGATAAATTGTGTAATACCCTTAATTTTAAAAGGGTATTCCTTGTATTTAATTGCATATTTTTTGGTATTTAATTGCATATTTTTTTATTGGATCATGTGTGTTTTATATTGTAGTACTTTAAGTGATTATTATGCAGTTTGAATTATTTATTTAGTTTGAATTATTTGTTTAATTTGAATTATTTGTATTATTAAATTAATTATATTATTTATTTGTGATATTTGAAGTAATTAAATTAAGTGCTTTAATATTACGTAATTTAAACTGTTTACGTTAACTATTTTAATAGTATTAGGGTTTTATTTTACACGGATGTCGCCGACTTGGTTAGAGAATGGATTCTAGGATTATGTTTCCTATTCCTAAAGGAATTAGAATTAGGTTAAAGTCTAGTGGTGCCTATATATATATTCATTATACGGTTGTTTAAGGTTATACATAAAATCCTATTCACTTATACGATGAGACAAAAAGAAACAGAGAGCCAAAACTAGAAAGGTTACCAGAGAGGTTCAAGGATAATTGGACAAGGTGTTTCTGGGTTAAACCAAAGCACTGGAGGAGCAGACTTGCAGTTTAGGACACAAACGTATCATACAGAAACTGTGGAATTAGAGTTTCGAATCTGAAACTCAAAGGCAAGTCTCTGTTATTCTCTTTCCCATTAATCTGTGTTCTGTGCATGCTTAGTTAGACTCCAGGAATTAAACTAAGTCTTAATTACATTGCTTATACATGTTAAATCAGTTTCTAGCATCATTGAATTAAGTCTGTTGCTCTGTTGTTACAAGTTCAGGTTGTATATGGTGGTTGTTTGATTTAAACATTGATGAGTAATTAAATTTTTAATTGCATAACTCTATCTTGTGATCAATCTGGGATGAGGATGGGACTTTAAAACCTGTAATAAAACTGATTTTAAAGACTGATAACCACCGGAGTCGGAGGAGACACACGCAAAACAGCTATGGCTCTTCTTGAGATGGAAAAGGCTCTCCTTGAGATGGAGAAGGCTCTCCTTGAAGTGGAGAAGGCTCTTTTGTTTCAGAGCCTTCTCTTTCTCTTGTTTGAAGCAAAAAAATGATGTTTGAGGTCTGTTTGGCTAAACTGGATTTTTCAAAGGCTATCTATGTGCTAATGTATGATGTAATTCACTGCTTAAGACTTATAAAAATGTTGGGAAGCAAGCTCACATTCAGATATTGGAGATAGAATTAATCTAAGTTTAAACAGAGAATTCCTAGGTGGATGAGTGGAGAATTAACTTCTGTTGCTTACTGTTTTTTTAAAATTTTGATTTCTCTGAAAGATCTTAAATTGCAAATTATGTTTCCAGTTGTGGTATAAGCATATAGTAGTATAAATATGTGTATGCTTGGATGGAACTAACTGATGGTTTAAATTTACTATAGAATGCATCAGTTAAGGCACTGTTCGGAGGAGTTAAGTGCATGGTTTTACTTTGCCAATTTAATGGACTGTAATTAGGATTTTAAATCCTTTTTGGGATGCCTAATTTAGTTACACACATGTTAAACTATACTTACGCTTATTTTGGAATGTGGTTAATAGATAATTATACTATTTTCGTTAACTATGTTAACTGGAGGATAGTATGCACCGATATGGGACGGTGGCATACTAGGTATAGATTAGTTTAGTCACTAAGCCTACCTAATCTGGATTGAGGTTTGAATTAACAATAAAAGTTAAGTTCGGCTTCTGTTAGTGTCAGGTCGGGAAATAACTGAATGACATAATTGAATTTCTAGGATTAATGGTTATATAGATATCAAACCACTATATCAAATGGATGATATTTTGTATTAGGAGGACACAGACTTTATATATTTATGTTATGATGCCATGGTATGAGCTTTAGTCTCATGACCATGGTTATGGTGCGTATATAGCCTAGGATGGATAGCTGAACAGTAGTGCTGTTCCCTGGTAGGTCTAGGTACACATGACCACGTAATGTGCGATTTGCATGGTATCTCTACTCAGGCTGAGACAGACCTATTGGACTAGTGAGCGTTCTATAGTGTGTATTACATACATATATGGACTACTCTAGATATTATTGAGTCTATCTAGGATGTATCTGCGTATCGGATTCTTATTTAGATCGTAGTAGAATAGGACTTGCATATGGGTCTGACCCATTCTTTTATTTTCCAAGTGCTCGTAAGTTCCAGGGTTAGAGCTTGATTGTGCAGAGCAGACACAGACTTCCATTCCACCGACTACGTAGGACTGCATCCTTACTAGTTTGGATTTTGATTACAGTTATTGTATTTTACAGTTGGGAATTTTATTAGGGGTCCTCTAAATGGATTCCCGAGTTGTTAAACAATTGGAGGTTTTGGATTAATAAATTTTAATGATTATACTTTGAGGATTTTTCAATTAGAGTTCTTTCCACCCATTTATTATTTATTTCTTATTATTTCAATTTGTATTCTGTGTTTGTTAAATATTAATTGTTTGATATTCCCTCATATTTGGGCTTGGGCCTGATCAACCCGTGTCTCAGATCCGAGGGGTATCACAAATTGCAAGTTTTTTCTCTGAATCAGAAGCCTTTTTTGCCAGACAAAAGGGAAGAATCATCTCTGTATATTATGGAGAACTGACTGAAATTTTTCAAGAGTTGGACCATCGTGATACGATGGTTATGAAAGATCCAAACGATGTCAAAGCCTATCGCAAATCTATTAAATGATTAAGAGTTCACATATTTCTCATTGGATTGGATGAGGATTTTCATTCAATCCAACGCAAGATCTTACAAAGAGATCCAGTGCCAAATCTGGATGAGTGTTACTCTTTGGTTCGATGGGAGGCTGTACGGATTACCACCCTGAAAATTGATTCCGAAGCATCTGAATCAAGTGCCATGGTGGCTCAGAACCGATCTAATCAGGGCTAACAAGATCGAGGATGACCCAACATGGTAGACTAACCAATGGTATTGACAAGTCTTCCTACAAATGCACTCATTGCAGTAAGACTGGTCATACCAAAATTTATTGTTTTGAGTTGGTAGGATATCCAGAATGGTGGGATCCTAGTCATGTAAAGAAAAATCAACAAAAGCCTTTCACTACAATAGTTATCCAAACAAAGACGAGGAGATGAAATCTCTAAAGTAAAATGAAACATGTGAACTAGTTGATCCTCTACCAGAGAAGAAACCATTTGGATGTCGGTGGATTTACATCGTGAAGTACAAGGCTGATAGCAAAATAGAATGCTTTAAAGCAAGACTGATGGAAAAGGGATACACTCAAACCTATGGGATTGATTACACAAAAACATTTTCACATGTAGCCAAAATTAACACAGTTCGTGTCCTGCTGTCTTTAGTTGTAAACTTGGGTTGGCCATTACAATAATTCAATGTGAAAAATACTTTTTATATGGTGAATTATCCGAAGAAGTCTACATGGATCTCCCACCAGGATGCATAATCCCCGAATAGCATAGTCAGAAGGTGTGCAAGTTAAAGAAATCATTATATGGGTTGAAACAATCTCCGAGAGAATGGTTTGGAAGGTTCAGAAAGTCTATGATAGCCTTTGGCTACCATCAGAGCAATTCAGACCATACTTTATTCCTGAAGAAACAACAGGGTAAGATCACTGCACTCATTGTATATGTGGATGACATGGTGGTTACAGGGGGTGATCCTAAAGAAATAAAGACTCTCAAGAATTACTTGTCCAGAGAATTTGAAATGAAAGATCTAGGTCCTTTAAAATATTTTCTTGGGATTGAAGTATCTCGATCTAACAAAGAAATCTTTCTATCTCAAAGAAAATATGCTTTAGATTTATTACAAGAGACTAGAATGACAGCATGTCAACCAGCTGATACACCGGTGGAAGAAGGACAAAAGTTATGTGTTAAGTCCAACCAAGTACCTGCTAATAAAAGAAGATACCAAAGACTTGTAGAGAGATTGATGTACTTAGCACACATAAGACCAGATCTGGCATATGCATTGAGTATTGTTAACCAATTTATACATGATCCTGGAGAGCAACATATGAATGCAGTTATACGTATTTTGAGGTATCTGAAATCTACTCCTGGAAAAGGAATTTTGTTCACTAAAAATGCTGATTATCAAAGCATAGATGCATATACTGACGTTGACTGGGCTGGATCCATAGATGATAGGCGATCTACCTCTGGTTACTTTACTTTCGTAGGAGGTAATCTTGTGATATGGAGAAGCAAGAAATAAAATATTGTAGCTCGCTCAAGTGCAGAGGCTGAATTCAGAGGTTTGGCAAATGCACTTTGTGAGGCTTTATGGCTAAGAATCCTCTAGCATGATTTGGGTTATTTATCTGAATAACCAATCCGACTGTTTTGTGACAATAAAGCAATATGTGCAAACATTAGTACCCAGCAATACGTTAATTTATTGACTAATGTATTACATTTTTACCCTTTTTCTCTCTACTGGGGCGATTAAAATTTCCTAAGGTTTCTTTGGTTTACAGACGCGATGATGGGAAGGGGCAACCCTCCTCTCCAGCGGGTAGTGTATCTCCCATGAATAACCCACCAAATTGTCCATCGTGGAGTTCTTTGCTTATCAACTCAACTTCAACAGGTTTCACTCAATTCACTTATTATAGTGACGGTCATGGAAATGATGTGGTGATCATCGAGGATGAAGACATTGTGGAAGAACTGAAGTTTTCGAAAAATTCAGTTATATGTTATGTTTTAGCACGGTTTCATACGTTTCGAGGGCATGCAATCATTGTCAAAAAATGGCATAAGAGTATTCAACTTGAAAGGGATATTTTGGCAACGGTTCCAATCTGGATGAAAGTATGTGAGTTACCAATGCATGCACGTAGTGGGACATTGATTTCAAAGGTTGTTTCAAATATTGCAAAACCGATGTATATGGAGGATGCTATACAAAGCCGAGACAAAGGTATGTATACTCATGTATTGGCTAAGATGGAGGTTGATGGTGTATTTCCAGAAATCATACAAACTCGATTACATGGGTTACCTTGTAAAGTGAAGGTAGAGTATGAATAGAAACCTCAAGTGTGTAATTTTTGTAAGAAAATGGAACATAATGAATCCATGTATCCACTTGATAAGGCAAAAGCATTTAAGCCAAAGGAATGGTAGGTGGTAAAGCCTAAACCAGTGGAGAAAATTGATTTGGTGAGCATTCAACCAGGTGTACCAACTGAGAATTAAGAGGACCTGGAAGGTTTCACAGTGCAAAAGAAGTCAAAAAGGAAGTCAAAGGTGGGACAACAAAAACCACAGAACCAAATCTTATCTATAAATGCGTTTTAGGTGCTTAAGGAAAGTGCTGAAAGTGAAGAGGTTTTAGAGAAGGGGGTTATTAATGGGGATACAGAGAAGCAAGATAATGTGATTGATAATTCCTTTTCCTCTCTATTGGAGAAAAGAAGCGTCCAGAGAGGGACAATAATGGAATAAGTGATTGAAGCTAAGATATTGAAAGGGATCCAGTTTCTCCATGTGGGACACCATTTTCTAAGAAAGTGAAAAGAAGAATAAAAAGAAAGAAGTAAAGATTGATCCAAAAGTGGTGAGAATCACTAAAGGGATAGTAGCAGGTGTGGCTGTGCCACCAAACCCAATTGTTTAATGATTGGTTTATGGAATGTTAGAGGACTTAACGAGAAGGTTATGTAAAAATAAGTGAAAGCCTGGTTGAGTAATTCCTCTTTATCTTTGTGTGTTCTAGTGGAAACTAGAGTTTAGAGTGGAAAATTTCAAAGATTAACAGATAATTTAAGAAAAAAAAATTAGAATTGGGTGAATAATTACACAGCTGATTCAGGAGGCTGTATCTGGTGTGGTTAGGATCCAATGAAGCTTTTTGTTATAGTTATTGAGGTCAAGGCACGGATGATGTTATTGCATGTGGATATTAGAGGGTCCAATAACAGGTTCTTTGTTACTTTTGTGTATGCCAAGAATATAGCAACTGAAAGATTGTTATTATGGAAGGATCTTGTAGAGAGTGCTCAGCATATAACTGGGCCATGGATGTTGATTAGGGATTGGAATATTGTGTGTTTTAATTCTGAAAAATTAGGAGGTAAATACCACTCTTCTAAAGTTTTGCTGATTTCAATAATACTATTGATACTTTATGTTTATCTGATATCCCAGAGACAAATAGGGGTTGATGAATGAGGATTGGGAGCAAGCATTTCCTCTCAAATTATGTTAACTCCTCCCTTGACCTCTGACCATTGGGGACTTTATTTGAATTTTCCATTGAAGATTGATGATGGTCCAAAACCATTCAGATTTCTATCAGTGTGGAATCAACAACCTGTTATTAAGGATTTAATTGTTGATGCGTGGAAAGTCAAGACTTCAGGGGACCCAATCAAGAAGCTTATTTATAAGTTAAAACAGGTGAAGCAAGCAATGAAAAAGTGGAATAAAGATAAATTTGGTTCTGTGAGAGAAGAAAAATCTGACTTTTTCTCTCACCTACCCTATTTATAGAATTCTCAAAAAGTGCCCCGAAAGGGTCCCGCGTGGCCCCAAAAAATGAAATTAGTCCAGACGCACTCAAATAGAAAAACACTGTGAAAGAAAAAGAATGAAAATGAGAAAAAATGAACAATGAAAAAAACAGCGTCAAAAACCGTGTCCCTAGTAGAAAGATATGCCCCGAGCAAGTTCGGCGGCAACCGAGGTCAAAAACACTAAAACTGGGAAAAAACACCAAAGGCAATTCTAAGAGTATGCGACTTGAAAAAATGTGAAAATGAACCCCATACGAGGATCCAAGCCCAAAACAGGACACTTGGCATTAACTTTCGTTAATTGCATAACCTTCCACATAAGTATAACTGAACAAATGACCCAAAATAAAAATATCTTCCAAAAGTTACTTTCTTAGAAACTCCCGAAATAAAATATCTTCAAAAGATATTTACGAAAAACAGTCCAAGAAAAGAAAATATTTCCAAAGAAACTCTGCATCCATACCCCTACGAACACAGTGAACAACCAACGTACTTTTCCACAAAAGTAAAGACATGCATTTCATGGAAACCAAATGGAATGAAGGTACGCAAAGTCAAATATCAAATCCGAGCATAAAAAGTGAGTTTACATGAAAGGAAACAATAAGCGGAAAAAAGACGAAAAAGAAAAATGTCGAAAAAAGTGAGGAGATGACATGGTCCTCTCAAAATGAAGCAAAATCTCAAGAGGGAAGGGTGTCAGAGACCATTCCCAAGCACTAAAGACAACCCGAAGGGAGAAAACTCAAACTCAGAAAGGAAAACATCAACGGAAAAAGAAAAAAAAAATTATGCATAAAAATAGGAAAAAAGAAAGGAAGAAAAATGACTACAACGTGGATAATATGGTATCAATAAGATCATTCATACTTAATCTATCTTCTTAGCCTTGCCCCTAATTTTTTCTTACAAACCTCATTTCAGCTATAGTAAAATTATGAACAAGTTTATTATTTGTTTAATATTCTATTTCATTCTACATGGTTGGTTTTATTGTTGGCTTACTAATTTCTTAATTACCATACTGTCCATCTAAATAGTTGGTATGGAAGATTTGTTTTTTGCTTGTTAGCTTTTATCAAATGTGATTATTGACAAAAGGAACATTTTCTAGCTTCCCCTCCTTTACCTTTTCCTTCCCCCTACTTCTTTAAGGATTTTTAATATTTTCGTTATGTGACACAATTAAATTACTAAACTTGATATTTTTTTTTGGTTACAGAATGTGATTGAAGGATCGATTGTTACCGTCAAGATATTGTACGGACAAGGAGGAGCTAATATATATTCAAAATTGATGGTTATGTTCTTATTTTGCAAAAGATGATTGTTTCTTTTCGAATTTAGTGGTTTAATTTTTATTCCTTGTTGACATCATCATATTGGATGGCTGGGAACTTTTAATATTCATAGTGGCTTTAAATTTTTTTTTTCTAACACGGTACTAGACTTAATGTTTTTGGTTTAATGAAAAGTAATGGATTTTTGTTATTCTTATTAATACATGTTATGTTGTATGTGGTTATATGATATGATGTGCGCCTTATTTTTTCAAATTGAAGACAGGTATCATTTGTCATATTGAACACAGGTGCAAGATAGATTGTTAGATCCATTAGAAAG
Source organism: Cornus florida (assembly GCF_030987335.1). Classification (NCBI taxonomy): domain Eukaryota; kingdom Viridiplantae; phylum Streptophyta; class Magnoliopsida; order Cornales; family Cornaceae; genus Cornus; species Cornus florida. The sequence continues at coordinate 49,624,047 of NW_026775577.1, read as the reverse complement.
AAAATGGATTCTATATAATTTATATATATATATATAAATATATATATAAATAATAATAATAATAAAAAAAACCCCATTTGACGACATGTGATGCATGTTGTAAAAATAAAAATAATTAACAACATATATAGAATGTTGTAATGGACGTCGTGATAGGACGTAATAGTAAAGTAATTAAAAGGGTAAACACAAACACAACATACTTCACGTGTCATTAATGCATGCATAGACGACTTTTAAATCACGCTGTTAAAAAATGTATATTAACAACGAACGAGAAAAGTCGTAAATGTTTGAAAGCAAAATCCATTTGATTGTTTAATGACGTCACATTTTAGCATTAACGACTTGTAAAGTACACCATGAATAATATAGACTTTTCACGGCTTGTTTAGTAAGAGCATGCATATGCATGTCATGAAAAGTTTGCAACGACTTGCATCACATGTCGTTAAAAGCCTTTTTCCTTGTATTGTTTATGAGCAATTGTAACTTGAAACTGATCCAAACTCAACTCTGGGCTTAAATTTTCTATCCAAGTTCAAAAATTCTGAATCATTACTACCTACCTACCAATCTAACCCTCTTTTTTTCTCTCTTTCGCGTACTCTCACTCTGTGTCTGTTCCTTAGAGCAACCCCAGCGCAAGGCAATAGTGTACAATATCTCATACTGTGTTGAATGAAAGCCTTTACTATGCACATTACACACAAGTGGGCCCCATGTCATATTACACACTGCACACTCCACAGATGAGGAATGGAGTAGTGCCTGGCGAAGTGGGCCATTGTGTGTGATAATGATATAAAATGCGGAAGTGATATTGTGTAATGATGTATAAAATAATTATTGTATGTGTATTATATTAATTAATTAATGTAAAGATAGTCATAATTTAATTAATTAAAAAAGAGTCATTTAATTTGCATAAGAATTTAATTAATTATTTTTTAAAAAAAAAAAAAAAAGTTGTACTTTTTGACTTATCAATTTAATTTATTTATTTATTACACAATAATTTAATTAATTTGCATAATAAAATAAAAAATAACTTTTTATTCAATTAATAAATTTAAACATTTTCATCACGTAATGATTTAATTAATTTGCATAATAATATAAAAATTACATTTTATTCGATAATACCAAATTTAAACATCTTCATCACCAAATTGATTCCACAAATGTTCCATCATATGTCTCCTGTAATACCCCTCGGATCCGAGACATGGGTTGATCAGGCCATGCCCAAACGCGAGGAAATATCAAACAATTAAAGTATTTTAAAGCGAACACAGAATATTAAATGAAATAAGAAATATAATAAAGCTATCAAAAATATCCAATATCAAATCCTCAAAACTATAATGAATAAAGTGAATCCAAATCTCCAAAACCTCCAAGAGTACAACTCGGGAATCCATCTAGTGGACCCCTAAATAAAATCCCAACTGAACTGAAATAACTGAAAGTAAATTAAACTAAAACATCGAAAGAAGTCCTACGTAATCTGATGAATGGGAAACTGTCCTCGAACAGCATGATCAATCTCTAAGGCTGGAACCGTCCTACACCTGAAAAGAATAAAAGAGTGGGTCAAGCCCATGAACAAGTTATAATCTAACTGCAATCCATACAGTGACCCGATACGCAGATACACCCTAGATACCTCACAATATCTATTTAGTCCATACATATATATATATATATCCACACTAAAGGACATTCACTGGACTATAATAGGGGTCTCAACCTGAATAGAAGGCAACATACAAAAACGCACTCAAAGGTGGGCATGAATACCTAGACCTAACAGGGCACACCTACCTACTATATCCAGCTACGCATCCACTGCATATACGTACCCTAACCAACAAGCCTGAGACTCAAGCTCATCTCATGGTACTATAATCATATATCTAATGTCCGTTCGAAACCCGAGTATATCATTCAATTATTCATTGAGGAGACATACAAACACAGTTCAGATAGTCACTCAACTTATTCAGCTGATATGACTTAACTACAACCCACTAATCCAGGAAGTCACTCAACTTAGTCAGTTGCTCTGACTTAAACACAATTTAGGATTCAATATTTTACAATCCATTCCTTTAATCAGATAGGTTAGGTTAACGTTTTGAACTAAACCATCCCTAGTATGCCACCGTTCCATACCGGTGCATACAATCCTCCATATCCATATAAATTACAACACATAAATAATAATTTAGTAATTTACAGTCCAAACCATTATCCACATATTTGCAGAAAGACATTTAATATTCTAGCAATTGACATCCAAACCATAACCCATGTAATTGCAGAAAAATATTAAGATTTCAACAATTAACATCCAGAGCATGCATAGATCAAAACTAATAAACAGACAACCCTATCATGCATTTAGAATAAGTTTTATAAACATATTAGATCCCACTAAATTGCCAAAATTAAGCTTAAGCAATTAAGTTTCTTTCTTCCATTAACAGTATGCGCAATTGTATATTTTTCTACTATTTCATCCTTTAGCATAGAGACATAAATTATGCAATAAGAGGCTTTAATAACACTTGAAATTGGAATTAAGAACCCCAGTATACTCACAACATAGTCCACACAGAATTAAAATCATCCAAACGTCACCTAGAAAAGTCTAGAAAACTTCAATGTGAGAGAGCCTGCTTTTAACTTGTAGAGCAGGCTCCAAAACTAAAAGAGCAGGCTCCAGAATTTCTTGGAGCCACCTTTAGGTGGGTAGAGCCTTCTCTTCCAAATCCAGAGCCTTCTCTTTTCCAAAGAACCTTCTCTTTCCAAATCCAGAGCTTTCTCTTTTCCAACGAGCCTTCTTTTTTCCAAAGAGCCTTCTTTTTCCAAATCCAGAGCCTTCTCTTTGCTTACTACATGTCTTCTGCTTCATCTCCGGCAACTTCCGACCTTACTGTTCTTCCTCTAGATGGAACTTAATGGTCTTAAATCACAGCTAATATCCATTCAGAACTTGGTTCATTGCAGTAAGATTCAAAACAAAATTAAAGCAGTGGGACGTTTTATGCCGAAACAGAGATGAGAAAAACATACATGCTAGAATTATTTTGCAAATAAATTTTCACAGATAAAAGACGATCAAGTAAACATATACAAATCATGCATGGTTCAGTTAATGGCCAATTAATCCCCTAGAGACTATCTAGGTGCACAGAATACAAGCCAAAGGGAAGGAGGAAGAAAAGAACTTGCCTGTGATTTCAGTTATGAAATCTCGGCGTCGTGTCCACTGTTCCGGCAACACTGAACCACTGTCAAGCCTCCTCTAATTCTAGATAATCCACCACTACACTCCCTTGGTCCTCTATATTCTTCCTCTTGACAACCCTTACAGTGCATCCGTTCTCAACCCTCTGTTTTGCACTAACTCTCTGTTTTTCCAAAACCCTAAACCAACGTGATAACTATATTTATAGACTTAGCAATAAACCCTAATCCTTGTTTAATTAGAGTTAGAGCCCTAATGTAAAACTCCAGTCAGTCGGCCCATAGAGCAACCTAGGTTATAATATACTCGGCTGCATAAACGTAACCTAAACTTAATAACCTAATTTTAACACTACAAAAACTACATTAATTTAATAACCAAATCTTAAAACAGTGAATTATAAATAGAATAATACAATTAACAATTTACGAAAATAGCACACAACAATTAAAAATTTAAATAAATCAAACCAGGCACATAAAACCATTAAATATCAATTAATAAACGCAAATAAATAATTAAACAACCCAAAATTAGCAATTAAACAATTAAAAAGACAATAAAATTAAAATTAAAATGCCGAGACTATCCTTTTAAAATTAGGGATATTACATCTCCTGAGATCAGCATTATCCCCTCTATTGCGAATTCTACTAAAGCGACCGAAAATGTGTGCCACCAACATTGTTAGATTTTTAATGTATTGTGGGAGTGATATTGGCTCATCCGACAAAGGTGTCCATCGCAAAATGTGTCCGCTCTCATCTTCAATTATCATATTGTGCAATATAATGCACATTCTCATTATCTTATTCAGATCTTCTTTATCCCAATAATGCACGGGTCGTTGCGTTATAGCCTACCTGGTCTGCAACACACCAAACGCTCGTTCAACATCTTTCCTAATGGCTTCTTGTTTTTTAGCAAACTATTTCTCTTTGCCAGTTGTTGGGTGTTATAATAACCCGGTCATTTTCCTTCTTTTCTTTTTTCGACATTTTTTTTTTTCCTTTTTATCTTTTTCCCGGTTATCGTTTGCTTTTGCATAACCTCACTTTCCATGCTAAGATTTGATCCCGGCTGTTATTTGTTTACTTTTCATGTAAGGGTATGGTTGCATAGTTTCTTCGGAAACATTTTAACTTTTGGAGTAATTGTGTAATTATCTTTTTGTAATTATTTTTCATCTTAGGGACCATTTTGCAATGTAATTTACAAGCTATTTTGGGGAAGGACCTTTTTACAATTTCCAAAAAGTGTGACAAGTGTCACACTCTCACTGGTCCACTTATAGGCAATTGTGTGGTGACAGTTGGACGCCTTAGATGTTGACAAGTGGAAGGCCTAGATTGCCTTGTGAGGGGGCATAGGATGTTGACAAGTGGAGGGCTTGGATTAGGCCTTGAGATGAGGCCTAAGATGATGATAAGTGTAGGCTTTAGATGAGATCTTGTGAGGGTGCTTAATTAGTTGACAAGTTGAGGGATAAGATGAGTTGTGTGTGTGTGAAAGGTAGTGCTAGTGCACCTAGTGAGTGGAGAAATATACCAAAATCCACTAACTTCATCACTTTCCTACCTTTGCTCTCAAAACCCTAAGCTTGCCTCCATTGGTGTTCTTGAAACCCTAGGCTTACCAACTTGAAATTGAACCACTTCCCTTCACTTTTTGGCTTAACCTTTGGAAGGTAAAAGTTTTCCCTCATCCTTCTTTACAAAACCCTTGTTCGGTTTTCCGGTTTAAGCTTGGTTACCTTAGATTATAGAGATTCAATTTTCTATTGAGGTAGGAGTGGATGTATGTTTATTTCCTTTGGGTTTTATATATATTTGAGGCTTTATATATATTGATTACATACTTTTCTTGTATTTGAATATAAATAGAGATTTTATATGCTTGACTTAGAATTTATGATTTAAAGCATGTATAATTATAATTATATTGTGTAGTGAAATTGTTGTTTAATGACTTACTTAATACTACAAATTTCATTGAGGGTGTATTATGAAAATCTTGAAAATTGCACTTGTATTTACTTTGTTGGTTAATTACTATTTTGTGTGGATTAGTAATTGTGGCCTACATAATCGGTTTAGTGTTATATTTAGTGTCATTAACTTGCGTGTAACGAATCGCACATTGAAGATTCGACATTTGACGTTCATTGTAAGTGTAACAAATCGCACATTGAAGATTTGACATGGTGTATGCGATTTTAGACATGAAACCTTACGACATGGTTTGTGTGGTTTCACCCTACTTGTGCTTCGTAGGTAATTTCATGCATTATCGTGGTGTAAATGTCATAAACTTGTTCATTTTTTTAAGCTTGCAAGGATATGAAATATGTGATGGCTAGGGTTTGACTCTAGTACGGAGAATAAGAATTCTTCCTATGTCATAGTGCGCACTAGATAATACCTTGTGGGTCGTAATTGCCTGGAATAACTCGTGTGGTCTTGAGGCCACATATCTTAGTCTTTCCATTACTTGATTTCGCATTCAATTCCAAGATGTAAATCATGGATTACTTGTAACTTGTGATTTAGTACTTTAAGTTTTAATATGGTTTAGTGTACTTGTACTTGTATACTTGTATGCCTTGTTTTTTATCATTTCAAATATTTGTGTAGTTAAAAATGATTCCTTAGTTCACTTTGAAAGCATAGACGTTAGGTGGAATGCTCTTTTGTAATGATCTATATTGAGCTTGCATTATATTTGAAACTAGGTATACGTATGCACTTCTTCCTTCAAGTAACTTGTTTCCTCACCCTCGTTGTTTGGGACATTTTGCAGGTAAAGAAACTTTGTTTTGGGATGCACAATATCCTTAAGTTATCTTACATACCTTGGTGTATTTTGATGAATTTTTGGAAAACATGCAAGTGTTAACATGTAGCTTTCTTTTGGTTTAGTATGTTACTTTTTCTTTGAAACATGTAACGTGTACCTAAGTACACCTTTTGGCACTTATTTTATATGTATGATATGTGACCAAGGGCCAAACTTCATTTAGAATTACACGTATGCACTTGGCATTGAAATTTACTTTTAAAAGCAATATTGTGAATTTTGAAGTTTTAATATACCATTTTTGCTTTGGAGTATGTATTGTGTATTCAAGTTTACTTTTGAGGTTCATATTATATGTATGAGGTGTGGCCAAAGGCCAAACATCTTTCCATTCTCATTTATACCCATTGTCTTCATAATTTATGTTTTAAGGCCATTTTATGAATTTCGGAGGTTTGGCATGTCATTTTTTGCATTGGGTGTATTTAAGGGACGTGGACTATTGTAGCGCGTCTTAATAGGCATATTACGTTTGCGTGCATGTTCACTTGGGTATACAATACCCTATTTTATGAAATGAGCATCCATTGGACTCATTTTTCATTTTTTTTTTTTTTTTTGCCAAATCTGGTTTAAGGGCATTTTGGGGATTTTACCTTGAAAAATAAATTCGTGTCTTGGCATAGTCACTTAGAAAAAGTGATTTTAGGGGGGATTTTTTCACGGACTTTTTCAAGAAAATGTTGTCTTGGTCTCAGAAATCTAGTTTCAAATTCAGTTTTCTGGTTTAATCATTTTTTTCTAAAATTTAGAACTTAAAACTCGATACTATTCATTGACTTTTGTTCGAAAATTGTGCTAACCATTCCGGAAGTTCCAGGGGTCTTGTGGGTGTCTTTTAGGGTTGCATTTACCACTTAGGTAATTTTTTGACCACTCGATCACCCTTTTTCACTCCCTTAGCAATGCATTCAGCAGTTTGGCATCCGAACGCAGCCTCTTGCATCCGAACACAATGCATTGGCTTGCGTCTGCCCGACCCCCTTGGCATCCGGATGCAAAGCATAAGGTAGGAGCCCTTTTGGGCAGCCTTGGCTTAAGATATTGTTTGGGCCTTGACTCTTTCGTTTAGACTCCAAATCAAGTAATTCTTGAGTCAAACTTCATTGATTTTTCATTATCCATCCAATGGTGTGCACGATGGCACCCCTTTCTGTGTGAAATGACTATTTTACCCTTGGTTCATTTCTTAGAGGGTTTTAAAACACTAACTCCTGTCTTTCTTCTGCTGAGTCATGGGACTCCTCGGAAAGCCATTCTTGCGTCTTAGGGATAACGTACATCCCTAGAGTCTTGTTTATGTTTTGCTTTCGCATTCTTGATCCGTTAACAGGTCAACTTTCGAGTCATCATAAGACGCATCAGGTTTGTAAAACCAGGGTCGTCACAAGTGTGGGATGGTCTGGATCAAAGTTGTCCACTTTGAATAAATACCATCAGATAGGTAATACCCCATTGTACGTCGATGCCCATTTACCTCGTAATTAATCAGAGGCATTGTGCCATTGATCAGGCTATTGAATACTGGGGAATAATCCAAAACATTCACATTATTGTTTGAACCAGCCATACCAAAGAAAGTATGCCAGATCCACAGATCTTTTGATGCAACCGCCTCCAATATGAGGGTAGGCTTTTGATTTTTCCCCTGTGTATGTTATGCCACCCTGTAGGGCAGTTCTTCCATTCCCAATGCATATAATTTATAGAGCCAAGCATACCTAAGAAGCCTCTTTCCTCCCCTTCTCGAAGCAAACGTGCAATGTCATCTTCGTTCGGTGTATGTTAATACTGCCCTACATACACCCCAATTACAGCGTCACAAAAGCACTTCAAGCTTCAACCGTAGTGCTTCAACCGCAATGGTTTTAGAAATCTTTATGTACTCATCACAAAGATCTACTGAAATTCCATATGTGAATATACGTATTGCAGCTATCATCTTCTGTATAAGAATGAAACCCATATGACCAAGGGCATCAGGCCTCTGGATGAACCATTCGTCATATGCTATAACACCGTTTAAAATACGAACAAACAATTCTCACCGCATCCAAAATTGTCTACGAAACATCTCAAGTGGAAAAGTGGGATTTTCAGCAAAATAATCTTGGAATAGCCACTGGGCTGCCTTCTCTCGATCACGTTTAATATATTTTCTCTTACGACGTCAAAAGAATGCCTTTACCTTCTTAGGTGATAACAGTTGCATCACCGCATTCATAATTTTTTAACGTTCTTAAAAAAAATCTTCCCCGTTAGAAGATGAAAAGGAACTCAATGGAGAAACTAACCAGGACACTGGAATAGAGTGTGATGATGAAGCCATTTTTCTATAATAAAGATAAAGACTCAAAGAAGAGAAAATGAATTCGAAGATGTAAAGAAGTAAACTTGATAATTGAAAAAATGAGAGAATCAATGGTTTATATAGCGATTGAAAATATAGTTGTCGAAGAAAAAACAAACAGAATATAGTCATTAGAAATATAGCCATTAGGAAAAAGACAAACATAGTATAGCCGTTAGAATAGGACAAACATAATATAGCTATTGGGAAAAAAGCCATTAGGAAAAAGACAAACAGAATATAGCTGTTGTGAAAAAAAAAAAAAAAAAACATAGCCGTTGAGAAAAAACAAAGTGAATATAACCGTTTATAATATCAAATATTCTCTATAAATACGACTACAGTTCTATCAAAATTTATCATCATTGTAATGACCCGGTTATTTCCTTCCTTTTCTTTTTCCTCAGAATTTCACGGATGAATTTGTTTCGTTGAAATTTCTTTTCTAAGTTCAGTTTCTCATCGCTTAGTGTCGCCTCGAGTGCTCGGAAATGATTTTTGAGACTCTTTCCTTTGGATTGACAACTTCCCTTGAGGACCGAGTCATTTCCACAATTTTCGTTTTTCGACACTATTCACTTTTTATCCTCATTCCTATTTCGTCCTTTTCCCTATTTCGTCTTTTCCCCGTTTGTTACTTTGTTGGCAAAACCTCACTTCTTGTACTCAGAGTTGGTTTTTGACTTCACGTATCTTTATCGTGAGTGGTTTCCACGAAATACGTATCTTTGCTTTTATAGGAAAGTACTCTGATTACTCCCGATGTCCATAGGGGCATGGATGTATAATTCTTTGAAATTAATTTATTTTCTTGGGGTGAAATTAATTCTTTTGAAGATATTTTATTTCAAGGGTATCTAAGAAAATATCTTTTGGAAGATATTTTCATTCTGTGGCAGTTTTGCAGTTAACCCTTTTGTGGGGGGCCATTGTGCAATTAATGAAAGTTGTTGCAAATTATCTTGTTTTGAGCCTGGATCCTCGTACGAGATTCATTTTCACTTTTCTTCAAGTCGTAAACTCTTACAAGTCCCTTCTGGTCGATGTTTTCTAGTTTCAGGGTTTCTAGCCCTAGTTTGCGCCAAACTTGTTTGAGGCATAACTTTTTGCTCGGGACTTAGTTTTTGACGATGTTTCTTCCGTTATTCTTATTTTATCATTTTAAATCTTTTTCATTCACAGAGTTTTGTCATTTGAGCTCGTCTGCTAAAATTTCACTTTTTCAGACCCGGCGGGGTCCGTTCGGGGCATTTTTTGGATTTTCCTATAAAAGGGGGATGAGATATTTTGATTTTCATCTTCCCCACTCATCTTGCATGACCAGAACTCCCATGGCAGCCCAAGGGAGGCTGCCATCTCCTCTCTCCTCTTTTGAACTTCATTTCTTTGTTAAAAAGTTGAAGTGCCTTTACGTTTTGTATTCGTGTTGACTACGCGCTTCTTTCACCCTTATTAGAACCCATTTCTGGACAAATTTTTGAGTTTGGGTTTGAGGTGTTTTTCATGGGTCCTCTTTGGAGTTTATCGTGCACGGCGTTGTCCCCGACAAAACTCCGAAGTATCGTCGGATTCGGAGCCGTTTCATTTTGATGGCTTTTGAGATTTTCATCTCAAATTGAGGTAGGGGGTGTCTTAGAATTATATTTATGTTGTATTGATTGATATATAAGCATATAAAACTTGTGAGCATGCCTTTGTCTAAGATTTAGAATTTAATTTAATTAATTTCTATATTTGGGATTTAATTCATATGTTAGTGTATATAACTTGGAATTAAATTGTGGCTTACTAATAAATTAGGCCTTGGTATGTTGAATAACATATATTAAATTTGGAGTATTTGATTAAGAATTGCAAAACTTATTTAATATTTATCTTTGGTGAAAGTTTAATTCACATGGTCTTAGCAAGCATGAAATCAAGATATGATGTGATATTTGGATATGTCTTGGCATGCTCTCTAACATATATTAAATTGGGAACATTTGGAATTGATTGAAAATCTAGAGAAAAATTAATTAATGAGCTTAATTAATTTTATTTTAAGTGTATTGGCCACTTAAATTGTTGTTGGATGTAATAAGTTGATAATCCCATGAAATGTAGTCCATTTAATCACCTTGTAAGCATGTTACTAATTTGATATAGAATTAGTACTTGAGACATCTTGAAATAGTAATTGGACTTAGCATGATATAGAATATCATTGACTTGTATAGCTTGTTAGAATATTACAATTGTTTACCTTGGAAGCTAGTTATTAAATTGGGACTTATTTAGTACTTGTGGCTTAGTGTGGTAATGTGGTTCAATTGTTGTAAAATATTCTTGTTTTGGTGTATAAATTGCATTTTGGAAGCTTGACATGTCATATGCTATCTAAACTTGAATTATAGGACATGGTTTGTATGGATTCAACCTTAGTTGTGCATGGAAGATGGTTTTATGCATTAGTGGATTTGGTATAAGTTTGGTCTAATTTATTGATTTTTGTATAAGTTTTGGACTTATTGATTTTGGAAAGCTTGTAAGGACATATTTCACGAGATGGCTAGGGTTTGGCTCTAGTACGGAGATAAGAGTCTTTTAAGTCATAAGTGCGCACTAGGTAGTGATGAGCACTGAAAAGTGCGCATTTAAACCCGTTAAGCTTAAGCATTCTAGTACCTTTATCTATCTTACTTTGCCGTTTTAGACTTATTACGTGTTACTTATATTTTCAAGCACTAATCCCAAAATTTAGCTTACTCAGCCAAATAAGAGCTTAATTGAAGCAATCCTGAGATAAACCAAAGGAGGGAGCAAAGTGGAGAAAGAAAGGAGCAAAAAGGAATCAAGTTGTGCAGCTGAAAAGTTCGATCGATCCAACTTAGAGTTCGATCGATCGAACATCTATGATCGATCACAGTACCTCTCGATAGATCCAACCTTGGCCTTTGCTGAAATTCCAAGTTCGATCGATCGAACCCTATTTTGTCCTATTCAAATGATTGATCTTATCCACAGCTGTACGCCTACCAACCACTTTTGTCTTTTTCCCCATAAATATCTTGAAAATATCCCAGCCTTGTCATTATCCGGAGGAGTCAAACCACTTCGATCGATCCAAGATGCAGTTCGATCGATTGAACCCATTTTCGATCTATCCAAGTTAAGGTTCGATCGATCGAACTTCCTCCAACGAGAAAAAGTTAAAGTCCTGCTCATTTATTCCGTCCTTCATCCAATCATTGGAGAATATGCCTTGCACGACCACAGCTCATCATGGGGTGTATTTGACCTACCTATATAAGGAATATGATACACTTTTTGAGGGAGTCTCTTGTCACACATTGAAAATTGATCTTAGAGGCTATTCTTGGAAAAGAAGAAGAGGAAGAAGAAGATGGAGCCATGTTTGGAGCTTGATTCCATGACTACATCCACCTCCTCCATGATTGACTAGATCTACACTTAGGGCTTGGATGAGCCCTAAGTCTTGTGTAATCTAAACCCTTGTATTTCTATTTTTGGGAATTTTTATATATATTGTTGTGATTAGTGTTCTAGCCTTGTGAATTTCATTAATCTTGGTATATTTCTATGATTTCCATGGTCTAATTCTTCCTATTAATTCTCTAGTTTATTTACATGTCTATGTGTGATTAAATTAGGAATTATGTCTCACATGATTCATATGGGTTAATTCTTCCATTGATTCTTTATTTTAATTACATGTTGTCTTATGTGTGATTATTTGGGGAATTGATCTCTACACTAGTTTTTCTATATTAATTGCATGTCTATGTGTGGTTGATTGAGAATCTAGTGATGGCTAGACATTAGTGCTTAATGGAATGCTCTTGTTATGTCTTTTGATGGTTCATACTTATTCCTTGATGGATTGTACCTCTCCCTTAGTTTATTTTCATGCTAGTAGTGTAGTTGTAGTGTAGTGTAGTGTTAGATGGGGGAGACAATTCATGCTTGTTCTTTGATGTTCCGTGCTTTTGAATGCAAGAAGCATATGCTCTAATATTGTGGTGTAATGGAATTTTGAGCTTAATGAAGGATTAATGACTAGTTATGATATGTTGTATCTTTCACATGTGTTTAGACAATTTATTCCTCTCCCAATAGATATATTGTGGCCTCTCACATGATGTTTAGACAATACATGTTTAACTAAGTCATCCTTGTGAATTATTTGGACTATGAGCTTAATGAAATGTTTAATGACTTGATTTGATATTTTGTTCTCTTCACATGTTATCTAGACAATATATTCCTCTTCCAATAGATATATTGTGGCCTTTCACATGTTGTTTAGACATTATACACTTGTTGAGTCACCTTTGCTAGTCGAACCAATTTTGTTCACAACAATGTATTCCCCATTAATGGAAAGCAAGTGGTTAATTACACAAGCTTAGTGGTGATTCCAACACCCTAAGTCCTCTCTTCTCATCTCTTAAATCCATATCTCTACTTAGTTTTATTTTAATTGCATTTTAATTAATTCTTTTCTAGTAGTAATCAACCAACCCAATTCTCTTTTGCAATCATTTGGTACGCTAGAGTCGAAGTTGAAATTCCAACACGTATAATCCCTTGGGACAATCCCTACTCACCCTATCTATATTTTATATAGAGAAAGGTAGTAGTGGCTTTCTATAAATGTAAAACTTGACCACCTCCTAAATTCACAACTCTTCAAGCTTGACTTGGTATCGCGACCCTTGTAAAGGACCGGTCAGGTAGTACCTTGTGGGTCGTAATTGCTCGGAATAACTTATGCATGTGCACACTAGGTAGTGCCTTGTGGGTCGTAATTACCCGAAAACACTTGCTTGGTCTAGTGACCACATGTCCTAGTCTTTCTACTTTGATTTCGCATTCAATTTCAAGTTGTTAATCATGGATTACTTGTAGCTTGAGAATTAATGCTTGCTTTGGATATTTGAATCTTACTTAGTATACTTGAAACTGTATACTTGTTTTGTGCATTTAGATATCATATAGTGTACTTGAACTTGTATGTTTGCTCTGTGAGTTTAGATTTCATTTAGTATGCTTGTGCCGTGTATACTTGTTTTAGGCGTATCTCTTTTAGCTTAGTATACTTGTGTTCGTATACTTGATTTACGAGATTTTCATATAAAATGCATACTTGTGTAAATATGCTTAGACATTGCATGACTTGTTTTAATGTGGTTTAGTATACTTGGAAATGTATGCTTGTATGTTGTATAACGTGGTTAACATTGTTTAGTATACTTGAACATGTATCCTTGTGTGCCGTTGTTCACTTTAAATTGCATGAGTAGCTTAAGATGATCCCTGAGTCTCACTTGACATAGACGTTAGGTGGCATGAGCCCCTTTGACATGTTTCACCTTAAGGTGATAGAATTGTAAAATGATAGGTCGATGCATACTCATCTCCTACAAGTAGTTTTATGTTACTCACCCACGTAGTGGGGACATTTTTCAGGTACCGGGATCAAGATTTGGGATTCACATCATGCTCGGATGATTTGTAGACTTGAAGTTCTCATTTCATGTAAATGTTGGCTTGAAATGCCATTTATAGCTTTACATGTCAAAATGTGTAAATTTGATTCCATGTAAGTAATGTGTACTTAAGTGCACTCCTTTTAATGTATTCAACATGTATGAGATGAGGCCGGAGACCATTGACATGTATATTGAATTTTTTGTAACTTCTAACTTCTTGAAATATTAGGAAAATATTGAAAAATGCCAAGTCATTGTCTCACCATGGTAGCATCGAGTGTGGGAATTCCGTTTTCATTCTTTCATAGGGTCTTATAAATTATGTTTGAAGTGTGGCCAAGGGCCAAACAGTCATTTGATCCCGTTTTGTATTTTTGGATTCCAAGTTTTCATTTCAAGTTCCATTTTTGCCTTTTTGCCCGTTAGGGGGTCGGATTTTTACATCTACGGTATTTTTACGCCGTGGATCATTGTAGCGCATCCTAATAAGTAAGTTACGTCTGCGTGCATGGTCATTTTCAAGAAAAACACTTTCCTTTGTGATTTGAGCCTCCTATGGACTCATTTCACATTTCTCTTGCATAATCCGGTTTAAGGGCATTTTGGGATTTTCTTTCGGGAAATAAAGGCCTTGACATGGTCACTTAGAAAATGTGATTTTAGGGGGGGTTTCTTCTTCGTGTTTTTCCAGAAAATGTCGCCTTGGTGTCGGAAATCCCATGCAAAGTTCAGTTTTCTGTTATGCATATAGCAGCTTTTTAATCCTCTTGCCCTTTTCTGATCTAGAGGCATTCTGGCTACTTCATAGTATTTATTTTTCATTCTCGTTCACGAGCGGGATAGAAAACGTGATTTTAGGGGGGGGGGGTTCTTCTTCGTGTTTTTACAAAAAAAAAATCATCTTGATGCCGAAAACAACTCGCAGATCTGGAAAATCTGGTCGTTCCAGGTTTTTCTGGAAAAAGTGCTGATCCAAGGGGCATTTCGGGTATTTCACTTGTAAAATAAAATCTTCTCTGGACATGGTCCTGTAGAAAACATGATTTTGGGTGGGGGGGGGGGGGGGGAGGGGTTTGTTCACAATTTTTTTCCAAAAAATGTGGTTTAAGCCCTCAAAACCACATATGAAGTCCAAAAATCTGTGCAAGTCCTACCCAAATTTGAACCCAGAAAGTTGTTTTTTCTGAAACTTTGAGGCTTCATATCTTCTTCGTCCCGACTCCAAATCAAGGGATTTTTGAGTCTAAGTTTATTAGTTTTTGCTGGTCAATATAACGATATGCACGATTGCATCAAATTATATCTTAAAAGACCATTTTACCCCTTGTAAAGTACCCTTGCCGCACTGATTTTAAACCCAAAAGTTGGTTTTTATGAAACTTTGACGTTTCATATCTTCTTCGTCCGGATTCCGAATCAAGTGATTCTTGAGTCTAAATTCATTAATTTTTCTTGTTCTATCTAATGGTATACTCAGTTACATCCAGTTTTTTCAAAAAAGACCATTTTACCCCTTGTAAAGTACCCTTGCTGCATTGATTTCGAACCCAAAAATGTGATTTTTATGAAACTTTGGAGTTTCATATCTTCTTCATCCGGACTCCAAATCAAGTGATTCTTGGGTCTAATTTGATTAATTTTTTGTTATCTTTCTAGTGGTGTACTCGGTAACACCCGATTTTATATTTTCAGAAATGACCATTTTGCCCTTGGGGGCCTGTTCAGTCTTTTTCTGATCATTCGTTCCCGCATCAGTTCTCATTGAGTTCCACGACCTCATGAAAGGTCACTTTGACTTCTTAGAGTCTTGTTTTCTATTTTCGCTTCCGCATTCGGATCCGTTATCGGGTCAATCTTCGGATCATCATAGGACGCACTGGCTTGAAAAACCAAGGTCGTTAGAATCATTCATCAGTTAGTTATCTTTCTCTTTCTCAATCTTCCTTTTAATTTTTTCTAACGAAATTTTCTTCATTGAACCCTCCATGGATCAACGACCTCCATTACCCCCATCGCAAAACTCTGAACTAAAACCACAATTCAATTATGATTTTTACTCTTTAGGATTTTATCAATCCGAAAACCTATCTCAATCTGAATTCTATCCTTTCCAGAACCCACCACATTCCCTATACCATTCTCATTCTCAATACCTACCTTCTTCCCAATACCAATCTCCTTCTCAGTACCTACCTTCTTCCCAATACCAATCTCCTTCTCAATACCCATTTCTTTCTCAATACCCACCTCCTATCCAATCTCAACCTCCTTCCCAATATATATCTCAGTCTGAACCTTCTCAATCCAAGTCTAATCCAAAGAAAGATAAGAAAAATTGGTCCACCTAAGAAGATGAAGCGTTATGTAAAACGTGGATTAATATTGGGGACGATCCAATAACAGGTGCAGATCAACAAAGTGGCACATATTGGGGACGTTTCTATACTGATTTCAAATACCAAATGGGCGACATGGTGCAGTGCCGATAGTAATCAGGTTTATCGAATCGATTCACAATAATTAAGCGAGTAGTCAGCAAATTTAGTGGATACCACCAACAGATCCAAAACCAATGTCGAAGTGGATACGATGCTGAAGATGTCATAAGTTTCTTACTTTGTAATAAATTTCTTGCTGTATAAATTTCCTTAAAAATAAATATTTATTTTAATTGATAATCTGTCTAAATATAATTTTTGTTTAATTTTTATAGCACATGGCAACAAAGGCATTGTATGAACTTGAAGAAGATGAGCCATTTAAGTTGGAGCACTGTTGGAATCTTCTTCGGAAATCTTCAAAATGGCTCCAAAATTGTGATACAATGAAGAAAAAACAAACACCAAACACAAACAAGAGAGCTATAGATCTTGATATGAATGAGCCTGGAAATTGTTACGAAACAGTTCCATCAACACTAGGTTCAATCCCAACTAATTCATCTACTCGGTCAACTCCTGCAGTATCAATACCAGGTTTGGTAAACCTTGGCAAGGACAACTTACCAACCATTAACGAAGGTTCACGTAACACTTCATGACCTATTGGGTGAAAAGCTGCCAAGAAGGGTCGTAAAAGTGAAGATAAAGTACAAAATGACTTATTTCTTACATCGTTTCAAGAATTTGTCAAGCAAAATAAGTTGATGGACAACTTAGCACTCGAATCTTGTACTTTAAAAATGAAATCGAAATTCGATTTGGGCATGGAGCAAGAACGGACACAGCGATTGGAGCTTGAGCTGCAAAAAAAAAAAAAAAAATAGAAATTAAAGGAGCTTGAGGTGCAAAAAGAAATTAAGAAGATGGAGATTAAGCGGGAGCAAGTTTTTTGGGAAAGACAAATGATGAAAAAAAATCCAAATGATGCTGCAACACCGGCGATGAAAACATAGATCGAGGATCGACAAAATAAAATTATGGCGCGTTATGCAAAAAGGGCAATTAATTGTAATGTTTACTCTTTTTTTATGTGTGAAAGTATTAATGTATTTTTTTTTCCTGAGTTATATTATTTTATTTTATTTGTAGGAAGTTATGTAATGCACTTATATATATATATATATATATATATATATATATATATATATATATATATATATTATATTATTGTTTTTAAATATTAATTTTTTTTAAAAAAAATTGCATCTAAATATATAATCGGAGCAAACAATTATAGCCGTTACTATTATAGTTGTTGAGAATAAAAACGTTGGAAAAAACAAAAAATAAAAATAATAAAAAAATTATTTTATTTTTCAAAAAATAATAATATAATAAAGTGTAGAATGAAAAAATGAGTACACAACCAGAACTTGGAGTCTCCAAAATAAGTGTAGAACCAATTGATGATGTGACCTAACGCTTTACATAAAGTGTAGAATGGAAAGGGTTCCTTGTGCTGGGTTGCTCTCATGCAGTTTCTCTCTTTTGGGTACTATCATGCGTCAACTTGTTGGCACAGCAGCAGAGACCTTTGACATGAAATGAAGTGGAGCGCACTTCAATTGCACTGATCTACTACCGGCTAACTACTACTATTTCTTGCTACACAGTAACAAGTAGTATCAGATCCAACAAATCTTATAAATTAAAGGAAAAATCACATAACCCCTGTAGTATCATTTTCGTCCAAAACACTCCTATGAAAATTAAACACCCCCTAAATTATAAAAAGTCAAGAAATTACTCCCAAATTGGTATAAAATGACAAATTTTATAATTTAATTATTAAATTTAAAACTTGTAATTTTATAATAAGATTACAAAAATACCCCAGACAAAACTGTCTTGATGAGGATGAACTCCGGTGGTGGCCAACCAATCAACACCTTTCAACCGGGGATGGAACTTGACCGACAGACCATCCTACTTCACCTTTCTTCACTAGTCAACACAACTACAAACTGATGACTATAATCATATTTATTTGTTATTTGATTATTTGAGCCAAGTATAAAAATTCAAACAAATGACTATAATCATGTACATCTGTAATCCACTTGTAATCAAGGTTGGCAGAGGTATGGTCTTAGTGCTTCGATGTTCACTTCTGAAATTTATAACCCTTCTTCTTTTTAGCGCTCCCTGAAACTTATTCACTGGAAGGTTGACCAGCCAAGGAAAAATAGGTAAAACCTAATATCACAGAACAAACTAACAGATCTGTTCCGCTCCAGCGCCGCTTCCTGCTACACATCACCGCCGTTCATTGGACGCCGCCGCCGCCGGAATCGCAAATTGCAGGTTGCCCTTGAATTGCAGGTTACCGATTATGCACTTGTAGGCGATCTATTTGAGGTGATACAAGAGTTATTAGAGAAGCTTCCCGATCAAAAATAGAGTCGTTCATAACAACAGAGCTAAATGCCAAAAGAAGGCTGAATTTCTTGTTAACTGAATAGTTCAAGCTGAATAATAAATTAATGATGTTGAATTGATGATAATTTTTACCTCTTTAATTTTTATGTTTTATTCTCTTAGTATTAATTTATTTGTTATTTTATATTATTTAATTATTTTTATTTATATCAGTGCTTTAATTGTAATATTAGTTAAGACCAGTGAATTCCGGATTTAAAAGATGACATTCGTGGGACCGAGTAATGTTGAAAATACAAGTCTAATTAAACTTATAAAAGAGTCCAAAAGAAGCCATTGATGGGAATGGAAAGAAGAAGAAAAGAAAAAATCATTCTCCAACAAGGAAACTTTCGTCAAAGTTGGTAACTTGAACCCGTTTTGGTAATCTGACTGTATCTCTCTTCTAAAGTGTCAAAATAGTTAAATTCCCGTGTAAGTTGGAAAGAAATTCGAATAGATACAATTTTGCATTGCACGAGGATTTTATAAAACAGCTATTTACATTGTCAAAACTAAGCGGAAAGTCTGTACAAATTTTAGAGTCCTTGTCTGGCAGAATTTCTATGTATGTCTTCTATGTGAATAAGGGAACTTTAAGGTTGATCTTCCCTTATTTAAAGGGAGTTCTCTATATCATTAGAGCATCATACAGAGGAGCTTGAGGCTGAGATCAGAAGAGAAGCATTCAGAAACAAAAAGGGATCAATCCATGGCGGTGAAGATGTCTTCCTCAACCATGAAGAATTCCACTCCAATCATGCTTGGCTAAAAGCTTTGCTAGGGTAGTGATGTAACTCTAGCTTAGCACCACTGGTTTAATTGTATTTACTTATTGGAGAACAATTATTATTATGCATGATTATGTAATCTATAGGATTTTTTATTAATTTTTCAAGAAGAACCGGTTTAAAAGTTTTAATTCAATTACAAATATTTTTCTATCTTGTCTTAGATATTTTAATCTTGTAATTGAACACAACTCATTCACTTCTTGTAGTTGTGAATGAGATTATTACACAATGGTATTTATCTGAATATAATATTAAAGATTTGATGGATTACGCCTAGAGAAGATAGACCATGCTACACCCTAAAGTAAAGTAGTTAGGTAGATGGTTTATACCAATCGAAGATAATCCATACTTTGCTTTAAATTATATTATTTTCTAGCTGAACTAATATGTGCTTGTAGCCATGGTAATTCCCTTTGCATGTTATATGATATATCTCTAATAAGTTGATGCAATTAACTGGTGATGCGACGTTAGTAGTGAAGTCATTCCCCTAATCCTCTCTCTCTATTTTTTACATCCTATTTAATTATTTTTCTCATTTTATTTTTCTATTTAGTATTTTATTTTTCTATTTAGTTAATTTAGAATAAATCATCACAATCTGATTCTCCTACTTTCAAGTTAATTTGAAATTTAAGAAATCTGTTGACAAACTTATTTTACACAAGTTCCTTGGGTACGACATCATTACAAGTAAGCCCTATTTGTAAAGATTCGCGCACTTGCGAGTGGTACATATAAATCGCACAACAATAATTATGACTATGTCAAACCAGTTCCTTCAAGCTAAATACCAAAAGAAGGCTGAATTTCTAGCACCCTCTTTCTCTAAGATTTGGGAATTCGGCTTCAGATTGGAATTTTAGCTTTAGATTGAACGAACCCAGAAGAAATTGGGTTTACAAAAAGTCAAGGATGAACTCAAATGTCTCTGTCGGAGCTCTCCAATCACCATCACCACCACCACATCATCGCACAGTATATCAACACCACCACCATCCTCCTGATCTTCAATTTAAAAATAAATAAATAAATAAACCCTAAGTGTTGGCCAGATGGCGTCGCCACACCCGCACAAGTAGGTGACACCACAGAAAGGGTCGGTTTTGAAGCAATTGATGCCGGAGTAGCCTTGATCCATCTTGAAGACCAGATCCAATCCAAAACAGCAATACTAACTTAAGGATCGTTGATTTCTTCCATATAGTTGCTGGTACCGAAATCGACGCTCTCCTTGCCGCAATGGTAACCGTTGACGATGACAATGCCACCTCAGTTACACTTCCTCGAAATTCAAAAATTTTCTCAAAGAAAGATTATTTCATTTCTCTCAACAACTTAGGCATCAAAAAGAAAGGAGCAGTCTAAAGGACGATACAATACAGACATAGCACCCGAGCGCTTTTCTGAACTCATTGTCTGGAACAATGTGTCCGAGAGAGAGAAAGTATACAGAAAAAGAGAATGATGAAGGAAGAAGACTCAGGGGTATTTTGTAATATTACAATAATATTATAAGTTTTAAATTTAACACTTATTATAATGGCAATTTTATCATTTTATACCAATTTGGGGGCAACTTGATGACCTTTTATAGTTTAAGGGGGTGTTTAATTTTCATGGGGGTGTTTTGGATGAAAATGATAGTATAGGGGGTTATGTGATTTTTCCTCTATAAATTATGTAAATAAAGTCCGTACCACCAATAATAGGAGCTTCACGTGACCTATCTGTGCTGAGCATCTGTAGTCTGTACTGACTTTTCATTTTATATTTTATTTTATAAAATACATTTGTGATTTTTGTTGTTTTTGTTTTTTTTCTTTTTTTTTCTCTAGCAATCAAATTTTGAGTTCTTGTATATATTTGGAAAAGCAATGCAAAATATTTGATATGTTATCTTGATCCAAATGGGTTGGTTTTTAGATATACTTATAAATAGGCCCACTAAGGCCATCTCCAATGCTAAAAGTCATCTTCGTATGCCAAATTTATATTTTGACAATTGCTACAGTGTCAAAATGCTACATTTTAGCAATTCTGTTCCAATGGTGCATTTCATGCAAAATGTTATTTTTTGACACAACTACCATTCTTTTTCAATTACCATTCCCACCATTCATATTTGCATCAGTAATATTAATATTAGGCACATTTCAAGTCAAGTTGTAGACATTAGAATGAAACTAAAATTAAACATAATTAAAAAGAAGTAAAAATCTAAAATATCTGGTCAAAAAAGGACAGATAAATAAATAAACAAATTTTTTATAATTTTTTTACCACTATTTGTGAATTAATTTTTTGTATAATTTTTTTTTTCTTTTTCGAAAATTTATATATATATATATTTGATTATATTATTATTAAAAATTTATATATTTTTAGGGCAAATCATTTCAGCCTCCCCAATTGCCTCTATCTCTATTCTCGTTCTCAACTCTGAGAACTTGCCCTCTCTCTCTCTCTCTCTCTCTAACTGCAAACTACAAAATCTACAAGAATCAGAAGTTCAAAACCCATATATTTCAGTTTATCTATCTGTTTGCAAGAATCCAAAGTTCAAAACCTATTACCTATATTAAAACCCATATCGGCGTATCATTTCAGATTGTTCAAAAAATCAAAACTCATATCTTTTAGTTTCCATCGCCCGCTGTTCTAGTTCGGGTTCGCCGTTTGCAAGCTTCAGCTGCTGTCTCTCAACTCTCAAGCTTGCCCCCATTCTCTCTCTACAACTACTAACTTGTATGTATGGGTTTTGTTTTAATTTTTTTTTTCTAAATCAACTAATCAAGGTCTGTAATTTTTTATTTTGTGTATGCGCATATATATCAAGGTCTGTAATTCTTGTTTTGTAATTAAAAGTTCAAAACCTATATATTTCTATTAGATTTGGCACAAAATATAGAAATAGCTATTGCTATTTATTTTGTTAAATTTGGCACTAAAAATGGCAAAGGCAAATTTTGACAAGCAATATAGCATGCCATTGGAGACCATAATTTTAACCCACCTGTTATATTTTGAATTGGCAATCCATATGGCAAGTGGATTGCAGATGCTCTAAATACGTATACACAATACATTGGTAGAGTAAATAGCATAGATACGTACAGTTGACACATGATACAAATGTGACATAAATATGTTAGACACGTTAAATTTTTAAAAAGTAGAATGCTCAAATGCATGGCTACATAAATATAAATTTTTATTTATATTCATTTATTGAATAATAAAATTATAAAACTTTAATTCATTTCTAATTTTTATATTAAGAGTTGTAATGATTTTTATATCACATATATAGTTATTTTACTAATTTATCATAATAGTATTTTTATTTTAAATAAATAAATATTATTTAATATTTCGTTTGTTAATTTCGACATGAACCACGATTAAAATGAGAACTAAGTATCATCAGAGATTCAGAAGTTCTTGTCATTGTGTGTGTTCATTATCTTCAGAGATTCAGAAGTTCTCTTGTCACATCTTTTTCTCTTGTTTTGTTCAATTCCTGGCGTTTTTCTCGATGGCTTTTGCCTTTAATACAGAAAATTTTAAATTTATAAAACCACCACTACTACCACTACTAACATAGTGTGGAGAGTAGGGATCGTCCCAAGGGATTTGCAAGATATTTCAGAATCAAAGTTAGATTAGTATATCAAATGATCAAGAGAGTGGCTTGTTTGTTGAATTAAACTACAATTCAATTAAAAGCAATGCAAATTAAAATTGAACTAAAGTAATTAGGATGTAAAGAATAAGAGAGATGTCTTGGGGCATAGAGTTCACCACTAAGCTTCACCTCACTAAACATCTAGTATTTGTCCATTTAAGGGGATTCAATATTATAAAACAAAGTGTGTGTGTGTGCGCGCGCGCGTGTGCGCACACACCAACAATTGAAATACTAAGAATGGATGACAAAATAAACATAAATTGTCTACATAAACCAATGTGTAGTACAAATCATCAAGTCAAGCCATTAACCATTCAATAAACCAACAATTGATACACACATTAGTTTAGAGAAATGTACTACTTGCAATCATAAGCATGGATCATCAAACAATAAGTATGGATTGTCTACCTATCTAAGAATTTAAAGCAACTACACTACAAATATACTAATGACAAGAAAATTAAACTAATTAAGTTAAGGTTGTAGCACAATCCATCATGTATAAGCATAATACATCAAATAATTCACAAGAGGAACCAATTAAGCACCATGCTTTAACCATTACTAGATCTATAATTCCAACACATATAGACATGCATCAAACTTATAGAATGTAGTGTAAGCACATACCATCCATTCCATCACACGTAGACATGTTAATAGAATTAAAGATTAATTGGAAGCATTGAACCATACAATCATGTAAAAACACAAGATCTATATAAAATCAAAAGTCAAAACATTATTTACAACATAAATCCCCAAAAATAACAAAATACTAGGTATAGGAGGCAAGCCTAGAGCTATCTCTAGCCCTAAGAGAAGGATCTAGCCACTCATGGTTGTTGTCATCCAACCCTCAACAACTTTCTTCAATGTAAGCACCATCTTCTTCCTCTTTGCTTTGCTCAAAAACCCTAATCTAGAGAGAGAAATTATACTAATTGTCTAATAAAAAATGAGCAACAAAACTTGGAACCCTTTATAATTAATTCAATTTTATTTAAATACTAGCTCCCTTGAGTGGTCTCCAAGTCGGGAAATGGCTTTTTATTGGTGCAATCTCGCAACCCCCAAGTTAGTTGAGATTCGGGCGCGCTTGAGAATTAAACAGCTCATTACCAGCAGGGTCTTCAATCTATCGAAGGATTACTTCGATGGATCGAAGATAACTTCGATCGATCGAAGATGACGTGGTAAGAAAATATCTTTTGTTGACAGTATCCTTTGCTGAGCTCACATGCTAACGTGGCTTCGATGGATCAACAACCTTCGATCGATCGTGGCTGAGTCTTCGATCGATCGAGATTACTCCAGTGTACTTTTTTTGGATTTTCTTCTTGACTCCGAAAAGGGGCTAATAGGCTCTTTTTAAGCTGTTTGAACCTTGTTGACCTGAAATAGACAAAAATAAGAATTAGAACTAAGACGGGCAAGTAAGATAGATAAATAGACTAAAATAGCCTAACTTAAATGCTAAAATGTGCAATATTTGAGCACATATCACACCCCTAAACTTAAATATTGTTAGTCCCTAGCAATGAACTACAAAGCAAAGAAAAAAAATAAACTATACAACTATGAACTAGAAAACAATAAAAGGATAACGCTACTTTCGTAGGGAACACGGTTGCATTTAGCATATGCAACAGACCTTTTGAACCCTTAGGTTATCCCTAGTGAACGAGTGAAGTCTCGTGAGGGTTTCCAAAAATGATACCCACAAACATGAAGCTCTTTCTCACTAAAGAGGCACCAATAATCCAAATAAGCATTGAAAAAAAACTACCTCAAGTATGCAATTTTTCAATCACCTCTAAGAATCTTCCAAAATTTTAACAAGCAGCAAGCAAGAATGGTCCTCCACACATTAAGTAAGATGATTATGCAAATCAAAACAACTCTAGCATTCTTCTTGAGTGAACCAGCTTCAAATATGTTGTTATATTAGCAAATCAATGAAATTGGCACAACCGGTCTCAAGCTAGCACATAAATCTAGTACCAATCATCAAGATATAGAATGAACCTCTTTATTTCAATTTATTTCCTACATGCTCTCTTTGTTAGTACAATTTAGTGATCTCTTAAGCTTTCTAGAAGATCTATCTAGCAAGCGTTAGGTTAATGACTCCCAATCCTGATAGCTTTAGGGCATTAAGTGTAGAGACACCCCTAAGGACTTACAAGCTCAAATCAACTAGGTTACAAATCAAAATAACTCTTATCTAATCATTTCCTACTTCCCACTTTGGTGAGAAGTGCTCACTTTATTTGCTTTTGCAAATAACATCTTCTTCTTCTTCTTCTTCTTTTAAACTATTATGTGGGCCTTCACTTTTCATGCGCATGGGAAGGCTGAGGGTATCAATTTCGGTGGGACTCCTCATGATATAAACTGTAAACTAGCATTATAACAAAATTTAAGTAGTATTAAGCTTATAGACTCATACTTGTACCAGATCTTTTTGTCGCGGTTGAATCAGAAAGAAATTATAATTAAATGTATGTGTATTCTCTTTGTTGCATAATTATCCATATACGCTTACTGTTACAAGGGTCATTTGTGATAAGCGCCGAATATTGCATATTCAAGCGCCCTTATTTGCATTAGTTAAGTCCATTTGTTGGTCCTATTGTATAGATTTTCTTCATTTGGATATGTTTATGACTTTCAGGTTTATTCCTCAAAAAGGGTTAAAATTGAGGTTTTGGTGAGTTCTTGAAGATCAAAGCATGCCGGGCCAAAGGGACCTACAGTTTTAACAACCGAATGGTCCATTGATCTCATGGCACTCTCTGCAAAAAGTGCTAAGACCAAGAATAGCACCATCGGGCCGAGCAAAAGTCAGCTCATGAAGGAGATTGAGAGCCTAGGAAATTCAACCATCGGCGCCCGCCAGCCCCCACCGCTGCAGGCTAATTCTTGCGGGCGCTCAACTCAAAAAAGTTTCAAATTTGGCGGGGCCCCACCAGTTTTTGTGGGCGCCCGCTAAGTTCCATCAGCAGACCAAGGAGGCCCTTTTCCAGCGCATGAAGCCATGCAGTGACACCCCGCGGGCGTCCGCCCTGCTTTGTGGGTGCCCACCAAGCTACAGACAGCAGCTTGCCAACTCCATTGTTTTACCCAATGTTGTCCCCTTGACTGAATGAATGGCTTTGCACTCTTCTAGGGATTTCTAGCCACGAGATTAATTGATTTGGGGAGGATTTTTGGCTCATAAAAAGGACTTGAATGGTTGTAAAGACATATCCAATATTGTAAGGTTTTCTAAAAAGAGAAATATTTTGTTCTTGAGAACTTGGGTTGTAGCTTGCTTCTAGGTGTGAAAATGGAGGGGCTGATCATCTCAACTCCTTCCTCCCTTGCTTCTATAGATAACTAACTCCCTTTTTAGGGAGGTGATGAAGCCCTTCCTCGTAAGCATACTTTAATTTTGTTTAATTTGGGGATTGAAATGTATATAGGATAGCTTCATAATCTAGGGCTTTACACTTGATGTAATGGATCTTAAATTCTATAAATGATTATGTTGAATCTATCTCATGATTGTATGGATAGCATTTTCATAATGAGAATGAAAATGAGATTGTGAAATGGTTTTTAATGGCATGTTGTTTGAGAAGTTTGATAATCCATAGCTTAGAGCCTTCCTTTGATGAACTATTCTTAGTTTTTGACTTCATGTGTTTTTATCATTTGATTGAGGGTTTGATAGTCTCTAGCTTAGTGAGCATGTCTAAGGGCTACACCCTAGTTTAGGTAGTTCAAGCATGTGAAACTTTGATAGATTATACTTGCCTCTTGATTTCATGAATTTCTTTAAGATAATGTAGCAATCAAGTGTTGCTACATATCATTGCCATATATCTAAGTTGTTTCCCAAGTTAATTATAAGCTAGCATGTCTGTAGGGTTGGTAATTGATTCACTTCCCTATCCCTCTCTACATAAGTTTCTCTCCTCTTAAATTCCTTCTATTTATTATTTTATGCAAATTTCAATTCTAGTTTCTAACTGACAAACAAAACCAAAAACTCTACACCTCTTTCATCAAACAAAGTGATTCTAAAGATCTTGGTTGCCATAATCTTGCAGTCCTTGTGGTTCGACTTACCCCTATGATAGCCCTATTTTACAATGATTTGTGCTATTGCAAGGATTGATTATAATTGGTAGATATAGCGACCCACCAATTTGTCCTACATCGGATTCAGATGGAAAAGTGATTGGGTATAAATGAGTGGGTATGCAGTACTACCCAACAACTTGAGTTTTTAAGTAAATGGGCAAGCGTACACTCGTTACAGTTGCTATCAGAGCCAAACTCAGTCCATGATCCAGTGCCACACCAAGCATCCGGCTTGGAAGGCGTCCGGGTGACTCACCTGGGTAGGTAGGGCGTTGCGAGTTTGGGTGCGAAAGAATGTTACAAGAGTCATTTGTTCCATATCGGATCCAGATAGGAAAATGATTGAGTATAAATGGGTAAGTATGCAGCATTACCTAACAGTTTGAACTTTTAGATAAATTGGTAAACGCCCACCCGTTACACTTATCATCCTTAAGACAGTCAACAGAATTTAAGTAGCATATATAATATTTTAAATGTAAAAGAATTATTCTTTTGTTAATCACCGATTAACAAAATATTTCTATTTTTGTATGTGTATATATATATAAATTATGATATTGACTAATTCATATTTATATGTATACATATATAATTTGGTCCCATATATTTTGCCAGAAAGAAATCAGCTTTAATAAATACTAAATCTAAATCTAAATCTAAAAATAAAAATAAAAATAAATACTAAATCCAACATAATTTTACTAACAATAATACATGAATATTATTACTCGTGTATTTATAAATCGAAAGAATTCGAAATATAAGAATAATTTATAATTTTTATACGATATATCTATGGCATTTTAGATGGCTTTGATGACTTGACTTGATTGTTGCAGGTAGCTTTTCAGCTTTTATGCAGTGCAAATTCAAACCATAACATATACACACGGCACCATTGTACGTCCACACAACCTATCAACCTCTATCAAAAGACCCGCCTATTCCCATCTCTCTCTTTCTCTCCTCATATCAGCCTTCACATGCAACAATCAATATTCCTTCCCTCCCATCTTTACTACACTTTATCTTCATCACGTGAACACCCATTCTCTTTCCTATATACCTTCTATTTGCCACGGAATAATAACCAACAGGACAAGTGCAAAAAAACACCTTTAAAATATAGTTTACTTAATATTTTTCAAATATAAGGTATATAGGAAAGAGAATGAGTGTTCGCGTGATGAAGAGTGTAGTAAAGATGGGAGGGAAGGTGTTAGCGTATATGATACCACAATTTATGGTATGACTTTCCATAATAGTAGAGATATGACTATGTTATAGAATGTGCTTTAGAATAAGTTGTGATTTGATTTAGATTTGATTTAGTTTCCTTTCTTGTAATATAAGCATGTGCTCATTTTATCTATAAATACTGGAGTTATGAATGAGTAATTCATATCATTCAAGCCTTTACACAATTCTCTCATTTTTCTTCTTTTTATATTTCTACTTGGTATCAGAATCAACACCTTTCCACACCTTTCAGCAGCCCTGTTACTTGTGTGACAGCTACCTTAAGCTGTTTGTAACATCGTGTGACATTGCCTACACATGTTTTTGTGTTGATGTTTTATGATCGAAAACATGTATTTTTAAGTTTTACAATTTTTTTTTTTTTCTCTTTTAGGGTTGGGTAAATTGGAATAGTTGGTTTCCAACACCTAGAAGGGCTTGGGTAAAAAATAAATTAGTCTAAAAAGAGATTCCAGATATTAAGAATGAGGTCGTCTGGCTATATGTAAACGGGCAGCGCTCCTTAAAAAAGGTATGTATTTGGATTTTTCGAGAATGGTCTGAGGAGACATTGTTATTGTTTATGGTCTAAGGAAACTCTTTAATTTATTAACAGAATTTGTGGTGTTTTTGGAGTTTTTTATTGTCGTATGACAGATTATGGTAGATTCAGGATCCTTAATTGTTAATTCTCTTGGCTCAAGTTCTATGGGTGGTGGTGCTATTTTTCCCACCAGCTCATCAGAAAATCCAGGACTTCAAATCACCACAGTAAAGTTGGATGGTTCCAACCATTTGATTTGGGCACAGTCTGCCAAGATGTTCATTGGTGGCAAAGGCAAGATTAGCTATATTACTGGTTCTGAGAAAGAGCCAGCTGAGTCAGAGAAGACATATCCACAATGGTTTGCAGACAACGTTATGGTTATGTCTTGGCTAATCAATTCGATGCAACCAAACATAGCTATTAGCTACATGTTTATAAAGGTTGTTAAGCAGATTTGGGATTCAGTTCAATGCACTTATTCTCAGAGGTAGAATAATGCACGAATTTTTCAGCTGGGGCGAGATATCACCAAGATTTCTCATAGTGACTTGACAGTTTCAGGTTACATCGCCAAGCTTCATGCTATTTGGGAGGAGATGTCATATTATGATTCCTTCCACTCTTGGAAGGATCCAGATGATGCAGTTTTATATGCAGGAATTATGGAGAAGAATCGAGTGTTTCAGTTTCTTGCTGGGTTGAACGACGAGTTTGAGTATGCTCGTGTTCATTTATTAGCCTTATCTTTATTCCCTACTCTTGAGGATGCATACTCCTATGTATTATCAAATGAGAGCCGCGGGACTCATCCATTACGTGTTACTTCTATTGATCGTTCTGCTATTACAATTCAGGTTCCCAACCCTTCAAGAACTATACCATCCCAATCAGTTCAGAGCACTACCACCGGTCCTCCTTTGGGACAACAACACCGATGGTGTGACCATTGCGAAAAAATTGGTCACATCAAATCTCGTTATGCTCTACATAGAGGCCCACCGCAACAGAAACAACAGCCTCGATCCTCTGCATATTCTGTTACACAACCGATCTCGTTGTCAACTCCTGACAACCCTACCTCTACATCTTCTACCATAGTTACCTTGACTCAAGCTGATTTGGATAAGTTCAAGCAATTCTTCAACCAAATGGAGGCATCATCTCAGCCAACCTCCACTTACGCCCATTCAGGTACTATTGCGTCTGCACATAGCATTTCTACATCTTCGACACCATGGATCATTGATTCTGGTGCTTCAGACAATATGATTGGTATGTCCTCACTCTTCTAATCTTATAGTATTTGCTCTGGCCAATGTAAGGTCCGCCTTGCGGATGGCTCTCCATCTTCCATTATTAAGAAGGGTCACATATCAGTTACTCATTCATTAACTTTGTCAAATACACTTCATGTTCCAAAGTTGACTATAAATCTTATTTCTGTTAGTAGTGTTACCAAACAATTAAATTGTAGTGTAACGTTCTTTCCCTCTCATTGTATTTTTCAGGATCTGGTGTCGAAATGCAAGATTGGCAATGGGCGTGAAATTGATGGTTTATACCTATTGGATGCTCCTTTGTCACCTCAAGCACATTTAGCTTCATCTTCTAATATTTTTTCATCTAATAAAGCACAGCTTATGCGTTGGCACATGCGTTTAGGACATATTTCTTTCGGTTATCTGAAACATTTATTTCCTTCCTTATTTTGTAACGTGATAGTGTCATATGTATCCTATGAGACATATCATACGGCTAAACATGTTCATTCCAATTATCCTGCTAGTAGTAATAAATCTGCTTTAACACCTTTTGATCTTGTTCATTAAGATGTGTAGGGTCCTTGCCCAGTTACTTCTAATCTTAATCTTGAATTTGGATATTTCGTGTTATTCATTGATGATTATAGTCATGTTACTTGGGTTTATCTTATGAAAACCAAAAATGAGGTATACACCATTTTTAAAAATTTTATGGCAATGGTTTAAACTCAATATGGTCGTACCATTAAAAAATTCAGATCCGACCAGGGTACATAGTACACTTATGGGGAGGTACAACAGTTATGTACAGAATTTGGGATTAAGTATCAGATGGCTAATGTTAAAACTTCTCAACAGAATGGTCGTTCGGAGAGAAAGAATCGCCACATCCTTGACTTAGCCAGAGCAATCTGCATTGGCATGAATGTTCCCCAGTCATTTTAGGGAAATGCAATTCCTACCGTTGTTTACATCATTAATAGGACTCCTTCTAGGATTCTTAACTTTGCAGCCCCACTCTCAATCTTACATCCCAATTCATCTCTTTTTTTTATTCATCCACGAGTCTTCGGGTGTGTGTGTTTTGTTCAACAGTTGGGGCAGACTCATACAAAGCTTGACCACAAGGCTTTGAAGTGTGTGTTTTTGGGTTATTCTCACTCTCAAAAAGGTTATAGGTGTTACCATCCTCCCAGTCATCGACGGTTTATATCCATGGATGTTTCTTTCTTTGAGCATACACCATACTATAGTGGTTCAGTTGGTTCTCAGAGTGAATGGTTCCCATTGAATATAATGGATTATCACATTCTCCGTCTTTAACTCCTCTACCATTACCTGTTTTGTCTTCTATGATTCCTTCTTGTGATACACCTCCAACAGGGGAAATTGTTCCTTTTTCACAGGTTTATGGTCGGAGACAACAGGTATAAGTTTCTCCTCCTATGATCGACAACCTTGTTCCTTCGGAACTGGTGCCTTGGCAAAAGTCTTCTGATGCATTACAAGGCCCGATTGGTTGCCAAGGGTTATGCTCAGACTTATAGCATAGATTATCAGGAGACTTTTGCCTCTGTTGCCAAGATGAATACCATCCGTGTATTATTTTTCATTGCTGCAATTCAATCTTGGCCTCTATTTCAGTTAGATGTCAAGAATGCCTTTCTCAATGGTCATTTGTAGGAGGAGGTATACATGGTTCCTCCTCCGGGCTTTCATTCTCCTACTCATTCTGGTATGGTATGTCGTCTTCGTTGTTCTCTGTATGGCCTCAAACAGTCTCCTTAAGCTTAGTCTGATCGCTTTGGCACTGCTATGCTCAAGTTTGGTTTCCATCAAAGTGTAGCTGATCATACCTTGTTTTTACGTCATTCGGGCGGTAAGACAGTTGCTCTTATTGTGTTTGTCAATGATATTGTTCTTACCAGCAACAATACTACCGGAATTGATGAGGTTAAGAGCTATCTTGGCCGTCAATTTGAGATTAAGGATCTTGGTCCCTTACGGTACTTCTTAGGCATTGAGGTGGCTCGCTCCAAAACTGGCATTTTCATCTCTCAATGCAAGTATGTTCTTGACTTGTTTTCTGCTTCTGGACAGCTTGGCGCTCGTCCTACTGATACTCCGATTGAGCAAAATCATCGGTTAGCTAATTCTGAGGGGGAGTCATTGTCAAATGTTGGTCAGTATCAACGACTTGTGGGGAAGCTCATCTATTTATCCATGACTCGACTTGACATTATTTATGTCGTGACTGTCGTGAGTCATTTCATGCACTCTCCTCGTACCCCTCACCTTGATACAACTATTCGAGTCCTTCACTACTTAAAAGGGTGTCCAGGCTATGGTATTTTGTTTGCCAATCATGATCACTTATGTGTTGAGGCTTGGACAGATGCTGATTATACAGGATCAATTTCAGATAGGAGGTCAATTTCGAGTTATTGTACCACTATTGGTGGTAACTTGGTTACTTGGTACAGTAAGAAGCAGGATGTTGTCTCTCGATCTAATGCAGAGGCAGAGTATAAGGCTATGGCTCTTGGGGTAGGTGAGTTGCTATGGCTGAAAACCTTGATGATTCTCTCTACTGCGACAACAAATTTGCCATTAGCATAGCAGCAAATCCAGTTCAGCATGACAGGACTAAGCATATGGAGGTGGACCGTCACTTTATTCGAGAAAAGATCATCTCTGGTCAAACTTGCACTCCATTTGTCACAAACTCTTAGTAGCTTGCAGACATTCTTACAAAAGGCGTCAGCAAGATTGTATTTGAGAATGCATTGTCCAAATTAAGCGTTTCATATATCCACACACCAACTTGAGGGGGAGTGTTAGCATATATGATACCACGATTTATAGTATGATTTACCATAATAACAGAGATTTAACTATGCTATGGAATATGCTTTAGAATAAATTATGATTTGATTTAGATTTTTATTTATAAATACTAGAGCTGTGAATGAGTAATTCATATCATTCAAGCCTTTACGCAATTCTCTCATTTCTCTTCTTTTTATATTTCTACTTATATATGATACCAGATGGAATATTGATTGTTGCATGTGAAGGCTGATATGAGGAGAGGGAAAAAGAGAGAGATGGGAGTGGACGGTCTTTTGATAGAGGTTGACAGGTTCTGTAGATGAACAATGGTGCTGTGTGTATATGTTATGGTTTGAATTTACACAGCATAAAAGCTGAAAAGCTACCTACAACAGTCAAGGCAAGTCAAGTCATCAAAGTGAAAAAGCCATCCAAAACGCCATAGATATCTTGTTTAAAAATTATATATTATTCTTATATTTCGAATTCTTTTGATTTATAAATGCATGAGTAATAATATTCATGTATTATTGTTGGCAAGTTTATTTTGGATTTAGTATTTATTTTTATTTTTATATTTAAATTTAGCATTTATTAATGTGATTTCTCTCTGGCAAAATATATGGGACCAAATTATATATGTATACATATAAATATGAATTAGTCAACAGCAAAATTTTTATATATATACGCATACAAAAATAAAAATATTTTGTTAATCAGTGATTAAAAAACGAATAATTTTTTTACATTTAAAATATTATATATGCTACTTAAATTCTGTTGATTGTCTCAAAGATGATAAGTGTACATGGTAAGTGTAACGGGTGGGCGCTTGCCCATTTACCTAAAAGCTTAAACTACTGGGTAATGTTGCATACCCATATATTTATTCCCAATCACTTTCACAACTAGATCCAATGTGAGACAAATAACCCTTGTAACATTCTCGCGCACCCAAACTCGCAATCCCCTCGTTACGGTCAAGCCACCCTGCTTACCCGGGTAAGTCATCCGGACGCCCTCCGGGCCGGGAGCTTAGCGTGGCACTGGATCAAGGATTAGGTTTAGCTTTGATACCAATTGTAATGGGTGAGAACTTGCCCATTTACTCAAAAATTCAAGCTGTTGGGTAGTGCAGCATATCCACTCATTTATATTCAATAATTTTTTCATCCAGATCTGATGTGAAATAAATAAATTTTATAACAGTAAGCGTATATGGATAATTATGCAACAAAGAGAATACACACATATACTTAATTATAATTTTCTTCTGATTCAGCCACAACAAAAAAATTCGGTACAGGTATAGAGTCTGTAAACTTAATGGTACTTAAATTTTGTTATAAAAGCTAGTTTATAGTTTATATCATGAGTCCCACCAGAATTGATACCCACGGCCTTCCCATGCGGTTGCCTCCACTGTGCTAGTCTCGGTGATGCATCTTGTCAATATAACAAGTATATATTTTTAGCATCAACTATAGACAATTATATCTACGGATGATGAAATTTTTTGATAAGATTTCAGTTAAAAAGTGAAGTTGTAGACAAAATAAGACAATACTAGCCTCATAAATAGTCTATTGAATCATAATAGTCTTTTTCAAGTCTTGTATGAAAATTATACTCTTTGGTATTAAAATTAAGAATGACAAAGTTAGACACAATTCGTTAATATGACTAAAATTCGATATGAATTAAACAGGTTTGAGTTTGACCTTAAACAAGTTCGGGTTGAAAACGCGTCACACGATAGACCCGTTTAGTTAATCGTATTATATTTGAATTGAAATGATTCAACTCGTATAATTTATTTATACATATTTAATCATAAGTGTAGTAAATAAATTTATATTTAAATTTTAAAATAATTATCTAAACTTGTGCTCAGAAATAATGCGTTTTGTATACTATAAACTATTTAGTAATATTTTTTTAAAAAAAATTGGGTATCCGTATCTATCAACAACAATTTAAGTCCTCTCTCTGTCAATTTAAGCCACTACATTGGTAGTTATGAACTTATGAACAAACTCAGAAGTAGGTTGGTGACAGAAACAATTAGATTTAAGAGTATTTAATTTATTTCATTAAATATAATATTCTTTCTTGTCAATATGCATTTTATGCTTAGACAGATTAGAAAGAAAAAAAAGCCAGTAAGTGGGAAGATAAAAAAATTTAACATTCAAATTTTTTTTAATGCTTTTGTTTATTTACTTTTCAATTACTGGATATAAAAAGTAAATTATAATAGAGTGATTTTGTGAGAAATTTTAGAGCCAAAAAAGCTTACTTTGGAGTTAAATTGTTTCAGTATTGAACATGAAGTATATAATTTTTTTTTAAAAACTTTGGAAAGAAACTCACACAAGGTAGAAGATATACTACCAGTCACATAAGCAAGCAAATCATTAAAAGAATGCAAATCATCCCATTTCATATACTAAAACCCCATTAAAAATTTGTGGGTGTTACTTATCAGACGCTGATGTGGCACGTCGACAAATCAAAACAACCCTAGCCAAACCCTTCATGGCAAGTTGAAAAGTCAAAAGCCTCAAAAGATCAAATCTCGAGCACTTTAAGCCCTAGCATCGCTCCAGGCCCTCAAGCCTCGAAAGATCAAATCTCGAGCACTCTAAGCCCTGGCATCGCTCCAGGCCCTCAAGCCTCGAAAGATCAAATCTCGAGTACTCTAAGCCCTAGCATCTCTCCAAGCCCTCAAGCCTCGAAAGATCAAATCTCGAGCACTCTAAGCCCTGGCATCACTCTAGGCCCCCAAGCCTCGAAAGATCAAATCTCGAGCACTCTAAGCCCTGGTATCGCTCCAGGCCCCCAAGCCTCGAAAGATCAAATCTCGAGCACTCTAAGCCCTGGTATCGCTCCAGGCCCTCAAGCCTCGAAAGATCAAATCTCGAGCACTCTAAGTCCTGGCATCGCTCTAGGCCCCCAAGTCTCAAAAGATCAAATATTGAGCACTCTAAGCCCTGGTATCGCTCCAGGCCCTCAAGCCTCGAAAGATCAAATCTCGAGCACGCTAAGCCATGGCATCGCTCCAGGCCCTCAAGCCTCGAAAGATCAAATCTCGAGCGCTCTAAGCCCTGGCATCGCCCCAAGCCCAGTAAGCCTTGAGAAGTTGATCTTCGAGCATTCCAAATCCTAGTGTTACGCCAGACGATACTATCCTGAAAGGTCGGAGCTCCTTAGCACGAGATGAGGTAGGATGTTTGTGTTATAAGAGTCCATATTTGGGAAACTTAGGAGGATCTTGGATTGGTGGATGAGAAGTCAAGAAGTGCCTTCGCTCTTGGCAAGGCCCAATTAACAAGATGATGGGATTATACACGTTGTGACAGCAAACCTTAAAATCACAATTAATGTTGTGTCAGGCAGGACCAACCGACGTCCAAACAACATTTAATGCCCCAGATTAGGGGAAAAGTGACATGGCAACATGAGACAAGGCTCGAGGAAAGGATTAGACCCTTCAGCCCCCTAAATCTTCAGGCTTACTCACGTAATCCGAATTGGGGGTGATGCATACAAGGAACCATACATAGAGGGGACCATTGGATAATGACCAATGGAATCTTGATTTATAAATGGCACTGTCCTATGAAGAAAGGGGCAGCTCTCCCGAACAAAAGAAAAGCTGTTATATTGTATACTCGCCCTACCGCCATCTTGATCTAGTTAGTTGGTCTTCTTCTCCTCCTCCTACACTAAGCATCTCCTCTGTTTTCCTTCGTATTTGTGTTCCTGGTATCTTTTTTTATTACTATTTTATTACCTAGTAAAAAAGAACCCCTACATTTTGGCGACTCCACTGAGATATCAGTGTAAGCAGATGGAATCACAGGATATGCCGACTCACCATTCAGAGCCCTCTGTTGGGGGTGGCGGTGGCTTTCCTCTTCAATCCCAGGCACCGTCACATGCTTCCAATGTTCGTGCACCACATATCACAATGCCGGAAAGTTCAGCGGCCCCTTCTGTTCATGAGGAGTTGTTGCAGTCCAACCTGATCTTAACGACCGCCTTGATAGGTTGGAAGCTTTAATCATGCAGAGTGCATGAGCTAGAACTGTTTCTCCCACTAGAGTGGCCCTTCCTGAGCATGACCAGCCAGGCAGTTCATCTACTTACGTGCCACCGCTATGGTATCTGCCGATGCAAGCCCAAGCAGCCCCAAAGCCCGCCCCAGTTCAACCAGTTCCATCGGCAAACCCTTCCCCGGAATATGTTACTGAATCTATGCTACATGATTTTTTCATGAAGCATGCCCCATCGGCTGCACGTGCGTTAGTTTTACATACGGAGCCTCCGTACCCAAAAAGCCTGGCTCAGATACGGTACCCACAGGGGTACATCATCCCAAAGTTTCCCAAGTATGACGGCATCAAAGGGGATGCCTGTGACACCCCTCGGATCCGAGACACGGGTTGATCAGGCCTAGGCCCAAACCCCGAGGGAATATCTAACAATTAATATTTTATAATGAACACGGAATACAAAATGAATTAAGAAATGAAATTAAAGCTGAAAGAAACTAAAAATAGAATCCGCAAAATATTATAATTATTAAAATCCATCAAACCCAAACTTCAAAACTCCATCAGTTTACAACTTGGGAATCCATCTTTAGTGGACCCCTATTAAACATCTAGACTGAAATAAAACAACTGTAATAAACATCCAGAAAAACTAAGGGGAGAATCCTACATCGTCGGAAAAGTGAATAGAGACCTCTGCTCAGCACAAAGACGTCTAAGCCTGGAACTGTCATATACCTAAAAAATAGAAGTGGGTCAGGCCCACGCGCAAGTTCTATACTACTACAATCCAAACAGAGGCCCGATACGCATGTACATCCTAAACAATTCAACAATAGCTAATAGTCCGTAAATATATATATAGTCACACTAAAGGACTCTCACTGGACCACAGGCCGGTCTCAACCTGAATAGAGGCAACATGCTAAAATGCACACGAAGTGGGCATGTGTACCTAAACCTAAACAGGGTACACCTCTAACCATCGTATCCAACTATGCATCCCAATGCATATACGTTCCCTGACCGTCGATCCTGAGATTCAAGCTCATATCGAGGTACCATAACAATATATTTAAAGTCCCTCCTGAATCCTAATAGTGCCGCTCAACTAGTCGTTGCCATGACACTATAATTAATAGGACTTAACTTTTAGTTAATCCATTTCATAATCCAGAGTGGGTAGGTTTTGGTATTTTGAAACCAACCCGTCCCTAGTATACCACCATCCCATACCAGTGTATACTATCCAATCATCCAGCAATTAATAATATCAACAATTAAAATAAACATCCGATAAATCCATATTTCCATTACTGATACTAACAGGCATAGTGTAAGCATCAATAAACAGAATCAGCTATACACATAAACAGATTCACTTTTAAATCCAACAACTGATACTAACAGGCATAATGTAAGCATCAAGAACCCTAGTCACAGTATAAATATAAACCTACTCATTTTATGTTGTTTCATAAAATCTGGTACAGTGATAGGATTATTTCAATTTGTCATCCAATACTTAGCAGTTGATACTACAGCCATTCAAAATAACCATCAACAAGTTCATTCCTCCAACAGTTGATACTAGCAGTAATAGTGCAAGCATCTAGATAGAGTTACAGTATGTATATAATACATACTTAGTTTTGGTTGCTCTACAAAATTCCATTAGTGTTAAATTTAAAACTTCAATTCCATGTAACACTAACACATCCCACCTATGTATAATTCAAATACATGATCATGGTATATAGTTAAGCATGTTACAATTATATTAACAGTCTCGAAAGATTACTAGTGCAGAGAGTTAAGCTTTACTAGTTTTCCATATCTAATCACAGTGTAATTATTTGATTAATTCCTCTACAGTCCAAGAAATTCCAGGTAACTAGATTAATTTACACCACATTAGGGCCTTAATTCAACCATAAACATCAATTAGACCTTCCATCTTAACTCCTAAACTCAACTGTAAACTCCAAAATCAACCAGTACATGCAAAACTAACTGGAACGAAGAAAAAAATAAAACTGAGCAAGGAAACGTCTCCAGAAATTGGAGCCACCTCCTTTAAGCCTTGGAGCCGCCTCCACTCCAAGAAGAGCCGCCTCCACTCCTAAAGGAGCCGGCTCCCTCCCTCTCTATCTCGTCTCTTCACCTTCTGTCTCCGTTTTACACCTCTGCTACCTCACGCCATGGTTTTCGGAGACTGTAACCCACTCCCAGTACATCCTAGTTCATGCTTAAGTCCAGTTAACATTACACACATGGCTTCAAACAGAGATTCAAGCAAGCAAACAACATATTCTTAACAGTTTTACAAAGCGTAAATACATACAGACCAGTTTCAGTTTAAGCACAAACAAAGAATGTTTTAATTGATCTGATTAATCCTAAAATTGTTTAAGAATGCAAAGAACATGAAACCTAAGGGAGAGAGTAAGGATAGAACTTGCCTTACACTGACGTTCGTCTAAATCGTCCGGCGAATCCTCTGTTTACTCTCTATTTTCCTCGCAGCCGTCTATAAACTCTTTGTGTCTTACTGTGGCATAATATGCTTCTAAAAACCCTAGGCAGACACCCTAGAGGAGTATTTATAGGCCACATTAATCCTAGACTCTCTTAAACCCTAAGTGGATTTGCTCGGCCCATAGAGAAAACTAGGTTAAATGCACTGTCGGCTGTGAACTATGATTCTAATACATAACCATCCATGTGCAACCTTCCCTACAGCCACGTTAAAATAGAAACTAATTCAAACTAAAAACTAATTAAATTTAATAAACTAAATTCATTTAACAAATGGCTACCTAATATAATTTAAACCAATAATTAAAACTATCAACTAATTCAAATAAAACAAATAATAACAATTAAAGCAAATAATTCCCACAACTAAACAATTAACCATTAAAATTGCAACAAATAGTTAAATAATAAATAAAAAAAAAAAAATCAAAACAAACAAAACAGAGTTACAATTAAATCACAATTAATGCCAAACCACACAATTAATGCCAAATCAATTCACCATTAAATAAATAAAACTCAACTTCAACAATCAAATAAATTCTAGGTCTATCCTTTTAAATTAGGGGTATTACATTCTTCCCCCCTAACAAAAGGAATTCCAACCTCGGAATTCCTTTTGTTAGGGGGGAAAAATGTAATACCCCTAATTTAAAAGGATAGACCTGGAATTTATTTAATTGTTGAAGTTCGGAATTCGCTTTTACCTTCTTCCCATAATTCAGGAAACTGCGAGCGAAGGACATCCTCCCGTTCCCAAGTAGACTCAGCCTCATTGTGATGACTCCACTGAACACGAACCAAAGGAATAACCTTATTACGAAAGATTTGATCCCGACGGTCAACAATACGACACGGTGGCTCCAAATAAGTTGTATCTGGCTGCAACTCAATCTCCCCAACATCGATATGCTGATACCGATCCTCATCTCGCAGAAATTTTCACAACATGGAAACATGAAAGTGGACGCGATCCAAAGTATCCGGAAGTGCCAACCGATAAGCAACAGCTCCAATGCGATCCGTAATCATGAATGGGCCGACAAATCGTGGAGATAACTTCCCTTTCTTCCCAAAGCGCATAACACCTTTCATAGGCGGCACTTTGAGTAGAACTTGATCTCCAACCTTAAACTCCAAAGCACGAGTGCGACGATCAACATAGCTCTTCTGCCTACTCTGGGCAGTGCGTATGCGATCCCTTATAAGAGCTATCTTCTCAGAAGTATCCTTGATGAACTCAGGACCCAAGAATCTGCTCTTACCAACCTCCATCCAACAAACAAGCGATCGACAAGGTCGGCCGTATAATGCCTCAAATGGTGCCATCCCAATAGTCTTCTAAAAACTATTGTTATAAGCAAACTCCACAAGCGGTAAGTAATCCTCCCAGTGGCCCTTGAAATCAAGAACACACGATCGAAGCATATCCTCCATAATCTGATTCACCCGCTCAGTCTGTCCGTCAGTCTGAGGATGATAAGCAATGCTAAGATGCAACTCTGTACCCAAAACCTACTGAAAACTCTTCCAGAATCCCGACACAAAGCTCGAATCCCTGTCCGATATGATAGACAACGAAATGCCATATAACTTCACAATCTCTGAAATGTAAAGCCTCTCCAACTGCTCCGAAGTGAAGTCAGTGCGAATAGGCAAGAAGTGAGCTGATTTCGTTAGTCTATCCACAATAACCCAAATGGAATTGTGATCCTTGAAGGAATTTGGCAAGCCTTCCACAAAATCCATAGAAATGCTCTCCCATTTCCACTCCGGTATCGGTAGTGGCTGTAGAGCTCTTAGCGGCCTTTGATGATCAATCTTGGCCATCTGACAAGTATTACATCGTGAGACAAACAAAGCAATGTCCCTCTTTATACCTGCCTACCAAAACTGCCGTTTCATATCCTGATACATTTTGTCGCCTCCCGGATGAACAGAGAACTCAGAATGGTGAGTCTCAGTCATCACATCCTTCCTTAAATCATCAGTAGAAGGTACCACTAATTGACCCTTGTACCGTAAACCTCCATCAGCCCTAATATAATAGAATGAAACCTCTCCAGAAGCTATCTCTGTAACTTTGTCGATACACTGTTGATCGGTGAGTTGTGCTTGTAAAACCATACGAATGATGGAAGGTGTAACCACCATGCAAGCCATAAAAGCATCTGACAACTCATCTACATTCTTCAAAGCATTTCACTCAGTGGTGAATAAAGCAGAAAGACTACCAATAGGTCGGCGACTGAATGCATCCGCCACCACATTCGCTTTCCCTGGATGGTACTGTATAAAAAAATGATAATCTTTTACAAACTCCAACCACCTGCGCTATCTCATATTCAACTCCTGCTGAGTGAACAAGTACTGCAGACTCTTGTGATCACTAAATAACTTGAAGGACTCGCCCAACAGATAATGCCACCAAATACGCAAAGCAAAGACCACAGCTGCCAACTCCAAATCATGCGTTGGATAATTAAGCTCATGAGGCTTAAGCTTCCGAGATCCATAAGAAATCGGTCACTCCTCCTGCATCCAAGTTACTCTATCCCGCTCTGTAGAGTAGCCAGAATTGGTGCAGAAGTCAACTTCCTTTTCAGCTCGTCAAAAGATCGCTGACAGTGTTTATCCCACACGAACTATACACCCTTCTTGGTCAAATGAGTGAGTGGTCCTACTATCTTGGAGAACCCCTGGATGAACTGACGATAATATCCTGCCAAACCGAGAAAACTCCGAATCTCGGTAAGTGAAGTAAGCTGTCCCCACTCAACCACAGCTGAAACCTTGGCTGAATCAACCGCTATCCCCCTTTCTGACACCACGTGACCCAGAAACTTCACTTCCCATTGCCAAAATTCACACTTCTCAAGTTTGGCATATAACTGGTGCTCACGAAGCGTCTGCAAGACTATGCGAAGATGTCTAGCATGGTCGTCCTCAGACCTAGAATAGATCAAGATATTATCAATAAAGACAATGACAAACTGATCCAAATAAGCCCGAAAGACTCTGTTCATTAAATCCATGAACACTGCTGGTGCGTTAATCGTCCCAAATGGCATAACATGGAACTCATAAAAACCATATCTCGTGAGAAACGCTGTCTTAGGAACATCCTGCTCCCTAACCCTCAGTTGATGATACCCAGAACGCAGATCAATCTTGGAGAAGTATGTGGCTCCCCGTAATTGATCAAATAAGTCATCAATCCTAGGCAAAGGATACTTGTTACGAATCGTAACCTTGTTCAACTCCCTGTAATCTATACACAAGCAGAGTGAACCATCCTTCTTCTTCACAAATAACACTGGTGCTCCCCAAGGTGAAGTACTCCTGCGAATGAAACCCTGGCTGAGTAGCTGCTGAATCTGATCCCTCAGCTTGCGCATTTCCACCGGTGCCATCCTATAAGGTGCCCTAGCAATAGGCACAGTGCCTGGAGCTAAATCTATCACGAAATCGATCTCGCGACTAGGTGGCAACCCTGGAATCTCCTGAAAAACATCCGAAAAATTCTGTACAATTTGTATGCGATCCAATGACACAGTACTCCCCTCCTCCTTTTCCTCTTCCACATGGAACAAATAGGTGTTACCGCCCCCTTTAAAACGTGGCATAGCTACTACATACATATCCTGACCAGGTACGGTAAATATAATAGACCTATCAAAACAATTAACTTGGGCATGGTAGTGAAA
Source organism: Cornus florida (assembly GCF_030987335.1). Classification (NCBI taxonomy): domain Eukaryota; kingdom Viridiplantae; phylum Streptophyta; class Magnoliopsida; order Cornales; family Cornaceae; genus Cornus; species Cornus florida. Next base: position 49,580,420 of record NW_026775577.1, on the reverse strand, counting down.
CAACCAATCCATCCCAAGTATCACATCATAAGTGTGCATGTCCAGGACCAATAAGTTGGCTAGAAAACTGAGTCTGCCAATATTTAGTGTCACAGGATCATCACTCTCATGTATAATAGCTGTATCGCCCAATGGTGTAGAAATACCCTGAGGTCTAGTGCATACCCTCGTCCTCATCCCAGATAAAACAACAAAAGTCCTAGCTACAAATGAGTGTGTAGCACCCGTATCAAATAAAACACGTCTATGAGAACCATGTATAGAAAACTTACCCTCAACCGCCTGGGGTGCCTGCATATCCTGTGGCTTAGGGTTGTACACCCTGCCATAATGTAACTGCTACAGTGCATATCCCTGAGGTTGCGGCGGTGCCGGTAATGCCGGATAAATCTGTCCCTGAATCCGAGGAACCTGTGGAGCTGGTAGAAGCACTGGCGCCCTCTGCCCCTGCTGCACATGCTGTCCCTGTCTGTGTCCTTGTCTCGTTGTAGGACATTGCTTGGAAGTGTGACCATACTCTCCACAAGTATGACAACTACCCGGGAAAGTACCAAATGGCCTCTTCTATCGGTTAGCCTGTAGCTGACCCTGTCCTGCCTACGGTCCCCCATTCTATTGACGCTGAATAGGTGCCACATCCTTGGGAGCATCTGAACCACCCTTGTGCTTCTTCCAAGGCTGCTGTCCCTAGAATCTACCCTTGTCGTTCTGTCGGTGTCCATTCCCATTCCCTTTCTCAGCTAACTGGTTAGCAGAGTCTCTGTCACCCCGCTTCTCACCCTTGGCCTGTCTGATGTCCACGGTCAACTGATACTGCTGTAGAGCGGTGTCTACCACCTGAGCATAGGTAGTATAGGCTGGACTACCTATAATAGCTCTCTTGATAGACCACATCAGTCCCTTAACGAAACTGTTGTGCTTCTTCTCTTTTGTATCCACCTCCTCTGGTGCAAAGAGAGACAAGCGTGTGAACTGCTGCTCATACTCTGCCACTGTTATATTCCCCTGCTGTAGATTTAGAAACTCAGTCTTCATAGCTGCCCTGACTGTATAAGGAAAGTACTTTTCATCAAAGCGTGCACTGAACTGATCGTAAGTTAATGCCATCATCTCCTCTGCGATGGTAACTGGCTCCCACCACTGTAGTGCATCCCCAACTAGCTTGAATGTAGCAAGCATCTGCTTCTGAACCTCCGTGCACTGAACCAAGCAAAGATATCGCTCAATGTCCTATTTCCACTGGTGAGCTGCTGTCGCATCGGTGGAGCCTGTGAACTCAGATGGGCTCCCCTTTGTGAAAGAACTCCTAGCTTTCTCCCAAGTATCAGTCTTAAATAACCGGTGCTGGTGGCGGTGCTGGCTGTACCTGAGGCTGATTCTGAAGTGCAGCTGTTACCCCAACTTCTATAGCCCGAGCAACTAGGTCATTAAGGTGAGGAGGAATCCCTGGATCTCTGACCTGGTCCAGAGTCTGCTGAACATTCTCCTGTTCCTCCTGAAACTGACCCATGTCATCTTGAAACCCAAGCCTTTGCTGCTCTTCCTCCATTTGCTAACGCCGTAGGAGATATTGTTGCCTACGTACCGCTCTCCTTTCCTTCCTAGTTCCTTGCATGTTCTGTCCGTTTCTAGCATTAACCATCTGTTAACACGAAAAGACAGACGTCAGTACCATTTCTACACGAACCATAAGGAATACAATGAATCCTAACTTAAAATAAGCTCTACTCAAGAGAAAACGCTACGCGGAAGTCTTATACGATAGAATCATAGAGACACTTGAACCTGGAGTGCTCTGATACCAACTGTGATACCCCTCGGATCCGAGACACGGGTTGATCAGGCCCAGGCCCAAACCCGAGGGAATATCTAACAATTAATATTTTATAATGAATACGGAATACAAAATGAATTAAGAAATGAAATTAAAGCTGAAAGGAACTAAAAATAGAATCCGCAAAATATTATAATTATTAAAATCCATCAAACCCAAACTCCAAAACTCCATCAGTTTACAACTTGGGAATCCATCTTTAATGGACCCCTATTAAACATCTAGACTGAAATAAAACAACTGTAATAAACATCCAGAAAAACTAAGGGGAGAATCCTACATCGTCGGAAAAGTGAATAGAGACCTCTGCTCAGCACAAAGACGTCTAAGCCTGGAACTGTCATATACCTGAAAAATAGAAGTGGGTCAGGCCCACGCGCAAGTTCTATACTACTACAATCCAAACAGAAGCCCGATACGCATGTACATCCTAAACAATTCAACAATAACTAATAGTCCATAAATATATATATATAGTCACACTAAAGGGCTCTCACTGGACCACAGGCCGATCTCAACCTGAATAGAGGCAACATGCTAAAACGCACACGAAGTGGGCATGTGTACCTAAACCTAAATAGGGTACACCTCTAACCATCGTATCCAACTATGCATCCCAATGCATATACGTTCCCTAACCGTCGATCCTGAGATTCAAGCTCATATCGAGGTACCATAACAATATATTTAAAGTCCCTCCTGAATCCTAGTAGTGCCGCTCAACTAGTCGTTGCCATGACACTATAATTAATAGGACTTAACTTTTAGTTAATCCATTTCATAATCCAGAGTGGGTAGGTTTTGGTATTTTGAAACCAAACCGTCCCTAGTATACCACCGTCCCATACCAGTGTATACTATCCAATCATCCAACAGTTGATAATATCAACAATTAAAATAAACATCCGCTAAATCCATATTTCCATTACTGATACTAACAGACATAGTGTAAGCATCAATAAACAGAATCAGCTATATACATAAACAGATTCAGTTTTAAATCCAACACTGATACTAACAGGCATAATGTAAGCATCAAGAACCCTAGTCACAGTATAAATATAAACCTACTCAGTTTATGTTGTTTCATAAAATCTGGTACAGTGATAGGATTATTTCAATTTGTCATCCAATACTTAGCAGTTGATACTACAGCCATTCAAAATAACCGTCAACAAGTTCATTCCTCCAACAGTTGATACTAGCAGTAATAGTGCAAGCATCTAGATAGAATTACAGTATGTATATAATACATACTTAGTTTTGGTTGCTCTACAAAATTCCATTAGTGTTAAATTTAAAACTTTAATTCCATTTAACACTAATACATCCCACCTATGTATAATTCAAATACATGATCATGGTATATAGTTAAGCATGTTACAATTATATTAATAGTCTCGAAAGATTACTAGTGCAGAGAGTTAAGCTTTACTAGTTTTCCATATCTAATCACAGTGTAATTATTTGATTAATTTCTCTACTGTCCAAGAAATTCCAGGTAACTAGATTAATTTACACCACATCTGGGGCCTTAATTCAACCATAAACATCAATTAGACCTTCCATCTTAACTCCCAAACTCAACTGTAAACTCCAGAATCAACCATTGCATGCAAAACTGACTGGAACGAAGAAAAAAATAAAAACTGAGCAAGGAGACGTCTCCAGAAATTGGAGCCGCCTCCTTTAAGCCTTGGAGCTGGCTCCAAAAACTCTTGGAGCCGCCTCCGCCCCAAGAAGAGCTGCCTCCACTCCTAAAGGAGCCGGCTCCTTCCCTCTCTATCTCGTCTCTCGCCTTCTGTCTCCGTTTTACGCCTCTGCTACCTCACGCCATGGTTTCCGGAGACTGTAACCCACTCCTAGTACATCCTAGTTCACGCTTAAGTCCAGTTAACATTACACACATGGCTTCAAATAGAGATTCATGCAAGCAAACAACATATTCTTAACAGTTTTATAAAGCGTAAATACATACAGACTAGTTTCAGTTTAAGCACAAATAAAGAATGTTTTAATTGATCCGATTAATCCTAAAATTGTTTAAGAATGCAAAGAACATGAAACCTAAGGGAGAGAGTAAGGATAGAACTTGCCTTACACCGACGTTCGTCTAAATCGTCCGGCGAATCCTCTGTTTACTCTCTATTTTCCTCCTAGCCGTCTCTAAACTCTTTGTGTCTTACTGTGGCGTAATATGCTTCTAAAAACCCTAGGCAGACACCCTAGAGGAGTATTTATAGGCCACATTAATCCTAGACTCTCTTAAACCCTAAGTGGATTTGCTTGGCCCATAGAGAAAACTAGGTTAAATGCACTGTCGGCTGTGAACTATGATTCTAATATATAACCATCCATGTGCAACCTTCCCTATAGCCACGTTAAAATAGAAACTAATTTAAACTAAAAACTAATTAAATTTAATAAACTAAATTCATTTAACAAATGGCTACCTAATATAATTTAAACGAATAATTAAAACTATCAACTAATTCAAATAAAACAAATAATAACAATTAAAGCAAATAATTCCCACAACTAAACAATTAATCATTAAAATTGCAAACAAACAGTTAAACAATAAATAATAAAAAAAACAATCAAAACAAACAAAACAGAGTTACAATTAAATCACAATTAATGCCAAACCACACAATTAATGCCAAACCAATTCACCATTAAATAAATAAAACTCAATTTAAACAATTAAATAAATTCCAGGTCTATCCTTTTAAATTAGGGGTATTACAATGCCGATGAGCACTTGCAAAGATTCGTGGAATCTCTAGGCCAACATAGCCATGACGAAATCCTACGCCTGCGAGAATTCTCCAAGTCTCTCACCGAGCTCGCGTACAGATGGTTCCGTAGTCTCGAGCTAGACTCGGTCGCCACTTGGCAACAATTCTCCCAGAAGTTCCACGACAAGTTTGGTCAAGCCATCAAGAGGGACACCACACTCTCTCTCACCAAAGAAACGCAAGAATCTCATGAGGAGCCCCTCAAGTTCATTTCTCGTTTCCAGACCCGTGCTAGGGAATGCTTCGAGGGTCGCAGTGAAAGGGATCTGGTTGATATTTGCATACAAGGCATAACTAAGACCTACAGGATTCACTTGGTCAATCTGGGTCTCAACAGCTTTAGTGATCTCACCACGGCTGTACGGAACATTTGTAAAGATCTTGCACATCCGAAGGCAGAGGTCGATGGATAGGTTACTCGCAAGGACACGCCGGTTGCTCCTCGCAATGACAGGGCCAAAAAGCGTCGCGAGACAGATGTCAAGGCCAAGGGATCTCAAGCTGAACGAACAAATGAGCCTCCCTTATTCCCGGTATGTATGGAAGAAGTTGCCAGTACTCTCAAACAGTGGGTCAAGCACAGTGTAGTCGTGTTACCCATCCCTCACAAAGAGCCGACCACGCAGGATCGTGCGAGTCCAAATTTCTGTATCGTCCACCAAGCCACTTCATATCCAACAAGTGCATGCCGGACTCTCAGGTGAATTTTTCAGCAACAGCTCGAGGGTGGTGATCTCGAGTTAACCGCGCCAAAGGATGTGCGGCCCAATCCATACCCTCGTCATCGCGATGTGGTTGTGGTCACATATTATGACAAGTTGGAAAAAACCAACCCCCCCACGCAATCAAAGGTTCAAGGGCAATACGGCGAGGAAGAGTGCTATGCAGCCGCTTCGTCAAGTCAACCCTCCTATCACCAGGCTCTATTGACCATTTCTTTCTCTGAATCTGACAAAAGGGTATCTACCCCTCAGAATCGTCCACTCTATGTCACTGCGCAACTCAATGGTAGAGAGTTCCGATGCGCTTTTCTTGATAACGGATCTTCCATCAACATCATGCCATGGGCCACCTTTCAGAAAGCTGGTTTGCCCCAAGATCGCCTTGTCAAAGAAGCCATCGAGGTCTATGGTTTTGGCAATGAATCCCACCAGACTCTCGGCTATGTTAATATTGATCTCGCGGTTGGTAGATTTCGAGCTCCCACCAAATTCCATGTTATCAAGGCTGATACATCCTATCATGTGCTCCTCAGGCGGGCGTGGATGCACCATTTCGGCATAGTAGCTTCTACCTACCATTAATGTTTTAAAGGCATCTTGGGTAACAAGGTCATCACGGTTCCATGCTCTGATAAGCCTTTTGCCAAGCACGAGGCACACTTTACTGAGGCTCTCTTCTTTAATGAGTTGGATGATAAGGATGAAGAAGCAGAGGCGCATATAATTCATACTCTGCTACCCAAGTGGAAGGAGGTACAGCAGGGCATTTTTTACCCTCCACAGCCGTATGTTCCTCATCGCGGTGCTGAGGCCACTACCCCGCGGGAATGCAAACGAGTAAGGCTGTCGGATGGGTTATATGTCTATCACTTATGACGGTGCGCGGGCTCTGCCTTGGCGAGCCCAGTTGTTGAGCCTACGACTGTAAAGGAGGAGCCACTGCAATTGTCGGATCTCGAGGAAGTCAATCTCGCCCATGCAGGATGAGAACCACGGGCAACTTTCGTCTCCTTGCAATTGGACCCATCGTTGTGCGATGGCCTTATTTGCCTCCTGAATGAATTCTCGGACGTCTTCGCATGGACTTATAGCGAGATGCTAGGACTTGATCCCCAGCTCGTGACACATCATCTCAGCACCATCCCAGGCTTGCGCCCTGTCAAACAAGCACCTCGCGTCTATAGACCTGAGCTCGAGCTTCAGATTAAGACAGAGGTCAAAAATTTACTCCTTGCAAGATTCATTAGCCAATCTTACATCCCACTTGGCTGGCAAACATTGTTCCTGTGAAGAAGAAGAACAGACAAATTCGGATCTGCGTCGATTTTCGCGATCTCAACAAGGCATGCCCGAAGGATGATTTCCCTCTTCCTATCATGGACATGCTGGTTGATGCAACGACTGGCCATTCACTTTTTTCTTTCATGGACGGGTACAGCGGCTACAATCAGATACAGATGGCCGAAGGAGATGTCCACAAGACTGCATTCCGGACACCACTTGGCAATTTCCACTACACTGTCATGCCCTTCGGGTTAAAGAATGTTGGAGCCACATATCAAAGAGACTGCCATCTTTCACGATATGCTGCATCACACGGTAGAAGATTATGTCGATGACTTGGTCGTGAAATCCAAACGGCGAGAGGATCATCTCCACGATTTGTGTCGCGTCTTTGAGCGATGCCGTATGTACAATCTATGCATGAATCCCCATAAGTGCGCGTTTGGGGTATGTTGCGACAATTTTTTGGGCTTTTCGGTGCATCGCCAAGGAATCGACCTCGACCCCACCAAAGCTCGTGCAATCACAGATATGCCCCGCCCTTGCTCCTTCAAACAGCTTAAAAGCTTTTTGGGTAAAGTTTCGTATTTGCGTAGGTTCATACCAGCTATCGCTGAAGTCTCTCATCCTTTTAGCACTTTGATCAAAGGCAATGCCAAATTCCTTTGGACAGCGGCTCATCAAGTAGCCTTTGAGAAGATCAAGACCATTCTTGCCTCCTCGATCACCATGCACCCACCTGTTAGGAAGCAGCCTCTACTTTTCTATCTCACTTCAACTGAGAAGTCTATTGGGGCCCTTCTCGAGCAAACAGTCTACGGGCAAGAACGGCCAGTCTATTATCTCAGTCGCCTTGTACGCGAGGCTAAGGCTCACTATTCAGCCATTGAGCGTCACTGCCTCACCCTTATTTTTGCTGCACAGAAGTTTAGGCATTACTTCATGGCTCATCGCATCCATTTGATCACAAAGTGCGACCCGTATCGGCACCTCCTCTCTAAGCCAATCATTTCAGGGAAAGCGTCGCGATGGCTTTTAGCTCTTTCGGAGTTTGACATTACCTGTTATGCACCGCAGGGTATTAAGAGCTAGGCCTTAGCAGATTTGCTCGCGCAGTTCCCCGAACAAAGGTATGAGCCCCTCGACGAAGCATTGCCCCTTGACGAGCTCCAGGTGGCTGCCATTGCAGATTGTCACAGCGAATGGAAACTAGCTTTTGATGGGTCTTCCACTAGCACGGGTGGCGGGGCAGGCATTGTTCTTACCTCGCCAACTCAGTAGGTCACTGCGGCTTTCAAGCTGGCCTTTCGTTGTTCTAACAATGAAGCTAAGTATGAAGCACTCATTCTTGGCCTCCTCGCAACCCTCGACAAAGGTATCTTGCGCTTATGTGTATGCAGGGATTCCAAGTTGGTTGTTAAATAGGTAACGGGTGAGTATACTATACGCGAGCCTTCGCTCGCATCTTATCGTACCATTATTCGAAAGCTCCTTGCGAGATTCTCCTCCGTTCGTTTCTTGCATGTACCTCGTTCCAATAACAGGTACCCAGATTCCCTCGCCATATTAGCTTCGAAGCTGACCATTACAGATGACATGACTAAGATCCGCATCACAAAATGCATTGGTCCAGCTATCATCGCCGAGCTCTTCCCGGCCCAAACTGTTCCGGACAATGATTGACGAACCCCAATCATTAGTCAGCTCAAACAGCGGATAGGGTCGCTGCCTCTCACACAATTGAAATCATTCCAGCTCTTACAAGGACTGCTCTACTTCCGCCTGCCATGCGGAGCGTTGGCCAGATGTTTAGGCCCTAGCGATATGAGGTAACTCAAAAGCAACACTGTGCCACACCTTTAGCGTTGTACCGACGCCTCCAACGTCAAGGTTATTTTTGGCCAGATATGGCAGCTCAGGCCAATTCCTTGCAACGCACCTGCCCGCGATGTCAGGCTATAATGGACGAGTCCAAATCTTGTATTCTCAAGATAGTTGATTAGCGTCGCCTATTCATCGATTTCCTCGCACATAGTTACCCTTCCAGATGATAAACAAGCTGCTGCAAAGCTCAAGAGGAAGTCCGCACGATTTGAGGTTCGGAAAGGTGAACTTTTTCGTTGAACCCTCAATGGTACATACCTGCGATGTTTATCTCGCAATGACGCCATGGAAGCTCTCAAGGAGGCTCACCAGTTGGAACATCAAGGCTCACACAAGCTTTTCGCGTGTTTGTTACAAAAGGGAATTTATTGGCCTACTATGGAGCACAATGCCAAGTCTCGTGTACAAAAATGTCGACCTTATCAAGATCATCATCACCAAATCCATACACCAGCTACACCCCTCCATCCTGTCGAAGTCCCTTGGCCATTCCACACATGGGGGCTGGATCTTATCGGGCCACTCCATCCACCAGTGCGAGGTCACATATGGATTCTTGTTGCAACAGAATATTTTACTAAATGGATCGAGGCGATCCCCCTTAAGCATGCCACCAGCGGGGCCGTCGCGGCTTTCATACAAGAGAATATCATTTATCGCTTCGAGATCCCTCACTACCTTCTCACCGACAATGGTACTCCTTTCATTAATCATAAAGTCAAGCGATTGTTTAGGCAGTACAATGTCCACCATAAGCGTTCATCACCATATTACCCGCAGGGTAATGGCCAAGCAGAGGCTTCAAACAAAAATCTCATTCGAATCTTAAGTAGAACGCTCGAAGAAAAGCCTGGCACCTGGGTAGAGCAATTGCCTCTAGCACTCTGGGCTTATCGCACTTCCACCAAGCGCTCCATAGGTCAAACTCCGTTCTCTCTTGTCTATGGAATAGAAGCTGTTTTGCCCATTAATATTGCAGCCCTGGCAGCGCAGCTCACCTCGCGCAGCGGTGTTCCCATGTCACGAGATATTGAGTTGGAAGCCCTCGATGAGCGGCACGAGTTAGCCCTGCAGCACCTCCAATAGTACCAGCACAACATAGCGCAAGCATATAACAAGCATGTTCAACCTCGACAGTTCCAACCCAGCCAGCTCGTTCTTAAAGCTGCTCCACATATTACGCGCGGCCTCTCAGCTCCCAAGTTCTCACCTAATTGGGAAGGCCCCTATATTGTCAAGACATCTAGTGATAGTGGCTATTGCATACTCGAGGGCTCTGATCATAGCCCCATTAATAATGTTTAGCTCAAGCCTTACTTTTGTTAAGCTTGGCTATCTTGAATGAAAGTTTCTGGTTTTATTCAGCTTGGTGCATGACTCAAGCTCTTAAAAAAAAAAAAAAAAAACAACAACAACAACAACAAAACCAAGAGTGGAATAATCACAAATTTTCTTTTCATTCAAGGTTGTTCGATTACAATTGTGGAGTCCTTGACTCATTTACATAATCAAAAGAATAATCTACAAGTCTAATCCCTATATGATGACAGCAGCGAGTAATCATCATCGAGCTCCCGTGAATACGCTGTCAATACTTCCAGGCTCTCTCGCTCTTGTGCGAGCTCCCCCTCTAATTTGCCAATACGAGCATGTACTTCTTGAAGGCGCGATGCGAGCAGTCGCTGCTGCAAACACTTCTTAGCCACAGACAATCGTCTTCACAACCATGAAACCGGAACCTCGAGCCTCTGAACATCATCCAAAAAGAGTGTAACCTCCTGGATGAGGTTTTCATTGGTCGCGCCCTACTCGATTTCTGCAAAAACCTCCAAAAATTTTCCAAGGCATAGGCACATTGAGTGCCGCACATATGCATGGCATGATGATAAAAATTGCACAACCTCGGGATGATGTGCAAGGGCCGCCTCGAGGAATTGTACATAGGCGCGAGGGAATGGTATACCCATCCACTCCGTCTCTGCACTAGCAGCTTGTGGCCCTGTGTCACTCCCAGCACATTGCTCAACCCCCGAGGTTGGCTCGCCAAGAGGGCGAGGAGTCCTCTCTGTTGTCGTTTGCTCAACAGTGGGAGCTACAGACTGCCTCATTGGGGTAGCCGTGGCATTCCCCGCAGTAGTCTGCAGCTGTGGCACCAAGAGGACTGGTGAAGATTGCAACTCCGTCAAAAGAGAGGTTTGAACCCTTTCCTCTTGCAACACCTCCTCATTTACCAGAGGGGCCTGTTCTGTCTCCTGTGTCTCTAAAGGTAAGACTTGGAGGTCTCGCTCAGAGGCCTCGCCCATTCCGGAAGAAATGTGTTCTCTTATCTATTCATCTTTTGATGGAGAGGGCTCTCGCACCTCTATAGGCGAGCTCGATATTGTATCTGTATTGCCTCACGCGGCCACTTCTACATTTTCGCCCCTGAGTGACCCACCTGCAGCATCGCCTGAATGACTTGTCACCTCAGGGTTTAGGGATTCTGACCCATTCTCAGCCCCCACTGGGGCAACATCTTGAGATATATCTTCCCCCTCTTGGGGAAGTACTGTGCCCTCGGCATTGTCGGAGCTCGCTTGAGGTGGCGCTGTAGCACTCACATACCCTCGCATCATTTCTGCTACCTCAGCAGCATGCATACGCACAGGTACGTCTCGAATAGTGATGAAAGGCGAGACATCCAGCGCGAGCTCTTCCATTTCCTCCTCTCTCACACCCATTGAAGTGTCCTCCTGACCATCACAATACAAAGCACTCTCACCTAAGGCTTTCATAAAATCAAAAGTAGGTAAATTTGGAAATTCACTATTAAAAGCTAGTACCTCGCCTGAGCTTATATCATAGACAGTGGCGTCAATTCCACCATCTCGCACTCGATGAAGCCTGCGCGACCCCCCTTGCCCTGGCCCAAAGGCTGTAGCTATCGAGTCATGCTCTCTAATAAGAGGCTGTTCGCCATCATCTTCGGAAGTAGTTGTATCCTCACTCTCGGTTGGTTCATCCACGAGTGGGATTCTGCTCGCGGAAGCCGTGGGTCGAGATGTACTTGGCACTGCAGGCCTTACCCTCTCATCCCCCATGCTAGCAATAGCTGGCTCTGCAACACTTACAGCTGCGCGTTTGCTGGGGGGGGCAAGGTTCGCGCTTGAATTTGCCCTCATCTTGCGCCTACGGACAGGCGCTGGGGCCGTCTCCACGGTAGGATTAGCAATTGCCGCGACAGGTTGAGAGGATTCCCCCTGTTGCGTTGCAATGGGTGCAGGATCAGGCGCGAAGCTGTAGAGGTCCCCCTTGTCAAATGCTATTGGAGGCCTCAGTGAGTGGTCCCCCGAATAGATCACCAACGCCTTTGCGCGATGGGCAGGACTCTGATAAAAATCTTTCCAGCTCACTAGCTCTATTGCCCATAGCGAGCGAGCCGTCTCTGTACATCTAGGGACCCTGCCTCTTCCTGGCAGGAAGACACCGCCAATTCCTTCGCAAAGTAGCCCAATGTGATCTGCTACAAACCTCGCGAAGCTGCTCTCGTAAAAGTCCTCGCCCTCTACAAAGATGTATTGCGAGGGTACCCCCCTATCGTAACCAAATTACAGAGGGACTGTGCGAGGGTTATATGTCTTTGCTATTTGGCCCCCTTCTCATATCGCGGGCAAGTAGCCAAGGGTGCTCATCAACAAGAACACCAACACTTCGCTCGCATTCAGGTGATGAGCACCCACTGGAATGTGCTCATTATCATCAAAATACATGGGCAGAGTTTTAGCCCGAGGCAAGTCCACCGCATAAGGGCGACTAATGAATTGGAAGCTTTGGTCCAAGGCATATCCTAACCGTCCTCGTGGCGACCGACCATGCTATCTCATGCCTCGTACCACCTCCTCGTCCACAGCCAGGTCTGCGGGGATGGGAGCATAAGATTAGAACCTCTCGTACAGGAACATTTGTAGAAATATGGTAGACGCGTACGAGCAATGGACGTAGCACCCCACAAATCGTCCCATGTCTTCCCACACCATGTCGAGTCGATGGTATAATGTTCCCAAAAAGAGAAGTGCGAGGGCCACAATCACACCACTCACCAGCTTCACCGCCAGATCCACAAGTTGTGGCTGCGGAGCATCCTCCAGAGTTCCCTGGAACAGGTATCTCGATAGCCAACATAGTAGGTAGGCTGCGAGACTAGAAGAATGATCAGCCCAGGGACCTGGAATTCCTTTTCTTCCCTCATCTGAGAGATTCTTTTTTGTCATGGAGAAATCCTTAAAATAATATCGCACCAACGCCCCAAGAGTGGCCTTGCGTGTACCCTTGCCTCGCTCAGCATGGCGAACACCCTATGCACCCCACAGCGACTTAAAGTCTTTAGTTTTCTCCAGTGCTGCCTCGAGATCATGAGCCAGAGTCTCTTCAGCTTGCATGAACTCCCAAGAGCCAGGATTTTCTACCCCTTGAAAAGGTAAGCCTACCAACTGGCTCACATCCTCAATCATGGGAGTGAACTCTCCCCACGCAGTAATGAAAGTATGCGAGCTTGAGCTCCATCGCGAGGTTAATTCCCATAAACCTGCAGTGTCGCGAGGAATGTGTATTTGGCGAAACAGCTTAATCGACGGTGTTAAACTCGCTACATCCAAGATTGCCTCGTACTCCGGATTTGCAAGGATCACGTCCGTCCATTTTTCCTAACTATGGGCTGGACTTATGTGATTATTGAAGTTCACATAGGACCACGGATATTGCCCTTGCTCAACCCCAAATCGCAGTATTGTATCCACAGGGATGCGAAGAGCCAAGTTCATTTCAACTTCCTCCTCCATCAATTCAACCACTTCCAGTGGTTCGCCGGCGACCACAGCCTTGCTCGCCCGGTGCCAAAACAGGTCACTTTTTTCCAAAAAATGGCGCCCGTCGCCATTTCGAATCTGCTGGCACCTTTAGCGGAGGACAATCCTTCTTGCATAACTCTTGTTTCTTGCTAACCATGATGGCAGTCCCTTCCACTAAGCAAACAATGCACCAAAGAACTCTAAACTTTCGCGAGATCTCTTCTCCGGCGACGATGGAGGTTCAGGTAATCTCTGTACTTTTTAAGTCCTTTTCACAAGTAACCCTTCACTTCGTCACTGTCTCCCTTTTAATAGCCCTCTTACCTTGGGAACCCCCAAAAATCAAATCGGCAACAGACGGCGTATTAATAACTGGAGGCGACCTTTCATGCTCGCGTCTCTTTCGCCCTCTCGAAACAATAAATGACTTAGAAGCCTAGTCTTGCACGTGCAATAATTCATTTTGAATCGTTACACGTGCAGGGGGGCAAAATGTGGGTGTCACTTATCAAACGCTGATGTGGCATGTTGACAAATCAAAACAACCCTAGCCAAACCCTCCGTGGCAAGTTGAAAAGTCAAAAGCCTCGAAAGATCAAATCTCGAGCACTTTAAGCCCTGGCATCGCTCCAGGCCCTCAAGCCTCGAAAGATCAAATCTCGAGCACTTTAAGCAAATCAAATCTCAAGCACTTTAAGCCCTGGCATTGCTCAGGCCCTCAAGCCTCAAAAGATCAAATCTCGAGCACTTTAAGCCCTGGCATCACTCCAGGCCCTCAAGCCTCAAAAGATCAAATCTCAAGCACTCTAAGCCCTAGCATCACTCCAGGCCCCCAAGCCTCGAAAGATCAAATCTCGAGCACTTTAAGCCCTAACATCGCTCCAGGCCCCCAAGCCTCGAAAGATCAAATCTCGAGCACTCTAAGCCCTGGCATCACTCCAGGCCCCCAAGTCTCGAAAGATCAAATCTCGAGCACTCTAAGTCCTGGCATCGCTCCAGGCCCCCATGTCTCGAAAGATCAAATCTCAAGCACTCTAAGCCCTGGTATCGCTCCAGGCCCTCAAGCATCGAAAGATCAAATCTTGAGCACGCTAAGCCCTGGCATCGCTCTAGGCCCTCAAGCCTCGAAAGATCAAATCTCGAGCACTCTAAGCCCTGGCATCACCCCAGACCCAGTAAGCCTCGAGAAGTTGATCTTCGAGCATTCCAAATCCTGGTGTTACACCAGACGATACTGTCCTGAAAGGTCGGAGCTCCTTAGCACGAGATGAGATAGGATCTTTGTGTTATAGGAGTCCATGTTTGGGAAACTTAGGAGGATCTTGGATTGGTGGATGAAAAGTCAAGAAGTGCCTTCGCTCTCGGCAAGGCCCAATTAACAAGATGATGGGATTATACACGTTGTCACAGCAAACCTTAAAATCACAATTAATGCTGTGTCAAGCTTGACCAACCGACGGCCAAGCAACATTTAATGCCCCTGATTAGGGGAGAAGTGACATGGCAACATGGGACAAGGCTCGAGGAAAGGATTAGACCCTTCAACTGCCTAAATCTTCAGGATTACTCACGTAATACGAATTGGGGGTGATGCATGCGAGGAACCATGCATAGAGGGGACCATTGGATAATGACCAATGGAGTCTTAATCTATAAATGGTACTGTCCTATGAAGAAAAGGGCAGCTCTCCCGAACAAAAGAAAAGCTGTCATATTGTATACTCGCCAAACTACCATCTTGATCGAGTTAGTTAGTCTTCTTCTCTTCCTCCTACACTGAACATCTCCTCTGTTTTCCTTCATATTTGTGTTCCTGATATCTCTTTTTATTACTATTTTATTACCTAGTAAAAAAAAATCCCTACAAAATTCAGAAACAATAAAAAACTAGGGTGTTCACAAATCAACAAATGAGTTCATTAAAAAATTAATTCCGAAACAGGAAATTGATTATATAAACTGAAGAACCAATATGAGAAAAGACATATTGGAGATCAAATCGAAGCTACAATGTCACCTCGCCGAATGGTACCGGATTGGTGATGTTGACCGATACATATATAGCCAATAGGGCTTCTAGACTACTGGTGTCTTAGTTTTAGATGTTACGTCCATTATTAATCTCTGCGGATTTCTAATCCGATTCAATACAATTCAGGTTTTTTTATTATTCTTTTTTCATGCCCAGATTCAAATTTTCTGACATAATTGACCCAAAAAAAAAAAAAAAAAACAAACAGAAATAGTAGTTACAGAAATTAAAAATATATATATTTGTTTTGCTGAAGTAAAATATAGATTACTGTGATTATCTCAAAATGCAATGCAAATTTTGTTATTTTATATTGTAAAAAATAATAATAATAAAATAAAATAAAAACTATGTAAAAAAGATCATAAAAAATTTCACCAAATAGGATTTAGTTTGCAAAACAAGAATTAAATACCTTGATTAGTTGATTTAGATCTGAGCAGTTACAGAGAGAGAGAGGGGGGGGTGTCAAGCTTGAGAGTTGAGAGACAGCAGCTGAAGCCTGCGCAGTGGAACTTTTGATTCTTGCAGGCTGATAGATAAACTGAAATATATCTAAACTACCCTTTGAGAGGGTTTTGAACTTCTGATTCATGTAGATATTGAAGTTTGCAAAGAGAGAGAGAGTTGAGAAGGAGAAGAATTGAGGCGACTGGGGAGGTTGAAATGATTTGCCCTTAAAAAAATTCATTCGTGTGCTTAAATATCAAACTTATAGAAATAGAATCTACGTTTTTCACAGTCAATAAGATCTTTGATGGAAATAGAATCTATGCTTGTGTAATTAATTTGATATGCAGTTAGAAATGGAATTGTTTTTGTCATCGATTTGATATGGAGCCAGTCAAAATTTGATATGCATTACGTTTAACCTGGCCGTGTTATCACCTCACTCGTGTGGGGTACCCTATTGATATATATTTATATATAAACTTACAGTACTTTTTAGGAATAATAATAAATAAATAACGTCCCATCAAATAAAAAATTTCCCTCCTTTTCTATCTATGCCCTTCCTAAGAGCTACAATCATATATATATATTATTATATTATAGACTTTGTATATATACAAAAATTTGATAATGTAAACTCTTCTCCCATTTGAATAACCAATACTAATAGAATATAATTAAATTATATATATTATATATACCCCTCATCATATTTGAAAAAGAGATTTAAAAAAAGATAAAACGTGTGAAATGAATGCAAAATATTTTGCATGTTCACTCTATCCAAAATTATTTAAGTTCAATTCAAATTTATTTAATTTGTGTTATATCTAAATTATATTAGCGAGTCGTGTCAAACTTTTATCACTATTAATTTTAAGGCCAAATTTTACAAAACCTCCAATACTATTAGTTTTTGCATTAAATACCTCCAACCTACTTTAAAAAACTCCTAACACTATGAAATTTGATCACATTACACCAACTTAAAAGAACGAAAATACCGATACACAAAACAATTAAAAATTATAAAAATTAATATTTTACCAATTACAAAAATACCCTTGGTGACATTTAAGTCACCCTAGCACAAAATGCCGTGGTTTTGTTTTGTTTTGTGTATATATATATTATATGTATATATATTATTAACCTCTCTGATTCTCAAACACCAACCTCTTCCGAGAAAACCCAGTACAAACAAGAAATCGAAAAGCCCATGGCATTCGCGTTGAATGGTTTGCTTAAGCTTCTCTTCATTTTCCTGTCACTGTGTATGAGAGAGCTTTATACTACCCATACACTGTCCACCTCGTTCCTCTCTTTCTTTTCTCACTCGCGATCTCTCTTCCATCTCTCTAGCTTTCATCGAACACTAAACTTAAATAAAATAAAATAAATCACTTGATCGCATATATATGTATATATATATACACTCAAGTTCATTTTTATTATACTCAAATCTAAACTCCTGCAAACCAAAGCTATCCAATTGCCAATGATTTTCTTCTACATTATACTCAAATCCCTTGCTAGAGGCATCACATCAGAGCCTTTTGGGATGCGGAATCAGTTGTTGAGTTATCGCAATCCACACAAAATTTCTCTAAATAAGTGAAAACACCACAAATTCATTAATGCTGCATCTTATCTCTTAATTTAATTGTAATATAGAATTGATGGGTTCTCAAATATATGTATTTTTGGGGACAAGCAGTAGTGAATCGGAGGTGTCTGGCGGCCTGATTTTTGGGTAGTGTTTGGTGGCCGGATTTTTAAGAGCTCGTGACAGATCAAAAAATCATTGTCCATCTCACCGCTGTTCTGTCACTGTGTATGAGAAAACTGATATATATGTTTACAACTACTCGCAAAACACTGTCCACCTGTTGCGCAACCGGCATATGCCAAGCCTCACCGCTGTTCCTCACTGCCTGCGCGCCGTCCTCTTCATCGCCGAACTAACCCACTTCTCGATCAACTCCAGGAAGGCGAAATCGATAGCCCTATCGATTCCGATGTAATCAAACAACTCTTCGCATTCAACGAGCTTAACGGCACCGATCGAATCAATATCAGCTTCAAAGTCACCGATTCGAATCAATTCTCTCTTGTTTTCACCAATTGCGTCCCCTTTCTCCGAGTCTCCATGAATGTCCACTCTGTTATGTACAATCTCGACCCCAAATCAGGCCATTGCGATTACTTGTCCGCCAGTAAACGGAGGGTCCTGCCCGTCCTCTACAATGCGGCCTGCGCTGTGGGGATGATACACCACCGTCTTAGGGCTTTGCACAATTGGATCTTCAAATCAAGGTTAAATCGAATAGAGAGCAAAGAGAGGTGAATGATATATATATACATATAACATATACACACAAAACCACTGGGTTTTGTGCCTTGGTGAAGGGTACTTTTGTAATTGGCAAAATAAGTATTTTTTATTTTTTAATTGATTTGGTATGGTATTTTTGCCCTTCTAACACAGGTGCAATGTGATCAAATTTTATAGTGTTGGGAGTTTTCTAAAATAGGTTGAGGATATTTGATACAAAAGTTAATAGTATTAGGAAATTCGTAAAATTTGCAAATAGTATAATTTTCACACAAGAGGTTAAAAAAATTATTATGATTCAATAGATAGACTATTTATGAGTCTAGTATGTTTTTGAAGATACATAAATTTTCTCTCTCTAAATTGACAGAATTTCATTATACTTCAAAAAAAATTTCTCCCTTATTCCTCTTTTCTCCTTTCTATTTATAGACCATTTGCATTATTCCAGAGTCTTCTTAACTAACTTTCGCTGCTAGGCCTATCCTCAAGGTTCAATGGTTATGGGCCTGAATCCTCTTTGATGGCCTTTTTTAATCAGTCCAATACACCCGGTCTGTTTTGTGGATGTCAAGATCGGGCCCTTGTCAATTATCAGGCCCATACTTTGTTACGTGAGTTGTATCTGGCCTAAGCCGTCTTTGGCATCCTCAATTGCCCCCATAATCACTCCCTCATTTATTAGGGTGTGATTATTTAAAGATTCAATGATGACCTGACGACTTATGATGATTTGACAACTCAAGACGATTGCGTGGGCACCGAGCGGTCGGCCTCGGAATTAATGTCCCTTTTGAAATTCGAATCCCTTCAGCTTCCTGACGTCTCGGCAAATGGGACCACTTTCCCTTTAAATACCCTTATTCCACGACCAAAGCTTTTCTTGTCGCGTCTCTCACATCTCGCTGTCAATCAATTCAATCCACTTTCCCAAGGCGAACGGCATCTTTCCCGGTCAGATCTCATCTTCTCCGGCGAATCTTGTGAAAGATTCTTCATCCTCAGTTTCCTTGTAATATTCTCTAAGATTAGTCTTGTTGCCCCTCTCCTCCTAAAATCTCTGCGTTCTTTGCCAAGGCTCATAATATCTTTCACCATACCCATTGATCTAGATGTTCTTCGCATGAAACTCCACCTTCCCAGCAATATTCATGTTAGGGAATGCCCCGCAAATGTGAATATCAGAACTGGTGAAGGCCTTATTCCCGGTGAAACCTTATTTTGCTTCCATCATTTAAACATTATTAGATTCCCTCTGCATCCTTTCTTTTGTTATGTATTCAATAGATTGAAGATTTCTCCTCTTCAAGTTAACCCCAACTTTTTTAAGGTTCTATCCGTTCTGTTCCTTCTGAATCGTGACAGAGGTTTGGATCTTGATTTAATCGATCTTCTCCTTTGTTACAAAGTTTGCAAGATTAGGTTGGACGAGGCTTACTACCATTTCTATCCGTTAGACAAACTTAAATCTAAAAAAAGGTGGAAAAGAGGCATCGTTGGGGTTCGGGGAGCTTGGTTTGCTCCAATAGCCAATGACTATCCTATCCCGAACGCCTTTAGCGAATGTTCAGTCTCTTCTTATAAGAAGTTCAAGACTCATAAGGCTGACTGCCCTTGTGAAATTTGCATTCCCCGTTTTTGTTCGTTTCTTTGCAATTCTCTGGGTATCAATTTGGATAATGAACTCAGTTACAGCATTTGCAGGGATAGGATCACATATCTGAAGGAACACGTGCTGAGCAACGTCCCCTCTTGTTCGGAGCTTCTCACTTCTGAAAACCTTAGTGACATTTCAGTCCTCGGTTCTACAATGAGTTAACTCCAGATCCCTTCCTTCAGTAGGAAGAAGGTTCCTCCCAAGGCTGTGACGACTCATGCAGCTTCTTCCTCTTCAGCCTCAACATCATCCTCTGCTACTACCTCCAGCACGACTCCAAATGCAATAAATACTAACCCAATCATCAATATTCCTTCTGTCAATCCGAGCACTGCTCCTCGGACTCGGGGCCCCTCTGCCCCCGTTGCACCTGCTCAAGACAAAGAGCGAGGGAAAAGGCCCCAACCTGACAGTGAGGGCAATCCTAATGACCATCCCCTGACGAGGAGGGTCCGGACTTCAGGGCCGAACGTGCCCATTCCCCCCCCCCCCCAGATCAGACCGGTCACTCCTTCTGGAACTGGCATGGCCACTGCTTCTGCCTCTAGTGAGGCTCCATGGACTCCTCGATTCGTCAGAACGGATGGATCGGTTGTTAAACTGAGCGACACCATGTTCAAAGATGGCCTAACCGCTATGGCTTACTACAAGAACATGTGGTCCCCCAAAGATGTTGAGGTTGCCAAAGCTCTTTCCCAGAAAGAAGTGTTCAGCCGTTTTCCTTTGGCCGCTATGGAGGTAATTTCCTACCCAGGTCTTAGTCACCTCAGAAGTATCTTCATTTTATAATTTCTTTGAACATACGTTCGGTTTAATTAGTATTCATGTATTGTTTTGCAGACTCTGTTTGGCATGATGGCCATGCAAAAACATGTTGAGGTTGCCAACGTTAAGGCACGAAAGTTTGCCAAAGACGTTGAGGTAGGTCACAAGGAGAACCAGATCATTAGCACCAAAAATGCTAAACTCGTGGTGCAACTGAACAAGGTTAAAAATGAGAGGGATGGTCTGAAGAAGGAAGCAGACTCCCTTCAGGATGAGAAGAACGCCCTTCAGCTTGAGAAGAATATCTGGCAGACCGGACGTGAGTCGCTCAAGACTGAAAAGGACAACTTTCAGCGCTTGCTTCATGACGAACAAGCAAAGCGAATGGCCTTTGAGAAGAGGGCTCTAGATGAGCACAATGCCTTGCTTGGCATTATTGGCAAGGTTAACAGTGGGGTGGCAGCTCTACATGGTCGCTTCTCCAGAATAGGTGCCCTAAGGTACGCTGGAGGATTCAGAGAGGGTTATAATGACCGTCTTCCTGTTGAGGGTCAAACCGGTTCCACTTCGGATGACATTGACAATGAACTCAACATCGATCCTCCAAGAATCTATACTGACCCAGTGTAATACCCCTAATTTCAAAAGGATAGTCCTGGTATTTAATTTATTGTTTTAATTGAAATTTTTAATTCTTTAATTGTTTGTTAATTGGTTTTTTTTTTGTTTTGCATTAATTATCTACTTATTTAATTATTTTTAATTGTTTATTTATTTATATTTTATTTTATTTTATGTAATTGTGTTAATTATTGATTTAATGGTATGAAATTATTTAATTAAAAGTAATTGTTTTCTAACTTCACGTTACAGTAGGGTTGGTTGCATATATGGTATACACATAAGTAGCCGTCATGCTTTTCACCTAGATTATGTTATAGGCCGAGTAATCCGATTAGGGTTTAACTAAGTCTAGGGTCAGTGTGTTCTATAAATACTTATCTAAGAGGTCTGCCTAGGGTTTTTAGAATTATATTACAACATAGTAAGATAGAGGAAACACAGAAAGAAAGAGCAAACAGAGAGGTTCATCGGAGAACTTGGGAAGAACCGTCGGTGTAAGGCAAGTTTTATATCTAACTCAATCTCTTAGGCTTTGTGTTCTTTGCATCACTAATTTAGTTCCAGGAAGTAATAACGTTAAATTAATATGGTTGCACAATTAGTTGTTTCAAAACAGTATGTTTCATGTCTGTGTTTTTTTTCATTCATCTGTAAACTGTTTTTGCTTGTTCTTGTTTTGGATGAGTTTTGGATTAACAAATAATGAATTTAAATAACTTTAGAGCACCTTGGGGCTTAGTTTTAATCAGTAGTGAAGTTAGTTTAGAGGAACAAAGTAGTCTAATACTGCCGGAGTGGAAGGAGACGACACACAGAGGAAGAACTGGGTCACCAAAACGCAGAGCAGGCTCCACCATGAGTGGAGCCGGCTCTAGGATTAAGTGGAGGCGGCTCCACCATTATTGGAAGCGGCTCTACTTTGTGTGGAGCCGGCTCCTCCAAGGAATTCTAGTTTTTTTTTTATTTATGTGATTTCATAAGAACTTAGGCTACTGTATTTGGAATTTTGAAGTTCCAGAATGTTTTAAGAATGGTTCTAGGGGTGTTTTGTAATGAATAAACCCTTGATAAATTCTAAGAAGGCATGGTAACTTATAACATATCATAAGAGGCTGAAACAGGGACACATTCTAAAACTCTTAGAGAAGTTTTCAGGTTTACTTTGATGGGGATGATCAAAATTGCTTAGTTTTGAATTAGCAATTTTTACTTGGAATTTTTATATTTATATCATATAACAGTGGCGAGATTAAGCATGTCCAATAATAATTTCTGTTGTGCTTAATAAGAAGTTAGTTGATGATTACAAATTGGTGTTTATATCAACTTACGGATATTGTGGTAGTTACAGTAAGCATTTAATTCTAATGTTATTATTAATGTTATTATGCTTATTGTGGGTTGCTGGATGATTATATTTATTCTCTGTACTTTAAAATTTGTTAGAGAATCATATACTGGAAGTATTTAACAAATATGCCATTTAAATGTTCTTGTTATGCTTAGACTAGATATGCTGGTATTTACTGTCGTTTATATTGACAACACTGGATGGATGGATTGTATGCACCGGTATGGGACAGTGTCATACTAGGGGGATTAGCTCAAAAATGCTAAGTCCTACCTACACTGGATTAAGGGATGGATTAACTACAAAAGTTAAGTCCTACTTGAATTTTGTGTCAGATCACTAAATGGTTGAGTGACACTTTTGGTTTGGAACAGATTTTAAATATATCTTTATGGTGCCACAATATGAGCCTGAGTCTCAGAGTCGTTGGTCAGGGAGCGTACATGCATTGGGATGCATAGCTGGCTACAATGGTTGGAGGTGTACCCTGTTTAGGTTAGGTACACATGCTCACTTTGTGTGCGTTTTAGCATGTTACCTCTACTCAGGTTGAGACCGGCCTGTAGGCCAGCGAGAGTCCTTTGGTGTGATTATATATATATATATATCTGCGGACTATTTAGTTACTGTTGGACTGGTTAGGATGTACATGCGTATCGAGCCGCTGTTTGGGTTGTAGTAGTATAGAACTTGCGCGTGGGCCTGACCCACTTCTATTTTTCAAGTACACGACAGTTCCAGACTTAGACGTGTTCGTGCTGAGCAGAGGTTTCTATTCACTCTACCGACGATGTAGGACTTCGCTTCGTAGCTTACTTTTGGATGTCTTATCAGTTATTTTTTTTATTACTGTTTGGATTAATATTAGGGGTTCACTAGAGATAGATTCCCGAGTTGTACCCTTAGAGGTTTTGGAGTTGGATTATTTAATCTTTATTATTTGAGGATTGTATTTTAGTTTTTTTAGTTTTTTTTTTTTTTTTTTCAGCTTAAACTTTATTTCTTAAATTCATTTTGTAATCTGTGTTCGTTATAACATATTAATTGTCTGATATCCCTCGGGTTTGGGCCTGGGCTTGATCAACCCGTGTCTCGGATCCGAGAGGTATCACACCCAAACTCTTCTTCTGCCAAGCATATCTTTAATGAATGCCAGGAGATTGCATCTTCTGGGATCATTCCTGCCCCTCCTTGTCCACCTTTGAACGCTCCTCCTCTGTCTGTCATGGTTCCATCTGTAACCGCTGCTGAGGATGGAACCTTGCAAAATCCTCTGTTTATCGTGGTTCCATCCGCAACCGCTGCCGAGGGGGGAACCCTACAGAATGAAACAGTGATCCAGTTAGATTCCCCCCCTCACAGTGATGCTGCAGCCACTGATGGGGAAAGGAAAGCCAGCAACCCCGAGGGGATTGCTGAAGCTGAGCGAGTTGATGAGGCTGAGCGGGTCAATGAAGAGATGATCATAGCTTGATTGCACTTGTATTTTCTTTATATCATCTTTTTTGTAACTCTCACAACTCCTTATATAAATGAAAATGATGATTTCTATTACTCATGATTTCAAACTTTGCATCGTTTGTCAATAACTGTTTGTATGAATGAATTGCCACTTTATTTTGCATCCTTTATCTATTACTAATTGGTAAGTGTTTGGTGTTCAGCTCGTAGTGCCAGCTGCCACTTTCCTTGCATAAGTGCCTGGCGCTCGGCTTGAACGCCACTTGTAACTTGGCTTTTTGCTTTTTGGCAAGTGTTTGGCGTTCGGCTCGTAATGCCAGCTGCCACTTTCCTTGCATAAGTGCCTGGCGCTCGGCTTGAACACCATTTGCCACTTGGCTTTTTACTTTTTGGCAAGTGTTTGGCGTTCGGCTCGTAATGCCAGTTGTTAATTTCCTTGCATAAGTGCTTAGTGCTCGGCTTAAATGCCACTTGCCACTTGGCTTTTTGCTTTTTGGCAAGTATTTGGCGTTCGGCTCGTAATGCCAGCTGCCAATTTTCTTGCATAAGTATCTGGCGCTCGGCTTGAACGCTACTTGCCATTTAGCTTTTTGCTTTTTGGCAAGTGTTTGGCGTTCAGCTCGTAATGCTAGCTGCCACTTTCCTTGCATAAGTGCCTGGCGCTCGGCTTGAACGCCACTTGCCACTTGGCTTTTTGCTTTTTGGCAAGTGTTTGGCATTCAGCTCGTAATGCCAGTTGCCATTTTCCTTGCATAAGTGCCTGGCGCTCGGCTTGAATGTCACTTGCCACTTGGCTTTTTGCTTTTTGGTAAGTGTTTGGCGTTCAGCTCGTAATGCCAGCTGCCATTTTTCTTGCATAAGTGCCTGGCGCTCGGCTTGAAAGCTGATAAGTGCCGAATATTGCATATTCAAGCGCCCTTAGTTGCATTAGTTAAGTCCATTATTTGATTATTTTATGTAGATTAACTTCATTTGCATGTTTTTATATATTTTCAGGCTCATTGGCCAAAAAGGGGTAAAAATGATGTTTTGTTGATTCTTTGAATACCAATGTGCTCAAGACTGAAGTTCTGGCAGCAGTGAAGTTTGACCTTGCTCACCATTTTTGACCTAACAAACTTGAGAATTGGACTTCCATTAAAACATGGCGTATTTAGAGCTTTGAATTAGCTTTCCACATCTTCAAACAGTTCGTCATTTGGAGTTCGGAGCAGAAAGTTATGGCTGTTTTACCAAAGTAGTGCAAAGCAGGTTAAGAGAAATGAGCAAGCTAATGGAACTTCGAGCGCTCAAAGGGCTTACTTCGAGCGCTCAAACTTTGGGCAGAATGCTCTCTGGGATCCATCACTTCAGCCCACTTGCTCCTTGATTCCCTCATTTCTGATTTCCATCTTTATGGGTTGGTTGAAGATGTCTTTTTGGTGGGAGTTGAGCCTTGTTTGGTAGGGTTTGGTAAGATAATGTCTATAACAAGGTAAAGGGGAACCACATATGAATATCATATCTCATCTTATAAGATTTCTAGAGAGAGAAGGAGGAGAAAAAGATTGAGTTCTTGAAGCTACAACAAAAGAGCTCGAAAATTGAGGGATCTTCCAAGCTTCTTCCTTCTTCTAAGGCTCCCATGGGTAACTAAACCTCCATCTAGGGAGGTGATGAGGCCCCTCCTTTGTAAGCATGTTCTAATTTAGGCTATATTTTGGGGATTACAATGTATATTCTATGGTCTTTTCATAACCAGGAGCACTTCATTTGTTGCAATGAATGTTGATATATGTATGGATGATTTCTGTAAGTTGATTATCTTGTTTTAGATGATGTCTTATATTAATCATATTGCTTAAGTTTTCATGGTGAGAATGGAAACAAGGTTATGAAATGGTTTAATGGCATGTTGATAAGTTCTTTGATAAATCATTGCTTAGGTGAAGCCTTTGATGGTTTATGCTTATTTCTTACCTTCATGTGCTTCATCATTTTATCTAGGGCTTGATAATCTTTCATTCAAGTAAATGTGGTTAAGCTACACATTCGTTAGGTAGTCTAAACATGTTCACCTTTGATGGATCATGCTTGCTTGAGATTTAATGTGCATCTTATTGATTATATGGCAACTATGTGTTGCTATATATTTCTTGACCATCATATATTGTTTTTTCCCCAATTTAGCTCTAATCTAGCATGTGCATAGGGATGGAGGTGGATTCACTTCCCTAGTCCTCTTTACTTATATTTCATCTCCTTTAAATTCTTGCAAGCTTTTATTTTATACATCTTAACTTCATAGCTTAAGTGACAACCAACAAATCCTCTATGAACACCCCTATCATTCTAAAAAGACTCTAGACACTTAGGTTGCCATAGATTAGCGCAGTCCCAATGGTTCGACTTACTCGACCAATAGCCCTATTTTACAATGATTCGTGCTATTGCGAAGGTTGATTTATTATAAATTGAATTCTCAACCGATCAATTTTTTGCGCCGTTGCCGGGGACTGCAAACGGTTTAGCAACCGAAGTTTTAGGGTTAATTTTAGTGTGATTGTTAATATCATGAATTGTGAATATTTCTTGTGAAGTTTGACCATCTTGTGTTGTAAGTGAGATTCTAAGGACTCGAAGCTTGCCGAGGGAAAGTTAGTTAATTTGTAAGTCTAGGGGACTCCAGGTAAGTTTCTTGACCTTCTAGTTTCGAAATTGTGAATATTGTGCATGTGTTAAATTTAGTGATAATTTAGTTTTGAAGCCCTTGTTGAGGCTATTATTTTGTTTAAATTTCGTGTACAAGCATCGGTCTTTGTCGTGGCTATTTAATTTCTGTCTTGATAATTGAGGAAAATAGGAACATCGTATGTGGAGTTGTGAATGATGAATAGTTGCATTGACAGCATTATGTATTGTTGATGTTTGGCCGTAGATCACTCTCCCTACCAACTCTTGATTCGCCAGTTAACATAAATTCACTTGAAAGAACTCTTAGACGAAACCTTAGGGAATCTTCTAGTGTAAGAGAACTTGAAACTGAATTTAACACAATGGCTGAAAATATAGGGGATGTC
The DNA here is from genome assembly GCF_030987335.1 of Cornus florida. Classification (NCBI taxonomy): domain Eukaryota; kingdom Viridiplantae; phylum Streptophyta; class Magnoliopsida; order Cornales; family Cornaceae; genus Cornus; species Cornus florida. Next base: position 49,553,332 of record NW_026775577.1, on the reverse strand, counting down.
AGAAATGAGGGAATTAATAATGATAGGGCCGAAATTCCAAATATAGAGCTAATGACTCTCAAGGACCATTTCATCCCTACTACATATGCTTCACCTTCATGCATAATGATGCCAAACATCGATGCAGCTCAATATGAGATCAAATCAAGTACCATTCAAATGCTTCCATCTTTCCATGGCCTTGATAATGAAAATCCGTATAAGCATCTTAATGAATTCCTTGAAATCTGTTCGACCATCTGATTGAGAGGTTTTCCTGAGAATGCACTCCATCTGCATCTTTTCCCATTTTCTTTAAAAGATAAGGCAAAGTATTGGTTAAACTCACTCACTCTAAATTCCATCACTTCTTGGGCTCAATTACAGCAAGAATTCCTTAAGAAGTATTATCCGGTAAGTAAAACCAACCAAATGAGGCGTTCCATTCTTAGCTTCTCTCAAACGGATGGAGAACAACTCTACGAGACTTGGGAAAGGCTACAATATCTTCTTAGAAAATGTCCGCATCATTTGATTCCAAAATGGCAATTAGTGCAAGCTTTCTATGCTGGCTTGACCGAACCCCATAGATTCATGGTTGACTCTTCTTGTGGTGGGATGTTCATGTCCAAGAATGCGGATGAGGCTTGGACCCTACTAGAGAATTTAAGTGAAAATTCACTTCAACATAATTCTCGTAGGGCTCTGACCTCAACCAATGCAAAGAACACCAAACCTTGTCAGCCAAAATCAATAAGGGATTAATAATCTCAAGTGGATGCCATAGCTCATAAATTCTATCATTTGATGGCACCACATCTCTCTCCTTCATTATCTCAAAATTCGGCAAGTTCAGTATACTCATCATGTACTAGTCCATTCCATCTCATGGAAGATTGCCCCACACCGGAGCAATTTTTCAATCCAAATCAAGAGCAAGCTAATGCCATGTTCTCAAGATCCGGGAATGATCCTTATTCCAATACCTACAATCCGGGATGGCGTGATCACCCGAATTTCTCGTGGAGGTAACAAGCCCCACAGAATTTGCAATTCCAAAATACAGGGCATCAAAATCAGCCCCCTCCTCAATTTCAAAATAGGCAATTTCCAGCCTCTTCAAGCTACCGTCCTCCGTACAATCCAAATGTCTCCAATCAACCTCCGGTGTACCCAACTAATGAAATTGTGGCTGCAAACAAGCAAATGATGGAATCATTAAACAAGCAAATTATGGATTCCAACAAGCAACTCTTGACATCTTTGTAGCCTACTCTTCAAATGGTTCACTCTCATACTCAATCCATAGCTAAGCTCGAAAATCAAGTGGGTCAAATAGCTAACTCTGTGAACCAATTGCTTCAAAAGGACAAAGTTAAGCTTCCCGCTCAACCATTTGAAAATCCTAGAGGGATACATGCGATTAATGAAACCCCTCCATCGAGTGGGCCAAGCCATGAACATGTTCAAGCAATCACCACCCTTAGGAGTGGTAGAGTGGTTGACAACAAGGTTGGTGGAGACAACAATGAAAAAGAACCTCCTTTGAAAAATCCAAATTCAAGCTCTTCCAATCAAATTCCAAGCTCTTCTCGTCCAAATACCATTCACGGAAATCCCACACATGTTAACCCGAATGTGGAAATTACTTATGAGCCAAAAGCTCCGTTTCCTCAACGTCTTCAAGAGTCAACACATATTGGGAACAAGAATTGTAAAATTCAAGACATGTGGGAAGTTTTTAAGTAAGTAAAGATCAACTTGCCCCTCTTGGATGTTATCAAGCAAATCCCTCCTTATGCAAAATTTTTCAAGGACTTGTGCACTCAAAAGCGCACTTCTAAAAATCATTTGCCAAAGAAAGTGAGGTTAACTGAAAATGTTAGTGCTATCATTCAGCACAGCACTCCTCCAAAGTAAAAGGATTCGGGTGCCCCCACAATCTCTTGTGTTGTTGGTGACAACAAAATCGAGAGAGCCCTCCTTGACTTAGGAGCTAGTGTGAATTTAATTCCATACTCAGTTTACTTACAGCTTAGCTTGGGAGATCTAAAGCCGACTTCCGTGGTTTTGCAACTTGCCGATAGATCGGTTAAGCATCCACGAGACATTCTTAAGGATGTTATCATCCAAGTGGACAAATTCTACTTCCCGGTAGACTTTGTGGTCCTTGACACGGAACCGGTCCACGATCCAAAAAAGCACATTCCCGTAATCCTTGGTAGGCCATTCTTAGCTATGGCTAATGCTTCAATTAATTGCCAAACCGGGGTGATGGACATTACTTTTGGAAACATGCAAGTCAAACTCCACATCTTTCATGCAACTCAACATCCTTCCAATGAGGATGATTGTTTCCTTGTTGATGTCATTGATGAAGTGGTCGAAGAATCTCTCCCCTTCATTCTAAGCAAGGATCCCCTTGAAACTTGCATGTCTCATTTCGACTTCTCAAACTTTGACATTGATCAATCCATCCAAGAAGTTAATTCTCTGCTTGATGTTAACGCTATCATAGATATTCCCCCTTGGAAAATTCCAAAAGAGCCGCTTCCTCAGCTTTCCACTACTCCTCCGGTCCGTCTCTAAAATCTCCACCACAACTTGAGCTTAAGCCACTCCTGGCCCATCTCAAGTATGTATTCCTTGGTTCAAATCAAACTCTCCCGATCATCATTGCATCGAACCTTCTAAAGGACCAAGAAACCAACTTTTTAGCGGTGCTACAAGAGCATAAAGAAACTATTGGTTGGGCAGTGGCTGACTTGAAAGGAATTGACCCCTCCATTTGAATGCACCGCATTCATATGGAGGAGGACACAAAGCCTACTAGAGAGGTTCAGCGCCGGTTAAATCCTAACATGAAGGAAGTGGTAATGAATGAAGTGATAAAATTGCTAGATGCGGGAATCATCTACCCCATCTCTAATAGCAAGTGGGTAAGCCCCACACAAGTTGTTCCCAAGAAATCCGATCTCACCGTTGTTGAAAATTCAGCGGGTGAGCTCATGCCGCAACGAACCACCACCGGGTGGCGTGTGTGCATTGACTACCAAAAGCTCAATTCGTCAACTAGGAAAGATCATTTTCCACTCCCATTTATTGATCAAATCCTAGAAAGGCTAGCCGGCCAAAGCTACTATTGTTTTCTTGACAGTTATTCTGGCTATAACCAAGTGGCAATCGCCCCCCAAGATCAAGAGAAAACAACATTCACATGTCCCTTTGGAACCTTTGCATATCGTCGCATGCCTTTTGGGCTATGCAATGCTCCGGTAACGTTTCAAAGGTGCATGATGTCCATATTTTTCGATATGGTTGAAAAATTCTTAGAAGTTTTCATGGACGATTTTTCCGTCTTTGGCTCTCCTTTAATTCTTATCTCAAAAATCTATCTCTGGTGCTCCAAAGGTGCAAGGAGACAAATCTAATTCTAAGCTGGGAGAAAAGCCATTTCATGGTCCAAGAAGGCATTGTTCTAGGACATGTCATCTCTAAACGGGGAATCGAGGTAGACAATGCCAAAGTTGAGTTAATCTCTAATCTTCCTCCTCCGAATTCCGTCCGTCAAATCCGTTCTTTTATTGGCCATGCCGGAGTCTATCGTCGCTTCATCAAAAACTTTAGCAAAATCTCACGGCCCTTATGCAATCTCTTAGCCAAGGATGTTCCATTCAATTTTGATGAAGCTTGCATGGAAGCTTTCATTAAACTTCGCACTCTCCTCTCATCTGCCCCAATAATGAAACCGTCTAATTGGTCTCTTCCTTTTAAGATCATGTGTGATGCATCCGACTATGCAGTAGGCGCGATTTTGGGTCAACATATGGACAAGCTCCCATATATCATTTATTACGCTAGTCGAACTCTTTCTGATGCTCAATTAAATTACACCACGACTGAAAAAGAGCTGCTAGCTGTAGTTTATGCCTTGGATAAATTCCGCTCCTATCTTCTAGGTTCCAAGGTCATAGTTTTCTCGGATCATACCGCCCTTCGGCACTTATTAGCAAAGAAAGAGACAAAACCCCGCTTGATTCGATGGATACTCTTACTTCAAGAGTTTGACATTGAAATCCGGGACAAAAAGGGGCAGACAATGTTGTCGCCGATCATCTCTCTCGCTTACTCATTGAAAAATCTTCCGATTTTGCCGTTGTCCGTGATTCCTTTCCGGATGAGCAACTCTTCCACATTTCTCATGCAAATCTTCCATGGTTTGTGGATATTGTCAACTACCTTGCGGTAGGTAAAATTCCAACTCATTGGTCCAAACAAGAGAAGGACCGGTTCTTCTCCCAAGTCAAGCATTTCTTTTGGGAAGATCCGGAACTATTCAAGTATTGCCCGGACCAAATCATCCTGTGATGCATTCCCGAAACTGAGACCATAAGCATCCTCAATTTTTCTCATACTCTTGCTTGTGGAGGCCATTTCAGTGCCAAAAACACCGCTCACAAAGTTCTTCAAAGCGGATTCTATTGGCCCTCCTTGTTTCGAGATACATACAATTTCTGTAGATCATGTGAAAGATGCCAAAGGCTCGGATCCATGTCCCAAAGAGACATGATGCCCCTCACTTCCATCTTAATAATTGAAATTTTTGATGTGTGGGGAATCGACTTCATGGGACCATTTCCACCTTCTTATGGCTATGAGTACATCCTTATAGCAGTGGACTACGTTTCCAAATGGGTGGAAGCCACGGCCACCAGAACCAGTGATCATAAAGTCGTGATCGAGTTCATTTAATCTAATATCTTTAGTCATTTTGGTACGCCCCGAGCAATCATCAGCGATGGCGGATCACATTTCAGAAATCGTTATCTTAAATCCGACATTTCTAAGTATTCCGTTATTCATAAGGTTGCTACCCCTTACCATCCTCAAACGAGTGGTCAAGTAGAGGTTTCTAACCTGGAGATTAAGCACATTTTGGAAAAAATGGTTCGACCGGACCGCAAAGATTGGTCACTAAGGCTAAACGATGCACTTTGGGCTTACTGGACGGCTTATAAGACACCCATTGGCATGTCGCCATATCGACTTGTCTTTGGCAAAGCGTGTCATCTCCCAGTAGAATTAGAGCACCGTGCTTTTTAGGCCATAAAAAGGCTAAATTTTGATCTCAAACAGGCCGGCTCTAATCGTGCTTTGCAACTAAATGAACTTAAGGAAATCTGAAATGATGCATATGAAAGTGCAAAAATCTATAAGGCAAAGACTAAAACTTTTCATGACAAGCACATTGTCAGCAAGTCTTTCACCCTAGGACAAAAGGTTTGGCTTTTCAATTCCCGCTTGAAACTCTTTCCTGGTAAACTTCTGTCAAGATGGGATGGTCCATCCATCGTCACTACTATCTTCCCTTATGGAGTAATCGAACTCTAAGATCCTGTAAAAGGATCGCTCTTTAAGGTTAATGGCCAATGGCTTAAGCCTTGCATTGACGGCATAGCCCCAACCCAAAAAATTGAGAAAGTCCTCTTGACGGACCCAATTTACGAGGATTAATGCCTGCTCTAGCTTCGTCTAGCTATCAACTTTAAATTTAGCAACTCAAGGGAAGAAATTCTTTCTATTTCCATGCTTCCCTAATTTCCAATTGCCTGAGCCTTGAAATTTTCTAGGAAATGGTTAGGAAAAGCCAAAACTTTAACCTTATCTGGAACTATCTTAAATTGTATTTCCACAATTCAGACTAGTTTCTTAGACCTTCTCAACCCTTGTTTTCATTCCCGGATGTTTCCATCTCTTTCTAGCAATTTCATCGGATCTTTGGAATGCTACACATGTGTGTAACCTCTCATTTTTAATGCATTGTTGGATCATGGTTCCCCAAATTCCATCCATGTATTAGAGTAATGTTGTAAAGTTTGAAATTTTTCCCCAAATTCCATCCATGCATTGAAGGGATGTTGAAAAATTTGCAATTTCCGTCAGTTCACTCAGGCTTTTGCTCACTGGTCCAATTTCGAGCACTTGAAGTCCAAGCTTCGAGCGCTCGAAGCTTTCATTTTTCGTTCAACCAGCTACTGCCTCAAGTTCGACCGCTCGAAAACAACCTTCAAGCGCTTGAAATTCCATCCATGCCCACTGTCCAAACTTCGAGCGCTCGAAGTGTCACTTTCGAGTGCTCGAAACTTACTACCCAAACTTCGAGCGCTCGAACTCCCTCCCTCCTTTTTAATCTTGACTCTCTCTCTCCCGCGTCTTTCAGTTCTCTCAACCCACGACCTCACTCCTCCATTTCCTTCTTCCTCTCCTCCATTACTTCCCTCCCACCCCCACACTCCTTTCATCACCCCACGACCTCAACCCTTCCAACTTCCTCTCTTTTTCCATTACCTCCTTACCCATCCCACTACTCTCATTCATGCACCAACCACCCATATCCTCCTACCTTTTCCCCTCCCTTCCATAATTCCTCTACCCATTTCAATCATCTCATTCATGCACAGCCATCCCTATAAATACCCATCACCCCCACTATTCCTCCTCATTCCATCCGCACTTCTCTTCATTCTTCTTTCAAGGTATGTCTCTTCTCTCTTTCTCTTCATTCTTTTTGTTCCATTTGTGTTCCATTTAAGGTGTATAGGCATCAAATCCTTGAAGTTTGGTTATGATTGTTGCTATGCTCTAAGATAGAGAGCATTGTGTCTGAAAATTTTTGGGTTTCTTCATCAATTCCTCTCATTCTCACATTGTCTCTTTCTTGGTGCATGCCAGGTGCTCGCTGAAATTCCCAAACCACGTCCGCCTCTCCAAATGTTTCATGCCAGCCCTTCTCGTCGTCCTAAACCGTCTGAGGATGTCCCTGTCGTTCCTTATAAGCAGCCCCGCGCCCCTTGGCTCGACAAAAAGCTCAATTATGAGTTTCTCTTTCCGCTCACGAGTGTTTTTGACACTCTTCCCACCACTTCATGGGCTGCCGCGGAATTAGTCAACCGGCACCTTCAGCACATTTGCCAACCCGTTGCAAAGGTCACCTACCCCCGTGTGGTGCGACTCTTCTACCAGAATCTCAATTGCCCTGAAGAGCCGTCTGTCTCTCTCACCACCTCCATTGATGGCATCCTTTTTTCCTTCACTCTTGCTGACATGGTAGCAGTCTCCGGCTATTCTCTGGAGTGTCCCAATGATATTGTCAATCGTGAGAATCTTCCTTTATATAAAGAGCCGAATACTTTAACTGTGGAGCAGGTTGTCGCTGCCATTTGCAACGTGGATGACCCTCATCGACCCCGAAGCTTTACCCTCAAATCCACTCTTCCGAAGCAAGTTTGGTTCCTTGACTCCGTTCTCAAGCATAATGTTTATCCCTTGGCGCACAGCACTGAGCGTCGAGGCCTGATGTTGCAAGCCTTGTATGCCATGGACCAAGGCAAATGGTTCTCTGTCCCGGAGCTCATTTGGGACACATTTATGCGGTTCTGGGACAAGTGTATCAATGCACGGCAACAGCATCTTAAAAATCGGCCTTTGCCATTGCCATTCTTCGTTATCAAGCTCTTGAAAGCACAAAGGCTTCATTGTTCCTCCCCATAAACCGAGAGGCAAAAAGATTCAGACTTTTATTCTCCGTCGATAGACCAATGTTCTAAGCCATTCTCGGCACCCTCGGCTCGCTGCTCCTCTATTGCCCCGCTCTCCATCTCCTCCTTTTTTTGAGGATGATCCCATGGCGGAGGACGCTGAATGGGACGAGCCTCCTGTTGATCTTCCGCCGGACCAGGCCTTCATCCGGGCTAGCCTTGCCGGTATTCATGATCGGATGGATCATTTTGAGATTTCTTTAGCAGACTACACTCGGACTGTGAGTGAGGACTACTTCCGTGCCGAAGAAGACCGTCGTCTTACTGCAGACGACCGACGTGTTGCGGCGGAGGACCGTCGCGTGGCACAGGAGGAACGGCGTGAGCCTCAATCTCTCCTCAATGCCATCTTCGCCCGTTTTCCCCCGGCCCCGTAAATAGTTGCTAGTGTTGGACTTTATCTTTTTGTTTCACATGTGTATATTTCTCCTTTCTGTTTTTGTTTTACTTTTAAACTTTAGGACTGTGCTATGCACAGGTTTCTCTGGTTAGACATGATTGGCTTTCAATTCCTTTTGTAATCATGTCCACTTCATTTTGAATGCAAATTCTCTAGCTTTTCTGTTATCTTCTGTTCAGCATTTTTCCTTCCATGTTTTACTGCTTATTACTATTTTTGTAGTTGTTTCTGCCTTTCCTTCGTGTCCTATTTCAGGTGGCACATTTCAAGTTTGGGGGAAACATTTGCGCATTCACATAGATGGAAACCTTTGCCTTCGTCAGTCCACTTGGTATTATTGTTCCTTTTATCCCATATGCTCTTTATTTATACATCTTTGTCTTCACACATTGAGTATAATGTGTCATTCAAGTTTGGGGGTGCAATATTGCATTTTTGGTTCCACATTTTTGCTAAGCAATGATAGTATAATTTGAAACTTGTCGGAGATGAAGCATATGTTTAATACCTTGTATATAGAAGCAATTGTGAATTTTTGAAAACAAAGAAAAATGTGAATTTGAAATGATCATGTGGATGCAATTTAGTCTTTATAAATGTTTCAATTAAATTCTCGCTGGATCTTATACTCTTTTATGCTTCACAATGCACAGATGCACATTGGAAACTTAACCGTGAGGCATGTAACTTGATTAACCTTGATCTTGACCTAGTTAATCTGAATTGATGAACCTACTAGATGGATACCTTTGGCATGATAAAAAAAAAAAAAAAAAAAAAAAAAAAAAAAAAAAAAAAACAAACAAACAAACAAACAAACAAACAAAAAAAATGAAAAAGAAAATAATGACCAGTTTGAGTTTGTAGCCTTTCCAACTCGAGTTATTAAGCCCTAGGAGTGTCTCTACACTCAACACCCTAAAGCCATCTGGTTTGGGAGTTGTTGGCTTAACGCTTGCTACATGGGTTGGTTAGAAAGCTTAAAAGACTTAGACATTGCACGGTCATTCAAAATATATATATATATTGTAATAAACATGGTTCGTTGGAGTTCGTAGCCTTGCCAATTCGAGCTATTAAGCCCTAGGAGTGTCTCTACACTCAGCACCCTAAAGCCATCTAGTTTGGGAGTTGTTGGCCTAACGCTTGCTACATGGGTTGGTTAGAAAGCTTAAAGGATTTCAGCATTGCACAACCATTTTATGTATCATTTATGAGTTATAATAAATTGTCAGCAAGCAGTAAAAGTTGTCTTGTAAATAAATTCATGCCTTAGGGACTTCATTTAAAAGGGAATTCAATGATTTGAAGACTTGTGTCTTGAAATTGGAAAAAGAAAGTAAAAGCCGCATGTTGAGAATCCAATCCACTTTCACTGAAGTTAGAGTTGATTTCCATTCAAGAGATGACAATTGAGTTATTTATATAGACTAGGATGTTGATGCATGTGTATTGAAATGTGTTTAGCCAATTTTTGTATCAATGCTTCATATATGCATGGTAGTTTACTTAATGACCCCATCTCCAGTCCTGTGTTTGTTTCGAGTTATATTCGAGCTATGTATATATTTCATTTTGCCATGGTTGATATTTTTGTGGTAGCATTCCCATTGTTGTCATTTCATTGAGTTTTTCATTTTAGTTTTGCTAAGGGACTAGCAAAATGTAAGTTTGGGGGTGTGATAAGCGCAAGCGCCCTTAGTTGCATTAGTTAAGTCCATTATTTGATTATTTTATGTAGATTAACTTCATTTGCATGTTTTTATATATTATCAGGCTCATTGGCCAAAAAGGAGCAAAAATGATGTTTTGTTGATTCTTTGAATTCCAATGTGCTCAAGACTGAAGTTTTGGCAGCAGTGGAGTTTGACATTGCTCGCCATTTTTGACCTAACAAACTTGAGAACTGGACTTCTATTAAAACATGGCGTATTTAGAGCTTTGAATTAGCTTTCCAAATCTTCAAACAGTTCATCATTTAGAGTTTGGAACAGAAAGTTATGGCTGCTTTACCAAAGTAGTGCAAAGTAGGTCAAGAGAAAGGAGCAAGCTGATGGAACTTCGAGCGCTCGAAGGGCTTACTTCTAGCGCTCGAACTTTGGGCAGAATGTTCTACGGGATCCATCACTTCAGCCCACTTGCTCCTTGATTCCCTCATTTCTGATTTCCATCTTTACGGGTTGGTTGGAGATGTCTTTTTGGTGGGAGTTGAGCCTTGTTTGGTAGGGTTTGGTAGGATAATGTCTACAACAAGGTAAAGGGGAACCACATATGAATATCATATCTCATCTTGTAAGATTTCTAGAGAGAGAATGAGGAGAAAAAGATTGAGTTCTTGAAGCTACAACAAAGGAGCTCGAAAATGGATGGATCTTCCAAGCTTCTTCCTTCTTCTAAGGCTCCCATAGGTAACTAAACCTCCATCTAGGGAGGTGATGAGGCCCCTCCTTTGTAAGCATGTTCTAATTTAGGCTATATTTTGGGGATTACAATGTATATTCTATGTTCTTTTCATAACCAAGAGCACTTCATTTGTTGTAATGAATGTTGATATATGTATGTATGATTTCTGTAAGTTGATTATCTTGTTTTAAATGATGTCTTATATTAATCATATTGCTTGAGTTTTCATGGTGAGAATGGAAACAAGGTTATGAAATGGTTTAATGGCATGTTGATAAGTTCTTTGATAGATCATTGCTTAGGTGAAGCCTTTGATGGTTTATGCTTATTTCTTACCTTCATGTGCTTCATCATTTTATCTAGGGCTTGATAATCTTTCATTTAAGTAAATGTGGTTAAGCTACACCTTAGTTAGGTAATCTAAACATGTTCACCTTTGATGGATCATGCTTGTTTGAGATTTAATGTGCATCTTGTTGATTATATGGCAACTATGTATTGTTATATATTTCTTGACCATCATATATTGTTTTTCCCCCAATTTAGCTCTAATCTAGCATGTGCATAGGGATGGAGGCGGATTCACTTCCCTAGTCCTCTTTACTTATATTTCATCTCCTTTAAATTCTTGCAAGCTTTTATTTTATGCATCTTAACTTCATAGCTTAAGTGACAACCAACAAATCCTCTATGAACACCCCTATCATTCTAAAAAGACTCTAGACACTTAGGTTGCCACAGATTAGCGCAATCCCAGTGGTTCGACTTACCCGACCAATAGCCCTATTTTACAATGATTCGTACTATTGCGAAGGTTGATTAATTATAGATTGAATTCTCAACCGATCAAACGCCACTTGCCACTTGGCTTTTTGCTTTTTGCAAATGTTTGGTGTTCATGAAGGCAATGCTTCTATCAATTTTCTGAGGTTTTGTCAATTTGCAATTATACACTCTAAAGTAGATATTGCTTCAAACAAAAATTTATTTTCATTGATAATATCTTTTCAAAGATGTGGCATTCCAAGGCTTCTTTACCAGCCTTCCATCCATAGTTTCCAACACATATGCCCCCTTTCCTATAACTTCCGCAATTCTATACGATCCTTCCCAAGTTGACATCATTTTCTTGATAATTCCAACTTTTCTTTTCAGAACTAAATCACCGAGTACAAAATCCATATGCCTCACCTTCCTGTTATGGCTATTCATAAGTGTTTGTTGATATAACGCAAGCCTTACTGCCGTAGCATTCCTCTTTTTCTCAAGCAAATTGAGGTTAAACCTCAGCAGATGATCATTCTGCTCCTGATTCCATGCTAGGCTTCGAACAGTAGGAACTTGATGCTCCACCGATATTACTGCCTCGATACCATACGCCATAGCGAACGGGCTCTCCCTGGTCGGTCGCCTCAGTGTCATTCTGTATGCACACAGAACGTTCGGGAGTTCATCCAACCACTTCCCTTTCTCATCTTCAAGCTTTTTCTTTATGCAAGCGAAGATCGTTCTATTTGTGATCTCAACCTGACCATTCGCCTATGGATGGCTGACCGCTGTTAACTTCTGATTGATTCCATATTCTTTTAGTAACTCTCTCACCTTCTTGCTATCGAGGTTAATCCCATTGTCCATGACGATTGACCTCGGTACACCAAATCGATAAATGATATTACTCCAAATGAAACGCCTCACGTGAGTCTGAGTGACACTAGGATACGGTTCTGCCTCTACCCATTTGGTGAAGTAATCTGTTGCGAGTAGAACGTACTTATTTTGTGACCTAGCGGTAGGTAACGGGCCAACCACGTCCATCTTTTATTGCGCGAAAAGCCATGGTTTGGCCATTACGTGCAAGTCTTCTGGTGGTTAGTGGATCAAGAGTCTGTATCGTTGGCACTTATCACATCTTCTCAAAAATTCCTCCGCGTCCCGTGACATGTTCGGCCAAAAGTACCCTTATGTCATTACTTTGTGTGCTAGGGATCTCCCCCCTGAATGATTGCCACACACACCTTCATGAATGGTTCGCAGTATTTGCTGAGCTTCTGCAGGGGTTACACACTTTAGATAAGGTCCTAAATAAGTCCTCCTATACAACTGGTCATGTACCACGGCATACTTCGCAGCATTCAATCTGATCCTTCTTGCTTCATCCCTTCGTTCAGGCAAAACACCATCTCGGATATATGCCATAATTGGATCTATCCAGCTTGGCTCATATGGTATGACGTTTACCTTGCATGGGTCCGAACTTGATGACTCCTCCAATATAGATGGCTGGCGCAGCACACCAACTGGAATCACCCTTGCCAATGTCTCACCCTAGCTTGATGCACTGTAGGTCAAACGGTCGACATCTTCATTGTGCTCCCGCGGCACTTGCATGAACTTGATCTGATCGAAATTTCTGGCCTCTTGCATAACAGCTGAACAATATGCTTCCATAATCTCATCTTTGGTACCATACTCCCCAGTCACTTGTCGAATGATCAGCTGCGAGTCACTGAAAGCAACTAAGTTTTTGACTTTTAGTTCCTTGGCCAACCTTAAACCAGCCAATAGCGCTTCATACTCTGCTTCATTGTTGGTTGCCCTAAACTCAAGCTTGATTACTTGGCTGAGCGCAGTGCCCTCTGGTGTTTGCAGTTTGACCCCGATTACTTTCCCCATTTGTGATAACCTGTGGGCGGGTGTGCCGTGGGCGGGTGCGAGAACACTTATAGGCTACCACACTGGCGAGCTACGGGTGTACAGTCCCACATTGCCTGGGTAGAGGAAAGGTGAAATGCTTATATGTAAGTGTGTCATCTCCAATTGGTATGAGGCCTTTTGGGGTGAAGTCCAAGAGCAAAACCGTGCGGGTTCAGGCCCAAAGTGGACAATATCATACCATGTGGTGGAGTGGGTCATTACAAATGGTATCAGAGCCTGAGCCAGCCGGAAGTGTGCCGACGGGGACGTCGGGCCTCCAAGGGGGGTGGATTGTGATGACCTGTAGGAGGGTGTGTCATGGGCGGGTGTGAGAGACACTGACAGGCTACCACACTGGCGAGCTACGGGTGCACAGTCCCCATCGCCTGGGTAGAGGAAAGGTGAAATGCTTATATGTAAGTGTGTCATCTCCAATTGGTATGAGGCCTTTTGGGGTGAAGCCCAAGAGCAAAACCGTGAGGGTTCAGGCCCAAAGCGGACAATATCATACCATGTGGTGGAGTGGGTCGTTACAAATGGTATTAGAGCTTGACCCAGCCGGAAGTATGCCGACGGGGACGTCGGGCCTCCAAAGGGGGTGGATTGTGATGACCTGTAGGCAAGTGTGCCGTAGGCGGGTGCGAGAGACACTGACAGGCTACCACACTGGCGAGCTACAGGTGCACAGTCCCACATCGCCTGGGTAGAGGAAAGGTGAAATGCTTATATATAAGTGTGTCATCTCCAATTGGTATGAGGCCTTTTGGGGTGAAGCCCAAGAGCAAAACCGTGGAGGCTCAAGCCCAAAGCGAACAATATCATACCATGTGGTGGAGTGGGTCGTTACACCATTTGATTTGAGAAGCCATCAACGAAGAGCTTCCATGAGGATTCTTCTAAGCATGCCTCTGGCTCTTCCACATCACACTGTAGTAAGAAATCAGCCACTGCTTGCTCTTTGATGGCCCTTCGGAGTTCATACGTGATATAAAAAGAGCTTAACTCTATCGCCCACTTTGTCATTCGTCCGGACAGATCGGGCTTATGCAGGATCACCCTTATAGGAAATGTGGTCAGAACGACTATTGGATGGGATTCAAAGTAGTGCCTAAGCTTCCTTTTTGCGTTCACCAAGGACAAGATCACTCGTTCGGCCTTTGAATATCTTCGCTCTGACTCGGCCAATGTTTTGCTTACATAAAAGACTGGGAACTGCTAACCCTCAGCACACCGGATTAGAACACCGCTGGTTGAAATGCTAGACACTCTGAGGTATAAGAAAAGTTTTTCACCTGGCTCTGGGGCATTCAAAACTGGTGGGTTCCGCATATATTCTTTCAGATTGGTCAGTGCCTGCCTCTACTCATTCCCTCAGGACTGCTTTTTGTGACCTCTGATTATATCAAATAATGGTTTACATCGATCAGATAACTTGGAAATAAACCGACTCAATGCCGCTATGCGTCCGGTAAGAGCCTGAACTTCCTTAATAGTGTACGGTTCTGTATTGTTAAGCAGAGCTTCCACTTGGGTTGGGCTGATCTCAATCCCTCTGTTGTTGACCACATGGCCAAGGAACTGCCCTGATCCCACGCCGAACGAGCACTTTGTCAGATTTAACCTCATTCCATACCTTCTTAATACATTGAACACTTATTACAAATGCTTCAAATGATGTCCCTTCTGCTTGCTCTTTATCACCATATCGTCGATGTATGCCTCCACTGTTTTGCCCATTTGCTCCTTAAAAATTTTGCTAACCAACCTTTGGTGCGTAGCCCCAGCATTTTTCAATCCGAGCAGCATAACCTTGTAACAATAGATCCCTCGTTCGGTGATAAAAGAAGTCTTTTCTTCATCGTTCGGATCCATATGAATTTAATTATAGCTTGAATAAGCATGAAGAAAAGTTAACCGCTCATATCCTGTTGTAGCATCCACCATTTGATCAATCTTCGGAAGTGGAAAGCTATCCTTCGGGCAGGCCTTATTTAGATTGGTGAAGTCAATATAAACTCTCCATTTTTCATTCTTCTTCTGTACTACAACCACATTTGACAACCAGCTCGGGTATTGTACTTCTCGAATGAACCCAGCCTCCAACAATCGGTTTACCTCCTCAGCAATGATCTGGTTACGTTCCAGGGCGAACCTCCTCTGCTTCTGCTTCACAAGCCTGACGTTCAGATCAATATTAAGGGAGTGACAAGAGACAAAAGGGTTGATCCCTGGCATGTTTGAATGGCTCCAAGTGAACACATCTGCATTTTGAGAAAGGAAATCAATTAACTGGCGTTTTTCCTCATCTGAAAGTCGCGATCCTACTTTTGTGGTTCGGTCTGGCCTCAAATGATCAATTTGAACTTCATCCAGAGGCTCTTCGGTCAACATCGTGGGCTCCTCCTCCTTGCTCATGCCGAGGGGAGGTTCCTGTAATTGCTATTGGGCATCAACAAATTGGATGGGAGTCTTGCCCTTGCCTGCGACCTTCAGGGTCACTGAATAGCATTCCTTTGCTGCAACCTGATCCCCATGGATATCAATCACCTTGCTCCTGTCTGGGCTTAGGCACCTCATCACTTGGTATAGGGTTGAAGGGACTCCTTGTACCCTATAGATCCATCCTCTCCCCATCAACAAATTGTAGGAGGGATAGATCTCCACCACCACAAAACTTTTGACCAAGTCCCTCTCAGCTGCTCGGACCACCAATTCCACTGTGCCTATCGGTTCGACTCTTTTGCCATCAAACCCCAACAACGGAATTCCAGTAGACTTAAGCTCCTCTAGCTTAATTTCAAGCCGATCAAAAGTGAACTCTAGACATGATATTCGCACTGCTACCCGTATCGACAAGCACTCTGCGTACCAAGCATTCTGCCACTGTCAAACTGACAACCAAGGGATCCTCATGCGGAATCTGAACTCGCATCAGGTCTATCCTATCGAACCGTATCTGCATAGCCGAACTCTATTGGTGCAGGGTGTTGACACTGCATACTCGCCTCTTCATTTGCTCTTGGCAGAGGTGTGTTCGAAGCAATTCCTCAGATTCTACGGTTTGCTCGGGTCGGCCATGGATTGCATTGATAATCTGTACAGGCTGAGCGTTATGGTGGTTCGGTTTTTGGTTTCTCTTGACCTGCTCAGCTGGACGATTTTGCTCTTACGCCAGTCCTTGAACATACCCTGAAAACTCTCCCCTAGCGATCAGCATCTCCACTTGTCTCCTTAAGTTCCTGCATTCATTAGTCTGATGACCAAAATCACTATGAAAAGCACAATGTTTGGATTAATCCCTCTGCTCAAGCGGTTGTCTAATTGGCAAGGGAGGGCAAAACTTATCTTTGTTCTCTTGGTATAGCCTTGCGAGTGTAACTTTGAGTGGAGTAATCAGGTCATCCTCCCTAGGCCTCTTCTCTGCTTCCCAGGAGGTCTGACGTTACGTAGGAACTTGCTTCTGCCGTATTTTCACTTTGGACTTCTTTTCCGTGGAGATGATGGATGTCTTCCTAGCGTTAGCTGCTTCTTCCTCTTCCAGGCATACGAAACCATCAGCCCTCTCATTCAGCTCGTCCATTGTATTCGGCGTGTTTACCACCAGACTGGTATAGAACAGTGTCCCTCGGGTCATAGCTAACTTGAACGCCTGAATTGCTGTGGAAGGATGGCACTCTATCACCATGCTCTTGGTTAGGTAAAACCTGGTAAGAAAAGCTTGGATACGTTCGTCGTCATGTTGTTTAATGGTGAACAAGCTGGAGATATCTTTTGTCGGGCGCTTATTCCCATAGTATTGGCTTATGAATCGATCACACAAGCTACGGAAGCTGTCTACTGAGCCCCTCGGTAGGTTCTTAAACCAATTGAGCGCCGGTCCAGCTAAGCTTGTAGGAAAACACTTGCACATCAGAGGATTATTTTTTTGTTCAGTGCCATCTTCAACTGAATGTGATAGACATGATCAATCGGATCGGTCGTTCCGTCGAACAGAATAAAAATAGGCATGGAAAACTTCCTCGGGCTCAGAGCATTCAGGATGTCATCGGTGAACGACGAATCAACCATCTGTGTTGCCGAACGGAGGGCTTCATTCTCTCTTTCAAACCTTGTGACAACTCTTTATTCTGTAGATCTTCTTTCCGAACTCCTATAATCATATGTGGCCATTGAAGGCCGATAAGGTGGATCGATTGACCTTTCCTCCATGAACCACAGTGAATTAACCTTGTGACAATCAAACTCCATATCCTGTTCGCGATTGTGCCTTTCCTGATGCGGATTGAGAGCTGTATTGTCATCCCGTCTAATATGCTCGCAATGAGGATCGAGACGTACAGATCATTCTCGATCCTCAGCTCGACGAGCGTTTAGCGGTAAATTCTCCATCCTAACCTCCTCGTGGTGGAGATTGACGTGGTTATCTCCTTCTTGCTCACCTTGATATGCGTCATCAGGTCACATGCCTCTTTCACCTACCGGAGGCTGTCGTGTCGCAACCGGAACCTTTCAACGTTCCATTTCAGCTCTCAACTCTGCATTTTCTTTTCTCAGTGCCTCGATCATGTTCATTAGTTCATCAAGCTTCATCTGCTGGTTATTCTCCACTGGATTCGAATTCTCTTCTCCGATCAACATTCTGGATTGTAGCAAAGTTATAAACCGCAAATTTCTGATCAGATCTGAGTTTTGCCAATGCTGACACTCTAGATCTGGATTCTAGTGCAACTGAATTCTAATCATGATTAACCAGATCTGAACTGCTCTGGCAACGAACTTGCCAAATTCGGCAATTTCAGTGACTCTTGACTGCACAACTCTCCAAAACAAGCACAAAGCAAAACTGCGTAGATCAAATGCCAATTTCTCCAGTCACAATTTCACCGACCTTAATTCTGCCTTCAACGATCAGGCTTCGTCCTCAAGCGCTATACCACTAGATCAAATCAATCTGAGTGAATCATCAATCAATCCTCTTCATTTCCCACAAATGGCGCCATTGAAGATGCATGAATTTTCACTCTCTAAATTGACAGAATTTCATTACACTTTAAAAAAATTTCCTCCCTTATTCCTCCTTTCTCCTTTCTATTTATAGACCATTTGCATTATTCCAGGGCCTTCTTAACTAACTTCCGCTACTGGGCCTATCCTCAAGGTTTAGTGGTTATGGGCCTGAATCCTATTTGAAGGCCTTTTTTAATCAGTCCAATACACCCGGTCTGCTTTGTGAACGTCAAGATCGGGCCCTTATCAATTATCAAGCCCATACTTTGTTATGTGAGTTGGATATGGCCCAAGCCATCTTTGGCATCCTCAGTTTTATTTTGTGTACTAAACTTTTTAACTGAAATCTTATGAAAACTTTTCATCATCCATAGATATAGTATATGTACTTGCTTATATATATATATATTTTTTAAAAAATAAAAAAAATTAAGCGAATTGAATAGATAGAGAAAAAGATACAAGAAAGTCTTTGGCCCAAACAGCCCACTAGAGGAAAAATACAAGCCCGAAGGCAAACCCAATCCAAAGCCCAGAGCTAAGGCCAACCTAAAGCAAAGAGAACTTCATGTAGCAGAAAGCCAATACAAGAAATCTCAAACACAGATCCGGTGAGCAAACCCTACTATAATAGGGAGATACACTCCATGAAAATCAGTCTAGTGGCCTCGGAGGGGGCCTGCAAAAAGAAGGAGAAAGATTCCAATTGCTCAGAATCGATCTAGAAGCCTCACAATCCTTAAGACAACCCAGACGGAGGATTGAGACTATAGAATTACAGACTTTAGCTAGAACCCTGCTCTGCGAAGTTGGATTCCTTCTGAATATGCGGTTGTTCCTCTCTTCCCATGTGTGGTAAACCAATGCTGAAAGACATACTTTCCTTAGAGTGTTGATTGGTGAGTTTGATCTCCATCGAATACTAATCCATAGAATCAAATCTTCCCATCTCTGAAAAGCTTTGTAGAACCTTCATCTATCTTGGACGAATTTCCAAAGAGGGGAAGAGAAGTTACAGTTGAAGAATAGATGAGAATGTGACTCCATATCAGAATTGCAAAGGGTATAAATGTTTTCATGGTTAGCCATGGCTCTGCAATCAAGAGTTGGGAGTCTGCCTTGAACAACCAGCCACATGATAAATTTCATTCTCGGGATGGAAGGAGATTGCCATACAAGGTTGTGCCAATGAACTGCAAGACCATGATGAGATAGGTGGAAAATAGTGTACTTTAAGCTGAATGAACCAGAAGGAGACACCAACCAAATCAATTTGTCCTTCCTGAAAGGAACAGGTTGTTGTAGGGAGAGGAGCTCAGGGATAGCTAAGGATAAATGGGGTGGAAAGCTCCAAGAGTTGTTGACAATAAAGTGAGAAACTTTTATGTGTTCATGGATACCCGATGAGGAGAGGATAGAAGGAGAAAATTGGAGGCATAGAGGCCCTCCAGAGGACCAATTATCCAACCAAAATGAGGTATCATTCCCATCCCCAATAAGATGTTTGATAAAATGCCTTGCCTGGTGTCTAAGTTGCAGAATTTTCCTCCAACTCCAAGAGCAGGAGTGTGGAATTTTCAATGACCAGAGATTCTTACCTTTGATTAGGTGAATTCGACACCAATTCAACCAGATTCTATCTGTATTATCAGTGTTAAGATCCCAAATATATCTAAGGATAGCTGTACGGTTAGAAATTTCTAGGTTTGGCAGACCCAGACCCCCTTCAGCCTTAGGCTTACACACTGCTTCCCAATTAACCTTTCCTCCATTGGATTTCATCTCTGGGCCATACCATAAGAAGGATCTGAAAATCCTATTGAGTTCATTGATAATACTCTTTGGAAGAATGAAGATGCTGGACCAATAGAGCTGTGTAGATACAAGGACGGATCTAACAAGCTATAATCTACCTGCATAAGAGAGTGATCTTGCAGTCCAATGAGAGATTCTGTGAGTGATCTTCTCTATGAGTTCTCTACAATCATTAGCTTTAAGATTAGTTGTTATTAATGGAACTCCCAAGTGCCTGATAGGAAGAGAACCCTTGTGAATACCAAACAAATTGGTGATGGCATCTTCAGTGTGTGGAGGGACACCAGAGAGGAAGATAAAACTTTTTGACAGATTAATTGTGAGACCAAACATTGAACAAAAGTAGTCCAAGGCAGATTTGATAATTGAGATCGATTCAATATTGCTATAGCAAAGCAATAGGAGGTCATCTACAAAAGAGAGGTGAGGAATACCTTGATCTTTGCACTTCCAGTGATGCTTGAAAGCTGGGGCCCTTGTAATATAATTGTTGAGGATAGCTGTGAAAGCATCATTGACAATTACAAAAAGGAAGGGTGACAAAGGGTCACCTTGCCTCAGCCCTCTCTTACCCTTAAAGAACCCTTGGAATTCTCCATTCAAGGCAATTGTAAATGATGGAGAAGAGATACATGCCATGATGAGATCAATAAATTTCTGTGGGAATTTGAGGAGGGTAAGACAGTTGGCAATGAAGTCCCAATTAACTGAATCAAAAGCCTTCTTGAGATCAATTTTAATAGCACATCTAGGAGGACCAATATCCTTGTGGTAGCCCCTAAGCAACTCATGAGCTAAGAAGATTGAATCTGTAATTTTCCTGCCTTGGACAAAAGCTGTTTGTGTGGAATCAATAATGAGTGGTAAAGTGAGTTGAAGCTTGTTTGCAAGAAGCTTTGCAATACATTTATAGATGGTATTACAACAAGAGATTGGCCTATAGTCATTGAGAGATGATGGATTTGGACACTTAGGGACAAGGGAAAGGTAGGTGCAATTAATCTCATATAGAAGTTTACCATTTCTAAAGAATTCAGAGATGGCCTTGATGATGGATCTCCCCACAATATGCCAAGATTTATGGAAGAAAAGGGCATTGTAGCCATCCAGACCAAGGGCTTTGTCCTTGTTGAGGGCTAGAAAACAATTCTGAATGTCCTGATAAGATGGAGGGGCAACAATGAGGTTATAAAGATGGGATGGGACTGATTCGGTGATAAAAGGTAAGAGGTTACAAACATCACGGGGTGAGGGGGAGGAACACCCAAACAAATTTTGAAAATAAGAAATTGCTTCCAACTTAATGGCCTCTGGATCAACAACCTGTTGGCCAGCAGCATTGATAAGGCTGACTATCTTGTTCCTATTGTTCCTTGAGATCACTGATTTATGAAAATAAGAAGAGTTACAGTCTCCAAGTCTCAGCCAAATCATTCTAGATTTCTGTCTAAGAATGTCTTCTTGAGTGTTTCCAAGCTTTAGGTATTCTGAAATGAGTGCCTTCTCCATCAATCTAAGGGTAGTATCATTAGGAGCCTTGTCAAGATCACATTGACAAGAGTCCAACTCATTCTTGACAGCATTGAGTTTGGAGTCAATGTCAGAAAAATCTCTCCTGCAGTTTGCCTTAAGAGTGTGTTTGAGCTTTTTGAGTTTCTGAACAACTTGGAACATGGAGGTCCCTCTAATATAAGTGTTCCAAACTTGACTAACCGATGGGAGGAAGAGAGGGTGGTTGCTCCAGGCATTAAAAAACCTGAATGGGATGCATTTCTTATGGAGGTTGAGGTCCATAGTGAGGAGGATAGGGTTGTGGTTTGAGATTCCTGGGGTGAGGAATTTACATTCTGAGTTTGGAAATGATGAATTCCATTTGTAGTTCACAAGAGCTCTGTCCAATTTCTTAGCAATACAAGTATACCCAAAGCTTTGGTTACACCAAGTATACAAGATACCAGTGAATTTCAAATCCTCAAGCTCTGTCTGTTACAAACAATCACTGAGATCTGACATAGAGAGGGCCTCCATCTAGCAGAACCTCCAAACCTGTCATTGGTGCATGTGATAGCATTGAAATCTCCCATGATAATCCATGGCATGTGGGAGAAAAATGCTGACTGGTTGATGATATCACTCCAAAGGTATGATCTTTCATTAACCATGTTTGAAGCATAAACAAATGAGCAAAAGAAAGAAGTGTTTTCACCCAAAATGGAAATGGAGCAGTGGATAACTTGCTTGTTTGTGTGAATAATGTTAAGGCCAATTATAGAGGGGTTCCACAAAATCCAGATTCTCCCCAAAGGAGAAAAGGAATAATTGTGATCAATGGACCAATTTGGAGCTATATGATGATGAATAGCTGTCACATTATCAAGAGACACCTTTGTCTCAATTAAATAGATTAAATCCAGTTTTTTCCCAGAGATAAGCTTCTTTACCTCTAGTTGTTTAGAGGACTGGTTTAGTCCCCTTACATTCCAGGTGATAAAAGAGATCATTTAAATAGTGGAGCAAGAGAACCTCTAGGATACTTGCTGCCCTTTGTGGGGTCTGAAGATATCAACTCTGGCCTGTAACCTTTGCTTCCTCTAGCAGCTTTATTCAAGCTTCTAGCAGTCATCTTGTTCAATAGTTTAAGTGAAGGGGATGCCAATGTTGCAAGGTCTATGAGGGTAGAACAATGGTTGGGAAGCATGATTGGGTTATCAATTGGGAGAGGGGAAATGGATTGATGTTGAGGGGAGACAGCTTTGGTCATACTCCTACCCTTGCAATGTGGTAGTGAAGAATGAATGGCCAACTCGTTTAATGAAGGTAAAGAGGAACATATCTGAGATGGGATAGAGGAGGAAGGGGAGTCATTGAATGTAAGTTTCCTGATGCATAAGGGAGATAATACATGAGCTTGGATGTTTGTGGCCTGGGAATAAGGTGGTGTGGATGGTGAGTTGGCTGATTGTGAGGGGTTTGTTGTGGGTGAGGTTGGAGGTGAGGGAGATGCTGACTCTGATGAGAGTAGTTAAGGAGTGAGAATGGATTAGAAATTATAGGGCATGATGATTGCTGAATCCCAGTAGCTTTGGGGTAGAGCTTTTTACCCTTTTTCTTTTGAATTGTGATCCATTCTGTGTTTGGTGGATTATGGGCTGAAGGGTTGCCTTCAATGATGGGGCTTGTGGTACCATTTGGTGGAACGTTAGAGGTTCTCATCTGTGCTTCATGGTTGATATGGTATAAAGGACAAGATGGTTCAGTGTGGTTGAGTTTTTTGCACAGGTTACAGATCTTTGGGAGCCATTGATATTCGATACCAATGTCAAAAATGAATCCATCCATCTTGAGCTGGGTTGAAGTGAGAAGAGGTTTTGAGAGATCAACATTGATACAGATTCTTGCATATCTGAGTTTTGATCTGGCTTCTGTTGCTTGGTCTGCGTAGAGAGGGATTCCCACAGTGCTAGCAATATGGCTTAGTCCTATTGCTGTCCAATACTTTTGAGGGATGCCATAGAACTTTACCCATGTGGGAGTGAGAGGATTATTTGCAGTGGTTGAGGGGATGTATTGATCCCATTTCATCAGTGAGAATGGGTGCCCTGCAATGGTTCAAGGACCCAAGGATAACACTTTTTCAGCTTCTTCATTGGATTGAAACCTGAAAAGATAGGAGCCTTCATCCCCCAAAATTGTTTCTGTGAGGCCATGAGACTTCCAGATTTTGGTAGCAGCACTACTAACCACTTTGAATGGTAACCTTTTGTGGGTAGAAATACCTATAAGGTGGTTAGACTTCCAGAATTTCTCTCCTTCTAGAGCAACTTCTGGTGGAGGATCAATAAGGGATGGGTTGTGAGATGATGATTCAATGAACTCAAATTTCATTTTTCCAAGGTGGTTTTGGACTATATCCGTCCATTTCTTTGTCTGTTGGGCAAGAACTAGTTGATGAGATGGGATAGTGGTATTGGCAATATGGTGGGTAAGACCGGAAAGTGCAATTGGGTTGGCTAAGGTAGGGGAGTTTGTTTGGTAGCTTAAAGTAGGTTGTAGAGGTTGGATGAGGGGAGGGTTGTTGGAAAAACGTGCTAGATTTCTACCTACTATAGGTAGCTTAGCTGTAGGTATAGGTGAATGGTTCAGATCACAGGTCAAAGTGACATTTGAATTTGAATTCAAATTTGAAATTGGGTCTAGATTGGAGTTGGTGAAAGGTGGTGGTGCCGGAAAATCAATAACGGTGGTGATGGGAGGAGAAGGGGTGGAGATAGCTATACCTGTGGTGATGGAAAGCAATAAGCCCTCATTTGGCAGCAATGGAATTGTGGATTGAGGTGATGCCAGAGGATCAGTAATGATAGGAGGAGAAGGATTGGTAGAACCTGTAGTGGTGGAAGTCAAACCTGCTTGTAGCTGAAATGGGTTGCAGGACTGTAGTGGTGCATCTTTGTACATGGCAAGCTCCTTTTGAAGCTGAGAGATGGTTTGATTCCTTTCTTTTATCATTTCCAGTGCCTTCCCCAAGTTATCATCAGTCCATTCCAGCTTTTCATTTAGCCTCTCGATTTGATGCTCAGGGGAAACATATAATCTTGGATTGAAATTTTTGGGCAACTTCTGGCTAGTGGATGGGGGGATGATGGGCAGCTGCTAGCTAGTGGAAGAGGATATTTTAGTTGTTTTCCAGTGATGCTGAGGTTTGAATGCAGGCTTGGATGAAGTTGATGCAACATGGTTGGAGACCTTTTTGGTGATTAATGGAGGCCTGATTGGCTTTAAGGCTGGAGGTGGGAAATGAGCTGGTGATTTACCTTTGAATGATGGGGGTATTGGAGGTTCGAAAACCTCAATCTGAAGTGGAGCAGGTTGAGATGAGGATGGCTTTGGACTAGTATTAGGTGTGCTTACTGTATTAAATGTGTGTGTACCTTTGGGAGATGATAAATGAGCATTAATGGTGGGATGATCAGATTGGATTATGTGGGATTTAGCTGTATTTGGTGCATTGTGGATGTGAGTTGGTGGGATAAAAGGTGGTTTGAGATGGTTTGGAATGGGATTGTTTATAGAGGGTTTCAGGGATGCATTCAGTGGAGAAGACAGAGAATGTTTGAATGGAGGATTCAGTGGAGGCTTGGATGAAGGATTCAGGGGAGGTTTCAGAGGAGGTTTTATGGTTTCCTGATTAAAATTTTGGTTCATATTGACAATATGTATCACTGAGACTAGCCGCCTTTTTAATTTTTCAATAGACTATCAATGCGCTTAGGCTATTTTATTGCTTTTTAAAAATATATATATTGTCTACCACCGAACTTTTTTAGTCATACATCTTTGTCAAAACTTTTAGGCTTTGTTTGGTACGGTGGGTTTGAAGGGGAAGGATAACATTAGTTATGAGGGAAAGGGAATGGAAGGAAAGGGAAGAATAATTTTAAACCTCCGTTGCGTTTGGTTGATTAATGAAGGAAAAGAAAGGGAAGGACAATAATTATGTTTGGGAAAAGAAAGGAAAAGAAATGGAAGGGAATTATTTTTAACATATGGACTATTATACCCCTTTATATTTATATTTATATATATATATATATATATATAGTTTCATGTACTTGCCAAAAAAAAATAATAATAATAAATAAATAAATAAATAAAAATTAGGGCAAATCATTTCAGCCTCCCTAATCCTCCATCTCTATTATATATATATATATATATATATATATATAAAGTCTTTAACTTGAGGCCATAAGAAAAGAAAAATAAAAATATAGGGCAAAGCCTCCCCAATCTCGCTCCATCTCTGCAACTCCTTCTCAACACTGAACTTGGCCTCTCTCTCTCTCTCTCTCTCTCTCTCTCTCTCTACAAGAATCAGAAATTCAAAACCCATATATTTCCAGTTTATCTATCTGTTTGCAAGAATCAAAAGTTCAAACCCGTATCGATGTATCATTTCAGATTGTTCAGAAAATCCAAAACCCATATCTTTCAGTTTCCATGGCTGCTGTTCCAGTTCGGGTCGCCGTTCCAAGCTTCAATCACCGGCGGTCTCTCTCTCTCTCTGCAATCTTGAGGGTAAAATTGGCATCTGAAATCACCCATCAAGCCTCTCCTTCCATTTCCCTTCATTTCCTCCCATTTTTGGGAGGTTAAGAAATCTACTGTTGAAGGCACAAGCTAACACTCCAAACCCTTCCCTTCACTTCCCTTTCCTTCCAACAATTTTTGCCAAACACACATTTTTAATCCCCCTCCATCACCTTCCCTTCCCTTTTCTCCCATTTCTACTCTACCAAACTGACCCTTAGAGCTCTTCCCACAATCCGAGAGATGACAAAAAAAATATATATTAATTGAAAGTTCTACCGACAATTAAAAGCATCAAAAAAAAAAAATATTTCTTCCTATTATAATACAAAAATTTTCTTCAGGTCCATGGTTGCATTCATTTCATTTTCCATGTTTAACCTCCACAAAAAAAGTGGAGCAGATAGCCAAAAAAAGAAAAACGCTATAAAAGCACAAAGAAAAAGACAGACGCTTTTGGCAAATAAAAAATGATATAGTAATTACATATTGAGCTATATCGAGCATATGTAGTATGTACTGATTTTTCATTTTATATTTTATTATATAAAATAACATTTGTGATTTTTATTGTGTTTTTTTTCTCTACCAATCAAATTTTGAGTTTTTGTATATACTTGCAAAAGCACTGCAAAATATTTGACATGTTCTCCTGATCCAAATGGTTGGGTTTTAGATATACTAATAAATTGGCTCACTAAATATGTAAACATAATACATTGTTAGACTAAGTAACATGGACAGTTGACACATGATACAAATGTGACATAAATATGTTTGATACGCGAAATTTTTAAAAAGTAGGATACGCGCATGGCTACATAAATATAAATTTTTATTTATATTCATATATTGAGTAATAAAATTATAAAATTTTAATTCATTTTTAATTTTTATATCAAAAGATATAATAATTTTTATATCACATATACAGTTATTTCACTACTTTGTCATAATAGTGTTTTTATCTTAATTGAACAAATATTATTTAATATTTAGTTTGTTAATTTCATTTAATTATTGAAATTTTATCAACCTGGCCTATGTCACAGTTAAAGAGATGTTGGACATTTTATCATTTTTCTTAATATTATTAATCTGCTATCACAATATTTGTAGTACTTACAATTAATGTTAATTAATTACGTGTTTATGAAGAAAAAAAAATCTTTAATTTAGTTAATTTAGAAAATCATTCTAAATATTTGGCATTTTTCTTTTGAAAAATTTAATTAAGAAACTTAAAAAAAAAATAAAATGGCAATTTGGACTTTACTGTCTACAGTCTACACTGTGTAAATTCAAATCAGCGCCAGAGTAAGATGAGTCACAGCCATTTGTGGTTTATTCATTCATCAATTTGATAAGTAATGGTCTGTTTAGCCAGCCGGTGTTGTCACCGGACTCATAAGGGTACCTTGTTTATATATAATAGAATATAATTAAAATATATATATACACTTCATCATATTTACCTTGTTAATATATACTTCTTCTATTCCAAAAAAGATATCATGCTTTTCTTGTTGGTCTGTCTCAAAATAGTTGTCCACTTTCTTTTTTCAAATAATATATTTTACATCTTTTCATATATGTTTTTGAAATTTAAAATTTCAAATTTGAATATAAAAACAAATTAGTAACTTTCCAACTAAAATAGTTGTCCATTTTTTTTTTTCAAATAATATACTTTACATTTTTTTATACATGTTTTGTAAGTTTAAAATTTTAAACTTGAATATAAGAATAAATTAGTAACTTTTTAAGGAAATAAGGCATGTCTCATATGTTCTCTTAAAAAAATTAATCATTCAAAAGTGATATCTAAATTGGGATAGATGGGTAATAAAATAAAATAAAATAAAAATTTATTGTTGGATAAAATATAAATTCAGTAAGTGACAGCCCAAATAGCCAAAACAATATACT
The DNA here is from genome assembly GCF_030987335.1 of Cornus florida. NCBI lineage: Eukaryota > Viridiplantae > Streptophyta > Magnoliopsida > Cornales > Cornaceae > Cornus > Cornus florida. Next base: position 49,525,420 of record NW_026775577.1, on the reverse strand, counting down.
ATTAAAGATTTTCTCTCTCTCTCTCTCTCTCTCTCTTGTTTTCCTCCGACACGAACCACAATTAAAATGAGGAATAAGTTTGTTCAGAGATTCAGAAGTTGTCTTGTCGTTGTGTGTTGTTCATTATTTTGAGTTCATTTTCTCATGTTTTGTCGTGGTTTCTGTCTCTCTCAGAAGTTGTCTTCTTGTTGTGTGTTGTTCATTATTTTGAGTTCCTTTTCTCATGTTTTGTCGTGCTTTCTGTCTCTCTCATTTCCCTTCCTTCTTTTTCCCTCCAATTCCTGGCGTTTTTCTCGATGGCTTTAGCCTATAGCACAGAAAAAATGCCCACGTGATTAAAGCTTAGCAAGAAATAGAGTCTATGTCACATAATTTGACAGTGGGTAAGCATTGCTGTGAAAAGGGAAAGAGATGGGATTTTAGAGAGAGAATGTCAGATTTCTCGGTCTCTTTCTCTCTCTGCATTACATTTACTTACTCCATATATGTAACTATGGTTTGCTTATTTGGTTACTTCCTCTTTCCATTCAATTAACATTAATTTTAAGTTTGCTTACATATATTCAACTAATACTCTTAATATATAGGTTCTTTTTTGCCGTAATTATCTTAATATATAGTTGCAATCACTAATTTTATGAATAATATTATGCAAAAAATTATATTATCATGATGAGCAAGATTTAGGCTTTTAACCCTCCAAGATCCTATTTTTTTTGGGAGTAAATGAAAATTAAAAATAGTATAAGAGTAAAGTATTAAATAACAAAATAATATAAGAGTAAAGTATTAAATAACAAAATATTAGATTTTGTTTTTTTTTTGCAGAAATAAACATTGGTTTTATCCGAGTTGAAAATCTGTTTGAGATTGATTCGTTTACGAAACTAGTTTGAAAATCTATTTAAAATTGGTTTATTTACTAATCAAATTAACACGTACTGAACTGTTTGCTCATTACCAACCTTATATATAACATTCATGTACATCATCAAGAGTCGTATTCTAGTGGTATCCCCTACCGTGTGTGAGTTTCTTTCCGGATATTAAGAAAAAAAATTATATACTTAGCATTTAATACTCAAACAATTTAACTCCAAACTAAGTTTTTTGTCCGTTTGATTAGATGGAAATAAGCAAAAAAAAAAAAAAAAAAAGAAAAGAAATAGAAAGTGAATGAAAAATGAAGAGAATGAAAAGAAAATAGATTTTCAATCATACATTTGGTTAGTATGAAAAATTTATCAAGAAAATTGTAAAAAAATATTAATTTGTTAATTTGGATAAGATGAAAGTAAAAAGAAAATAATTATACATACCAAAAATACCCTTTGAGAGAAAAATCAAATATTTCACCATATAACTATATATATAAATATCCATACGGAAATGACTTGCATTAATATACCAAATCAAAAGTTCAATAAGGTCTTTCAATAAAACATTCGCGCAATAAAGTTTTTCCATCAAATTTTAAATAGTAGCAAAACTACTTTGGGAGAGTTGTCGAAGTAAAAACAAGTAACGCATCTCAGAAGGATAAATCAAAAAGGCTCTTGCTTTGATAGAATCAACATTCAAGAACTCAAATGCATTCACGAAGTTGGGTACAATTCTTGCAAAATTAGCAAAGATTGGGAAGTTATAATTTAAAAATCAAATTAATTAAATTCGAGCTCCAACAACAATACAAGCATATAATTAGGATTTGTCAAGATAATTTCAATATGAAAATATATACACACAAATTGAGTATGCAATCAGAACTCGTAATGCATTATTGAAATCATAAGTGTACTGAACTTATGTGTGTGAAAGAGATTCATCTTCGACATTGTCGAACTCGTCGGTTTTCGATCAGAGAACACAAAAAGAGCAAAAACCAATTCTATTGTATATTTGTTTATATATAGAGAGAGAGATATGAGTATCTATATATACAGTTGTGTTCAATTGCTCCCTGGAAGTAAGAAATTATATACTCACTTTTAATTGTTGCCTTAAGATTTAATCTTACGGCAATTAGTTAATTGACTTTTATTTTTTTTATTTTAAGAAAATTGCATTTTCTTTCCATACCATTAAATATAGTTAAAAAAAATGACAGAATTAGACAATTTATTAAAGGAAATAAGAATAAAATAATTTGGCTACTTTTTGCCAAATTCGCAAGCAGCCACTTGGACGAAATAAAATTAATCTAAAATTAAAAGTCATCATTTTTAGTTTTTTCCCCACACTTTATCAATAGAATTGATAAATTATGAAAAAAACTTAGGATTTGTAATGATATTATATATATTTTGGCATGTTTTTACCGATCAATACTTCGAACATTTAATTTACCAAAAAAATAAAAAATAAAAAAACACTGAGAACATTTAGATATATAATAATATATTAAGAGTTGTTTGGCAAATCTTTCTAAAAAATTTATGAAGCCAACAGTAGTCTCCTAATTCTAAATTAGTTGCTGAACAAATTCAAAATATTTTATTAAGCTGAGTATAAAACATGGATCAATCTTGAAATTTGAGTTTTGATTATAATCAACACTTCTCAAGCAGTTTTTATTTAATGGTCATTTTATTTATCTCTTTTGAGTAATTTTATTTGGTTTCTTTTGCTGCTTGCAAATTTGTTGAATAAACAATTGGTAGTGATGGAGAAGTGTTTTTTTACTAAACAGAGAAACCCAGACAAAAAAGTAGTCAAATTATTTTATTTTTGTTTCCTTTAATAAATTGTTTAATACTGTCATTTTTCTTTAATGGTTTGGAAAGAAAATGTAAATTTCTTAAAATGAAGAAAATAAAAGTCAATTAACTAATTGCCGTATGATTAGATCCAGCATCTTAAAATACCATTTTGTGTAAAATATATACACTGTCACCTATGATGTGTAAATTTTTTCCATCTCCAATAGTCTAGTAAGATACATTGCTACATCACTAATGTGTAAAAGAGTTGTATATTTTACACAATCTTTTTACACTGCCAGAACAACATATTTCCTTTCTCATCCCTCTTTCTCATTCCATTAAAGAATTAACCATATATTAAGTAGGTTTGTAAAAGTTACGTAGGATCCTCGCATGACACATGGCTGGTTGTTATTGGGAGATATATTTTTACACAAAAAGTATAAAACAACCGTTGGTAAATCCATCATGATACATTAGATTTACATAAAATAATATACACAACTATTGAAGATGCTCTAAGGCTATAATTAAAAGTGAGTATATAATTTCTTACTCTCAGGGAGCAATTGAACACTACTGTCTATATATATATATTAGTGATCTACGAAGGCAGGTACAGGTGGATGAACTTTACAGACTGGAAGGGAAAAGCACAAAAAGACAACACATAGTATGATATATCTTAATATGTATATATATATATATATATATATTGGATATTGTGTATATATTTGAATTGAAGAAATCATTAAAATAGCGTCCCTAATTATCAAAAATTCTGAAACTATAGATGTAGTAGTGATCTAAGACTATTAAACTCATTATTTTAAGTATGATTTGGGATTATGAGTAGTTAGAATTACAATATAGAATAGACAATTAAAAAAAATCTATTTAGAATGAGCAATTTTACCCAAATTATCATTGGTATTCTGTATTAACTGTATAATTTGCGTTGCTAGAGAAATGTTGAGAGAGAACTTACCAACAGAAAAATGTTGAGAGAGAACTTATCGTTGGAGAGAACTTTGCAACGATTAAATTATTGGTAAAATACAACAGCAAATAAATAGGCGATTCTTTCATACGCGAAAATCGCATCTTTTTTTAGGGAAAAATTTTGGAGAAAAAAACTCAAAGCGGAAAACTAAATTTTCCATTCATTCTCTTTCTTTCTATCTATCTAAACTTTAAAAAAAAAATTAAAAAAATTTCTCTTTCCTTTCTTTTCTAGCTTCACCTAACCAAATAAAGCCTAAAATTTCTTCACAAAATCTCTCTATTATATTTTACTTTTTATATCCTGTAACTGAAAAGTAAATAAGCAAACACATTTAAAAAATAAAAATTAAAAAATTAAAAAAAAAAACACTACGCTTACACGGAGTTGGGACCCTTAAATAACAAACTGATCTATTTTAAAAGTTCATTTTTTACTTTGGTTGAATTAAATAAAATAATTATTTATGCATCAATAACTATTATTTAGGTCGAAAATGCCCTCAAAACACTCATTCCAAAATGCTAAAAATTATTTCCCTAGAATTAAGTACTTTCTTTAAATAATTTCTTTCCTTTAACTTTGAACCATATTGTTGCAACTTTCATATATATTCATATCACACGATAACTTATACAAATATTAAAAAAGATTCAACATAGTAAAAAATGGGGCAATCAAATGTTAGTCCACAAAAAGAAAAATATAATTAAACTCAATATATAAATCGTCTTTGCTTTGGTGCATGTCTTGAGATGATCATCAATTTTTTTACTCAATTGATTACACTTGTTTTATATAATAATAATAATAAAAATGATTGCTGGTGTATCATTTACTGAAGCAACCATTTAATTTATTTATAATCTCCTCTCTCGTACTGTATGTGTGTATGTGTGTGTGTGTGTGTGTGTGTGTGTATTCATAGGAAAATTTTCACATTTTCAAGTTTATATTGGTATGAATTAGGAGATATAGTTAAAATTATGTGTAAATAAAATTATATATATATATAAGATGAATTTCCATTTACTGAAAAATAAAATTCTATACATAATAAATTCCTATTAAATTATTTGTATATTTCTAAATTAATATTTGCAGGTTTGAACTGATATGCATTACGAGACATAGTTTAAAAAATTGCACAAAATTTATATAATATATATATGGGTAATTTATATAGACCTTCCCTATGGTTTGCCATAATTACAGGCGGCACCCTTCATGTTCCGGAAATTACGCGGATCTCCCCTACTTTTGAAAATATCCTACACGAACCTCCCTTCCGTTACGGTCAACGCCAGTCAACGACGGAAATTGATGACGTCAGCTACTATTTTTATTAAAATTCCTAAAATACCCATGTCTATATAATTAAATAAATATTATATTTAAAAGATATATATATATATATATACATACTTGATATTATATATATATATATATATATATATATATAGCCTTCATCTGGTTTTGAAAATCGACACCAATTGGGTTGTTTCTGTTGGTGTCTTTGTCGGTGGAGCAATCGGAGGGAGTAAGCGAGAAGAAACAGGCGGAGTACCGCCGTCGACTCCTTCTCAACTTGCTTTCTCGGCGAACAAACCGGCGCCGTTGTTGGAGATGACATAGGAGTCACCATCGATGACTGATCTAAAGACGTCGTCTTCTCGCCGTACCACTTTGAAACCCAAATGTACAAAGGTTTGAAACCACATTCCAATCCATCTTTGAATGATTTGGGATTGAATTCTAATGTGGGTATTGATTTGAGGATTAAGAGATCAAGATCGCAACCGAGGGCGGCGGTGGCGGTTGATTCTATATAGCCGAGCGCGAAGTTGAAGTGGTGAGAGGGTTGGATTTGGTTTAATAGATCGTCTTCATCAGTGGGTTGGCCACTGTTGGACTCATCTTAGCAATAATTCTTGTTTTCTCCGATCCCCTTACCCATTATCCAATTTTTCACACACACACACACACAATTATACATGTATATATATATATATACACACATTTAGTGATCATATACAATATACCCACTTCTTAAAGTAGGTAATTCGATTGTTATTCACCACATGGAGGGTTGTTTGATCCTCAGTCAGTGTCCTTCTTCCTTGTCTTCTACTAATCATTTCACACCTCTTCTTTAGGAAAGTTCTGATTTTTCCATCAATCTAGTCTCCTTTTAAAGGCATCATTAAGACATTGCTGTTGCAATAGAGCTTTTGAATCCATTCAATTCACTTGTATCAACAGTTCTGAGTTCTCTATCAAAGAAAAAAAATTGAATCTTTATATGGGTTTTTGAGGAATTTGTATTCAATTCACTTGTATCAACATTTCTGAGTTCTCTATCAAAGGAAAAAATTGAATCTTTATATGGGTTTTTGAGGAATTTGTAAAAAAAATTGAATCTTTTATGTGGGTTTTTCATGAATCTTTATATTAGACCTACTGTGCTCTTTGTTGCCTCTGAAATTGGAAATTCATTAATATATATATATACACACACACACTCACACACATTGGGGTATTTAAGTCATTTATCATTGAAAGTTGAGGGTATTTCAGTAATTTTGACAGGTCCGTTAGTGTATTTAACGGTCCATCACACATAAGGGAGGTCCGTGTAGGATATTTTCAAAAGTATGGGAGGTCCGCGTAATTTTCAGAACAGGAAGGGTGCCGCCTGTAATTATGACAAATTATAGGAGAGGTCCGTGTAAATTACCCCATATATATTTGGTTATTTTATTTTATTTTATTTTATTTATTTTGGTAATATACACTATAATGCCAGAAGTCAACTTAAAAATCTTATTTTTTTAAATTTTATGAATGAAACAATGATTTGATTTAAGAAAGATATTTGAGTATTTTGAAATAAGAATTTGGAGTATATTTTGAACCTAAATAATAATTTTTAATACATATATAATTATTTTACCTAACTCGACCAAATTAAAAAATTAACTTTAATAATAGAATGTAGTTTTTCCTAATAAAAATTTTCTTATTTTCCCACTTACTGACTTTTTTTCTAATCTGACTAAACATAAAAGAGAAATGATAGGTCTTCCGACTTCAATTATCGACTCATCCTCCGAATACAACGTGGTTGGATCACGTTGGAACTCTTAAAACTAAATCCCGTAAACATCTCTTTCTTTTCGAACTCTTAAAACTAAATCCCGTAAACATCTCTTTCTTTTCGACTTATTCTTAACCACGTTGTATTCGTAGAATGAGTCGGCAATTGAGGTACGTATCATTTCTCAACATAAAATGCATGTTGACAAGTAAGAATATTGTGTTTAATGAAAGAAATTAAAAAGTCCTAAATCTAATTTTTTCTGTCACCAATCCACTTCGAGTTTGTTAAGTTCATAACTACCCAGACTACAATTTTACTATCAAAACACATCAACTATCAATGTACTCGCAAGCTGTTAGCCCTTTGACGGTTGTCCAAGGGAAGACATGGGCATTTCAAGGCCATGTCATGTCTTGGGAATACTTTGGTTTTGGTTAGACAGCCAGGAGGATGCTCAGGGGGTTGTCAGCGTGCACAAGATGCTCAGCATGCACACAAGATGCTTAAAAGGATGCTCGGTGTGCACTGGGGGTGCCCAGTGGCACTTTCGTAAATATAGCGAAAAGTGAAACTTGGAGTTTTGACTTGGGATCTTTATGGGAGGTACCTTGAGTCCATAGAAGCTGGTTGACGCAGACGGCACTCAATTTGGAAGTCAAGAAAGGCCTGAAAGGCCATTATGACTCCTCAAGCATGGGTGATGTTTACTCCTGTCAGAGTGCTGGATTTCCTTAAAACTATACTAGGGGGGGTCTGTTGAGCACATCGGTTGGGCTATGGCATGGCTTGCTTAGAGGGCTTAGCCAACGTGCATGGGCACGTGTTGCACCACTCCAAGATGGTTGCACAAGTGGGGAGCATCCAAGATATTGAAGGGCAAACAAGTAGGCACCGACACGCGCGCTGGTGTGCAGCGGCACGCGTGCGGGCGTGCAGGTGGGCGCGCGGGCAAGCGTCCAACCTAGTGTGCACGAGCGTCTAGCTTGGCGTGCGCATGGGCATCCAGGTGGGTGTACAGCCACGGGCGCATGAGGGTTCAAACATGGCGCGCGAAGAAGGGCACTAGTGTGTGCGCCGGCGTGCACTTTGGTGTGCACCCGAGCGTGCACACGGGCGTGCATGGCTTGGCACGCTATGCATTCAGAGACATATATATGTGGGTGCAGATTGATGGACTTGGCTTGGGCTAGGTTCACAAGGTTGACTCAGATGTGGCTAGAGCATGGACAACACAAAGTCATGGCTTGCGGTTACAAGAGGTGGTGGCTTAGTGGGCTCGGTCGGTTGGGGGAAGTTACTAGCACTTCCCACTCATCATGGGAAGTGGGGGAGTGCTGAGTAACCTCCCAAGCATGTGGTATAATTCTGAGATGACCAACACACAGGCGGTTAAGAGTGGTTTCCTCCACTATGCAGAATGTAACTTCTTGTGGTTATGTGGCATTAGCAGAACATGCCAACAAGTCTAGCAGTTGGGCTTGTCAACTGCATTATAGTGCTGGCACATTTAGAGGGTGCCAGCACGACCCTAGGTGGATGGGGGTGTCATCCATCATCTTAGTGGGCAGTTATGGGCGGTTTTGAGAGTGGCCTATATAATGCTAAGGTGGGCTTTGTAGAGGGGACAGAGAGGAGGGTGTGAGCCTTGGTTGTTCCTTGTCCGAACTCATGTTCCTTTGTAATATGTTTAATATGAGCAAAGGTTGAGGCTTGTCCCTGTAAACTGTGTGTGCCTTCTTTACATTTCTATACTGTGTGTATTGTGTTGTGTTGGCTGAGACTTGGTGGCCCCAAGTGCCATTACAGAGGCAAAAATTCATGGTGTAATTTAGCCCTGTAACAATTGGTATCAGAGCCCCATTCTACGATGGCTGGAGGTAATACTCGTGAGAGAGTTTCCCGTTTAGAAGAGTTTGTGGGTTTTCCTACAGACACAGAGGTACAAGATGGTGTAGAGAGCCTTGTTGTTCGAACTGAAAACTTGGCTTCTGAAGTGGAGATCTTGAAGACTGATCCTGATGGGTTTGGTGACTTCATGCAGGCCACCAAAGAGCAATTAACCCGTATCTCTGAAGATGTTGAGTCGCTGACTGATGTCTTTAAGAAGAACCTGAAAGACCTTGAAGATGAAGTGTCCTTGGTGAAGAGGGCCATTCATGGGAGTTCCAGAGGTGGTGGTGATCCTCTTTCGCAGAAGATCAAGGTGCCGGATCCTAAGTCTTTCAGTGGTACCCGAAATGCCAAAGAGTTGGAGAATTTCCTATGGGACATGGAGCAGTACTTCAAGGCTGCTCGGATCCCCGATGGCGAGAAGGTGACCATTACAAGCATGTATCTGTCTGGTGATGCAAAACTATGGTGGCGCACACGGACAAAGGACGATGCTTCTGCAGGTAGGCCTCAAATTGAAGTTTGGGAGACCCTGAAGAAGGAATTGAAGGACCAGTTCTTGCCTCAGAACACTGCATGGATTGCAAGGGAATCTCTGAAGAAATTGAAGCACACAGGTACCGTTCGTGACTATGTGAAGGACTTTAGTTCCTTGATGCTGGACATTCGAAATATGTCAGAGGAGGACAAGCTGTTCAATTTCATGTCTAGATTGCAACCATGGGCTCAGGCAGAACTTCGTAGGTAAGGTGTGAGGGACCTTCCTACTGCCATGATAGCGGCAGATTGTCTTGTAGATTTCAAGATGACTGGGTCTACTACACAAGACAAGAAGAAATCCAAGGAGGGGAAGAAAGACAAAGGCCAGTCCTTCAGGTTCAAGGACAAGAAGAAGGACAAGAATCAAAAGAAGGATAAAGGCGGTGGCTTTGTCAAGGCCAAGACAGATTACAATAACAAAGGGAGTAGTAGTGGGACTAAGCCCAACTACGGTTTTTCATCTGCAATGGTCCCCATCGTGTTAGGGACTACCCCAAGAGGGAGAAGTTGAGTGCTAGTGTCGCTGATTCAAAAGGAGAGTCAGACTCGGAATGTGGTCCAACCTGAGTCAATCCTCTGCAAATGCTGAATGCTCTTACTGAAGAACAGTCCATGGAGTTGAAAGGGTTCATGTTCATTCAGGTGACGCTGAACGGCAAGGAAGTTTTGGCAATGGTGGACACGAGGGCCACTCATAACTTCATTGCGCAGAGGGAAGTAAGTAACTTTAATTTAAAGTTAATTCCACATGCTAATAAGATGAAAGCTGTGAATTCTGAAGCCAAGCCTGTCTTAGGCATGGCCACCACTTCTATGAAAGTTGGTTGTTGGGAGGGCGTAGTTAGTCTTATGGCTGTACCCTTAGATGATTTTGATCTAATTCTTGGAATTTAGTTCCTTACGAAAGCCAGAGTGGTAGTTGTGCCATATTTGGGAGGAGTTTTTATTTGGGACAGGTGTTGTCCATGTTTTATTCCATCAGTGGCTCTTTATGGGCACCAAAAGAAGGAAGATCGTAAATATAGCTGCATAGAAATAATCTCTGCATTGCAAGTGAAAACAGGTTTGAAGAGGGGAGACTCTACCTTTCTTGCAGCTATGATAGAGATCAAACCGGACCAGTTTGTTGCAGTTCCGGATTTTGTTGCTGAAATTCTAGAGGAATTTGCAGAAGTGATGCCACCAGAACTACCCAAGCAATTGCCCCCTCAACGTGCTGTTGATCACAAGATAGAGTTGGAGCCGGGTTCTAGGGCTCCTGCTCAGGCCCCATACTGGATGGCGCCTTCAGAATTGGCTGAACTGCGTAGACAGTTGGATGAGTTGCTAGAGTCTGGCCATATTCAACCATCCAAGGCACCGTATGGCGCGCCAGTGTTGTTCCAGAAGAAGCAGGATGGCTCAATGCGGATGTGTGTGGATTATAGGGCTCTGAATAAGGTGACTGTGAAGAACAAGTACCCAGTGCCCAATGCCACAGATTTATTTGACAGGTTGTCAAGGGCATCCTATTTTACTAAGCTGGATTTACGTGCAGGCTACTGGCAGGTGTGTATAGCAGAAGGAGATGAACCCAAAACTGTATGTGTAACTCGTTATGGGTCTTATGAATTTCTTGTAATGCCGTTTGGGCTAACTAATGCCCCGGCAACCTTCTGCAACTTAATGAATAATGTGTTTTATGACTACATCGATCGCTTTGTTGTTGTTTACTTAGATGACATTGTAGTCTATAGTGAGTCATTGAAAGATCACTTAAAACACTTGAGATTGGTTTTCCCAAAACTGAAGGAGTTTCAGTTATTTGTCAAAAAGGAGAAGTGTGAGTTTTGTCGCCAAGAAGTGATGTTTTTGGGGCATTGGATCAGTAAGGGCCATGTCAGAATGGATGAGAGAAAGGTGAAAGCCATCCTTGATTGGTCTACACCTACCAAAGTGACAGAGTTGAGATCTTTTCTAGGGTTGGCAAACTACTACAGAAAGTTTATAAAGGGGTATTCCAAGAAGGTTAGTCCTTTAACGGACTTGCTGAAGAAGGACAAACAGTGGGTTTGGTCTGAGGAGTGCCAGAATGCTTTTGAGATGCTTAAGTAGGTAGTGTCTACAGAACCGGTCTTGAGACTGCCTGACTTTGGTTTGCCATTTGAAGTGCATACTGATGCCTCTGATAGAGCAATTGGTGGGGTCCTAGTCCAAGAAGGACACCCATGTGCCTTTGAAAGCAGGAAGCTTAAGGATTCTGAACGGAGGTATACAACTAACGAGAAGGAGATAACTGCAGTGGTACATTGTCTTGACGCATGGAAGCACTATCTGTTGGGTACCAAGTTTACAGTGGTGACTGATAATGTAACCAATACCTACTTCAAGACACAGAAAAAGCTTACTCCAAAGCAAGCTCGTTGGCAAGAGTTTCTTGGGGAGTTCAATTTTGTGTGGGTTCACAGACCTGGAAAGCAGAATCAGGTTGCTGATGCCTTGAGTAAGAAAGAAGTGCAAGAGTATGTGGCGTCGTTGACAACGGTGTATACTGATTTCCTTGACAGAATCAAAGAGCAATCTCAGTCCAACAATGCCTATCAAAAACTAAAGCAACAGGTTACTGATGGTGAAGTCAGAAAGTACTGGATTGAAGATAATCTACTCTACGCCAGAGGAGGTAGATTATATGTTCCTGTTGGAGGTTTGAGACGGGAACTAATGCGGGGAATGCATGATCCTCAGTGGGCTGGACATCCAGGGGTGGATAGAATGCTGGCGTTGATATCCAGATCATATTACTGGCCCAAGATGGAGGATGACATAGAGTTATATATCAAGACTTGCTTGGTCTGTCAGAAAGACAAGCATGAGAGGAAGAAGGAGGCAGGGCTACTGCAACCCTTGCCTATACCAGAGCGTCCATGGCAGTCAGTTTCAATGGACTTCATTTCTGGTTTTCTTAAGGTGGAAGGTATGAGATCTATTTTTGTGGTTGTAGATAGATTCTCTAAGTATGCAATTTTTATTGCTGCACCACATGCATGCCCAGCAGAAGTTGCTGCTGGTTTATTTCATAAGTTTGTGGTGAAATATTTTGGCTTGCCCGAAGATATTGTTAGTGATCGTGACACCAGATTTACGGGAAGGTTCTGGACAGTGTTATTTGGCTTGATGGGTTCTGAACTAAAGTTCTCTACAGCGAACCATCCTCAAACTGACGGACAGACTGAAAGGATGAACTAGTTATTGGAAGAATATCTGAGGCACTATGTTACTGCAAGTCAGAAAAATTGGCTGGAGTTGCTAGACACTGCACAATTCTCTTATAATTTGCACAGGTCTTCAGCAACAGGAATGAGTCCCTTTGAGTTGGCAACAGGGCAACAACCTCGCACACCACAGGAGGTGGCAATGCAAAGGACTGGTGGAAGATGCACTGCAGTATACCGATATGCCCGTTCCATGCAAGAGATGGTGGAGGAGGCACAGGACAGCCTTGCCAAGGCTGCGAGAAGGATGAAAAAGTATGCATATAAAGGGAGAAGGTCATTAGAGTTCCAAGTGGGAGACAAGGTTTTGTTGAAGTTAACTCCACAGATTTGGAAGAAGATAAGTAGCAAGACTGTTCACAGAGGGCTGATTCAGAAGTATGATGGTCCATTTGAAGTTGTGAAGAAAGTGGGGAATGTTGCTTACAGATTACAGTTACCTGAGAGACTGAAGGTCCATCCTACTTTTCATGTGAGTTTCCTCAAGCCTTTTCATGAGGACACTGCAGATACATCAAGACAGCAGGCTAAGAGAGCCCCACCTGTTATTCGGTTGCAGTTTAACAAAGAGGTGGAGAAGATTATGTCTCACCGGACCCAGAGTCAGAGTAAGAAAAATCGCAGAACTGATTACTTGGTGCAATGGAAAGGATGCAGTGAAGTAGAGGCGAGTTGGGAAAGGGATGTGACATTATGGCAATTTGAGAAACAAGTAAGGGAGTACTTGGACAAGTCGACGAGGGCGTCGACTTCTTCTGATGGGGGTGATTTGTTAGCCCCTTGACGGTTGTCCAAGGGAAGACATGGGCATTTTAAGGCCATGCCATGTCTTGGGAATACTTTGGCTTTGGTTAGACAACCATGAGGATGCTCAGGGGGTTGTCAGCGTGCACAAGATGCTCAGCGTGCACACAAGATGCTTAAAAGGATGTTCGGCGTGCACTGGGGGTGCCCAGTGGCACTTTCGTAAATATGGCAAAAAGTGAAACTTGGAGTTTTGACTCGGGATCTTTATGGGAGGTACCTTGAGTCCATAGAAGCTGGTTGGCGCAGACGGCACTCAATTTGGATGTCAGGAAAGGCCTGAAAGGCCATTATGACTCCTCAAGCATGGGTGATGTTTACTCATGTCAGAGTGCTGGATTTCCTTATGACTATACTAGGGGGGGTCTGTTGAGCACATCGGTTGGGCTATGGCATGGCTTGCTTAGAGGGCTTAGCCAACGTGTATGGGCACGTGTTGCACCACTCCAAGATGGTTGCACAAGTGGGGAGCATCCAAGATATTGAAGGGCAAACAAGTGGGCACCGACACGCGCGCTTGTGTGCAGCGGCGCACGTGCGGACGTGCAGATGGGCGCGCGGGCAGGCGTCTAACCTAGTGTGCGCGAACGTCTAGCTCGGCGTGCGCATGGGCGTCCAGGTGGGTGTACAGCCACGGGCGCATAAGGGTTCAAACATGGCGCGCGAAGAAGGGCACTAGTGTGTGCGCCGCCGTGCACTTTGGTGTACACCCGAGCGTGCGCACGGGCGTGCATGGCTTGGCACGCCGTGCACTCAGAGACATATATATGTGGGTGCAGATTGGTGGACTTGGTTTGGGCCAGGTTCACAAGGTTGACTCAGATGTGGCTAGAGCATGGACAACACAAAGTCATGACCTGCGGTTACAAGAGGTGGTGGCTTAGTGGGCTCGGTCAGTTGGGGGAAGTTACTAGCACTTCCCACTCATCATGGGAAATGGGGGAGTGCTGAGTAACCTCCCAAGCATATGGCACAATTCTGAGAGGACCAACACACAGGCGGTTAAGAGTGGTTTCCTCCACTATGCAGAATGTAACTTCTTGTGATTATGTGGCATTAGCAGAACATGCCAACAAGTCTAGCAGTTGGGCTTGTCAACTGCATTATAGTGCTGGCACATTTAGAGGGTGCCAACACGACCCTAGGTAGATGGGGGTGTCATCCATCATCTTAGTGGACAGTTATGGGCGGTTTTGAGAGTGGCCTATATAATGCTAATGTGGGCTTTGTAGAGGGGACAGAGAGGAGGGTGTGAGCCTTGGTTGTTCCTTGTACGAACTCATGTTCCTTTGTAATATGTTTAATATGAGCAAAGGTTGGGGCTTGTCCCTATAAATTGTGTGTGCCTTCTTTACATTTCTATACTGTGTGTATTGTGTTGTGTTGGCTGAGACTTGGTGGCCCCAAGTGCCATTACAGAGGCAAAAATTTGTGGTGTAATTTAGCCCTGTAACACAAGCCCAATCCATTTAATTAAGACAGAGACGACTTAATTGACGAAATTTCTAGGCACTTCAATGTTTGTTGCATGGCGAAATTTCTAAAATTCTTATTACTTTTTTTCATTCCTTTGGTTTTTTTTTTCCTTCCCCATGGATATAAATTAATTTTCCATCTCCACAAAAATGAAAGAGAAAGAAAAAGACTCCAAAATCTTTCTAGTGATTCTCTGATGGTATTCATCCAGTTGATTTTTTTTGGGTCATCTTCTTTTCTATCAATATTTAAAACCCTAAATGGTCAATGCCTTCAGATTTGTTGGTCTCAATTACAATTGATAATCAAAATCTTCCCAAATATAAAAGAAGCATAAAAATGGAAGATTGATTTGATTGGACCATGGTCCAGCCATCATCTTAGTTTTAGTAAATTCTTAAATGCAAACATTTCTTCAGATTCTTTAACAGCAAAAATTTCTCAGATCGTTTGATCAGCAATGTGATTTGGCAAATTAGAAGTGATATATTTAAAAAAAAAAATTGCAACATAAATCACTCTAAGAACTTGTACATTATTTTCAACATACATTACACTAATTCAATCAAACTAATAAAAAATAAAACAAACTAATACTCAAAAAAATATAAAAATTATAATATATTAAAATCAAATTTACAACTCATTCAAATTGTTCAGTAGTGACCTCTAAATTTGATTTTATGGTAACCACCACCCGAATAAATCTAGATGGAATTAAAACATTAGTTTGTCTCGCAATATGATACATATAAACTAATAAATCATTATCAACAGAATTGTCTATATAATATGATAATTTAAAATTTTCTTGTAATTGTTGTGCATCCAACTTTTAAATTTTGAAATAAAAAGTACATCCTCTAAAGAAGTTAGTTTCATTTCAATATCCCTCCTACCAGTTTCAATACGTGCAATTATATTAGTTTTTTTATTTGCTATTATAATATCATTATAATTAATATCTTCCTGAGTTCGATTTATAAAATTTCTATTTTCTACCATATCTGCATCTACCTGTCTTCGTCTTTGTTGATGAATTTGTCGAATTAATATCTTGTTCTCCTCTGTGTATTCCGCAATCTCAACTGCTTCAATTGCTTCAGTCAATTGCAGAAGTTCATGCTGAAGTGATGTTGACTCCGCTTGTGCTCTCAAAAATCGGCTATGGAGAGTGTAATTCGAACCTTCAAACCTAAGATATGCTCGAAAATCGAATATGATATCCTGCATTATCTGTCAAAGGTCACAAAAGCAGACCATTAAAAAGTGTGCAAATCATCCCATTTCAGATACTAAAAACCCACTAAAAATTCAGAAACAAGTAAAAACTAGGTTCTTCACGAATCAGCAAATGAATTAATAAAAAATAAAAAAACTGAAACAGAAAATTGATTAAATAAACTGAACAAGCAATATGAGAAAAGACATGCTGGTGATCAAATCGAGGCTACAATGTCGCCTCGCCGAATGGTACCGGATTGATGTTTGCCGAAACATATACGGTCCATAGGGCATTAATGGTATTTTTATTATTTATTTATTTTTAATTTTATGATAAATTTATTTATCATAATAAATTTTATGATATATATTATATATATATATATATATAACATTCAGTTTTTTTGAATTCTTTACGGGCAACGGTAACCAACTTGAAATTGACCCAAACTCGACTCTGGGTTCTAATTTTCTATGGAAGTTCAAATATTCCGAATCATGACTACCCTACCTATCTAACTCTGCAACTCTGTGTCTGTTCCTGATGCAGTTTCTCTCTCTTTTGTGTACTTCTATGCGTCAGCATGACATAAAATGAAGTGGAGCCCACTTCAATATCATCATCACTTTTTAAACTTGCTTTTCAATAGAAACAGCACTGTCCACTGACACAGCAGCACAGACCTCTGGTTCGTCGACCGGCTACCTGCTACTATTTCTTGAAACAAAGTACCAAGCAGCATTAGACCCAACAAATCTTACAAATTATGGAAACAAGGTCAGTTACCACCAATAACAGGATCTTCACGTGACCTGTCTGTACTGATCATCTGTAGTCTGTACTGATCATCTGTACTGATTTTTCAGTTTATATTTTATTTTATTAAATAACTTTTGTGATTTTTTTTTTTTTTTTTTTGTCCCTAGCAATCAAATTGAGTTTTTGTATACAGTAGAAATAGAATCTATCCTTTCGGCGATCAATAAGATCTTTGATATACACTCAGAAATAAGTAAATGAGTAATGATATGTTTAACCAAACTGTCTAGTCACCTCACCCATATAATTTACCTTATCGATATATATTTATATATAGACTTACAGTCATATATATATATATAATATTTATATATGTATCTAGTGTACTGGCGCGTCATATATATTTCAGTTCGTTTTGGTTTAGTATACTTGAGCCTGTATACTTGTCTACCATAAATTTAATACTGCTTAATATACTTACAAATGTATACTTGTACATATACATATATATTATATTTTCATTTCGATAATTCTTAGTATATTTGTGAATGTATGTTTGCATATGTATATATGTTTCATGACTAATTGCTTTATTAGTACATTTCCTTTATCTTTCCACACTGTGCTTGGAGTTGTATGCGTTGGGTTTATTTCCTTCTATATGGAGGAAAACCCAAGTGGGTTTTATTAAAAGCCCAAAACCCAGCCTTCAGGGAAAAGAAAACCCTAAGGAAGTTAGTATAAAAAGAGAGAGAGACGTTAGCCGCAAGTGAGAGAACAAAGAGAAGAAAAATGCAAGTTTTTCCATTCTGCCCAGGTTTGATCAAACGTCCGATCCCGCTTCGTCCGTGGTCCGATCAAGCTGAAATTTGGAGGAGAGGTTCACGACTCAATGACGTATAATCTGAACAGTGTAGATCAGATTTTGAGCTCGGGAACAGTGATTCGTTCCCGTGAACGGTAACAGGGTTTTTGGTAGAAAAACGCAGGTTTTTTTTATTCTACCCAGATTTCATGAAACGTCCGATCCCGCTTCGTCCATGGTTCAATCGAGCTGAAATTTGGAAGAGAGGTTCACGACTCAATGAGTTAAAATCTTAACGGTGAAGATCGGATTTTGAGCTCGGGAATAGTGATTCGTGCCCGTGAACAGTAACAGGGTTTTTGGTATTTTTCTCTCCAATTCTTTTTATTTTTTGCCAAGATTGTTGCTATCTTGATGAGATGTTTTGTAGTCTCTAATTGCGATTAGAGAAGACTTTGTATACCCATTATTTGGTTGATAGTGGAGATTTTAACTGGACTAGGTCCCGTGATTTTTCTTCCTCACACAGGGGAAGTTTTTCACGTAAAAAATTGCTTGTGTTCTTGTGGCTTGGTGTGATTGATTTGTTCTCTATTATTTTCAGCACATATAAAAGTAGAGATATACTATATTTGCTTGCATATAGGGAGAAGAATTATTCCGTTGTGTTTGTTTATTGTCATCTCTCCCAACAAAATGGTATCAGAGCTGTAGGTTGACAGATTACCAGATTGGCAGTTTGAGTTGTGGAAGCAAATACGAGTAGAATGATTAATTTAAATGGTTCAAATTATCACATATGGAAATGAAAAATGGAGGATCTTCTTTATGTGAAAGATTATTACCTACCGGTGTTTTGTGCTGAAAAACCAGAAAACAAATCTGATGTGAAATGGACTTTGTTACATCGACAGGTGTGTGGGTATATCAGGCAGTGGGTAGATGATAATATTTTGAACCATATTAGTGGAGAGACACATGCACGTTCTCTATGGAGTAAGCTTGAACAGCTATATGCTAGACATACTGGAAATAATAAATTGTTTCTGATTAAGCAGATGATGGCTTTGAAATATCAGGACGGGACTCCTTTATCTGATCACCTGAATACATTTCAAGGAATTATTAATCAGCTGGCTGGAATGGGTATTAAGTTTGATGATGAGATACAAGGATTATGGTTGCTTGGTTCATTACCGGACTCGTGGGAGACGCTCAAAACTTCATTGTCTAACTCCGCTCCAGAAGGTGTAATCACAATGGATATGGCCAAAAGTTGTTTCCTAAATGAAGAGATGAGAAGAAAAACACAGGGATCCTCTTCACAGTCAGAGATCTTAGTTACAGAAAAGAGGGAAAGAAGTAAGAGTAAAGGTCCGAAGAACAGAGATAACAGCAGAAGCAAGTTTAACAAGTTTGCAAATGTTGAGTGTCATCATTGCGGGAAAAAGGGACTGAGGAGGCCCGAGATGACATGGGCCGGATATGACTTGCAAACGCGACATCCGGTCCGTACAGATGGGTCGGGCCCATAGAAAGACACTGCCATATGGGCCGAACGCGAATAAGCCCATCAAAGATGACCAGGACTCATGGAGGAACGGGCCTAGATCCAGCAGTCCATTTAACATTTGTAAATATCTATAAATAGGAGAAGTAATGGAAAGAAAGGGGGGATATTTTTTTGGTTAAAATGCAAGAATTCTAGAGAGAGAAAGAGGGAAGGAATTTCTTGTATCTTCAATTGGCGCCGTCTGTGGGAATCATAGAAGATTGGTTGATCAATGATTAATATCGCGTGGATTCAGACCAATCCGGGTGATCAAGACTCGATCTTTGGGAGTTGGATCCAGATCTGAGCGATTGTGACCTACTCTGGAGGAATTTTAGTTCCTGTTGCTTTGGCAGAAGTGGCTTCAGATCTACGCAACAACGAGTTGTTCGATTGTGGCAGGATCTGACGGATTTAGAATTCGGACAATTCAGATCTCGTCAACCGTGAGCATAATTCGGAGAATTCGAAACCAGATCTGAAAAATTCCCACTCACGAAGCTCGGATCTACTCGCGAACTTAAGATTAATGCCTTTACTCCGTTCAGGAATAATGATAGGTGAAAGCTCCAATCCGATGGAGGTTGTCCAACAAACAAAGCTTGAGGAGTTGATAAACTTGATCGAGGCTCTCAAAAAAGAGAATGCAGACTTGAAAGCTGGAATGCAACATCAGCAAATGCCCACGGTTTCGCGTCCACCTCCGGCCGGAGAAGGAGGTGTTCAATCTAATATCGCGCATCAAGGCGAGCAGGACGAGAACAGTCAGTCAGCTCTCCACCGTGATGAAAGGAGGATGGATGATTTACCGCCAAATGCTCGTCGAGTTGAGGATCACGAAGGATCGACTCACATTGATCCGCGACATGAGCAGATCAGACAGAACGAAGCCATGACCTTCGATCCGCATCGGGAAAGGTTCAACCGAGAGGAGGTGATAGAGGTTGATCGCCACCAAGTTGCGTCGCCTTGGCAAAGAGAGCTCATAGAGGAACGGTCGTTCGATCTGTCCTACCGGCCCTCCATGGCTACAATCACTCATCGCAGTTCGGAGAGCAGAACCGTAGCTCACAGAGCTACCACTGGGCGCCAAAAAGCGAATGAAGCACTCCGATCCGCGGCTCGAACGGTTGATTCACCATTCACTGACGAGATCCTGAATGCCCCGCATCCAAGGAAGTTTGCTATGCCAGTATTTATTCTGTTTGACGGCACAACCGATCCGATCGATCATGTGTACCATATCCAGCTGAAGATGTCCCTGAATACGAAAAATGACGCTTTAATGTGCAAATGTTTCCCTACAAGCCTAGCTGGACCGGCGCTCAGCTGGTTCAAGAACTTGCCTAGGAGCTCCATTGGTAGTTTCCGAGATCTGTGCGATCGGTTCATAAGTCAATACTATGGGAACAAGCGTCCGCCAAAGGACATCTCAAGCCTATTCACAATGAGACAGCACAAAGATGAACGTCTCCAGGCTTTCCTCACCAGGTTTAATCTCACTAAGAGTATGGTGATCGAATGCCACCCTTCTACAGCGGTTCAAGCCTTCAAGTTAGCCATGACACGTGGCACTCCGTTCCATACCAGTCTGGTAGTGAACACGCCGACGACTATAGATGAACTCAATGAAAGAGCCGACGGCTTTGTGCGCCTAGAAGAAGAGGAGGCAGCCAATGCTCGGACAGCGTCGCTCGTGTCGACCGAGGAAAAGTCCAAGGCAAAGATCAGGCAGAAGCAGGCTCAGCCGCAGCGTCAGACCTCCTGGAAGGCAGAAAAGAGGTCCAGGGAAGAAGAGCTGATCACTCCGCTGAAGGTCACTCTGGCGAGGCTATATCAGGAGAAGAAAGATAAGTTTCATCCACCACTGCCAATTAGGTAACCCCTCGAACAGAGGGATCAGACTAAACATTGTGCTTTCCATTCCAATTTCGGTCATCAGACTAATGAATGTAGGAATTTGAGAAGGCAAGTGGAGATGTTGATAGCTAGAGTGGAGTTCGCGAGTTATGTTCAAGGCTCGGCGACAGAGCAGAATCGACCGATGGAACAAGTAAAAAGGAGCCATAAACAAAGCTCCCACAATTCACAACCAGTTCGTATAATCAATGCTATCCACGGTCGACCCGAGCCCAGCGAAGATTCAGATGAGCTGCTCCGAGCGCGCCTACGGCAGGCGCAGATGAAGAAAAGGGTTAGCAGTGTGAATACTCTACACCAGCAGATCACATCGATACAGATAAAGTTCGACAGGACAGACCTGCAGCGTGTTCAAATCCCCCATGAAGACCCGTTGGTAGTCAGTTTGACAGTGGCGGACTGCCTGGTGCGCAGAGTTCTGATCGATCCCGGGAGCAGAGCGAATGTCATGCCGAGGGACACATTTGATCGGCTCGAGATTAAACCAGAGAGGCTCAAGCCCACTGGAAATCCCTTGTTAGGATTCGATGGCAAGAGGGTGGAGCCCGTCGGAATGGTGGAAGTAGAAGTTCAAGCTGCAGAACGAGCTCTTATGGAAACTTTTGTGGTTGTAGAGATTCACCCCTCGTACAATCTCCTGATGGGAAGAGGATGGATTCACAGAGTCCAAGGAGTACCCTCAACTTTGCATCAGGTCATGAGGTGCCTTGGACCCGATGGAAATAAGGTGATAGACATTCGTGGGGATCAGGTTGCAACCAAAGAGTGCTATTCCGTCACACTAAAGTATGCTAGGAAAGGGAAGGCGCCCGTCCGACCGGCAAGCCCCAGATAGCAATTACAGGAACCTCCGCCCAAGCAGAACAGGGTGGAGGAGTCAGTTGACTTGACCGAAGAGCCCCTTCTGGATGTGCAGATCGATCAGTCCAGGCCAGAACGAACAACCAGAGTAGGAATAAGACTGACCAGGGAAGAGCGGCAAGAGCTAGCTGACTTCTTGTCTCACAATGCCGATGTATTTGCATGGAGTCACCTAGACATGCCTGGAATTAATCCCTCCGTATCCTTTCATTCCTTGAATGTCAATCCCAATTTCAAACCAGTAAAACAGAAGCAACGAAGATTTGCTCCAGAACGCAACCAAATCATAGCCGAGGAAGTTGATAGGCTGCTTGATGCGGGATTTATCAGAGAAGTACACTACCCTGATTGGTTGTCCAACGTCGTTGTCGTGCAGAAGAAGAATGGGAAATGGCGAGTATGCATTGATTTCACCAATCTGAACAAAGCCTGTCCGAAGGATAGCTTCCCGCTGCCAAAGATTGATCAAATGGTGGATGCTACCACTGGGTATGAACGCTTGACCTTTCTGGACGCTTATTCAGGTTATAATCAGATCCCTATGGACCTGGCAGATGAAGAAAAAACTTCTTTTGTAACCGAGCGAGGGACATACTGCTACAAAGTTATGCCTTTCAGACTAAAGAACGCGGGAGCAACTTATCAAAGACTTGTTAGCAAAATTTTCAAGGATCAAATAGGAAAGATTGTGGAAGCCTATATTGATGATATGGTGGTAAAGAGTAGGAAGAAGAATGATCATCTGAAACATCTGCAAGATATATTTGATGTGTTGAAGCGATATGGGATGAGGCTCAATCCAACCAAGTGCTCGTTCGGTGTGAGTTCCGGTCAGTTTTTGGGACACGTAGTCAACCGCAGAGGCATCAAAGTTAGCCCCGCTCAAGCAGAGGCTTTGATTAAGAATGCCGAGCCAAAGACGATCAGAGAGGTGCAAGCCCTCACAGGACGAATAACTGCATTAAGTCGATTCATTTCAAAATTGTCAGACCGCTGCAAGCCGTTCTTTGACATGATTCGGAGTCATGGAAGACAGGTCTGGGGAGATGAGCAACGACAAGCATTGACCCATTTGAAGGAATATATGCAGAATCCACCAGTCCTGTCAGCCCCGGATCTAGAAGAAAAGTTATTTTTGTATCTTGGAGTATCTAGTGTTGCGACAAGTGCCGTTCTGATTCGTTGCAAGGAAGGCGTGCAACACCCGGTATTTTATGTCAGTAAAACAATGCCCGAGGCAGAACAAAAATACTCGAAGGCCGAACGGGTGATACTTGCACTGGTAAACGCAAAAAGAAAGTTGAGGCATTATTTCGAATCCCACCCTATAGCTGTTCTAACAACTTTTCCAATCAGAGTGCTTATGCACAAGCCAGAACTCTCAGGCAGAATGACAAAGTGGGCCATAGAGTTAAGTTCATTTGACATAACATATGAGCCGAGAATAGCTGTCAAAGGACAAGCGGTAGCCAATTTCCTGCTAGAATGTGACTCTGAAGATACGGAAGAAGACCTCAGGTGCGGCTCTTGGAAACTTTATGTGGATGGCTCCTCTAACCAAATGGGGGCTGGAATTGGGGTTAAACTGCAAACCCCAGAGGGTACTTCTTTGAGTCAAGCACTCAGACTTGAGTTCCGAGCCACCAATAATGAAGCGGAATACGAGGCATTGCTGAATGGGTTAAAGTTGGCCAGAGAGCTACAGGTCAGAAGTTTGACTGTTTATAGTGACTCACAGTTGATTGTTCGGCAGGTAAATGGTGAGTACGCGACCAAGGATGACATGATGGAGGCATATCGTTCTGCCGTTCTGCATAAAGCCAAGGACTTTGCAAAGATTGAATTTATACAGTTACCGAGGGAACAGAACGCAGATGCGGACCAGTTAGCATGTAGTGCTTCGAGTTCAGGTGAAACATTGGCGAGGGTGATTCCAATAGGAATATTGACCTAGCCATCTATTTTCGAAGAACCTTTGGACTCTGACCCTTGGCAAGTCAACATCATACCGTATGAACCGAGTTGGATTGACCCCATCATTACTTATATTCGAGATGGCGTTTTGCCTATGCAAAAGGATGAAGCTAGGAAACTCAAAAAGAATGCTGCAAAATACGTCATCGTGCATAACCAGCTGTACAGAAGATCCTACTCTGGCCCATACTTGAAGTGTGTCACCCCCGCAGAGTCGCAGCAGGTATTGCGAGCTATTCATGAAGGTGTGTGTGGCAATCATTCTGGGGGAAGATCGTTAGCGCATAAAGCAATGACACAAGGGTATTTCTGGCCGAACATGTTAAGAGATACGGAGGAGTTCTCTCGAAGGTGCGATAAATGCCAACGATATGGACCATTGATCCACCAACCACCTGAGGAATTGCACGTAATGGCCTCGCCATGGCCTTTCGCGCAATGGGGGATGGATGTGGTCGGTCCTCTGCCAACGGCAAAAGCTCAGAACAAGTATGTGTTACTGGCCACGGATTACTTCACTAAGTGGGTGGAAGCAGAACCATATCCTAGCGTGACTCAAACTCATGTGAGACGATTTATTTGGAACAATATTATCTGCCATTTCGGCGTTCCAAGATCAATAGTTATGGATAATGGCACGAACCTCGACAGCAAGCAAGTAAGAGAGCTGCTGGAGGAGTATGGAATTAATCAGAAGTTGGCTGCAGTAAGTCATCCTCAGGCCAATGGACAAGCAGAAATTACAAACAGAACAATTTTCGCCTGCATTAAGAAGAAGCTGGAGGACCATAAAGGGAAGTGGTTGGATGAGCTCCCGAACGTCCTATGGCTTACAGAACCACCCCAAGGCGGCCGACTGGGGAGAGCCCGTTTGCAATGGCATATGGTACCGAGGCAGTTATACCGGTTGAGCACTTGGTCCCAATTATCAGAAGCTTAACATGGAGTCGAGATCAGAACGACAAGATGTTAAGATTGAACCTCGATATGATAGACGAAAGGAGGGATGCTGCAGCAATAAGGTTAGCATCACACCAGCAAGTATTGGCGAATAGTCACAACAAAAGAGTGAAACACAGAGACTTTGCCCCTGGCGATCTGGTTCTGAAAAGAAATGTGGGGATAGTCAAAAAAATGATGCCACCCTGGGAAGGCCCATACAGAATTGCAGAAGTCATAGGCAAGGGAGCATATACGTTAGAAACCATGGCGGGAAGGTTGGTCAGCAAGCCCTGAAATGCCACGTCTCTGAAGAGGTACTACCAATAAAAGCTAAGTTTCGGCTTTATTGGGTGTTGTTTGTTGTCAATCAAGTACGTATGAATGTGCAAATTCCTAAAATTTATAAAAATAACTTTCCTCTTCAATGGGTTGCTAAAAATAAATAAAAAATGAAAAGCCAAGTGGCAAGTGGCATTCTAGCCGAGCGCCAGGCACTTAAGCAAGATAAGTGGCAGCTGGCACCATAAGCCGAACGCCAGACACTTGCTAAAAAATGAAAAGCCAAGTGGCAAGTGGCATTCTAGCCAAGCGTCAGGCACTTAAGCAAGATAAGTGGCAGCTGGCACCATAAGCCGAACGCCAGACGCTTGCTAAAAAATGAAAAACCAAGTGGCAAGTGGCATTCTAGCCGAGCGCCAGGCACTTAAGCAAGATAAGTGGCAGCTGGCACCATAAGCCGAACGCCAGACACTTGCTAAAAAATGAAAAGCCAAGTGGCAAGTGGTATTCTAGCTGAGCGCCAGGCACTTAAGCAAGATAAGTGGCAGCTGGCACCATAAGCCGAACGCCAGACGCTTGCTAAAAAATGAAAAGCCAAGTGGCAAGTGGCATTCTAGCCGAGCGCCAGGCACTTAAGCAAGATAAGTGGCAGCTGGCACCATAAGCCGAACGCCGGACACTTGCTAAAAAATGAAAAGCCAAGTGGCAAGTGGCATTCTAGCCGAGCGCCAGGCACTTAAGCAAGATAAGTGGCAGCTGGCACCATAAGCCGAACGCCAGGCACTTGCTAAAAAATGAAAAGCCAAGTGGCAAGTGGCATTCTAGCCGAGCGCCAGGCACTTAAGCAAGATAAGTGGCAGCTGGCACCACAAGCCGAACGCCAGACACTTGCCATAAACAAGCACGCGACAAAGTTAATATAAAAAAAAAAAAGAGAGAGAAAAGGTATATATATATTGAAAATGGGTTTGAACAGAGCGTAACATAAAGGAAAAAGAGAAAAAGAGTTCTGTCATCTCATTCATGATAAGCATTGGATTTACAAAAAAAAATGAAGTATTCAAGTCACATTGTTACAAAAAAGTATGGAATCGAAGAGTCCAGAGGAGTCCTAGCTAGCTGCCCCAGTACCGACAGCCTCCTGGTTGTGCCGGTCCGCCTCCTCAGTCCCATCAGCCATCTCACCCTCACAAGGTGGGGAATCAAGATGAATAACAGAGTCATTCTGCTGGGGACCAACGTCAGCAGTGGCTATGGGAGATACCACAGTTGACGATTGAGGAGCGGTTAGAGGTAGAGCGGTAGGAGGAGCTGTAGTGATCCTAGAGGAAGCAATGTCCTGGCATTCATCAAATATGTGCTCCGCTTCGGTGGGTTCTGGGTCAACATAGACACCCAGAGGGTCAATCCCTAAATCCTTATCGACCTCATCTGGAGTTGAGCTGGTCTGTCCCTCATCCGGAACTCGGTCGGAGAAACCTTCTCGGAATCCTTGAGCATATCTAAGAGCGCCGACCCTTGAGAACTGAGCATGAAGAGCCAGCATCCCACCGTTCACTCTGCTGATGGTATCAATCAGAGCAGTACGCCCTGTTGGCCTAAGAATTTTTATCTAAAGGTTTTGATGATTACAAACCATTAATGATGTTTATGTACTAATATTTTCATTGAGTTATATATAGTTCATATCTTATATGATGAGCTAGATGAGCCATTTCAAGCATTCAAGTACTCAAGCTATGGACTCAATGAAGCCTCAAAGATTGCAAGAAATCAAAGAAAGACTCAAACTTCAAAGATCAATCAAACAATTTCAAGAAAGAAAGAAAGTCTTCATCAAGCTCAAAAGATCATGGTCAGGGAATGGAGAAAAAGGGTAGATAGGATGGTGAGAGCTTTAGATTTAAATGTTAAAGTATATTTGAATATCTTCTGAAGCTCAAGTTTTTAGGTTCATGCATATTTTCTCTAAAAATCAGTTTCTTAGAAGGCCTAAAATCTTTCCATGAACTTTACTTATGCACGCTCTCATAATAGGAAGTGCACAGAACAAGATATGTCTCATTCTTAGTCTTACACAAGGATTGGAGCCGCCTCCCAAATATAGGAGCCTGCTCTTTGCACTCCAGTAGCCAAATTGTGTGTCGTAGAATGCATTTTGTGAATTGGAGCCGCCTCCCAGTTATTGGAGCTGCCTCCCATTTATTGGAGCCTCCTCCAATTTTTTGTAGAGCCGACTCTTCTAGATTATTTGAATCTTCAATGGCACTTTTCTGCATTTAAGACTTCCAACTACTTCTAACAGACAGATTAAGCCTCGGTTGTCTATATAAAGAAGGCTCATTTTACTGAAGTAATACACCACTGGATAATACATTCAAGAAAGCATTCAAGAGCATTCAATAAGCCATTTAAATTCTTCTCTGAGCTTTCACTTTCAACCATTACTACATTCTCTCATCCTAGAACTTGAGCTTCATTAATATTCTGATATTCTCTAGTTGTGAGCTTACACTTGTATATCTATTGAGAGAGATTCTTGTATTTCATTTACAAACTTTGCTACAATCTTGTAAGGGTTGGTGTGACCCAAAAGAAGCCTATGAGAAGGGTGTTCTCCTAGCAAGGAAAGAAGCAAGGTCTTGCTTCAAATTTGAAGGTTTGCTCTCCACCATTAAGGAGAAGCTCTAGTGAATTTGGGAAGTCTCAAGGGGGATCTTGAGCCGAGGAGTAGGAGTTTCCGAACCTCGCTAAATCACCGAGTTCATTGTTTGCATCTTCCTATCTCTATCTCTTTTATACTTGTGCTTTATATTGCTTGAATTTTTCAATTAATCATTGCATAATAGTTGTTGTAAAACAAATTTCATAAATTGCGAAAATTAGCCATTGACTCTATTCACCCCCCCTCTAGAGTCAATTAGTAGTTAACAATTGGTATCAGAGCCTAATCTCTAGAAAAAGATTAATCATCTTAGAGAACGATCATGGCCAATACAAATTTTCATCAAGAAGGTCAATCTAACAATAGACCCCCTTGGTTTGATGGATGTGACTACAACTATTAGAAAATCAAAATGAGAGCATTCTTAAGAGGCATAGATGTAGATGTTTGGAAAGCCGTAGAAAAAGGAGACTATGTTCCAACCAAGATAGTAGAGGGTGAAAATGTTCCAACACCCGATATTGAATGGACCCTCAATGACCGTAGGCTTATACAATGTAATGTCAAGGCTATCACTAATCTCTATTGTGCCTTAAGCAAAGACGAATTCAATAGAATTTCGGATTGCGAAATGGCTAAAGAAATTTGGGATAAACTTGAAGTTACCTATATAGGTACTAGTCATGTTAAGGAATCCAAAATGAATATGCTTGTCCATAAATATGAACTTTTTACCATGAATAACAAAGAAACTATTAGTGAAATGTACTCTCGTTTTACTAACATTGTTAATCCTTTGAAAGCTCTTGGAAGAAAATATACATCATCCGACAATGTAAGAAAAATCCTTAGATCTTTGCCAAAGAATTGGGAAGCAAAGAAGACCGCCATCCAAGAAGCCAAAGATCTTAACACACTTCCCATTAACGAACTCATTGGTTCATTAATGGCTTAAGAGCTAGAAATGAATGATAGAGATGAAGAAACTCA
This sequence comes from Cornus florida, assembly GCF_030987335.1. Classification (NCBI taxonomy): domain Eukaryota; kingdom Viridiplantae; phylum Streptophyta; class Magnoliopsida; order Cornales; family Cornaceae; genus Cornus; species Cornus florida. Next base: position 49,496,682 of record NW_026775577.1, on the reverse strand, counting down.
AAAGAAGGATATAGCTCTATAAGCTACTACCAAAGAAGTTGCAATTGATAAGGCTCCTCATGATGAAGAAGAAGAAGAAGTTGCTCTCATTACCAAAACCGTGAGAAGAATCCTTTAAATGAAGAAGTTCCAAAAGAGCAACAACTTCAAAAGAAATGGGTCATCTAGTGAGCAAGGAAAAAGAGAAGCACCTACTTGCTTCCATTATGGAAAACCGGGGCATTTCAAATCCGATTGCTATGCCTATAAAAATGAAAAGGAAAGGAAAAAGAAAGGAAAGGCCATGCAAGCTACATGGGAGGATGATGATTCAAATGGATCCGAAAGTGACGATGAACTCAATGAATTGGTTAATCTTTGTCTCATGGCCGATGACGATGAGGTAATTTCTAATCATGACTCATTTAATTTGGAAACTACTTATGATGAATTGGTTGATGCACACAATTACTTGCTAGATGCCTTTAGAGAATTGCATGATGAATTAGGCAAAATGGTTCAAAAATGTGCTACTCTAAAAAGGGAAAAGAATATCATCTCTCAAAACCTTGAAAAATTTCAACTTGAAAATGAAGCTTTGAAAAAGGAAAAAGAATTAGCTAAAGAATCGGTTTCAATAGATTTAATTTCTGAAAATAAATCATTAAAAATTATGATTGAAGATCAAATTGAGACCTTAACAAAATTCACAAAAGGTAGAGAAAATTTGGGTCTCATACTTGGAAAGTAAAGAAATGCTTATGCCAAGGATGGACTTGGATTTGATCCTCACAACAAAGACTCTTGTTTATTGAAAAAGAGAGAACCTTTGAACAATTACTTTGTTAAAAATTCCTCTTTTAGTCCACAATGTAATTATTGTAAAAAAAAAGGACATAAGATCAATCATTGTCCTATTAGGCCATGTAGGACAAAAGAAGTTTGGGTTATTAAAGGGACTTATACACCTCTTCCTAACTCTCATGGACCCAAGAGAATGTGGGTACCAAAAGAAGATTATTCAAATTCCTTTTGTAGGTTTGCTTGAAGTCTCCATATTTATCCAAGGACAAATGGTTTCTTGATAGCGGATGTTCAAGGCATATGGCGGGAGATCAATCAAAATTTCACTCCATCAAACCTCATAAAGGAGGAAGCGTCACATTCGGTGACAACTCAAAAGGCAAGGTCATTGGCATTGGAACTATTGGTATCTCCTCCTCCCTATCTATTGATGATGTGTTACTTGTTAAGGGCTTAAAACATAACCTATTTAGTATTAGCCAATTATGTGATAAAGGATATGATGTCTTGTTTAAGTCGGACAAATGTATTGTCAAAAAGGATAATGTTGAAGTTTTCCACGCTCTAAGAAATAGTAATGTATATTCTTTGCTTTTATGTGAACTACACGATCAAGATGTCAAGTGTCTTGTATCCTCAAATGAGGATAGTTGGTTGTGGCATAGAAGGTTAGGTCATGCTAGTATGGATTTGATTTCAAAACTATCTAAGAATGAATTGGTCAAAGGCCTCCCAATGACTAATTTTTCTAAAGATAAAACTTGTAGCGCATATCAAATAAGCAAGCAAATCAAGTCATCATTTAAAAGGAAAAAGGATATAACAACTTCAAGACCATTAGAATTAATTCATATGGACTTATTCGGTCCGGAGAGAATTGCTAGTCTTGGTAGAAAACTATATGCATTTGTCATTGTGGATGACTTCTCTAGATTCACTTGGGTATTTTTCCTTACACATAAAAATGAGGTTCATACAATCTTTACTAAATTTTGTAAGAGAGTCGAAAATGAAAAAGAATGTAAGATCAAGTCCATTAGAAGTGATAGAGGTAGAGAGTTCGATAACCAAGATGTGGAAAGATTTTGTGATGAAAATGGATACAATCATAATCTTTCGGCTCCTAGAACTCCTCAACAAAATGGAGTTGTTGAAAGGAAAAATAGGTCTCTCCAAGAAATGGCTAGGACTATGTTAAATGAACATGATTCTCCTAGATCTCTATGGGCCGAAGCTGTTAGTACCTCATGCTATGTCATAAACAGAGTCATCATTAGAAAACTCCTTAATAAGACTCCTTATGATCTTTGGAACAAAAGGAAACCAAATATTGGATACTTTAAAGTCTTTGGGTGTAAATGCTTCGTGTTAAATGACAAAGATAATCTAGGAAAATTTGAACCTAAATCAGATGAAGGTATTTTCCTAGGATACTCTTCTCGTAGCAAAGCATTTAGAGTGTTTAACAAAAGAACACGAGTGGTTGTGGAATCAATACATGTTGTATTTGATAAATCACCATTATCCCCTCTTAGATGCTCATTGGATGAAAATGAAGATGTGGTTGAGATTGAAAAGAATGTTGAACATCTTGATTTAAATGATCCTTCTCATAAAGATCTCTCCAAAGATGTTCCAAAAGAAAGTCACTCTCATGAAGACACTCCTCCTAAGGCTTGGAAGCAAGTGCTTAATCATCCAATAAATCAAATTATCGGGGATCCATCTAAAGGTGTAAGAACTAGATCTCAAATGAGTAATATTTGCAATTATGTAGCTTTTGTTTCCCAACTTGAACCAAAAAATATTCATGAAGCCGAAAATGATGAATCTTGGCTTTTGGCCATGCAAGAAGAACTTAACCAATTCGAAAGAAATAAAGTTTGGCTTTTGGTTCCAAGGCCTAAAGACAAAACTATCATTGGCACAAAATGGGTATTTAGGAACAAAAAGGATGAATCGGGAATCATAGTAAGAAACAAGGCAAGGCTTGTTGCTCAAGGATATAATCAAGAATAAGGAATTGATTATGAGGAATCCTTTGCCCCCGTAGCTAGACTTGAAGCTATAAGAATGCTCCTTGCTTTTGCATCCCATAAGAACTTCAAGTTATATCAAATGGATGTAAAAAGTGCTTTCTTAAATGGTATCATTGAAGAAGAAGTATATGTTGATCAACCACCGGGCTTTGAAAGCTATAATTACCCAAACCATGTCTTCAAATTATCAAAAGCGTTGTATGGTTTGAAACAAGCTCCAAGAGCTTGGTATGAAAGACTAAGTGGTTTTCTACTTGTTAATGGTTTTATTAGAGGTAAAATTGATAATACTCTTTTCACTAAAACCATCGATAACAACTTATTGGTCATTCAAATTTACGTTGATGATATTATCTTTGGATCAACCAATAGTGTGATATGTGAAAAGTTTGCTTCTAGTATGCAGAATGAATTCGAAATGAGCATGATGGGTGAACTTACTTTTTTCCTAGGATTGCAAATCAAACAAACACTTGATGGCATTTTTGTTTGCCAATCTAAGTATGTTAAAGATTTGCTAAAGAAATTTGGCTTGGAGGAAGTCAAACATGCCCATACTCCAATGAGCTCATCTTTGAAACTTGATAAAGATGAAAAAGGCACTGATGTAGATATTAAAAAATACAGAGGTATGATTGGTAGTCTCTTATATCTAACCGCAAGTAGACCGGATATCATGTTTAGTGTATGTTTATGTGCTCGTTTTCAATCCTGTCCTAAAGAATCTCATTTATGTGCCGTTAAACGAATCTTTTGCTATTTGAGCTATACCACATTCTTGGGACTTTGGTATCCTAGACATACATCTTTTGACCTTGTTGGCTACTCGGACGCTGATTTTGGTGGATGCAAAGTTGATAGAAAAAGTACTAGCGGGACTTGTCACTTCATTGGACAATCATTAGTATCTTGGTCTTGCAAGAAAAAAAATTCCATAGCTCTATCAACGGCGGAAGCCGAGTATATTGCAGCCGGTAGTTGTTGCGCTCAAACACTTTACATTAAACAACAACTAGAAGACTTTGGACTCTACTTTGATCACATTCCTATTATGTGTGATAATACAAGTGCAATATGCATCTCTAAAAATCCTATTCAGCATTCAAGAACAAAGCATATAGAAATTAGATACCATTTTCTTAGGGATCATGTTTCTAAGGGTGATATTGATCTTATTTTTGTGACTACTGAAAAGCAATTAGCTGACATCTTCACAAAACCACTCCAAGAGGAGAGATTCTGTCTACTCAGAAGAGAAATTGGAATGATCACAGAGCAGAATGTCATGCAGTGAAGTAGCAGCAGCAGAGCCGGCTCCAATCTAAATAAGAGCCGCCTCTATAGAAAACAAGAGCCGGATCATCTCATTCAAGAGCCGCCTCTCCAACCTGCATCCAAGAAAATCACAAATTCTAACTCTCGGTATCTCTAGAGCCGGATCACAAAATTTCATGAGCCGGCTCCCCAAAACCTGCATCCATGTCCAAACTCTCGGGATCTCTCAAAACTCATCAAGAGCCGGCTCCAAAAATCAAGAGCCGGCTCCAAAAAAATCAAGAGCCGACTCCAAAAAGCTCTTGAGCCGGCTCCAATTTCCCTTGAGCCAGCTCCAATCTGATATGTCTCCTTAAATCCTCTCGGCAGTAGCATTTTAGGCACCATTTCCAGATAGTCTAAACCGTGAGAGCTCCTTCTCCATGAGTATGAGTGCTTCAAATTTTAAGGTCTCAAAATGATTTCATCCATCATATAATATCAAGTGGCCTTTATTCTGCATCCTAATTCATTCTTCTCTCATTGTTGTGCAAGAATTTCCTCATCTCAGGTAAACACTTCAACCTCATTTGTTCTCCTTTCTTCATTATTTCATCTATCATATATATGTATTGATCCATGCTTTGATGTAATACTCCATGAATTGTTTTAAACCCATCTTAAATTGAATTTTGTTGCATGAATTGCTTTCAATTTTGAACAAAATTTTGGTTTAAATCTCCTTCACATTACATGTTCAAACCCTAGAAATGTCATATTTTAATCCAAAATTTTGGTCTTGCTTCATGAATCTAAGCATTTTCTTGTGGATTAAGTTAAATTTCCCTCTTGGGTTTACATTTCCATAATATTTTACCAATTCCACATGAATTGTCATAATTGATTCAACATTTCTCAAGACTTAATTTTCTATCAAACCCTAGAAAATTAATACTTTCAGCAAATTTTTTTTAGGGGTTGCTTTGTGAATTCATTCCTTTTCAATTTTATTCCATTAAAATTCCATTTTAAGTCTACATTACAAAATTCACTTTTCAAAATCCAACGACAATCATATTGTTGCTCACAATTTTTTTTGGTTTTCAAACATAGCTTAATTTATTGTTTTGTTCTCCAAATTGTCTAGATATGAAAAATTTTTGTTCAAAGTCTTTTGAAAATGCCTCCATATCTTTCAACATTAATATAAGTTTAGTTTTTAAATTGTGACTTGTATAGGTCCCTACTGAGTTTCCATGGCATCATCCTCCCGTAGAAGGAATCCTTCTCGTGGCAAAACTAGGATCACTCAATCTCATGACTCTATCCCAAATGAACAAACTCCTCCTCCAAGTCCAATTCAAATTTCTGCCACAAAGTTATATAGAACTCCTACTCACAAGAGGCTATATGAGAAAGAATTTCTTCATAGGAAAGTAGCCAAAGGAAAGGTTCTGTCACACACAATTTGTGATGACCTCAACCTCAACACCTACAAACTCTTTAATGCTATTGGCCTTGGGTCATTTGTTGGGATGAAAAACAAGTATTATCCAAGACTTGTTCAATTATTCTACACCCACCTTGAGAAAGTGCCTGGTGTAGAGAAGTTACAATGCTATGTGGCTGGAGTGGAATTCGATCTTGATGTTAGAAGTATTTCCAAAATCTTTCATTTAATGGATGATGGTATTCAATTCTACTCTCCTAAAAAATGGTTCACTGGGAAAGATTTTGACAAACTAGCAGCCATTCGCCAAATGAGCTATGATTCCCGCACTACCAATATCAAAGAAGTCAAATCCAAACAATTGACTATGGAAGCTCGATTGATCCACAAAATTATTGCATACTCCATTCTTCCTAAAACCGGCAGTCGCTCAAAAGTCTCTCGCATGGAAATCTTTCTGATTTGGTGTGTCTTAAATGGAAAAGATTTTAACTTGGCCTACATTATCTTTCATCACATGTTGGCATGCAAGAAAAAGAAAAACACTCCACTCCACTATGCCATGGTTCTCACTCACATTTTCATGGCTAACAACATTCCACTTGACAAAAGTGAATCAGCCAAACTAGGCCCAAGAGATATCCTTGATGCTTTCAATCTAGACACAATGGGGCTAAAAAGGGATCCCGATGGTATGTGGTTTTATCCTAGGCAAAGAAGATTCGAAGAAGCTAGAGCTCGTGGAGAAGAGATTGAGGATGTTGATGATGGGGATGAGGAAGAACATGAAAGCCATGACAGTGCTGAAGATGAGGATGTTCCAGTTGCACATCGCTCAAATCATGATCTTTTATTGGAACTTCTAAATGTTTCTCGTCAAAATCAAGCCACTCTTCAAGAACAACAAACCACTCTTGAACATCAACAACAACAACTTGACGAAGTGCTTATGACTGTCACTCATATCAGTGAAGACTTTGAAGCCTTTCGAAAAGGCCTTGAACCCCCTCCTCCTTCTACTTAGAACAATATCACCTCGTCTAAAAACTCTTTTTGTGCACTCACTTGTTTTATCTGCTTTGAAGAAGCCTCTTTTAGCTATGTTTTTACTTATGTCGTTTTTCTTTTGAAGTCTTTATCATGATCTATGCTTTTGTCTAACATCTGCTAGTTATGTTCATATTTTCCTTATCTACTGTTTTGACTTCTGTCATCTATAAAATGACATATTTCCTATTTTATTGCCCTTTAAATTCTCATTCTCTAATAGTTCATGAATTGGCATGTATTTTCTCTTTCATAGAAGTAGACTTTTTGAGATGACAAAGGGGAAGAAAGATGTGTTATTATGTTATGTGTCTACTATGCTATGTGCCTACTCTACTTTTTATATATATCTTGATTGATGCATATTGATAGGGGGAGACTTATAAAAAATTCTGTAAAAAGTTAAATGAAATCAAGAATGATATGATACTTTAGATATGCTTATTGATAGGGGGAGCTCTCTTTCAAATACAACTCTACTTTGTCAATAAACACATCAATGTTTTGTCATCATCAAAAAGGGGGAGATTGTTGGCCTAAGAATTTTTATCTAAAGGTTTTGATGATTACAAACCATTAATGATGTTTATGTACTAATATTTTCATTGAGTTATATATAGTTCATATCTTATATGATGAGCTAGATGAGCCATTTCAAGCATTCAAGTACTCAAGCTATGGACTCAATGAAGCCTCAAAGATTGCAAGAAATCAAAGAAAGACTCAAACTTCAAAGATCAATCAAACAATTTCAAGAAAGAAAGCAAGTCTTCATCAAGCTCAAAAGATCATGGTCAGGGAATGGAGAAAAAGGGTAGATAGGATGGTGAGAGCTTTAGATTTAAATGTTAAAGTATATTTGAATATCTTCTGAAGCTCAAGTTTTTAGGTTCATGCATATTTTCTCTAAAAATCAGTTTCTTAGAAGGCCTAAAATCTTTCCATGAACTTTACTTATGCATGCTCTCATAATAGGAAGTGCACAGAACAAGATGTGTCTCATTCTTAGTCTTACACAAGGATTGGAGCCGCCTCCCAAATATAGGAGCCTGCTCTTTGCACTCCAGTAGCCAAATTGTGTGTCGTAGAATGCATTTTGTGAATTGGAGCCGCCTCCCAGTTATTGGAGCCGCCTCCCATTTATTGGAGCCTCCTCCAATTTTTTGTAGAGCCGGCTCTTCTAGATTATTTGAATCTTCAATGGCACTTTTCTGCATTTAAGACTTCCAACTACTTCTAACAGACAGATTAAGCCTCAGTTGTCTATATAAAGAAGGCTCATTTTACTGAAGTAATACACCACTGGATAATACATTCAAGAGAGCATTCAAGAGCATTCAATAAGCCATTTAAATTCTTCTCTGAGCTTTCACTTTCAACCATCACTACATTCTCTCATCCTAGAACTTGAGCTTCATTAATATTCTGATATTCTCTAGTTGTGAGCTTACACTTGTATATCTATTGAGAGAGATTCTTGTATTTCATTTACAAACTTTGCTACAATCTTGTAAGGGTTGGTGTGACCCAAAAGAAGCCTAGGAGAAGGGTGTTCTCCTAGCAAGGAAAAGAAGCAAGGTCTTGCTTCAAATTTGAAGGTTTGCTCTCCACCATTAAGGAGAAGCTCTAGTGAATTTGGGAAGTCTCAAGGGGGATCTTGAGCCGAGGAGTAGGAGTTTCCGAACCTCGCTAAATCACCAAGTTCATTGTTTGCTTCTTCTTATCTCTATCTCTTTTATACTTGTGCTTTATATTGCTTGAATTTTTCAATTAATCATTGCATAATAGTTGTTGTAAAACAAATTTCATAAATTGCGAAAATTGGCCATTGACTCTATTCACCCCCCCTCTAGAGTCAATTAGTGGTTAACAATCGTCCAGAGCTCCCTTCTCAAAAGCCATCCGAGCATACTGTTCATCAGCCAGAAAGCGCTGGAGCTCTGCCTTTTCGTCTCTGATTGAATCACGCTCAGTCTGCCAGACACTCTTTTCAAGCTGGAGGGCATCCTTCTCATCCTGAAGAGAGTCGTTTTCCTTCTTCAAGACATCTCTTTCTTGTTCGGTTTTTTCAAGCCGAGCCAATACCTCGGTATTCTTGCTGGCGAGAAGGTCGTTTTCCTTATTGGCCACCTCCAATCTATCAGAAAACTTACGGGCCCTGACGTTCCCCATTTCAACCTGCTTCTGCATAGCCATCATTCCGAACAAAGTCTGCATAGATATACATTAATAATGGTTAAACCGATAGTCTGGTCGGACGAAGGCAAGACCAAATAATATGAGAGGATTCATGAGTTGAAAAATAAAAGTCACCTCCATGGCAGATTGGGGAAAGCGGCTGAACACATCCTTCTGGGATAGACCTTTCGCCGCCTCAAGGTCTTTCAGAGTCCATATGCTCCTATAATACGCCATGGCGGTCTGGCCATCCTTTAGCATGGTCTCGTTCGGCTTCACGAACGTCCCATCCGTTCGGGTGTACCGAGGAGCCCATGGTGGTAAAGTGGGAAGAGAAGGGGAGGCTGAAGCAGAAGCAGAGGCACCAGCTGCAACAGGCCCGGAGGGGGCAGGAGCTCTGACTGGGCGATGCAAGAGAGCACCCGGCCCAGAGACCCGGGTCCTTCTTATAAGAGGTTCCTCCTCAGGGTCGACTCCACCGTCAGGATGAGCCTTTTTGCCTCATTCTTTGTCCCGAGCGCCCCCAGCGGCAGCAGGGGCAGTAGTGATTTGTGGAGATGCGCTCGGGTTGGTAACAGGGGTGCTGACAACAGAATCAATAGCCACCGTGCTCGGGATGGTGTCAGAGATGATGGCTGAGGAAGAGGCTGATGCAGGAGAGGAGGTTGCCCCAGCAGCAGAAGTGGCTGGGGGAGTATTTTTCTTCCTGCCAAAGGATGGAATCTGAAGCCTGCTCATGGTATAGCCGAGGGATGAGAGCGCTAGAAGGTTGTCTGAAGTGAGGAGGTCTGAGCAGGAAGGAATATCGTTCAGAACGTATTTCTTCAAGTAATTACTCCTATCCCTGCAAACACTGTAGCTCAAGTCATCACAAGGTATTCCTAAGGAGCGGCATAAGAAAGTACAAAAGTGAGGAACACATGTTTCGCAGGGACAATGGTTTTTGTGAGATTTGAATTTCTTATATGAGGAAACAGAACAGACGCCAAAGGCGCTCGGGATTGGGTAATCATCTGCAGCCGGCGAAGACCAGGCCCCACTAATGCCCACGATGTTATCCCTCTAACCCTTTTCAGATTTGATTGTGTCCGTACATATGGACATCTTGTCGATCAGGTAGAGGTGGTAGAAGGGCTCGTTAGTTCGGATCTTACTGACCTTATAACACAGAAGAAGATCTATGAGGTCAAGGTTCAGACTTCTGTCACGAATCAACAGTAGCATAACGGATATGATTCTAAAGAAATTGGGGTTTACCTGCAGGGGGGATATTCCCAGTCTATTGAAGACATAATTAAAGAAGGGGTGCAGAGGGAACCTAACGACATTCAGTTGAAGGTTTGAAAATAAAACTTCGCCGGGAAGGAGGCCGGCACCGGTCATAATATTAACATCCTTAGGGCAAACCCTAACTTGGATGTTGTCAGGAAGTCTAAGTCTCATACGAAGAACATCTAGATCTACAACCATGGTGGAAGTGTTTGAAGGATCTAAAAGGGTAAAAAGAAGCCTGCCGAAAGTAAAAAGGAACAAAACTAACCTCTGAGGTAGAAAGCAACAAAGAGCACTGCAAGACCGCTGGAAGAATGACTCTTGAAGGATTTCACCGGAAAAAGCTTAGCACTGTTCTAAAAAAAGAGAGATTTGACTGATGATGGAGACGGTAAAAAGGCATGAAGTGGTATTCTAGAGCCTTATAAAGGCGAGGGGGACCCGAGGGCCGAAGCGTCAGGAAGGCGAGAAATTCATCGAGCCCCGGAACATTGATTCTGGATCTGACCGTCCGTTCCCCCATGTGGGTTTCTCGAGCCGTCAACGTCATGATGAGACGCCTTCAATAATTACCCCCTTATTAAGCAAGGGGTAATTATGGGGGCAGTTGAGGAGGCCCGAGATGACATGGGCCGGATATGACTTGCAAACGAGACATCCGGTCCGTACAGATGGGTTGGGCCCATAGAAAGACACTGCCATATGGGCCGAACACGAATAAGCCCATCAAAGATGACCAGGACTCATGGAGGAACGGGCCTAGATCCAGCAGTCCATCAACATTTGTAAATATCTATAAATAGGAGAAGTAATGGAAAGAAAGGGGGGATATTTTTTTGGCTGAAATGCAAGAATTCTAGAGAGAGAAAGAGGGAAGGAATTTCTTGTATCTTCAGGGACATATCAAGAAATATTGCAAGCAATTGAAGAAAGAAAACAAGAATGAGAAAGGGAAAGGAATGAAGAATGGAGATGACAAAGATGGTGATGACAAAGTTGCTACCACCACTTCTGCAGACTTCCTCATTGTTTATGATGATGAGATGATAAATGTTGCATACCATGAGACTAGTTGGGTGATTGACAGTGGTGCCTTCATTCATGCTACATCTCGGAGGATTTCTTTACATCTTATAAATCTGGTGATTTTGGAACAATAAAGATGGGCAACGATGGCTTGGTTAAAGTCATTGGAATTGGGGATATGTATCTGAAGATGAATAATGGCACGAGGGTAGTTCTCAGAGATGTGAAGTATATTCCTGACATTCGCTTAAATTTAATTTCTGCAAGTAAACTTAATGATGAAGGGTATTGCAGCACTTTCAGTGATGGCTAGTGGAAGCTCACTAGGGGTGCTATGGTTGTGGCTCGAGGTATGAAGCACTCTGCACTGTACGTTCTGCAAACAAAGATCTCCAACGACATTGTTAATGCGATGGAGGATAATGATACAACAGAATTGTGGCACAAGAGACTGGCTCATATAAGTGAGAAAGGATTAGCTCTACTAGGAAAGAAAAGTCTACTATGTGGACTAAAAAGTACACTTCTGAATAGGTGTACTCATTGTTTGTCAGGGAAGCAAAGTAGAGTCTCCTTCAAGAATTCCCCTCATTCGAGAAAGTCAGAAATACTGGATTTGGTACATTCAGATGTGTGTGGCCCTATGAAGACAAAAACACTTGGTGGCTCCAGATACTTTGTGACCTTCATAGATGATCATTCAAGGAAGTTGTAGGCATATACCTTGAATTCAAAAGACCGAGTGTTGGCAGTGTTCAAGCAATTCCAATCCCTAGTTGAGAGACAGATTGGGAAGAAACTGAGATGCATTCGTACTGATAATGGCGGAGAGTATTCTGGTCCTTTTGATGAGTATTGTAGACAACAGGGTATCCGGCATCAAAAGACAACTCCAAAAACTCCTCAGTTGAATGGCATAGCAGAAAGGATGAACAGGACACTAGTTGAGAGAGTGAGATGTTTGCTTTCACAAGCCCAATTGCCAAAATCTTTTTGGGGGGAGGCATTGAGCATAGTTGTTCATGTGTTGAATCTTACACCCTGTGCTCCTCTACAGTTTGATGTGCCAGACCGAGTTTGGACAGGTAAGGATGTATCATATAATCATCTGCGGGTTTTTGGGTGCAAAGCATTTATGCATATTCCAAAAGATGAAAGGTCCAAACTTGATGTGAAAACGCGACAGTGTATATTCCTTGGCTATGGCCAAGATGAGTTTGGGTACAACTTTATGATCCAGTTGAGAAGAAAATTGTGAGAAGTAGAGATGTCGTGTTTGTAGAAAATCAGACGATTCAGGATATTGAGAAAGCAGGAAAATCTATGTCTCAACAAGGTGATATCTTGACTGATATGGATCCAGCTCCTTTGAAGAATCTGCCATCTCAGATTGAGAATGATGGTCAGGATGACCACCAGTGTACAGGTGATGTGGATGTTCCCTTACAGGTTCAGGGAGATGTTGAGACTGATGAGCAGTTGACAGCGCCAGAGATTCCACTAGTGATTCCATCCAGGAAGTCTGCTAGAGACCGACGTCCTTCCACTCGGTATTCAGCACAACAGTATGTATTATTGACTGACGGGGGAGAGCCCCAATGTTTTGCAGAAGCCATAGAAGATGAACAAAAGACAGAGTGGGTTGAGGCTATGCAAGATGAGATGCAGTCATTGCATGATAACCACATCTTTGACTTAGTAAAGCTACCCAAAGGAAAAAGAGCTTTGGAAAACAAGTGGATTTACAGGAAGAAGCAAAATGAGTTATCTTCACGGCCACGGTACAAAGCTAGATTGGTTGTCAAAGGGTTCGGTCAGAGAAAAGGTATTGACTTTATTGAGATCTTCTCTCCAGTCGTAAAGATGTCATCGATCCGTATAGCACTCGGCTTAGCAGCTAGTCTTGACTTGGAAGTTGAGCAGATGGATGTGAAAACTGCCTTCCTTCATGGTGATTTGGAGGAAGAGATTTATATGAAGCAGCCAGAGGGTTTCAAAGTGAAAGGGAAAGAGGATTATGTGTGCAAGTTGAAGAAAAGCCTATATGGTTTGAAACAAGCACCGAGATAGTGGTATAAGAAGTTTGAGTCTGTTATGGGAAAGCAAGGCTACAAGAAGACAACTTCTAATCATTGTGTATTTATTCAAAAATTCTCTGATGATGATTTTATTATTCTACTGCTTTATGTGGATGACATGTTGATTGTTGGCAGGAATGCTTCAAGGATTGAACAGTTGAAGAAGCAATTGAGTAAGTCATTTGCTATAAAAGATTTGGGGCCAACAAAGAAAATTCTTGGCATAAGAATCAGTCGTGACAAGAGTACCAAGAAGTTATATTTGTCACAGGAGGAGTACATTGAAAAAGTGCTTCAGAGGTTCAATATGGACAACTCTAAAGTGGTTAGCTCTCCTCTTGCTACCCACTTCAGATTGAGTACAAAGGAATGTCCTTCTACAGATAAGGAAAAGGGAGACATGGAAAGAGTTCCTTACGCCTCAGCAGTAGGAAGTTTGATGTATGCAATGATTTGTACAAGACCAGATATAGCCCATGCAATTGGTGTAGTTAGCTGATTCTTGTCAAATCCGGGAAGAGAGTATTGGAATGCAGCGAAGTGGATCATGAGATATCTTCGAGGCACTTCTAGTTTGAGACTTGGTTTGAAAAACGGACAACCATTGTTAGTTGGCTACACAGATGCAGATATGGCAGGGGATGTGGATACTCGTAAGTCTACTTCAGGTTATTTGATCACTTTTGCAGGTGGGGCTGTAGATTGGCAATCGAGACTTCAGAAGTGTATTGCTCTTTCTACGACAGAGGCAGAGTTTATTGCAGCAACGAAAGCAACTAAAGAGTTCCTATGGGCAAAGAAGTTCTTGAGAGAACTTGGTTTCAAGCAGCAGAGGTATGTGTTGTTTTGTGATAGCCAGAGTGCTATTCATCTTGCTAAGAATTCTAGTTTCCATGCAAGATCTAAGCACATTGATGTACGATACCATTGGATCAGAGATACGTTGAACAATAAGTTACTTGAACTTGAGAAGGTTCACACTAATGATAATGGCTCTGATATGTTGACAAAGACATTACCAATAGAGAAGCTTGAAGTTTGTTGTTCAATCGCTGGGATGGCGATTCCCTCCACATAGTCGGAAAGGGGGAGATTTGTTGGGTTTATTTCCTTCTATATGGAGGAAAGCCCAAGTGGGTTTTATTAAAAACCCAAAGCCCAGTCTTTAGGGAAAAGAAAACCCTAAGGAAGTTAGTATAAAAAGAGAGAGAGGTTAGCCGCAAGTGAGAGAACAAAGAGAAGAAAAACGCAGGTTTTTCCATTCTGCACAGGTTTGATCAAACGTCCGATCCCGCTTCGTCCGTGATCCGATCAAGCTAAAATTTGGAGGAGAGGTTCACGACTCAGTGACGCACAATCTAAACGGTGGAGATCATATTTTAAGCTCGAGAACAGTGATTCGTTCCCGTGAACAGTAACCAGGTTTTTGGTAGAAAAACGCAAGTTTTTCTATTCTGCCCAGATTTCATCAAACTCCGATCCCGCTTCGTCCGTGGTCCGATCGAGGTGAAATTTGGAGGAGAGGTTCACGACTCAATGAGTTAAAATCTGAACGGTGAAGATCGGATTTTGAGCTCGGGAACAGTGATTCGTGCCCGTGAACAGTAACCGGGTTTTTGGTATTTTTCTCTCCAATTCTCTTTGTTTTTCGGCAAGATTGTTGCTATCTTGATGAGATGTTTTGTAACCTCTAATTGCAATTAGAGAAGACTTTGTGTACCCATTATTTGGTTGATAGTGGAGATTTTAACTGGACTAGGTCCCGTAGTTTTTCTTCCTCACACAGGGGAAGTTTTCCACGTAAAAAATTGCTTGTACTCTTGTGGCTTGGTGTGATTGATTTGTTCTCTATTATTTTCAGCACATATAAAAGTAGAGATATAGTATATTTGCTTATATATAGAGAGAAGAATTATTTCGCTGTGTTTGTTTATTATCATCTCTTTCAACAGTATGACCTTAGTTGTCGGGATTGTGTGTGTGAGCTTGATTCGATGTCTGGATTTCTAGGCGTAGTCTTGTAGTAGGTTAGCTTTAGGATGACATGGAAGTTTTTGAGTGCATTGTCTTATTAGGAGTTGTTGTGACTAGGACGATGTCACGACGGTGATGTTGTTTGATTTCGTAAAATCCGATCCATTGATTTTGACACAGGCTTAATATATATTTATATATAGACTTACAGTCATATATATACACACACAGATGTACACTCTCTTTATAACTATATTATGGACTTTGTATATATACAAAAATTTTGTAGTGTGAAACTCTCTCCCATTTGGATAACCAATACTGTAATAGAATAGAATTAAAAATATATATATATTTATACATACCCTTCATCATATTTAAAAAAGAAAGAAAAAAAATTCACACTATAAAAATTTCAAATGAATTAAGCTTGGCAGGAAATAGAGCCTTCATGTCACATAATGTGACAGTGGGTAAGCTTTTATGTGAAGATGGAAAGAGATGGAATTTTAGAGTGAGAATGTCTGATTTCTCCACATCTATCCCTCTTTACATTACATTTACTACTCCATATGTGTAATTATGGTTTGATTATTTGGTTGCTGTGATGATTCCGTTCGTCTTTCCATCCTATTAACATTAATTTTAAATTTGTTACATTTTTTATTAATATATGCGGAGTATTTTTTCTTTTTCTGTAATTATCTTAATATACAATTATAATCACTAATTTTATGAATAATATTATGAAAAAAAATTATATTATCATGATGATGATTAAGACTTAGGCTTTTTAACCCTGAAGATCTTATTTTTTAACTGAAATCTTATCAAAACTTTTCATCATCCGTAGATATAATTGTTTATAGTCTATGCTAAAAATATATACTTGCTATATTGACGAGATGTAGCAATGAGATTAGCCTTTTATATTTTTCAATAGATTATCAAATAGCTGAGGCGATTTTATTGTTTTTTGTGACAACTTAACTGTTTTTATTGATACATCTCGTCAAAAAAAATTTTAGTCTGTCCACGACAGTGTGTGTATATATACACACACTACATTTTTGGTAAATTGAGCCATAAAACTCGTCCTCCTATGCCGGTTGCAGTTTTTAATCAACGTTTGCAGAGATTCTCTGCATTGGAAGGGAAAAGAGGAGGGGGAGCTGAGAGGACGGCTAGCCAGCTGTTTCAGAGAAAGAGCAAGGTTCAAAAATGTGCCAATATTGCATGTCTCTTCATATACGTATATGCTGGCCTAGGGAACCCCATGTATATTAATTAAGAGAGGATTCAACTCATTTCAATAACATTTCCTTTCTGACCGATTTGACAATTCACTAGTAAAATAGTAATCCATTGTTTGTTTGATAACAACTATATAGCCTCAATCTAATTGAATGCACTGTGTAGTTTAACTAGGTGTGTTTGAAATAATTGTTTGAAATTTGGAAATGAAAAATATTAGAAATTTAAAATAGTACTCAATATATATGATAAAAATATTTTTGTGTTGTTTATTTCTAAAATATCTTTTAAAATATCTCTTAAAGACTCGTACAAGTCGTAATTTTTTTTTTGTCCAATTTTAAATTGTAATGACTACTACCAAATGCAGTGTACATTTTGAAATTATTATGCTATATTTTATTCCTAATTTCTCCAAATTTTTAAATTTGTAATTGAATAATTTATTTTTCGTCTGTAATTTGAGTTAGGTTATTCTTAGACATCCTCAAGAGTCGTAGTCTAGCGGTATCCTCTAACGGGAGTTTCTTTCCGGATATTAAAAAGAAAAATTATATAATTAAACAATTTTAACTCTAAAGTAAAAGCTTTTTTTTGGCTCTAAAACTTCTTTTTATATTCAGTAACTGAAAAGTAAATAAACAAAAGCATTAAAAAAAATTAAAATGTAAATTTTTCTCTTATCTTCCCACTTACTGACTTTTTTTCTAATCTGTCTAAACATAAAATGCATATTGACAAGTAAGAATTTTGTGTTCAATGAAAAAAACTAAAAACTCCTATATCTAATTGTTTCTATAACCAACCCACTTCGAGTTTGTTTAAGTTGATAAAATTTCTATTTTCAACTATAACTGCATCTATCTGTCTTCGTCTTTGTTGTCGAATTTGTCGAATTAATATCTCCCTCCTCTCTATGGATTCCACAATCTCAATTGCTGAAGTTCATACTGAAGTGATGTTGACTCCGCTTGTGCTCTCAATAATCGGCTATTGAGTATTGAGAGTGTAATTCGTAGCTTCAAATGTAAGATATGCTCCGAAATCGGATATGATATCCTCCATTATCTGTCAAAGGTCACATAAACAAAAACCATTAAAAGAGTGCAAATCATCTCATTTCATATACTAAAACCCCAATAAAAATTCAGAAACAACTAAAAAACTAGGTTCTTCACAGGATTAATAAAAATAGAAAAATCTGATGGCTTATACACTACTGTTGTCTTAGTTTTACATGTTATGTACATTATTAAAAGGATAAGGAGAATAATATACCGGGAAAAAATAATAATTCAGACAAGTAGATCTGAAAAATAAAGAAAGGGTGATTTTTTTGGAGGAAAAATTAAAACTTCGACTTCGATGGCAAACATTTCGATTCTTAAAGAATTCACGAAGACAAAAGAGGAAACAACAGAACGGTTAATTTGAAAACCATTCATCATAAGGCAGAGAGCACTAGGTAACGCAAGATTTACACTTTTTTTTTTATAACTAAAAATAGAAAACTTTCTGTAGCAATCAAAGGCAGCATACATAGAAGAGAGAGAAATAGTGAGGGATTGATTGTTTAAAGAGAACCCAAAAGGGATGAATAAAGGTAGAGAAGGGCAAAGAATAATGGATGATAATGTTGAAGGATTGTTGTTCTTTTATACTTCTGCACAAAATGTTCTAACAACCAGCATACTTCAAATTGTCGTTGATTACTGATGAAAAAAATCAATAATCTAAGATTCTTAGGATTTATTAGTTTGAATTTCTTATACTTAGGTAGTTTCTGATTGTTATTTAATTTTCTTATTGTAAAATTTGACTTCCTTGTAACAGAATAATCTCAGATTTCTTAGTTTGAATTTTTATACTTATATAGGTAATTTCTTAATTTTTATTTAGTTTCCTTGTAAAATTTGACTTACTTATAATAGATTCAATTCATTTTAAATATAATTTGATTAAATCCCCGTAGTTGAAATAGTTAACCACAACTAGTTACTTGTAAACCAATAGAGAATAATTAAAAGTGGAACATAATAACTCATCTCTATGTGGGTTCGACACCCTCTTTATAGTGCTATCCTATAAGGATTCATTCTATTACAAGTAGTTATTTATAATTGACAAAATAACAGACTATCATCCACTTGATTACTTTCATAGACGGTTTCGCATGCGACGACAGTTATTTTTTTGCATTTTGAACAATATTACAACTCATGACAACTTCTTTAAACAAAAGCCCGATGCTACCGGTCGTACAGGGTGTACCCCTATACAGAAGATGACAGCAGCAATATGTATACTCGCCTATGAAATTTCAACGGATCTTTGTGATGAGTACATAAAGGTTGAAGAGCACACTGCAATCGAAAAAGCTTGAAAGAGATTTTGTAATGTTGTACTTGCAATATTGTATGTGAAGCAGTGTAATACCCTTAAATTTAAAAAAGATAGTCTCGGTATTTATTTATTTATTTTAATTGTATTTTTTAATTATTTAATTAATTATTTGACTAATTGCTTATGTGTTTAATTGAATTAGGTATTATTTCATTATTTGATTATGTATCTATGTATTATTTGTATTTGTTTATGTGTTAATTGTTTAATTAGATTATGTGCTTAAATGGTGTTTTGATTAATTGTAAATTAAATGTTTTCTTTTCTTTTATTATTTTATTTTATTTTTCTTTTATGGTTATGGTTAGTAGTAATGGGCCAACCAATTGGGTCCCATGGACTACTTGGATAGGAGGTTGGATGTGTATGGATTATTATCCATGGATAATATATGTATATATATAGATATATATTATATACATATATAAAAAAGAAAGTAATTTATTAATTATTTTTATGGTAACTTGGATATTAATATTTAATCTGATGTATATGTTTTATATTTAAATAATAAAAATATACATAGATTTGATACGTGTTATGTTTTAACTTACTTTATAATATTATGGTAACTTAAGTATTATTGGATAATCCATTAATAAATAATGGAATGTGTATAATTTATTTGTTTAATAAACATATACATAAATTATATACCTAACATATATTACTTACCTTTTTAATATATATAAAAGGAAAAGTAATTTGTTAATTACTTTTATGGTAACTTGGTTAGTAATATTTAATCTGATATATATGTTTTATATTTAAATAATAAAAATATACATAGTTTTGATACGTGTTATGTTTTAAGTTATTTTATAATATTATGGTAACTTAGGTATTATTAGATAGTTCATTAATATATAATGGGATCTGTATAATTTATTTATTTATTTAATAAAGATATACATAAATTATATACGTAACATATTTTACTTACCTTTTTAATATTTTAATATTTATTATTTTTAAGTTGACTTGAATTGGGAAAAGGGTTAGAGTTTTTTTATTTAACATATAAATATATAATTATAGGTTGTAAAAGGGGGTTAGAAATATTCACGTGATATATTCTAGAGAGAGAGTTAGAGAGGAAGGAGGAAAAGGAAGGAAGGAGGAGAAAAACCCTGTAGAGAGAAGATCAAGGAAGAAGAAGTTTAACTTTTGATCCGAAAGTTTAAGGCAAGTTCTTCTTCTATCTCTTCCTCTTTGATTCGTATTTCTATGCATGCCTAGGAAATTTTAGGATTTATTAAACACATAAAATTAAATAATTATGCATGTTTAATTGAATTAGAACATAGGTTTTATGAAATTGGTTCATATCTGTTCTTGTGTTATGAATTGATAAATGTATGATTTTGATTTGATTTCCGGTGTGAATTTTTATATGTTTACATTATGTATTTTTCATATCTGTGAAATGATGGAACGTAGAAACATACCTAGGATTCTTGAACATTAAATAGAAACTAGATTTAGGTTTAAATAAATTTAAATAAACTCAATCATAATAATACTTACTATTTGAATGTTTTAAATAAACGAATGGATTTAATCTTTAATATGTTTTAGCAATTGAGATTAAATGTGTAGGATGAATTGGATATGGAGAATGCTTATTTGACAGTATAATAAAATATCATCATATGTATAAAATTCAGTTTGTGTAGGACATATGATATAGGAAGCTTAAATAAATAATAAGTCATTCCTATTTTGTGATAACTTGATATCATATTATCATAGTTGTTTCTGGATTGTTTGATGTATTTCCTTAATCGTTACATCAATTGTTGGATTGTGTGATTTAATACACCGGTATGGGACGGTGGCATTCTGGGGACGGATTAACTTATCAGTTAAGTCCTACCTATTTTATATAAGGGAATGGATTAACTAAAATGTTAAGTCCTACTTATATTCAAGTCAGGTCAGTTGAACAAGTTGAATGACTTAGGAAGGATTAATTTATTAAATAAGGGAATGGATTAACTAAAATGCTAAGTCCTACTTATATTCAAGTCAGGTCAGCTGAACAAGTTGAATGACTTATAGAGGATTAATTTATACTAGATAGGATGGTTACTAGATTATATATATATATAAGTATGGTGCCATGATATGAGCTTGAGTCTCAGGATCAGTAGTTAGGGCGCGTATATCGCTAGGGACGTGTAGCTAGATATAATGTAGTTGTGTACCCTGGTAGGTCTAGGTACTCATGCCCACTATATGTGCGTTTTGCATGTTGCCTACTATTCAGGTTGAGACAACCCTATAGTTTAGTGAGGTTCCTTTAGTGTGTATTTATATATATACGGACTACTAGTTATTGTTAGATTGATTAGGATGTATATGTGTATCGAATCTCTGCTTGGACTGTAGTAGAGTAGAACTTATTTGTGGGCCTGACCCACCATTATTTTTCAGGTGTTCATCAGGAGTAGAGGTTGTTCGTGCTGAGCAGGGATTAATCTACTTCACTCTTCCGAATTTTCTACATAGGAGTTTCTTTTACGTTTCAGTTTTTTGATATAGACAGTTATTGCTGTTACTTGTTCAGATGGGATTATCTAGGGGTCCACATGGTATGGATTCCCGAGTTGTTTATTTTTGAAGGATCAGTTGTATCAGAAGAGTTGATTAATTAATAGAAATTTATTCTGAAGTTTTATTATTGAATTATCATTTAGTTTCTTTTCAGTATTTTATTTATTCTTCTTTATTCTTTTGTAATCTGTGTTCGTTTATTATCAATTTGTTTTTTATTTCCTCGGGTATTCGGGCATGGGCCTGGCCAACCCGCATTCGGAAATCCGAGGGTATCACAAGCAGTACTTACGCTCGCCAAACGAAAATGACATTGCACGTTTATTTCAAGAAGGAGAAGAAAGAGGATTCCCATGTATGCTTGCCTCTATAGATTGTTTGCATTGTGAATGGAAAAATTGCCCTAAAGGGTGGCATGACACACACAAGGGGAGACGTCGTAAGCCTACCCTCATATTGGAGGCCGTTGCATCAAAAAATCTATGGATTTGGCAAACTTTCTTTGGTATGGTTAGTTCACACAATGATGTGAATGTTTTGGATCATTCTCTGGTATTCAATCGTATCATTAATGATACAATGCCTCCAATTAATTACGAGATGAATGGACATCACCGTACGTTGGGGTATTACATATCTGATGGTATATATCCTAAGTAGGTAACTTTGATTCAAACCATCCCGCACCCAACTACTGGAAAAGATAAATTGTTTGCTCAAAGACAAGAAGCCGATAGGAAGGATGTTGAATGGGCATTTGGTGTGTTGCAGATAAGGTAAACTATAACGCATGGACTAATATATTATTGGAAGAAAGAAGACCTGAGCAAGATAATAAAAACGTACATCATATTGCACAACATGATCATAGAAGACGAGGGCGACACTAAAATTTTGGAATGGACACCTCCAATGGATGAGTCAGTTTACCTTCCACAGTACAATCGAGATCCATCATTTTTGGCAGCACACATCTCCACTCGCCTAAGTAGGATTCGCAATGTAGAAAACAATGGGGATCTCAGGAGAGATCTCATGGAGCATTTGTGGAATAAATTTGGCAATGAATAAGTTTAACAATAATATTGAGTAAAATGTATTTCTTCATATTGTATATTTGTGATAAATAAAATATTATTTTAAAATTTTGTTTTCTTATATATTTGTTGACAAATTTTAAAGAAAAAAAATATCAAAATCATAAATCATAAATATTTTTTTAACAATAAAATTAAATTAGATATAAAAAGAAATAATAAAGAAAAAAAAAATACCATCTCTAACAATATTATTTTTTTAAAAAAAAAAATTCATATATATTTGTTGACAAATTTTAAAAAATAATAATAATTCAAAAGACAAAGAAATAGAAATCATACATATTTATTTGAAAATAAAAAATATAATAATTAAAATCATAAATATTTTTTTACAATTAAAATAAATTACATATAAAAGGAAATTGTAAAGAAAAAAACCGAAAAAAAAAAAAAACAAAACAAAAAGAGGGAAAAGAGCCATTGCAGCAGTTATGGGGTCTAGTCTTGCCTTATACCAAGCCAAACACTAGCAATACTGGTTTCTTATAGCTAGCAACAAAGGCATTAGGCCATCTGCACCAGCCTCTCCGGATTTTGGCTTTCTAAAAATTCCACTTCAGCTTTTCCAAGAACCACGTCAGCAGTTTTCGCTCTTCAGAAGC
This sequence comes from Cornus florida, assembly GCF_030987335.1. NCBI lineage: Eukaryota > Viridiplantae > Streptophyta > Magnoliopsida > Cornales > Cornaceae > Cornus > Cornus florida. The sequence goes on along the minus strand of NW_026775577.1, from coordinate 49,473,666 downwards.
ATGTACTCCATCAAGCTTTCCGAATTTTCGCTCTTCAAAAAAAAAAATAAAATAAATTAAATTAAATTAAATTTTAAGATTGAAAATAATGAATTAGAATAAGAAAATAACATTACAAAATCCTATGCGAATAAGAAAATGAAATTTTAATTTTAATTATTTTTTTAAAAAAAAAGTTTTACAAAATTGAATTTTTTTAAAAAAAATTACAATATTATAACCTTTAAGGTACTGTTTGTGTCAGCTAAACAGTGCCTTAACAGTCAAATGCACTGTTTATGACAGTAATTTAAAATTTAAAGCAAAATTTTTTTTAAAAAAAAAAATCAAATTTTAAGGGAAAAAAACAAAAAAAAAAAAAGATTTTTTAATTTATTTTTTGGCACAAATAATTTATTTTTTGGACAAACAGTGTCTAAACAATATATTTTTTTATTTACTGAATTTTATTTTTTAAAAATAAGCTCAAAATAACATATTTTGAATTTTTTTTAAAAGAAACTAGGTTGCAGCCTGAAGTAAAAAAACAAAAGAAAAACCGCTTCAGGCAAAACGTCGTCGCTTTGCTAAGGAAAAAGACAAAAAAAAAATTTCACGATCGTGCTCGGGCTCACGGAATACCGCGAGCCAGACAAAGAGCTGTTGTGGGCCCCGCCCAATTCCGCGAGGCTGCTGGAGTGAGTTTGGTTTGTTTGGCTCGCGGATGCTCTTACACCAATTGCCCTAAGTATGTTTAGAGGTGCAGAAGTTGTCTTCTCGTTGTGTGTGTTCATTATTTTGAGTTCCTTTTCTCTTGTTTTGTTGTGCTCTGTCTCTCTCATTTCTCTTCCTTCCTTTTCCTTCCAATTCCTGGCTTCTTTCTCGATGGCTTTAGCCTTTAACACACAAAAAATTCCCACGTGAATACAGCTGCTTAGCAGGAAATGCCCACGTGCTCTCTGTCTCTCTCATTTCTCTTCTCTCTCATTTCTCTCCTTTCTTTTCCTTCCAATTCCTGGCGTTTTTAGTGGGTAAGCTTTTCTATGAAGATCGGGAAAGAGATAGGATTTTAGAGAGAGAATGTCCGATTTCTCCGTCTCTTTCTCTCTCTACATTACATTTACCTACGACTATGGTTTGCTTATTTGGTTGCTGTGATGATTCTCGTTTGTTCACCTTTGTATTCAATTAACATTGATTTTAAGTTTGCTACATATTCCACTAATACTTTTAATGTATAGTTTTTCTTTTCAGTAATTATCTTAATTATATATAGTTGCAATCACTAATTTTATAAATAATACTATAAAAAAATTATATTATCATTATGAGCAAGATTTAGGCTTTTTAACCCTTGAAGATCATAAGAGTAAAGTGTTAGAAAACAAAATATTGAATTTTTTTTTTCAGAAATAAACATTGATTTTATTGAAGCTGAAAATCTATTTGAGATTGGTTTAGTTTAAGAAGCGAGTTTGGAAATTATTTGAGATTGATTCGTTTAACTTGAATGGTTTGAACTTGAATGGTTTGTTGTTCACTCATTATCAACCTAATATATAACATTCATATATATCATCAAGAGTCCTAGTATATATATCATCAAGAGTCCTAGTCTAGTGGAGTACAATATATTTCTGTCACCATCGAACACAAACTATCAATGTACTTGGCGCTTTGATATGCATGTTGCATGGCTATATTTCTAAAATTCTTCCTACTTTTTTTCATTCCTCTCGTGTTTTTTTTCTTTCCCTAGAGATACGAATAAATTTTCCATCTCCACAAAAATTAAAGAGAGAGAAAAAGACTCCTAAATCTTCTTTGTGATTCTTTGATGGTGGTATTCATCCAGTTGAATTTTTTTGAATTATCTTCCTTTCTATCAATATTTATCAATATTCAAAAACTCTAAATGGCCAATGCAATCAGATTTTTTTAAGCTCCGCTTTTAGTTGGTCTCAGTTACAGATCATCACCACAAAACTCTCAAAATATAAAAGAAGCATAAAAATGGAAGATTGATTTGGTTGGATTCTGGTCCAGCCATCACCTTGGTTTTAATAAAAAAAATTCTTAAATACTAACGACTCTCATTCTTGATCGGACAGTGTGATTTAACAAATTACAAGTGACATTAAAAAAAATTGTCAAAATATTTTTAATATACATTAAACTAAGTCAATCAAATTAACCAAAAATAAATAAATAAAACAAACTAATACTGAAATATATGTATATATATATATATAATACATTAAAGTTAATTTTACATCATTTCGGTCACCTCATTTGCGTCTCCATCCGAGTATACAGTGACGACGATCCGAGTACATCTAATTGGAATTGTGACACCAATTTGTATCGCAATGTTATACATAAGAACTAATAAATCTATATTAATAGAATTATCTATATAATATGATAATTTAAAATTTTCTTGTAATTGCCTTGCTACTTGTGGAACCCAACTTTTAAATTTTGAAATAAAAAATACATCCATTGTTGAAGTCAACTTCATCTCAACATCCCTTCTACCTGTTTCAATACCTGTAATTATTTTAGATTTTAAGATTGCCAGTAAAATATTAATATTATTAATATCATGCTGAAGTGATGTGGGGTCTCCTTGTGCACTCAATAATCGGGTATTGAGAATGACATTCAAATTTTCAAATGTACGATATGTTGCTAAATCGGCGAAGATATTCTCCATTATCTGTCAAAAGTCACATAAGCAAACCATTACAAATCATCCCATTTCACATACTAAAACCCCAATAAAAATTAAGAAACAAGCACTAGTAGAAAACTAGGTTCTTCACAAATCATTAAAACTAGGTTTTACATGTTATGTCTATTATTAAAAGGACAAGGAGATATATTATTTCAATGAAGCCCTAAATATAATTCAGAAAATCTTCAGTGGAAAAATAATAATTCAGAGAAGGGTGATATTTTTTGGAGGGAAAATTAAAACCTCTACTTGGATGGGTAAAGTTTTCGATTTTCACAAAGACAAAAGAGGAAACAACAGACAATTTTTTTGTTAATTTGAAAGATATAAAGCAGAGAACACTTGGTAACGCAAGATTTACAATTTTTTTTTTTTACTAAAATGGAAAATTTTCTGTAGCAATCAAAGGAAACATACATAGAGATGTAGAGAGAGAAATAGTGAGGCATATGGAAAGACAAAATACAAACCTCGGAATTAGAAGACTCGAGAGAGGCTTTTGATATATAAACTCTCCGCTTGCGTTGATTGAAGCTTCAACGGCGAATCTACTGGGCGTCTGAAGGAGGCGGAATGGAAATGGTAACGGGCCGGTTTTAGAGAGAAAAACGGAACAATGTTTTAGAGAGAGAGTATGGGTGATGCTGGGGATGGAGATTCTGTTGTAATAATGAGAGACGAGTGAGTGAACCGAAGTTTAATACCCATATATATATATATATATATATATATATATATATATATATAGACAAATGTTACAATGGTAGTACCCGGGCGGAGTTGGGCGGATTTGACTAAATTCTCTTGTTTCTGTTTGGTTAAAAAATTTATTATACCAACTTTGTCTCCATTTTGAACAAGTTTATGTTAGTAACGGACAAAGTTGGGCGAATTTGACTAAAATCTTTTGCTTCATTAAAAAATTTATCTTACCAATTTTGTCCTTATTTTAAAAAAATTCATACTAAATTAATAAAATATTCTCTATTTAATTTACATAAATTTGTCTTTAATTTTTGAAATAAAAATCTAAAGTAAGAAGATTTGTAAACAATTTAAGTAATTTCTTATTTTTTCATGAATATATTACATAAAAAAAAATTATTTATTTAATTTATTAATTTTTCATAAATATTTGTATGAAAAATTGGGTATTTTTTTACCTTAATTTTTTTAAGTTTTATTATAATAAGTTAACTTAAAACAAATGATAATTACAAATTTATTTATTTATTTATTTATTTTTATTATAAATGTAAACAAAATATATAATTAAGAATTTTTTTTTTTTTCATTTAATCCAATTTTTTATATATATAACATTCAATTTTTTGAATTCTTTATCGACAATAGTAACCAACTTGAAACTAACCCAAACTCAGCTTTGGCTTCAAATTTTCTACGGAAAGTTCAAAAATTATGAATCATGACTACCCTATCTATCTAACTTTGTGTTTGTTCCTGATGCAGTTTCTCTCTCTTTTGTGTACTTTCGCATGGCCATTAAGTATGACATGAAATGAAGTGGAGCCCACTTCAATCAGAGCATCCCAGTGCATGGTCTATTTGTACAATATCTCGGCCTGTGTAGAACCAAATCTTCTCTCGTGCCCATTGTACACTTGCGGTCCCCACCACATATTGTTCCCTTGCCACTCCAAATGTGTGGAATTGAGTAGCGTCTGACAGATGCAAAAAGGTTAGTATTGTGTATATAAAATGAAAAAGTAATAGTGTGTAGTGATGTATTGTGTATATAAAATAATAAAAGTGTAAATCCTAGCACAGGGAATGCTCTAACATCTTTACTTTTAAAAGTTGCTTTTTAATAGAAACAGCACCGTCCACTGGCCACAGCAGCTAGCACAGACCTCAGGCCCCGCCGACCGGCTACCTACGATACTATTTATTGCTACAAAGTACCAAACAGCATTAGACCCAACAAACCTTATAAATTATGAAACAAAGTCCGTACCACCAATAACTGGAGCTTCACGTGACCTGTCTGTACTAATCATCTGTAGTCATTTTTCATTTTACATTTTATTTTATAAAATAACATTTGTGATTTGTTTTTTTTCTCTAACTATGAAATTGAGTTTTTGTATGTAGTAGAAATAGAATCTATGCTTTTGGCGGTCAACAAGATCTTTGATACGCATTCGGAGATACGTAATAGTATGTTTAATCAGGCCGTGTAGTCACCTCCCTCATATAGAGTGTACTTGTTGATATATATTTACGTGTTTAATCAGGCCGTGTAGGCACCTCACTTATATAGTGTACTTGTTGGTATATATTTATGTGTAGACTTACAGTCATATATATATATATATATATATAGATATAGATATACACTCTTTATAACTATATTATGGACTTTGTATATATATAAAAATTTTGTAGTGTGAAACTCTCTAGTCTCTCCCATTTGGATATCCAATACCGTAATAGAATAGAAATAAAAGATATATATATATACACACACACATACCCTTCGTCATATTTTAAAAAGAGATTTAAAAAAGAAAAAAAAAAAATTCACGCTATAAAAATTTCACATGAATAAAGCTTAGCAGGAAATAGAGCCTTCATGCCACATAATGTGACAGTGGGTAAGCTTTTATGTGAAGATGGAATTTTACACAGAAAATGTCTGATTTCTCCATCTCTCTCCCTCTCTCTCTCTCTCTCTCTCTCTGTTACATGTATTACTCCATATATGTAATTTTGGTTTGATTATTTGATTGCTGTGATGATTCTCGTTCATCTTTTCATCCTATTAACATTAATTTTAAATTTGCCACATGTACGGAGTAATTTTTTTGTTTTTGATAATTATCTTAATATAGTTACAATCACTAAAAAAAATTATATTATCATGATGATGAGTACGATTTAGGCTTTTTAACCCTTAAAGATCCTATTTTAACTGAAATCTTATCAAAACTTTTCATCATCCGTAGAAATTATTGTTTATTGTCTATGCTAAAAATATATACTTGCTATATTGACGAAATGTAGCAATGAGATTAGCCTTTATATTTTTGCAATAGATTATCGATGAGCCTAAGCTATTTTATTGTTTTTTTATGATAACTTAACTTTTTTTTTTTTTTTGATACATCTTGTCGAAACTTTTATAGGTCTGTCCACGACACTATATATATATATATATACACACGCTATATTTTTGATAAATTGAGCCAGTTTTTAATCAAAGTTTGCATGTGTTGTACTTTTTTCTTTTTCTTTTCGAAAATTAAAGCAATTTTCAGGTGTTGTACTTGCCAAACCATAAAAAAAGTGTGAGCCAATAAAACTGACATGGTCAAAGCCACACAACAAGCAGGTGTAAGCCTTGGCATAAGAAAACAAAATATTTAGTAGTATCCCGTGAGTCGTGACATCATATATTTTTATTGTATGCTTGACTCAATATTATTTAATTTGCGGTTAACGCATTAGTTTATATTTAATATTTTTTAAAATTTTAAAATTCATAATTAATTCTGAACTTATTAATTGATGAAAATAATCTTAATTAATATTTTAAAATTCCTTTCACCCATCACCGTCATACCCATACTCTACCACACACCGTCACACCCACACAACACCACGCAATGGAGGCAGCCGCAAGGAAAGGCCGTGGATATCAATTCCGGTGAGACTCCTCATGATATAAACTGTAAACTAGCTTTATAACAAAATTTAAGTAGCATTAAGCTTATAGACTCTATACCTGTACCGGATCTTTTTGTCGTGGTTGAATCAGAAAAAAATTATAATCAAGTGTGTGTGTATTTTCTTTGTTGCATAATTATTCATCCACGCTTACTATATACACTTACCATCCTTGAGACACTCAACAAAATTTAAGTAGCATATATAATATTTTAAATAAAAAAGAGTTATTCTTTTTTAATCACCGATTAACAGAATATTACTATTTTTGTATATGTGTGTGTATATAAATTAAGATGTCGACTAATTCATATTTATATGTATACATATATAATTTGGTCCCATATATTTTGTCAGAGAGAAATCAGCATTAATAAATACTAAGTCTAAATATAAAAATAAAAATAAATATTAAATCCAACATAATCTTATCAACAATAATGCATGAATATTATTACTCATGTATTTATAAATCGAAATATAAAAATAATTTATAATTTTTATACAAGATAACTATGACGTTTTGGATACTTTTTTCACTTTAATGGCTTGACTTGACTGTTGTAGGTAGCTTTTGAGCTTGTATGTTGTGCAAATTCAAACCATAACTTATAAAGACGCCACCATTGTACGTCCACACAACCTGTCAACCTCTATCAAAAGACCCGCCCATTCCCATATATACATTCCCATATCAGCCTTCACATGCAACAATCAATTAATATTTCTTCCCTCCCATCTTAACTACACTCTCTCTTTCGTCACTATAGCCTATCATTTATTTTGACGAAGTGTAAAAAAATACTTCTCGCGTAATATTTCTATTCCATATTTTAAAAAATATGTAAAAAACACTCTTAATTCACACTGTGCAAAAATATTCTTCTGATATAAATTAACGTTATCATACTCGTTTTGTCCTTTTACTATTTCAAAAATATCCAAAAGATATATATATTACTAATTTCATAATATAAGGGTGTTATGTGTACATTACCTTATATTTATGGATTAATTTTACCTACACTCTCTCTAAGTTTCATCAATATTCCCTACACACCTCCTGACTTTTTACCATACGTAACAATTTACCCCTTATTGTTAAGTAACATCCAGTTAGCGTTGATGGCAGAAGAAATAAATAGATACAAGATCAATTTTGCCCTCACAACAGCTTAAATAACATTTTAAACCTCATTGACCACATTACAAAGTTACAAAACTACACTTATCTTATTAACTAAAGTACAACAATATAAAGTGAAATGTATTTTCGCTCTTTGACCGTGAACTATTGAGATGAAATTATCATTTTGTTTGACACAATGCAATCAAGGAAACAACAGGCCAATTTTATATTAATTCAACTGGTTCAAATTTTTTTTTTTTTTTTAAATTACTTCAATTTTGGAATGAAATTAAATAATTCTTCTATAGTACATTCATACAATAGTTGAAGAAAATTCAGTACTTCATGAAAACTCGATGCAAAAGAGCAATTACTTCATTTAATTCCATCTAAGGTAGAGGTGGTAGGGCACAACACCCATTATTTTATATACTCTCTATATATATTTTTATTTATATTATGTAAATACTCAATATATACCAACACATTGCAAAATACCAGTAAAAATTTTCTTGTTAAGTACAAGTGTACGTTTGTATTCTCTTTCTTAATTTTATGTCATTATTTATTTATTTATTTTATTAATTACTTTATAATTGGCCGTAACCAAATAATAAAATTTTAAAACAGGCCTATAAAATCGTAAGCCGGTATGATGGAGACAGAGACGACTTAATTGAGGAAATTTTTAGGCACTTGGATGCATATTTCTAAAATTCTAATTATTTTTTTTCATTCCTTTCAACATATACATCAAATTTATACCAATTCAATCAAACTAACAGAAAAATAAAACAAACTAATACCAAAAAAAAAAAATTTAATACGAAATCAATTTTACACCACTCATTCAGCCACTAGCTCTTGGTGGAATTAAAACACGAATTACATGCGCAATTCTTTGCATAGTAAGTAATACAATTCTACTAATAGAATTATCTATATAATATGATAATTTAAATTTTTCTTGTAATTGTTCTGCTAGTTGGGGAACCCAACCTTTAAATTTTGAAATAAAATATAAATCGATTGCAGAAGTTAGCTTAAATTCAATATTCCTGCTGCCAATTTCAATACCAGTAATTATATTAGTTTTTAAATTTGCCGATAAAATATTATTATTATTATTATTAATATCAACCGTACGTTGATTGATAAAATTTCTATTTTCTATTATATCTGCATCTAACCATCTTTTTGCATTAGACAATTCGTTATCTTCTCTGTCACCATCTTAATTACTTCAATTAACTGCCGAAGTTCATACAGAAGTGATGTTGACTCTGCTTGCGCTCTCCTCAAGCCCTTAGCGAGCTGGGCTTTCAAATTTTCAAATGCACGATATGTTTCAACATCGGCTATGATATTCTCTATTGTTCGTCAAAGTAAGGATATGACAATTGGACCGTTCCCTTTTTTATGATATTCTCTATTGTTCGTCAAGGTATTATGCATTATCTTTGATATCATTTATTCTTCTTGTCGTGTTATTTGGAATGTTCTAATCATGTTAATTGCATTGATAATGTGATTTATTTAGACGGTGTAATAAAAACTTGCGCAAATTTGGTATGGGGGCGAAAGAGGTCGCTCGTCTCGCCCTCTTTAGATAGGCAAATTATTTAAGTACCTTTATTTTATTAGTATATAGATTTCCCACTATATATATTAAATACCATATACAACAATATTAAAGTAACAAATGAATTTGATTAAAAGGAAAGTTATAATAGTGAAGAACTGAAGATGAAAATAAATAAATAAATAAATAAATATATTTTAATAATAAATAAATTATGGTCTTAAGCGGGGGCGGGACGGGGTACCCGTGGGGGTAAAAATGTTAAACAGTTGCAGGGATGGGGTGGAAAGTCCCTCGTTTTTGCGGTTTTGGGCGAAGACAGAGGCGGGGGAGGGTACACTCGCCCAAACCCACCCTCGTTGCAATCCCTAGTCAAAAGTAACATAAGCAAACCAGTAAAAGAGTGCAGATCATCCCATTTCATATACTAAAACCCCAATAAAAATTCAAAAACAAGTAAAAAACTAGGTTCTTCACAAATCAGCAAAGGAATTAATAAAAAAAAAATTAAAACAACCCATACATACAAGTTAGCAGTTGCATAGAGAGAGGGGGGCAAGCTTGAGAGTTGAGAGACCGCGGCTGAAGCTTGCGAATGGCGAACCCAAATTGGAACAGCGGTCGATGGAAACCAAAAGATATGGGTTTTGATTTTTTAAACAATCTGAAGGAAAACTGAAATATATCTAGGGTTTTGAACTTCTGATTCTTGTAGATTTTGTAGTTTGCAATTGCAGATAGAGATCGAAAGAGTTGAGAACGAGAATAGAGAAGGAGGTGATTGGGGAGGCTGAAAAGATTTGCCCTAAAAATAGTTTCATTTATGTGCTTAAAGGAGTGTTTAGATAAACGGGAGGGGGGGGGGGGAAAGGATAGATTAGTTAGGAGAGAAAATGGAAGAAAGAAGGATAATAATAATTTATATGTTTAGATAGATAGGGGAGAAAATAAAAGAAAGAATAATTATTTTTATTTGGATAAGATAGAGGAGAAAAAAGAAATGAAATGATATTTTATTTGGATAAGATAGAGGAGAGAAAAGAAAAGAAATGATAGTTTCAAATTACTGTCATATCCTTTCATAACCACTACACACATTATCCATTTCTAAAATCTCACATAGGATAAGAAAAATAATTAATAATAATAAACATCCATATTTCATACATTATCCATTTCTAAAATCTCACATAGGATAAGAAAAATAATTAATAATAATAAACATCCATATTTCAAGAGTCCTAATCTCTTACTCCCCATGGAGCAAAAAAATTAATCCACACTTTTTATATAGATTGTTAAATGTAACAGTCATTTTTCAAACCCACCTAGGGCTACAAATGAACCGAGCTGTTCATGAACAGCTCGGGCTCATTTATTTAGTAAACGAGCCGAGCTTGAGCCCAATTTTCAAGCTCGTTTAGTAAACGAGCCAAGCTTGAGCAACCTTGAACTCGGCTCGTTAGGCTCGTGAGCAAGCTCGTTAAGAAAGCCCATTTGTATTACAATTTTATAGTTAAAAGGTTTGGTCCATATGAATATAAGTTTGGCCCAATTCACACAATGGACCAAAGAATTATAAGACTTTAGCCCACATTCAAATAAAACTACATCTCAACCATAAAATACTTGTTCATCTTCTCAACCGTTGATTATCTTTAAGTTAAAAGATAAGTATAACTGTATAACCCTAAAATAAGAAGTCTCCAGCGGCAACGACAAGGGATCTTCAAATAATCCCATACACAACGACAACACCATTCTCTCTCCTTCAAACGGATCTTGATGTCTCTCTCAAACGCACGTTTAAGTTCAGGCAGTGGAATATATCTTTAGATCGAGTCCCTAAAATCTTGTAAGGTGTGGTTTTGATCTTGAAAATTTGTTTGTATTTCTTTTTCTTCTTCTTCGTTTCTATTAAAGGTGGAGATCGGATTTCATAGAAGAGACCGATCCGAGTTCATGAAAGATATGTGTTGTTTCTTGTATTGTGATGGTAGGGTATGTAACCAAGCCCGAGCCGACCCGAGCCCGAGCTCTAGCTCGACTAGCCCAAGCTCGCCCGAACACGAGCCGAGCCCGAGCACTTCCCTGGAGATGACGAGCCGAGCCCGAACAACCCAAAGCTCGGCTCAGCTCGACTCATTTACAGCCCTAAACCCACTTATGGCCTTTCCTTTTAATACAAAATCACTCACACCCTATTTTTAGTTTCTATGTTTAATTTTACCATTACCACCTACTATAACAATAAAAGGTAATTACCATTATCCAATAATCAAACTCACAAGGAGAGAAAATGGAAGAAAGAAGGATAATAATAATTTATATGTTTAGATAGATAGGGGAGAAAATAAAAGAAAGAATAATTATTTTTATTTGGATAAGATAGAGGAGAAAAAAGAAATGAAATGATATTTTATTTGATAAGATAGAGGAGAGAAAAGAAAAGAAATGATAGTTTCAAATTACTGTCATATCCTTTCATAACCACTACACACATTATCCATTTCTAAAATCTCACATAGGATAAGAAAAATAATTAATAATAATAAACATCCATATTTCATACATTATCCATTTCTAAAATCTCACATAGGATAAGAAAAATAATTAATAATAATAAACATCCATATTTCAAGAGTCCTGATCTCTTACTCCCCATGGAGCAAAAAAATTAATCCACACTTTTTATATAGATTGTTAAATGTAACAGTCATTTTTCAAACCCACCTAGGGCTACAAATGAACCGAGCTGTTCATGAACAGCTTGGGCTCATTTATTTAGTAAACGAGCCGAGCTTGAGCCCAATTTTCAAGCTCGTTTAGTAAACGAGCCAAGCTTGAGCAACCTTGAACTCGGCTCGTTAGGCTCGTGAGCAAGCTCGTTAAGAAAGCCCATTTGTATTACAATTTTATAGTTAAAAGGTTTGGTCCATATGAATATAAGTTTGGCCCAATTCACACAATGGACCAAAGAATTATAAGACTTTAGCCCACATTCAAATAAAACTACATCTCAGCCATAAAATACTTGTTCATCTTCTCAACCGTTGATTATCTTTAAGTTAAAAGATAAGTATAACTGTATAACCCTAAAATAAGAAGTCTCCAGCGGCAACGACAAGGGATCTTCAAATAATCCCATACACAACGACAACACCATTCTCTCTCCTTCAAACGGATCTTGATGTCTCTCTCAAACGCACGTTTAAGTTCAGGCAGTGGAATATATCTTTAGATCGAGTCCCTAAAATCTTGTAAGGTGTGGTTTTGATCTTGAAAATTTGTTTGTATTTCTTTTTCTTCTTCTTCGTTTCTATTAAAGGTGGAGATCGGATTTCATAGAAGAGACCGATCCGAGTTCATGAAAGATATGTGTTGTTTCTTGTATTGTGATGGTAGGGTATGTAACCAAGCCCGAGCCGACCCGAGCCCGAGCTCTAGCTCGACTAGCCCAAGCTCGCCCGAACACGAGCCGAGCCCGAGCACTTCCCTGGAGATGACGAGCCGAGCCCGAACAACCCAAAGCTCGGCTCAGCTCGACTCATTTACAGCCCTAAACCCACTTATGGCCTTTCCTTTTAATACAAAATCACTCACACCCTATTTTTAGTTTCTATGTTTAATTTTACCATTACCACCTACTATAACAATAAAAGGTAATTACCATTATCCAATAATCAAACTCACAAATTCACAAATTCAATAATGAATTTTACCAAATGCCCAACTTAAAATTAAAATAGAAAGAACTTTTGTTCAAACTTTAAATGAAATTTTCTTCAATTTCAATTCCAATGAATTATTTTTTTGCCAAAGGTTTCTATTTTTATTTTGATAATTACCTTTTATTGTTATCGTAGGTGGTAATGGTAAAATTAAATATAGAAATTAAAAATAGAGTAAGAGTGGTTTTGTATTAAAAGAAAATACCACAGGTGGGTTTGAAAAATGACCGTTAGATAAATCTAACAGTATATATATAAAGTGTAAATTAATTTTCTTGCTGCATGAGGAGTGAGAGATCAAGACTCTATATTTCAAATAACCAATGGGACATAAATCAAATAACTTTTATGTGTATTGATTTGTGGAGGATATTTTTTGTATTACAAATTAATCACTTACTCCACTATCATTTTTTTTTACCTATCTTCTCAAATTAGGAGAGAAACCAAATAAGGGATAAGAAGGGATAACTCTCTATCCACTTAATCTACCAAACACACTTTCACCCTATCTTATCTTTTCTTTTCTTTTCTCTCCCTTATCCCTTTAAATTAACCCATCCACACACACCCTAAAATTCGTAGAAATAGTATCTATGCTGATATGCAGTCAGTCAGAAAATAAGTAATGTATGTTCCCCCTCACCTCACTCAGTCACTCATATGGGCTATCTTGTTAAAATATATTTATATATAAATTTAATATATTTTTTTGCGATAATAATAAATAAATAAAAGAGGTCTCATCAAAACTTTTTTTTCCTTTTTCTGCCTATGGGTCCTCTGCCTCCCTAAGAGCTACAGCCTACAGTCATATATATATATATATATATATATATATATATATATATATATATACACTCTCTATATAAAATATCTTAAGTATGTTGAGATTCAGAAGTTGTTTTTTTTTTTTTTTTTCTTTTTTTGGAATTTAAAGCCACTGAATATAAAAATGGAAAATGGAATAATTACAAAAAGGGCCATTAGGCCAAACCAGTCCATTGGACTGAAGAAACAAGCCCAAAAGAGGCCTACAAGAGAGAAACACAACCAATAAACAACCTACATTAACAGTTATGAAGAACAGTAAGTGGAGGGTGTGAGAGACAAATCCGGTGAACACCCAATAGGCAGCATTGCCGCCGGCATGACTTAGTCTGGGGGCCTTAGAGGGGGACAACAACAAGAGGGAGACAAATTCCAATCTTGAAGGATTCTCCTAGATGTAGAACAGTCTTGGAGGAATCCCAATTCCAAAATTGAAGCAACTGTGGAGCAAATCTTCCGAAGCACGATCCTCTGAGAAGCAATCTTCTTTTTGAAAATCCTTTCATTACGTTCTTCCCAAGTATGGTAAATCATAGTTGAGAAGCAGACCTTGCGAAAAAGATTAATGAGGATGCGGCAAGTGGCATGGGCCGGATATAGTTCGCGGGAACGAGATAGGGTCGAATGATTGAAGTAGGATCCATGCCAAAGCGCCCTGGAATGGGCCGAACCTGGGGGATCCATCGAGGAAGGTCAAGCCCATTGGAAGATCAAGCCCAGAAGGAAGAGAGTTTTCGAATATAGGCCCAATGTAATTGGTTAACAGCAATAAGGGTGATGGCATATAAATAAACCATTACAGGTGGAAAGTAAAAAAAAAAAGGCTAGAGAAAGAGAGAGAGAGAGAAGAAACGAAATCTTGTATCTTCAATTGGTGCCGTCTGTGGGAATCGAGGACGAAGATCATTTCGAGCCCGATCTGTACCATATTAGTTCAATCGAGTTTGTGAATACGCAGTGTGATTTCTGGAAGTTGAATCCAGATCAGTGATATTGTAGTTTGTTCCGAGAGAATTCTTGCTTATTGTGGATTCTGAGGCATTTGCTTTGGAATGACGCAATTGTGATTTGCTCAGTTGCAGTCAGATCCGATGAGTTTGAAGCTAGAAAAGTTCAGATCTAGCAAACAGTGATCACGATTCGGTGAAGTTAAGCCCAGATTTAACGGAGTTTGCATCGGTAACGCTTAGATCTATTTTGAAGTTCGTAATTAATGCCTTTGCTTTGATCCAGAATCATGATAGGGGGTGACAACTCTAATACGGTTGAGAACGTCCAGCAAGTGAAACTTGATGAGTTGATGAACATGATCGAAGCTTTTCGGAGAGAAAATGCGGATCTAAGGACTGAAATGCAGCATCAAGAAGCTCCAGTAATTCCATGACCACTCCCGGTAGGAGAAGAAGGTGCACGTACCGATGCAGCACATCACGGTGAGGAGGTTGGAAATAATCTAGTAGATCCTCATCGCGAGGAAATCCGGCGAGACGGTTTGCCGCCAAATCTTCGTCGTATAGATGATCGTGAATGATCGACTCACATGAATCCACGGCGTGAGCAGATCAGGTGAAACGAAGCAATGACTTTTGATCCACATCAAGAAACGCTCAGCCGAGGTGAAGCAACAGAGTTGATTCGTCAGAAAGCTATGCCTCCATGGCACAAAGACTTTGTTAAGAACAGATCATTCGATCCGACCTATCGGCCTTCCATGACGACATTCGACTATCACAGCTCAGAGAGGAGATCAGTAGACCAGAGAGCAGCCGTGGGGTTCCAGAGGGAAAATGAAGCACTCTGTTCAGCAGCTCGAACGGTTGATTCACCGTTCACCGATGAGAATCTGAATGCTCCGAGTCTGAGGAAATTTTCCATGCCCGTTTTCATTCTGTTCGACGGAACGACTGATCCGATCTATCATGTGTATCACATCCAGCTGAAAATGGCTCTAAACACTGAGAATGACTCTTTGATGTGCAAGTGTTTTCCTACGAGTCTGGCTGGACCAGCTCTGAGTTGGTTCAAGAACCTGCCGAGGGGTTCAGTGGATAGTTTCCGAAGCCTGTGTGATCGGTTCATAAGCCAATACTATGGAAACACGCGTCCAGCGAAAGATATTTCAAGCTTATTCACAATGAAGCAACACGCTAAAGAGCGTCTCCAGGCTTTCCTAACCAGGTTTAACCTTACCAAGAGCATGGTTATTGAATGTAACCCTTCAACGGCAGTTCAAGCATTCATACTGGCCATGAACCGTGGCACCCCGTTCCACAGAAGCTTGGTGGTCAACACGCCGAGGACTATGGATGAACTTAACGAAAGAGCCGATGGATTTATGCGCTTGGAAGAAGAAGAGGCGGCAAACGCTCAGAAGACATTCGTTATATCCACGGAAGAAAAGACCAAAGCAAAGATCAGGCAAAAACAAGTTCAGCCGCAACGCTCCGCGTGGAAATCTGAGAAGAGGCCCAGAGAGGAAGAGCTGATTACTCCATTGAAAGTTACCCTAGCGAGACTGTACCAAGAAAATAAAGATAAGTTCCGACCTCCTTTACCAATCAAACAACCTCTCGAACAGAGGGATCAGTTTAAGCACTGTGCATTTCATTCTGATTTTGGCCACCAGACTAACGAATGTAGGAACCTAAGGAGACAGGTAGAGATGCTGATAGCCAGAGGAGAGTTCGCAAGTTATATTCAAGGACCAGCGGTGGAGCAGAACCGACCAATGGAGCATGTGAAGAAGAATCAGAAGTCGAATTCTCACAACGCGCAACCAGTTCGAGTAATTAATGCAATTCACGGTTGGCCAGAACCTGCTGAGGAATCAGATGAACTACTTCGATCACGCCTTCGTCAGGCACGGATGAAGAGAAGGATAGGCAGTGTAAACACTCTACACCAACAGAGCGCATCAACGCAGATAAAGTTTGATGCAACAGACTTGTTGCGTGTTCAGATCCCTCATGAGGACCCGCTGGTCGTAAGTTTGACAGTGGCCAAATGCTTGGTGCGCAGAGTTCTAATTGACCCTGGAAGTAGTGTGAACACCATGCCAAGAGATACATTCGATCGGCTCGAAATCAAACAGGATCGGCTGAAATCCACCGGGAATCCACTATTAGGGTTTGATGGAAAGCGAGTGGAGCCCGTCGGCACGGTGGAGGTAGCGGTACATGCTGCCGAGAGGGTTTTGATGGAAACCTTTGTAGTTGTTGAAATTCATCCCTCTTACAATCTTCTGATGGGTAGAGGGTGGATCCATAGAGTTCAAGGTGTTCCTTCCACTCTGCATCAGGTAATGAGATGCCTGGGATCGGACGGAACCAAAGTGATTGACATTCATGGAGACCAAGTTGCAGCTAAAGAATGTTACTCTGTAACGCTAAAACATGCCGGAAAGGGGAAAGCTCCCATTCGTTCAGTAAGTCCGAGATAGCAATTACAGGAGCCTCCCTCCAAGCAGAATGGAGAGGAGGAACCAGTAGGCTTGACTGAAGAACCCCTGTTTGATGTGCAGATCGATCAGTTCCGACCGGAACGGACAACCAGAGTAGGGGAACGACTCGTTGAGGAGGAAAAGCAGGAATTAGTTGATTTTTTGTCTCAAAACACAGATGTGTTCGCATGGAGTCACCTAGACATGCCAGGGATCGATCCTTCGGTATCCTATCACTCCTTGAACGTTAACCCCAATGCAAAACCTGTAAAGCAGAAGCAGCGACGGTTTGCCCCCGAGCGCAACCGAATTATTGCCGAGGAGGTTGACAAGCTGCTTGATGCGGGGTTTGTAAGAGAAGTGTACTACCCCGACTGGCTATCGAATGTGGTCATTGTGCAAAAGAAAAATGGGAAATGGCGCGTATGCATTGATTTTACCAATTTAAACAAAGCTTGTCTGAAGGATAGCTTCCCGCTGCCAAAGATTGATCAGATGGTGGATGCAACTACTGGATATAAACGTTTAACCTTTTTAGATTCTTATTCGGGTTATAATCAGATCCCCATGGACCCCGCTAATGAAGAAAAAACTTCTTTCGTTACTGAACGCGGGACGTACTGCTACAAAGTTATGCCGTTCGGACTGAAGAACGCCGGGGCAACTTACCAAAGACTTATTAGCAAGATTTTTAAGGAACAAATAGGGAAGACAGTGGAGGCTTACATTGATGATATGGTGGTCAAAAGTAACAAGAAAACTGATCATGTGCAGCATCTTCGTGACGTGTTTGATGTGTTGCGGCTATATGGAATGAAGCTCAATCCGACCAAGTGCTCGTTCGGTGTAAGTTCAGGCCAATTCCTAGGGCACGTGGTTAATCTCAGAGGCATCGAGGCAAGCCCTGCCTAAGTAGATGCTCTGACTAAGAATGCCGAGCCGACGACAATCAAAGAAGTGCAAACACTTACGGGACGGATTGCTGCACTGAGCCGTTTCATTTCCAAATTGTCAGATCGATGCAAACCATTTTTTGACACAATACGGAACCACGGCAGGCAGGTTTGGGGAGATGAACAACGCCTAGCGTTAACTACTCTGAAAAAATATATGCAGAACCTTCCGGTACTGTCAGCTCCAGAATCAGGCGAAAAGCTGTTTTTGTATCTCGGAGTATCCAGCATCGCGACAAGTGGCGTTCTGATCCGCTACGCAGAAAGGAAGCAATATCCAGTGTTCTATGTTAGCAAGACAATGACTGAGGCCAAAAGACGTTATTCAAAGGCAGAGCGGGTGATACTCTCGCTAGTGCATGCGAAAAGAAAGCTCAGGCATTATTTTGAATCCCATCCTATTATCGTTCTAACCACTTTCCCTATCAGACTAATCCTGCACAAACCAGATCTCTCCGGAAGAATGACGAAGTGGGCCATAGAGTTAAGCTCATTTGATATCACATACGAACCTAGAATAGCAGTTAAAGGGCAGGCGATGGCAGATTTTTTACTAGAATGTGATTCAGAGGACGTGGAGGAGGATCTTTGTAAGTGCTTATGGAAACTCTTCGTTGATGGATCCTCAAATCAAATGAGTGCAGGCATTGGGATCAAACTGCAGACGCCAGAAGGTACAGCCTTAAGCCAAGCGCTTCGGCTCGAATTCGCAGCCACGAACAATGAGGCAGAGTATGAAGCGTTGCTGGCAGGAATAAAGCTTGCCAAAGAACTTAAGGTCAGGAATTTGAATGTTTTTAGTGACTCACAGTTAGTTGTTCGGCAGGTGAGGGGTGAGTATGAAACCAAGGATGAAACGATGGAAGCATATCGTTCTACTGTTATGCGGGAGGCGAAGAACTTTGAAAAAATTGAACTAATTCAAATTCTGAGGGAGTATAACGAAGATGCCGACAGGCTAGCATGTAGCGCCTCGGGTTCTGGAGAAACATTGGCAAGGGTGGTTCCAGTGGGAATATTAAACCAGCCATCCATTTTCGAAGAACCTTCAGGCTTGGATCCTTGGCAAGTGAATGTTATTCCATATGAGCCAAGTTGGATTGATCCGATCATAACTTACATCCGAGATGGTACTCTGCCTAAACAAAGAGATGAGGCTAGGAAAATCAAAGCGAATACTGCAAAGTACACCGTAGTGCATAACCAGTTATACAGAAGATCTTTTTCTGGACCGTACTTAAAGTGTGTTACCCCCACAGAGGCTCGGCAAATATTACGAGCTATTCATGAAGGCGTATGTGGAAACCACTCAGGGGGGAGATCATTAGCACACAAAGCAATGGCTCAAGGGTACTTCTGGCCAAACATGTCGCGAGATTCGGAAGAATTGTCCAGAAGGTGCGATAAATGCCAAAGGTTCGGACCACTGATTCACCAACCGCCTGAAGACTTGCATATAATGGCCACACCATGGCCTTTCGCATAATGGGGGATGCATGTAGTTGGTCCTCTACCAACTGCCAGAGCTCAGAACAAGTATGTGTTACTGGCTACAGACTACTTTACTAAATGGGTGGAAGCAGAGCCATATCCGAGCGTTACTCAAACTCATGTGAGACGATTCATTTGGAGTAATATTATTTGCCGGTTTGGTGTTTCGAGGTCAATCGTCATGGATAATGGTACCAACCTTGACAGTAAGCAAGTAAGAGAGCTGTTGGAGGAGTATAGAATTAATCAAAAGCTGGCAGCAGTAAGTCACCCACAGGCCAATGGACAAGCGGAAATTACAAACAGAACAATCTTTACTTATATCAAGAAGAAACTAGAGGAAAGGAAAGGAAGGTGGTTAGATGAACTGCCGAACGTCCTATGGGCCTACAGAACGACCCCTAGACGACCGACTGGAAAAAACCCATTCACCATGGCGTATGGAACCGAGGCAGTTATACTAGTTGAGCACTTGGTTCCGACTGTTCGAAGCTTGGCATGGAACCGTGAGCATAATGACAGTATGCTAAGGTTTAACCTCGATTTGCTGGAAGAAAAAAGAGATGCAGCAGCGGTAAGGCTCGCATCTTACCAGCAGACACTTGCGAACAGCCATAACAGGAAAGTAAAACACAGAGACTTTAGGCCAGGTGACCTGGTTCTGAAAAAGAAGGTGGGGATAGTCAAAAAGATGATGCCACCATGGGAAAGCCTATAAAGAATTGCAGAGGCCATAGGAAAAGGGGCATATACCTTAGAAACCATGGCCGGAAGGCTGGTTAACAAACCTGGGAATGCTACTTCTCTGAAGAGGTATTATCAATAAAAAGTTGAGATTCAATACTGAATTTTGTTTATTTTAAATTGAAAACATTCGAATGTATAAGTTTCTGAGATTTATAAAGATTGCACTCCTCTTTAAAATCCTAAGCAAAGTTAGTGGCAGCTGGTACTATGAGCCGAACGCCAAACACTTGCTAAGAAGAATAAAAGGCCAAGTGGCAAGTGGCATTCCACCCGAGCGCCAGGCACCTAAGCAAAGTTAGTGGCAGCTGTAACAACCCACTCCACCACATGGTATGATATTGTCCGCTTTGGGCCTGAGCCCGCACGGTTTTATTCTTGGGCTTCACCCCAAAAGGCCTCATACCAATTGGAGATGATGCACTTACATATAAGCACTTCACATTTCCTCTACCCAGGCGATGTGGGACTTGTGCACCCGTAGCTCGCCAGTGTGGTAGCCTGACAGTGTCTCTTTCACCCACCCACAGCACACCTGCCCACAAGGTCATCACAATCCACCCCCCTTGGAGGCCCGACGTCCCCGTCGGCACACTTCCGACTGGGTCAGGCTCTGATACCATTTGTAACGACCCACTCCACCACATGGTATGATATTGTCCGCTTTGGGCCTGAGCCCGCATGGTTTTGCTCTTGGGCTTCACCCCAAAAGGCCTTATACCAATTGGAGATGATACACTTACATATAAGCACTTCACATTTCCTCTACCCAGGCGATGTGGGACTTGTGCACCCGTAACTCGCCAGTGTGGTAGCCTGACAGTGTCTCTTGCACCCGCCCACGGCACACCTGCCCACAAGGTCATCACAGCAGCTGGCACTATGAGCCGAACGCCAAACACTTGCTAAGAAAAATGAAAAGCCAAGTGGCAAGTGGCATTCCAGCCGAGCGCCAGGCACCTAAGCAAAGTTAGTTGCAGCTGGCATTATGAGCCGAACGCCAAACACTTGCTAAGAAAAATAAAAGGCCAAGTGGCAAGTGGCATTCCAGCAGAGCGCCAGGCACCTAAGCAAAGTTAGTGGCAGCTGGCACTATGAGCCGAACGCTAAACACTTGCTAAGAAAAATAAAAGGCCAAGTGGCAAGTGGCATTCTAGCCGAACGCCAGGCACCTGAGCAAAGTAAGTGGCAGCTGGCACTATGAGCCGAACGCCAAACACTTGCTAAGAAAAATAGAGGGCCAAGTGGCAAGTGGCATTCTAGCCGAACGCCAGGCGCCCGAGCAAAGTAAGTGGCAGTTGGCATTATGAGCCGAACGCCAAACACTTGCCCAAAAAAAAAAAAAAAAAAAAAAAAAAAAAAAAAAAAAAAGAAGGAAGTTTACATAAAAAGTTTGATCAAAAGTCGGTCATCTCATTAATAAGGTTTAGAAGGTTACAAAAAAATGAGGTATAAAGATGGCAAATATACCAAAGTCAGTACATTTAAAAAAAAAAAAAAAAAAAGTTCTAACTAAGAGGGGTTTGCCTCGCCGGCCTCTTGATGATGTTGGGCTGCCTCCTCATTATTGGTGGTGTCACCTTCCTCACGAGGTGGAGAGTCGAGGTGAATGACAAAATCGTTCTGTTGAGTCCTACCCTCAACAGCGTCGGAAGAATCATTCTGCTGAGGGTTATCTTCAGCAGTAACAGCAGATGGAGTCAAAGTGGACAGAGAAAGAATGTCCAAAGTCAGAGCAGCAGGAGGAGTAGGAGTGATCCGAGAGGACGCAATCTCTTGACATTCATCAAATATGCCCTCGGCAGCGGTGGAGTCTGGATCGGTATAAACACCAGGAGGGTCAATATCCAGTTCTTTATCAACATTATCAGGGGTAGAACCAGTCTGACCCTCATCTGGAACGCGATCGGCGTAACCCTCTCGGAACCCCTGAGCATATCTGAGGGCTCCAACTCTAGAGAACCGAGCATGCAGAGCTAGCATACCACCATTTACCCTGCTGATGGTATCAAGTAAAGCGTTGCGCTCGTCCAAGGCCCTTTTCTCAAAGGCCATCCGAGCGGATTGCTCTTCACTCAGAAGGCGTAGCAGTTCTTCCTTCTCGGCCTTAAGGGATTCCCGCTCGGTCTGCCAGACGCTCTTTTCAAGCTGCAGAGCATTCCTCTCATCCTGAAGAGAGTTAGTCTCCTTCCTCAGCGAATCCCTCTCTTTTTCAATTTTACCAAGTTGAACCATCAACCCGGTCTTCTGAGCAGCCAAATCATCGTTCTCCTTGTTCGCTGCATTAAGGCTATCAGAAAGCGCGCGGACTTTGGCATTCACATGCTCAACTTGTTTCTGCATAGCCATCATCCCGTACAAGGTCTGTAGAGATATACAGGACAACTGGTTAAGCCGAGTAGATGGTTAGAAGAAAATAAGTGTCAAGAGTGTGTAAAGATTTATTGACTAAAGGGCAGAAGTTACCTCCATGGTAGACAAGGGAAATCGGCTAAACACCTCCCTCTGAGATAGACCTTTGGCTACCTCGATGTCCTTGGGAGTCCACATACTCCTGTAGTAAGCCATTACGGTCTGACCATCTTTGAACATGGTCTCGGTCGGTTTTACAGACGATCCGTCTGTTCGAATGAAGCGAGGGCTCCATGGCGCCGTTCCTGAAGCGAAGGCATGCCCAGAAGGGGTGGGGGGCCTAGCTTGAGGAGGTCTCGTCAGAGATATCACATTCGGCCCAGAGGGCCTAACCCTCTGAGACAAGGGAACGTCATCTATGCTGAGGGCACTGTCAGGTTGATGCCTTTTTCCTCTGGCCTTTTCCCGAGCGGAAGTAGTAGTAGAACCAGGAGGATTGTTGACAGAGGGGGTAATGTTCGGACTGGCAGTCACCGTGGTAGCGACCGGGTCAGCAGCCGTCACGGATGGATCGGTAGAAGGAGTGGTATCAGAAAGGGTAGCGGAGGAAGATGCTGAAGTCGGTGAAGAATTTGATGCAGGGGTGATAGCAGGCCTGGGGGCAGTTTTCTTCCTGCCGAAGGAAGGGATCTGGAGTTGGCTCATTGTGTTGCCGAGGACTGAGATATCGAGGAGATTGTCTGAGGTGAGAAGGTCTGAGCAGGAGGGAACGTTGGTCAGAACATACCGCTTCAGGTAGTTATCCCTATCCCTGCACACACTGTAGCTCAAGTCATCACAAGGAATGCCTAAGGAATGGCACAAGAAAGTACAAAAACGAGGAATGCAAATCTCGCAAGGATAGTCACTCTTATGGTTTTTATATTTCTTGTAAAAAGAGACAGAGCACTCTTCGAAAGCGCTCGGGATAGGGAAAGCCTCCGCAGCTGGAGAGAACCAGGCTCCCCTAACCCCAATAATGTTTTTCCTCCAACCCTTCTCGGATTTGATTTTATCCGTGCAGATGGACCTCTTCTCAATGGGGAAAAAGTGGTAAAACGGTTCGTCAGTTCTGATCTTGCTGACCTTGTAACAAAGGAGAAGATCTACGAGGTCCAGATCCAGACCTCTGTCACGAATCAGGAGTAGCATAACAGATAAAATCCTAAGGAAATTAGGGTTTACTTGTAAAGGGGAAAGATTTAGCTTGTTAAAAACATAGCAAAAGAAATAATGTAAAGGAAATCTAAGGAGATTGAGATGGAGGAGTGAAAACAGGACCTCGCCGGGAAGAAGGCCAGCACCGGTTCTAATATTCACTTCTCGGGGGCAGTTTCTAATTTCTACATCGTCAGGAAGGTGAAGTTTCATGCGAAGAACGTCTAGATCTACTGTCATGGCGAGAGTGAATGAGGATTCCGGGGAGGAGAAAGAAGTCTTCCAAAAGAAAAATGCAAATGAAACTAACCTTAGAGAGTGAAAACGACGGAAAGTATTGCAAAGCCACTGGAAGGAGGATCTTTCGCAAGAGATCGCCGGAGAGGATTCAAACAGCAAAAGGTGAGATGGAGACGGTAAAGAGGATCGATGGAGAATCAATGGGGCTTATAAAGACAAGGTGAGCCCGAGGGCTGAGGAGTCGGGAAAGCGATGGGTTGTCTTTTTGAATCTCGAAACGCCGATCCCTAGATATAACCGTTCATTCTCCCACGCGATCTCCTCAAGCCGTCAGGTCATCATTAGCAGCCTCTAATAATTACCCCCTAATCAATAAGGGGTAATTATGGGGGCAGTTGAGGATGCGGCAAGTGGCATGGGCCGGATATAGTTCGCGGGAACGAGATCGGGTCGAATGATTGAAGTAGGATCCATGCCAAAGCGCCCTGGAATGGGCCAAACCTGGGGGATCCATCGAGGAAGGTCAAGCCCATTGGAAGATCAAGCCCAGAAGGAAGAGAGTTTTCGAATATAGGCCCAATGTAATTGGTTAACAGCAATAAGGGTGATGGCCTATAAATAGACCATTACAGGTGGAAAGTAAAAAAAAAAGGCTAGAGAGAGAGAGAGAAGAAACGAAATCTTATATCTTCAATTAATAGGGGTCTTCAACTTCCATTTTTTGCTGATCCAAGAAATTAGGGCTTTCCAATCTGTGATAGAGGTGTTGATTTTGCATTTCAGCTTGATGTACCTCCAGATAGGGGAAATGAAAAAGCAATTGATGAACAGGTGGTCGTGTGACTCAGGATTGTTGAGGCACAGAGTACACAAGTTAAGGTGCTTAGCCATTGATTTACTATCAAGGGTGGGAAGTCTGCATTGAGATGCTAACCACATGTTGAATTTCATACGAGGAATTATGGGGGATAGCCATACCAGGTTAAATCAAGGCACTTGTTTAGCATGGCCTGCCAAGAACAATGATGTATGTTTCAAGCTGAATTGACATGAGGAAGATACAATCCATATTTTTGTATCAGACCTTGAAGGACATGATTGATGTAGGGAGAGTAGTTCTGGGATGACAGCTAGCAGTGATGATGGAAATGTCCAAGTTGAATTGGTGATGAACTTGTCAAGTGTAATATCGTCATGGAGTCCACAGATAGTAAAATTGTTTGAGTATTAAACACGAAATATACAAATTTTATTTTTAATGTCCGGAAAGAAACTCACACACTGTAGAGGATACCACTGGACTACGACTCTTGATGATGTATATGAATGTTATATGTAGGGTTGTTAATGACTAATGAGCAAACGTTTGCTCGTGTTAGTTTGATTAGTAAACGAACCAATCTTAAACTGACTTTCAAATTCGTTTAGCAAACGAACCAATTTTAAACAGATTTTCAGCTCAGATAAGATCAATGTTTATTTCTGGAGAAAAAAAAAAATTCAATATTTTGTTATTTAATACTTTACTTTTATGCTATTTTTAATGGAATATGATATTCGCACTCTATTTTTCTCTAATTACACTCCATTGAATTCATTAATGTGCAATTCCTTAATTTCTAATTGCATAACTACCCTTTATTCAATTTTAACTCTTTTTTTTTATTTTTATTTTTTTTTTTTTATAATCACATAACTACCTTTTATACAACTTTAACTTTTTTTAAACTTCTTTACTATTTTTTTTCCTTTCTTTTTGTTTTTTCTCTCAAAGAAAATATTTATTTCATACTAATAATTTTATTTTTAGTAGTCAACAAAATTAATCTTGTTCAATCATGTCAAAAGAGGTAACTTTATTTTTTGGTAAGTCAAAAGAAATAATTTATTCGATAAAAATAAAAATTTTTTTTTTGGTCTTATCAAAAGATATAATTTATTCTATAAATTTATTTTTTTGATTGTTTTATATATATATATATAATGTCAACAACACAATTTTTTTAATGGTTACTTTTTATTTTTTGGTCTGGTAAAAAGAGGAAATTTTTTCAACTTAAGAATTTTTATTTTTATTTATTTTTTTTAATTTTCAATTTCAAATTTTATTTTATTTTATTTGTGTTGTCAAAAGATATTTTAAATATTAAAAATTAGAGATCATGAGAGAAAATCTGGAATGACAGTTATGTCATTTAAAAAGTAATAATTATTTATTTGTAAAGATAAGGTTAAAATTGTTATTTTATTTAAAAATTTTAGTGCAAATTTTAAAAAGTAGAATGCAAATATCGCCTTCCTTTTGAATTTTTATTTACTCCAAAAAAAAACAAAAAAAAGAGAAAGAAGATCTTCAAGGGTTAAAAAGCCTAAATCTTGCTCATCATGATAATATAATTTTTTTTCATAATATTATTCATAAAATTAGTGATTGCAAATTTACAACTATATATTAAGATGAGAAGTACTAATTGTAGTCACGCAAGCCATTGTCCTTTCACAGTCGCCGTTAGGATTTGTCCTTTCACAATCTTAGGATTGGTTAGTTTTAAATGCATTAATTATTTGAATTTATATTTTTATGACTCTACAAACATGACTTTTTTAAACAAAAATACTCATTTAAAAAATCTAGTATTTCTTTTTCTCTCCTCTTTTAATCGATCTTTATAAGAATGTATGTGTGTATATTATACATATATAAAATAACAAATATTATGTGAATGGATTTTGAAAAAAGAAAAAAAAGTTAGATAGGATTATTCATTTGTCAGAGATGCAATCTTAGGAAAAAAAAAAATTCGAAAAGAAAAATAAATAAATATATAAAAAGAGCGAGAAAATAATCCATATGCAAGATGGATTCTGAGATTACACGTACACGTATATATTTCTTTTTACAACTATTCTTGCTGAATGAATTCTTTTTTTTTTTTTTTATAAAAAAAATCTATTTTTACAAGGATAGTTGTAAAAATAAAAAATAAAAACAAAAAGAAATATATATATATATATATATATATATATAGGAAAAAACAAAAAAGGAAAAAAAAAAGGGGGGGGGGAAAGAATTCATTCAAGGATAGTTGTAAATATATATATATATATATATATATATATATATCAACTAATTTTGGTTTTTTTTTTTAAAAAAAAAAAAAAAATCGATCTCATCTTGTTATTCTTTCCAGATTTTTTTGTTGCTTGTTTTTTTTTTCAAAATCCATCATTTCTTGTGAATGGATTATCCCATCTAACTTTTTTTTCTTTTTCATAATCCATTCACATAACACAAATTATTATATATATATACACACGCACACATTTTCATATGAATTGAGTAAAAGCGAAGAGAACATGTAAGGCTAGATAATTTAAAAATGTATTTTTGTCTTAAAAAAGTCATGTTTGTAAAGTTCATAAAAATAGAAAATGAAGTAATTAATGCATTTAAAACTAACCAATCCTACCACAAGATGATGGCCCAAAAGGAAAATTATATTTTAAGGGGACATACAAGACATGCATTGTATGGTAAAAAAAAATTGATGGACTAATTTTGGATTGAGCTAACTTGCGGTGGGTTATTATTACATTTTTTTTTTTTTTTTTTGGCTAGACATAAAATAGTATGGTAAAAAAAAATGGGTGGGTTGAAGCGTACCTTCGCCTACTACCCCTTGATCCGTCTTTGCTCGTTAAAAAGTTATTGAATTGTTTTTTAAAATTTTGAATAAAATTTAAAATTTAAAGGACATATAGATATATATATAAAAAGATGTAAAAAAATAAAATACTACACTTAGTTTGGGACTAAAGAAATATTAAGAGTATTAGTCGAATATGCAGAAAATTAAAATGAATATTAATTGAATGCAAAGACTAACGAGAATCATCCCAGCATGGAGTAGGGTAAATGTAATGTAGAGAGAGAAAGAGATGGAGAAATATGACATTCTCTCTCTAAAATCCCATCTCTTTTGTTTTTTCCTCTCAAAAAAAATAGAGAGAAAATGACCCCCTCATGCTCATGCATATCATATAGCTACGATCTTATAGGCCTCTGTTTCTTGCTAAGCTTTATTCGCGTGGGCATTTTTTCTGTGTGAAAGGCTAAAGCCATCGAGAAAAACGCTAGGAATGGGAGGGAAAAGGAACGAAGAGAAATGAGATAGACAGAGAGCACGACAAAAAACAAGAGAGAAGGATCTCAAAATAATGAAACACGACGAGACAACTTCTGAATCTGGACTAGAATGAAAGCCAGTGGAGCCAAGGTGTGATGGAGTAAAGTTTGCAGGCCTAAACAATTGGGTGGACTAGGCATCCCAAACCTAGAACTAGCCAACACATATTTTGAGACACTTGTGGGAGCTACATTCGGATACACTGACAGATTGTGAATTAGATGGTGCAAAACTTATTTAATTAAATCAAGGAATATCTGGACCATCAAAATTCCATTTCTATGTTCATGGACCTAGAGGAAAATTTTGCAACTTAGACATCATGCAAGAATGCTAATCAAACACAGGATTGGCAATGACAGTGTCACTTACTTGTGGAGGGATAATTGGGCACCTGAGGCCCTTTGTGCACTAGATTCCCAATTTCTTTTTACTCTAAAGTAGGCTTTTGTCCCTCAAAAATTTCTTCACAAAATCACTCTATTATATTTTACATTTTATATTCAGCAACTGAAAAGTAAATAAACAAAAGCATTAAAAAAAAATTAAAATGTAAAATTTTCTTATCTTCCCACTTACTGACTTTTTCTCTAATCTGAGCCCATTTGAGACAGAGATGACTTAATTGAGGAAATTTCTAGGCACTTCGATGCATGTTGAATGGCGAAATTTCTAAAATTCTTATTACTTTTTTTCACTCCTTTCGATTTTTTTTTCCCTTCCCATAGATATAAATTAATTTTCCATCTCCACAAAAATGAAAGAGAAAGAAAAAGACTCCTAAATCTTTCTTGTGGTTATCTTCTTTTCTATCAATATTCAGTGCTTTCCAAATTTGTTGCAGGTCATCACCATAAAACTTCCCAAATATAAAAGAAGCATAAAAATGGAAGACTGATTTGGTTGGATTATGGTCCAGTCATCATCTTAATTTTAGTAAATTCTTAAATGCAGACATTTCTCAGATTCTTTGATCCGCAATGTGATTTGGCAGACTACAGATGATATATTTAAAAAAAATTGTCAAAATAAATCACATTTAAATTATGACTAACTACTGATCCGGGCACTAAAAACTTATACATTATTTTCAATATACATTACACTAATTCAGTCAAACTAACAAAAAATAAAACAAACTAATACTCAAAAAAATATAAAAACTATAATATTTTAAAATAAAATTTACAACTCATCAAATCGTTCAGTCACCTCTAAATTTGATTTTATGGTAACAACAACCCGAAAAGATCTAGATGGAATTGAAACATCAATTTGCCCCGCAATATGATACATATAAACTAATAAATCATTATCAACAGAATTGTCTATATGGTATATAATATGACATTTTAAAATTTTTCTGTAATTGTTGTGCTAGCTGTGGAACCCAACTTTTAAATTTTAAAATAAAAAGTACATCTGCTAAAGAAATCAGCTTGATTTCAATATCCATCCTACCAGTTTCAATACGTGTAATTATATCAGTTTTTTTATTTGCTATTATAATATTATTATTATTAATATCTTCCTGAGTTCGATTGATAAAATTTCTTTTTTCTACTATATCCGCATCTATCTGTCTTCGTCTTTGTTGTCGA
The DNA here is from genome assembly GCF_030987335.1 of Cornus florida. Taxonomy (NCBI): domain Eukaryota; kingdom Viridiplantae; phylum Streptophyta; class Magnoliopsida; order Cornales; family Cornaceae; genus Cornus; species Cornus florida. The sequence continues at coordinate 49,443,786 of NW_026775577.1, read as the reverse complement.
ATTTGTCGAATTAATATCTCCCTCCTCTCTATGGATTCCACAATCTCAATTGCTGAAGTGATGTTAACTCCGCTTGTCCTGTCAATAATCGGCTATTGAGAATTACAGTGTAATTCGAAGTTTCAAATGTACTATATGCTCCAAAATAGGCTATGATATCCTCCATTATCGGTCAAATGTCACATACGCAAAAACATCCAATTTCATACACTAAAACCCCAATAAAAATTCAGAAACAATAAAAAAAAACTAGGTTCTTCACAGAATTAATAAAAATAGAAAAATCTAAAAAAGAAAATTGATTAGATAAACCGGCCACAATGTCGCCTGGCTGAATGCTACCAGATTGGTGATGTTGGCCAAGATATACAGTCTATAGGGCTTATAGACTACTGAAACTCTCCGCTTGCGTTGATTGAAGCTTCGACGGCTAATCTAGTGGCGGAATGGAAATGATAGCTGCTGGTTTTAGAGAGAGCGAGTGTCGGAGTAATAGGCGAAGCGGGGGACGGAGGTTGCGTTGTAATAATGAGAGAGACGAGTGAGGGGACGGTCGAAGTTTAATAATTAATACCAATTTCTATATATAGATATGGACATATATATGTATAGACTTCTAGAATCTAAACAGGGCGATACCATCCCAAATTCCCAAGTGACGTGACACCTACTCGGGGCGCAGTGCGCGCCATTCATGCGACTCTACCTCTTCAATTTTTTATTTTTTTTTTTCGTATTTTCTTATTTAGTTGGCTTTCCCATTACCAGATTGTTATTATATATATATATATATATATATATATATATATATATATATATTATATGTAAATATAATATGGTATATATAACCAGTGCTGGTTAGTCCACGGATTAGTTTTTTTTTTTTTTTTTAATTATCTAAACAGTGTTTAGGCCATAAAACAAAAATTCGTATTAGCTTTCTTTTTTTGATTTGCATTATTTAATTTTTTTTTCGGTTGTATCCAAACCTAACATTCTATTACTAGAAAAAAACACGTGCGATACACGTGGTAAATGTTTTGTAACACAATAAATGTTACAAACAAATTGCAATTTTTTGTAACTCTTTTTATATTAATTAATAAATAATTATTTTTTATTAATAAATGAATATTGAAATATTTTGAATTGGTGGTAGAGATTAAGTTTTGTAAATGAATAAATTCTTTTAGGTTTTTATATCAATATTGAAATATTTATTTTTTATTTTTTATTAATAAATATTTTTTTATTTTAATAGTGAAATATTTGAGTTTTGCATAGTAACAAATTATTTTAGGTAATTTAAAATTTTGTATAATTTTTAATTTATAATAGAAATTCAATTATATTAATTTTTAATTAAATTTTAAAATAGAAATTCAATTATACTAATCATGCATTAGATTGAAATTGATATAAAAATTTATTATATGGAGTTAGTGGTTTTTGGAAGACCTTAGATTATGTTTTATTTTCTTTAAATATATCTTTGTCTAATGTGATAGAATTTATAGAAAATAAAATAGGTAATTTGTGATAGAATTTTATAGAAATTATTTTATTTTATTTAAATATATCTTTGTAAAATTAGATTTTCTTTTATTAAAAAACTCATAATAAATAGATAAATACAAGGTTTATATACTTATATGTGATAGAGTGTTCTCTTTTTATATTAATTAATAAATATTTTTTATATTAAAAAATAAATATTGAAATGTTCAAATTCTTTAACATTTATATTTTATTTATATGTATTATTATATTATTATATATTTTGTTTAAATATATCCTTATTTAATGTGATAAAGTTATAGAAATTGTTTTCTTTTTTTAAAATATATCCTTGTTTAATTAGATGTTCTTTTATTAGAAAACTCATAATAAATAGATAAATACTGGTTATATGTGATAGACTTTTAAAGAAAATAAAATAGTTAATTTGTGGCAGAGCTTCTGTATTTCATAGATAAAAACTATTTTTATATTAATTAATAATTATTTTTTAATATAAATAAATAAATACTGAAACTCTTTGGCAGAGCTTGTGTAATTCTGGGCCTATGCCCCCTCTGAATTTCTCTTAGAAATCTGGATTTTTATATTTTTCTCAATTTTTTTTACCCATTTCTCCTTTCTTCATACCTCTATTTATAGGCTTCTTGGATTAATAAGATGATGACATGTGTCCTCTCCTGATACTGACATGATCATAATTAGGCCGGACCAATTATATTGTGATAATTATCCATAAAAAATAACTATTCTTTTTATATCAATTAATAAATATTTTATTAAGATTTATTTTATTAAGTAATTGCCAAAATAATTGCAAATAGAATCAGTCCATTGTTTTGCCTTCTTGCATTAGCTTAAATTGCCTTTGTTCTGTTTAGCGGTTATTGCCCTAACCCCTGTCCTTAGACTGTCGCCCAGTAGCCCTACTTGCAAATACTGTTGAATCTAGTCTTATCTTGCAGGTGCGCCATGATTTATCGTAAGTGCTACTTGCCTTTAGGTTTCGAAAAGAGCTACTTCCGCACTTTGCCGATCATTGAGCCTATGTTGTTTTAGATTTCAACTTTCTTGCTTCGGAGTAGACTGAGAATTAGAATGAAAGATAATTTGTAGTAGAGTTTTAAAAAAACAATTTTATTTTTTATATCAGTTAAAAAATATTTTTTACATTAATAATTCAAGTCTAGTTAAATTTCCTTTTATTAAAAAAATTATGATAAATAAATAAATAGGTAATTTGTGTTAGAGTTTAATAAAAACTCTTTTTATATCAATTAATAAATATTTTTTATATTAATAAATCTTAATAAATATTTTTTATATTAATAATTCTTATCTAATTAGATTTCATTTTATTAAAAAACTCATAATAAATAGGTAATTTGTATAAGAGTTTTATAGAAATTCTTTTAAAACATCTTTTTAGATCAATTAATAAATAATTTTTTATATTAATAATAATTGTTTAATTAGATTTCCTTTTATTAAAAAATCATTAATAAATAAATAAATAAGTAATTTGTGTTAGAATTTTATAAAAACTCTTTAAATATTATATATTTGATTAGATAGATTTTAGAGATCGATAGACTTTTTTTTTTATTTTTATAAAAAGTCTTTTTATATCAATTAATAAATATTTTTTTATATAAATAGATACTTAAATATTGAAACTCTTTGCACATTTAATAATAGTTTAGATAAAAAAAAATTTTATATCGATTAATAAATTTTTTTTTATATAAATAAATAAATACTGAAACACCTTGGCAGAGCTTCTGTATTTTACTATAAAAATTAGATTTTCTTTTTTAAAAAAATTCATAATAATAAATAGGTTAATTTGAATTTTATTAGGTAGATTTTAGAATTTTATAGAGTTTTTTTTTTTTTTTAATTTTATAAAAACTCTTTTTGTATCAATTAATAAATATTTTTTTATATAAATAAATAAATAATAAAATACTGAAAAACTTTGCACAATTAATAAATAATTTTTAAATAAACAAATAACTACTGAAACTTTAGATTTACTTTTATAAAAACATTCATAATAATAAATAGACAAATAGGTTAATTTGAATTTTATTAGGTAGATTTTAGAGTTTTATAGATTTTTTTTTCTTTTATTTTTTTTTTTTTATTAAAACTCTTTTCCTATCAATTAATAAATATTTATTATATAAATAAATAAATACTAAAATACTAAAACTCTTTGCACATTTATTATTTTATTTTCTTTAAATACGTCCTTGTCTAATTAGATTTAATTTTATTAATAAACTCATAATAAAAGTTAATTTGTGGTAGAGTTTTAGAAAAATTATTTCTTTTATATATCAATTATTAAATATTTTTATATTAATAATTCATGACTAATTTTTTTAATTAAAAAATTCATAATAATAAATAGATAAAAAGATTAATTTAAATTTTATTAGATAGATTTTGGAGTTTGATAGGGTTTTTTTTTTTATAAAAAAACTTTTCATATCAATTAATAAATATTTTTTATATATAAATAGATATTTAAATACTGAAACTCTTTACACATTTAATAATAGTATAGATAAAAATTCTTTTTATATCAATTAATAAATATTTCTAAGATATAAATAAATAAATACTGAAACACTTTGGTAGAGCTTTTGTATTTTACTCTAAAAATTGGATTTTCATTTATTAAAAAATTCATAATATAAATAGAAAAATAGGTTAATTTGAATTTTATTACGTAGATTTTAGAGTTAGCTAATTTGTGATAGATTTTTATTAGGTAGATTCATAATTTTTATTTTCTTTAAATATATTATTGTTTAATTATATTTTTTTTATTTAAAAAACTGATAATAAATGGATAAATATATAATACTGTGTTAGAGTGTTATAGAAAATATTTTTAAAACTCTTTTTATATGAATTAATAAATATTTTTATACTTTAATACTTCCTTTCTAATTAGATTAACTGTTATTAAAAAAACTCATAATAAAAGGTAATTTGTGGTAGAGTTTTGGAAAAATTATTTTATTTTTTATATCAATTTAAAAATATTATTAATATTAATTTTTTTGTCTAATAAGATTTTCTTTTATTAAAAAATTTATAATAAATAAATATATAGGTAATTTTTGTTAGAGTTTAATATAAACTCTTTTAAAAACTCTTTTTTATATCAAAGAATAAATATTTTTTATTTTAATAATTCTTGTCTAATTAGATTTACTTTTTAAAAAAAACTCATAATAAATAGATAAATAGGTAATTTGTGTTTTTATATAAACTCTTTAAATGTATATTTGTCTAATGTGATAGAGTTTCATTGAAAATGAAATGGGTAATTTGTAACAGAGTTTTATATAAATTATTTTATTTTCTTTAAATATATCATTGTCTAATTAGATTTAATTTTATTAAGAAACTCATAATAAATGCTAATTTGTGGTAGAGTTTTATAAAAATTATTTTATTTTATATATCAATTAATAAATATTTTATATATTAATCATTCTAGTCTGATTAGATTTTGTTTTATTAAAAAATTCATAATAATAAATAGATAAATAGGTTAATTTAAATTTTATTATGTAGATTAAAAAAAAATAAATAAATAAAAACTCTGTTCATATCAATTAATAAATATTTTTTTTTTGTATAAATAAATAAATTCTGAAATTCTTTACACATCTAATAATAGTATAAATAAATACTCTTTTTTATATTAATTAATAAATATTTTTTTATATAAATAAATAAATACTGAAATACAAAAACTCTTTGGCAGAGTTTTTGTATTTTACTCTGAAATTCTGGATTTATAGAATTTTCAATTTTTGTACCCCTTCCTCCTTCCTCCATGTCTCTATTGATAGGTTTCTTGGATGAATAGGATGATTGTAATACCCCGTAATTTTAAAGAATGTATTTAAATTAATTTTGTGTTAGGTTAATTAATTTTATTTATTTGTGCATACTACATTATTATATTAAGTTCATTTAATTGTGCATGTAAATTAATTGTGTATGTTAAAATAAGTAAATTTGTTCATGTAATTATGCATGTATTCTTATTAATAATTTTATTTGTTGGTTATGCTTATATTAATCATTATTAGTTAAGTAAAGTATTATATTTGTGTTATATAGTATTATGATGATATAATGTAGTATTTTGTAATAATAATAATTATATTAGTTTAATAATAATAATAATAATAATAATAATAATATAAATAATAATTATTATAAAAGTTTTATTAATAATATTATTAGTAATAATAATATTAGTATTAAATCAAGGTAATGATGAAAAATTAAATACTAGGATAGAATTTCATTTACTATGGTAGAATGGTGGATCAAATATCTTGATTAAGATAGCATTGTCTTAAAGCCATATAGGTAGGAATATGAGAAATGGGTGAGAAGTTATTATAAATTAGATATTTGTATTATTTATATTATATAAGTTTGTATATATATATTAGTAGCCAACTTACTCTAAAGGCAACTTACTTAAGTTAGAAAGCTTAAACATTCTAGTGAGCTATTTTATAAGAGTGAAAGGAAAAGAGAAAGAGAAAGAAGTTTGGACCGGTGTAGGCGATTTTACCCGACTACGCGCAACCGGCGGATTTATTTTAAATCCAAAAAGGCAAGTTATTATCTACTTTTCCCCTTTGAATTAATAAATTAATTGTTTAGCTTATTTTTATGCATAGAGCCAAGGTTTGGAGGTTAATAAATTATTAATTTTATTTTATTAAATTAATGGAATTTTAATTATATAGGATGGTATATATTTATTTAATGTCCTATGAAATTAATAATGGCTAAAAATAATTAAATAAGACTTTAGGGATTTTTCTAGAATTTTCTAGATTTTTCCGGGCATTTTCTGCAATTTCCGGCGACCTTCCGGCGAGTTTTCCGGTCGCCGGCAATGGGGGAGATGACCGGAGTGATCCGGTGTGATGCGGCGCACCATAGGAGGGTATGCGCGCGCATCCTGAGCCTTAGATGAAGCTGATTGATCCGGTGCATCGCGGTCCATGTTATCGCGGTACACCCGGATCCGTGGACGTTGGATGGAGGAGATGTAGGTGGATTGATCCGGTGTGGCGCGCATGTAGGAAATCTGATGCAGCCAACCAACCGGAGGACGCCACGTCAGCAGGAAGCCATCAACGCGCGCGTGGGAGCGCGTGCGCGCGCGTGGGACTCTCCAGACCCGCGTGGGAGTGCGTGCGCGCGCGTGGCTGACGCCAGACGCGCGTGGAGGCGCGTGGGAGAGTGGGAAAGCTTGGCGGCGCGTGTGGGGAGCTCTGGGAGGCGCGTGGGGGCGCGTGAAGGGCCTCTGCGGCTGCTGGAAAAGTCCAGAATACCCCTAGGGACTGTTTTGTCATTACCAGGACCTTCACTATACATTTTGGGGCCTCGGGTTGGCATTTTGGAATTAACGGGACATTATATTATTATTTTATTTCTCTTTAATTATTATAATTGTCCGATTAATATTTCTAAATATTAATTGTATCAGTTAAAGTGCGAATCGCTAGTAAACGTATGTGATTGATTTAACGACTATTAATGGTATTATTTTAGTAAACTGTAATAACCATTAATGTTAAATTAATTAGTGCTTGGTTTTATTCATATAAATAACCCATTATATATTATGGAATATTTATACTGTTAATCGTATATAAACCATGATTATTATGCTGTGTGCATTTCAGGGAATAAATGGACTGTTTATTATGTCGCATTTATATCATATGGATGTGTTGCCATATAGAACCATGTGAGCTGACTAATAAGTTTAGACTCATTTATACCTTATGCATTCGTTGCGATAGACAGATATGTGGCTGTCGGGGTATGTGGTTTAATATTATTGGCATGTGTTGCCTAATTGACATACTCGGTATATTTCTTAATATTGTTGGCATGTGTTGCCTAAATTTATATGCTCAGTATATTCATCAGTACTTTGCGAGGTGTTATCACTGTGTAGTTCGTTATAGTCTGTGTTGTCAGTACCGTGCACCATGTATAATAGCTGATTTCCCGGGTAGGGAAAGGCGACACTTGGCCACCTAGTGTGAGTCTAAGTGATCACCGTCTATTCTGGTTGAGGTCATGTTATACATTGGATAGTTCCCTTAGGATGTATACAGATATAGTACTCATCCGATTCATAATGATTAATTTATTTGATTCTCTGATTTGGGTCATAGTAGAGAGGACTTGCTCGTGGGGTTGACCCACCATTGTTGTTATTTCAGGATACGGTCAGTACCCGTTCCAAGGTTGAGGTTAGCAGTGAGGGACCACCATCCGAACTCATCTACTCTTACGATCCAGTTCAGGGTAGAAGTTCTATGTATTACTTCAGTTTCAGTTTTTATTTACTTTTGACGCTGAACTCTCAGGGTTATATTTAGGGATCCTTGACATAGGATTTCCAAGTTGTAATGGAGTACTGTATTTAAATAAAGGATGGATGGATGTTGTATTATTTAGTGTTCCTTTCCTGTATAAATTCTTTTATTATCATCATTTTGTATTCCATGCTTGTATATTGCCAATTGTTTTTTATATCCCTCGTTTTTCGTGTATAAGTCTGATCAACTTATGCGTGGAAAATGTGGGGGTGTTACAGTTGGTATCAGAGCATTCCAGGTTCGAGTGTCTTAGGGATCTGTGATTACTATACTTCCGCGTTGTGTATTCTGATAATTAAAGCCTAAGTATTAGGGTTCTTTGTATTCTTTTAGTCGGTCCATTATAATGTACTGACGTTAGATTTTTCTGAATTTAAAAGAAGGATGTCTCGGCGTGGGACAAGGAATGCGAACCGTCATCGCAATATTTCCCCAACTCAAAATGAGAATCAGGAATTTTCTCCTCAAGTTGCTGATATCATTGCACGAGCAGTAGCAGCATGAGTAGCATCTGCTCTACGAAACCAGCAACCTCCTCCGATAGTACCTGTTCCTGAACCAGTGGCACAGCCAATGTCATGGGACAAAGTTCGTCACTCGTTCATCCGGGGAAATCCACCGACATTTGCGGGGTCCACAGATGTCTTGTTAGCATATCAGTGGAAACAGGAGAGCGAGCGTCATCTTCGGATGGTAATCTGTACCGAAGTGCAGAAACAGATGCTGGCTACGTTTATGCTGATAGGCAATGCATTGCAGTGGTGGGAGTCTATTACTACTGTCGATGAGAGGACCAGATTGACGTATGCTGAATTTCAGACTCGCTTTGACGACAAGTATTTTCCTATGTCAGTAAGATCAGCGATGAAGACTGAATTTCTGGATCTGCAACAGGAAGATATGACTGTGGCTGAGTATGAACAGAAGTTCATTAATTTGTCATTATTTGCACCAGAGGAGGTCAATACGGAAGAAAAGAAGCGAGACCGCTTTGTGAAGGGGTTGATATGGCCGATTAAAGTCGTAATCATAGGTAGTCCGGCATATACCACTTATATCCAGGTGGTTAATGCCGCCTTACAGCACTGCCAGATGAGGAGTGATTACCGGAAGTCCAAGGGAGATAAACGGACTAACCGAGACTACCAGACAGTGGAGAAAGGAAGCAGCAGTAGTGCCAAGTCCAATGATCGGGGCAGATTTCAAGGACATCAACCTTGGAAGAAAAACAAAGGAAACCCAGATGTGCAGAGGGATGGAGTCCCTAATCAGGGTAGACAAGGTGGGATACCTCAGACCGGACAGGAACAGTGGTCGGGAAATCAACAGAGAAGGCAGGCAGGTCCTTTTACGGGACGTTGTTATCACTGTAAAGAGATTGGGCATCCGGCCAAGATGTGTCCCAAAGCTAAGCAGGGACAGTATGGGCAGCCGAGACCTAATCAGCCGTTACCTCTACCGGCCCCACCGATGCCACGTGGGCAAGTTCAGAATTTTTCGGCACTTCCAGCACCACCATTTCCTCCGGGACAACCTCCACAGCAGTTGCATCATGGCAGAGTTTATAACTTCATGCCACATAATGCGCAGGCTCCTCAGGCTATTGAGGGTATGTTTTCTATACATGGTAGAACTGCTCGTATACTATTTGACACTGGTGCATCACATTCTTTTGTGTCTAGATCTTTTGTTATCTTATCTGGTATGACGACTCAGTTATGTGACCAACCTCTTAATATTTATACACCATTGGGAGTTGGCGCCATTTTACGAGAGTATAGCGGTGATATCCTTATAGATATGGGCCGGCTTCGATTTCTTGCAAATTTGTTAGTATTAGATATGCATTCGTATGATGTTATACTTGGGATGGACTGGTTATCTCAGTACCATGCTCAGGTTAACTGTTACGAAAAGTCTATTGTATTTTCTATACCAGGACAGGAGATGTATCTTCTTGTTGTACCACAACCTGATAGAGGGTCTAGCACTTATTTATTCGTTCTTGAGGAGGACTCACAGGAAGCGACTGCGGTATCTCTCGACAGCATTCCGGTAGTACAGGAATTCCAGGATGTATTCCAGGAAATTCCAGGCTTGCCACCGAGTCGAGAGATAGACTTCGTTATTGATTTAGCTCCAGGCACTACGCCTATTGCTAAGGCGCCGTACAGAATGGCACCAGTGGAGATGCGAGAGTTGAAAGATCAAATTCAACAGTTGCTCAGCCAGGGATTTATTCGCAGGAGTACTTCACCATGGGGAGCACCAGTACTGTTTGTCAAGAAGAAGGATGGATCTCTTCGTCTTTGTATTGATTACAGAGAACTGAACAAGGTCACTGTTCGCAACAAGTACCCGTTGCCCAGAATTGATGACCTGTTTGATCAGTTGAGGAGAGCTACTTACTTCTCAAAGATCGATTTGAGGTCTGGTTATCATCAGCTACGAGTCAGAGAACAAGATGTTCCAAAGACAGCATTTCTCACAAGGTACGGATCTTATGAGTTTCGTGTTATGCCTTTCGGTTTAACGAACGCTCCAGCTGTCTTTATGGACTTGATGAATAGAGTATTCAGAGAATACTTAGATCAGTTTGTCATTGTTTTCATTGATGATATTCTGGTTTACTCTAAGTCGGAGAAGGACCATGCCAGACATTTACGCACAGTATTGCAGACACTTCGAGAACATCAGTTGTTTGCGAAGTTTGAGAAGTGTGAATTTTGGCAGAAAGAGGTCAAATTTCTGGGACATGTAGTGTCAGAAGAAGGGTTAGCAGTAGATCCAGCCAAGGTTGCGGCCGTTATGGAGTGGGGACAGCCTACCTCACCGACAGAGATTCGCAGTTTTCTGGGATTGGCGGGGTATTATCGCAGGTTCATCCAGGGATTTTCCAAAATTGCGGGTCCACTTACTCATCTGACTAAGAAGAATGTACCATTTGTATGGGATGATTCTTGTCAGACTGCTTTTGCTGAATTGAAGAGTAAGTTAACTTCTGCACCTGTCTTAGCCACACCTCAGAGTGGAATCGAGTATTTAGTATTTATCGACGCTTCTCTGAAGGGTTTGGGTTGTGTGTTGATGCAAGAAGAGCGACCAGTTTCTTATGGGTCTAGGAAGCTTAAGCCTCATGAGCTTAATTACCCGACTCACGATCTAGAGCTCGCAGCAGTGGTTTTTGCCTTGCGTATTTGGAGGCATTATCTTTTGGGGGAGACTTTTCGATTGTTTAGCGATCATAAGAGTCTACAGTATTTGTTCACACAGAGGGAACTGAATATGAGACAGCGCAGATGGTTGGAGTTCGTGAAAGACTATCATTTCTCTATTCAGTATCATCCAGGGAAAGCGAATGTTGTAGCAGACGCACTCAGCCGCCGACCCTATGTCAGCCTTTCAGCTTTGTTTACAACAGAGTGGGATGCTTTGAAGACGGTTGATGAGTTAGCAGACGCTTTTATGGCATGTGTGGTAGTAACTCCTTCTATCATTCATCAGGTCATTCAAGCGCAACTCTCAGATCAACAGTGTATTGATCGGGTTTCGGAGTTAGCCTCCGGAGATGTTCCTTTTTATTCTATAGGGACTGATGGAGGATTGAGGTACAAGGGACGTTTAATTGTGCCTTCAGCTGACAATTTGAGAAATGTTGTGATGAGAGAGACACACACTTCTCAGTTCTCTGTACATCCAGGGGGAGACAAGATGTATCAAGACATGAAACGCCAGTTTTGGTGGGCCGGCATGAAAAGAGATATAGCTATCTTTGTCTCTAAATGTAGCACCTGTCAGATGATTAAGAGTGATCATCAGAGACCGCCAGGATCGTTACAGCCACTTCCCATACCAGAGTGGAAATGGGAGAGTATTTCCATGGACTTTATAGAGGGATTACCTACTTCACAGCATAATCACAACTCTATTTGGGTCATTGTTGATAGATTGACCAAGTCCGCTCATTTTCTGCCTGTTCGTTCAAACTTTACGTCAGAACAGTATGCTAAGTTGTATATTGCGGAAATGGTGAAACTTCATGGTGTACCATTGTCCATCGTATCAGATAGAGATCCGAAGTTTGTCTCAGGATTTTGGAGAAGCTTTCAGCAGGCTTTGGGTACAGAACTTTATCTTAGCACTGCTTACCATCCTCAAACAGATGGACAGACTGAGCGATTTAATCAGATTTTAGAAGACATGTTGCGGGCATGTGTTCTTGATTTTAAGGGCAATTGGGAGGAATATTTGCCGCTTTCAGAGTTTGCTTATAACAATAGTTATCAGAAAACTATTGGTATGGCACCATTTGAGGCTTTGTACGGTAGACCGTGTAGGTCTCCTGTCTGTTGGCTTGGAGTTGGTGAGAACAGCTTTTTGGGTCCTGAATTTATTAAGGACACGTCAGAAAAGATCGCTATCATTAGGGATCGGATGCGTACAGCTCAAAGCAGACAGAAAAGTTATGCTGACCGTCGAACTCGTGCTTTGGAGTTTAAGGTTGGTGATCAAGTTTTGCTTAAGGTTTCTCCTATGAAGGGAGTAATGCGGTTTGGGTCAAAGGGTAAGTTATCGCCTCGTTTTGTGGGTCCTTTTATGATTACAGATCGGATTGGGGCAGTAGCTTATCGTCTGGCTCTACCAGATAATCTTCATAGGGTACATAATGTTTTTCATGTATCTATGCTGCGAAAATTTCTACGGGATGAAGATCGATACCAACACATTGATGTGGGTGAGATTGAGTTGCAACCCGATGCAACCTATTTGGAACAACCTTACTGTATTCTCGATCGTAGGAATCAGATACTGCGCACGAAGACTATTCCATTAGTACGTGTACAGTGGAGCCATCATAGTGCTACAGAGTCTACTTGGGAACGGGAAGATATTATCCGTGCCAAGTATCCAGAACTTTTTAAGACAGGTATGTAGTGAATTTCGGGGACGAAATTCCTTTATTAGGGGGGGAGAATGTAATACCCCGTAATTTTAAAGAATGTATTTAAATTAATTTTGTGTTAGGTTAATTAATTTTATTTATTTGTGCATACTACATTATTATATTAAGTTCATTTAATTGTGCATGTAAATTAATTGTGTATGTTAAAATAAGTAAATTTGTTCATGTAATTATGCATGTATTCTTATTAATAATTTTATTTGTTGGTTATGCTTATATTAATCATTATTAGTTAAGTAAAGTATTATATTTGTGTTATATAGTATTATGATGATATAATGTAGTATTTTGTAATAATAATAATTATATTAGTTTAATAATAATAATAATAATAATAATAATAATAATATAAATAATAATTATTATAAAAGTTTTATTAATAATATTATTAGTAATAATAATATTAGTATTAAATCAAGGTAATGATGAAAAATTAAATACTAGGATAGAATTTCATTTACTATGGTAGAATGGTGGATCAAATATCTTGATTAAGATAGCATTGTCTTAAAGCCATATAGGTAGGAATATGAGAAATGGGTGAGAAGTTATTATAAATTAGATATTTGTATTATTTATATTATATAAGTTTGTATATATATATTAGTAGCCAACTTACTCTAAAGGCAACTTACTTAAGTTAGAAAGCTTAAACATTCTAGTGAGCTATTTTATAAGAGTGAAAGGAAAAGAGAAAGAGAAAGAAGCTTGGACCGGTGTAGGCGATTTTACCCGACTACGCGCAACCGGCGGATTTATTTTAAATCCAAAAAGGCAAGTTATTATCTACTTTTCCCCTTTGAATTAATAAATTAATTGTTTAGCTTATTTTTATGCATAGAGCCAAGGTTTAGAGGTTAATAAATTATTAATTTTATTTTATTAAATTAATGGAATTTTAATTATATAGGATGGTATATATTTATTTAATGTCCTATGAAATTAATAATGGCTAAAAATAATTAAATAAGACTTTAGGGATTTTTCTAGAATTTTCTAGATTTTTCCGGGCATTTTCTGCAATTTCCGGCGACCTTCCGGCTAGTTTTCCGGTCGCCGGCAATGGGGGAGATGACCGGAGTGATCCGGTGTGATGCGGCGCACCATAGGAGGGTATGCGCGCGCATCCTGGGCCTTAGATGAAGCTGATTGATCCGGTGCATCGCGGTCCATGTTACCGCGGTACACCCGAATCCGTGGACGTTGGATGGAGGAGATGTAGGTGGATTGATCCGGTGTGGCGCGCATGTAGGAAATCTGATGCAGCCAACCAACCGGAGGACGCCACGTCAGCAGGAAGCCATCAACGCGCGCGTGGGAGCGCGTGCGCGCGCGTGGGACTCTCCAGACGCGCGTGGGAGTGCGTGCGCGCGCGTGGCTGACGCCAGACGCGCGTGGAGGCGCGTGGGAGAGTGGGAAAGCTTGGCGGCGCGTGTGGGGAGCTCTGGGAGGCGTGTGGGGGCGCGTGAAGGGCCTCTGCGGCTGCTGGAAAAGTCCAGAATACCCCTAGGGACTGTTTTGTCATTACCAGGACCTTCACTATACATTTTGGGGCCTCGGGTTGGCATTTTGGAATTAACGGGACATTATATTATTATTTTATTTCTCGTTAATTATTATAATTGTCCGATTAATATTTCTAAATATTAATTGTATCAATTAAAGTGCGAATCGCTAGTAAACGTATGTGATTGATTTAACGACTATTAATGGTATTATTTTAGTAAACTGTAATAACCATTAATGTTAAATTAATTAGTGCTTGGTTTTATTCATATAAATAACCCATTATATATTATGGAATATTTATACTGTTAATCGTATATAAACCATGATTATTATGCTGTGTGCATTTCAGGGAATAAATGGACTGTTTATTATGTCGCATTTATATCATATGGATGTGTTGCCATATAGAACCATGTGAGCTGACTAATAAGTTTAGACTCATTTATACCTTATGCATTCGTTGCGATAGACAGATGTGTGGCTGTCGGGGTATGTGGTTTAATATTATTGGCATGTGTTGCCTAATTGACATACTCAGTATATTTCTTAATATTGTTGGCATGTGTTGCCTAAATTTATATGCTCAGTATATTCATCAGTACTTTGCGAGGTGTTATCACTGTGTAGTTCGTTATAGTCTGTGTTGTCAGTACCGTGCACCATGTATAATAGCTGATTTCCCGGGTAGGGAAAGGCGACACTTGGCCACCTAGTGTGAGTCTAAGTGATCACCGTCTATTCTGGTTGAGGTCATGTTATACATTAGATAGTTCCCTTAGGATGTATACAGATATAGTACTCATCCGATTCATAATGATTAATTTATTTGATTCTCTGATTTGGGTCATAGTAGAGAGGACTTGCTCGTGGGGTTGACCCACCATTGTTGTTATTTCAGGATACGGTCAGTACCCGTTCCAAGGTTGAGGTTAGCAGTGAGGGACCACCATCCGAACTCATCTACTCTTACGATCCAGTTCAGGGTAGAAGTTTTATGTATTACTTCAGTTTCAGTTTTTATTTACTTTTGACGCTGAACTCTCAGGGTTATATTTAGGGATCCTTGACATAGGATTTCCAAGTTGTAATGGAGTACTGTATTTAAATAAAGGATGGATGGATGTTGTATTATTTAGTGTTCCTTTCCTGTATAAATTCTTTTATTATCATCATTTTGTATTCCATGCTTGTATATTGCCAATTGTTTTTGATATCCCTCGTTTTTCGTGTATAAGTCTGATCAACTTATGCGTGGAAAATGTGGGGGTGTTACAATGATGACATGTGTCATTTTATGATAATGACATAATCATAATTGGGGCCGATTATATTGTGATAATTATCCATAAAAAATAAGTATTATTTTTATATTGAACTAAAAATAAGTGTTTTATATAGAATGTGATTGATTTTCTTAGTAGAGTTTTATAGAAACTCTTTAAATATATCTTTGTAGGGTATGATAGAGTTTTATTGAAAATAAAATAAATAATTTGTAATAGAGTTTTATTAAAATAATTTTATTTTCTTTAAATGTATCCTTGTTTAATTAGATTTAATTTTATTAAGAAACTCCTAATAAAACCTAATTTGAGGTTTTTTATAAAAATTATTTTATTTTATATATCAATTAATAAATATTTTTTTATATTAATAATTGTTGTCTAATTAGATTTTTTTAAATTAAAAAATTCATAATAATAAATAGATAAATAGGTTAATTTAAATTTTATTATGTAAATTTTAGTGTTTTATAGAGTTTTTTTTTTTATATCAATTAATAAATATTTTTGATATAAATAAATAAATACTGAAACTCTTTACACATCTAATAATAGTATAGATAAAAACTCTTTTTATATCATTTAATAAATATTTTTTTATATAAATATAAATACTGAAACACTGAAACTCTTTAGTAGAGCTTCTGTATTTTATTCTGGAATTCTGGATTTGTAGAATTCTCAATTTCTGTACTCACTTCCTCCTTCCTCCATGCCTCTATTTACAGGCTTCTTGGATGAATAGGATGATGACATGTGTCCTTTTCTAATAAAGACATAATCATAACTGGGTCGATCCGTTTATATTGTGATAATTATTCATAAAAAATAACTATTCTTTTTATATTGAATTAAAAATAAAAGTTTTATATAGAATGTGATTGATTTTATTAGGTAATTTTTAGAGTTTTATATAAACTCTTTTTACAAAAACTATTTTTATATCAATTAATAAATATTTTTTTATATAAATAAATAAATACTGAAACACTTTGCACATTTAATAATAATATAGATATAGATTTAGTTACATAATAACACCGTTATCATGACTATTTTTCTTTAAATTACAATAGTACCTTTTTTTACTTAATTACAGTTGATCAATTTTTATTGTTAAAATAATTTTTTTTTAAAAATATTTAATAAATTGATAGAATATTCTCTATTAAATTTGCATAAGTTTGTTTTTAATTTTTTAAATTAATTATTTTGAAAAAAACCTGAGATGGAAATTTTTGAAACAATTTAAGTAATTTCTTATTTTTTTTCATAAATATATTGCATAAAAAAAATCTTTTATTTAGGTAATTTATAAATTTTTGATGAATATTGTATGAAAAAAAGGATATCTTTTATACTAAATTCTTTTAAAGTAAGTATAATAAGTTTTATTATAATAAGTTAACTATTTTAGAAAATGTTAGTTACAAATCTATTTAATTTTTTATTTTTATTTTTATTTTTATGATAAATTTAAACTAATTATAAAATTAAGGATTTTTTTTCTTTTTTGCTTTTAACCCAAATTTATATATATATATATATATAACATTCAGTTTTTTGAATTTTGTATGGAAAATAGTAAACTTCAAACTGACCCAAACTCAACTCTGGGTTAAAAATTTCTAAGTTCAAAAATTCTGAATCGTGACTACCTATCTACCTGCTCTCTTTCGCGCGTTCTCACTGTGTGTCCGTTCCTCATAGGATAGAGATTCAGAAGTCGTCTTCTCCCTTTTGGATATATATATATATATATATACCCTTCATCATATTTGAAATGAGGATTATAACTAAGAAGAGAACGTGAAAGATTGAATTGAGAGCAGTCACTTTAACTAACTGCACTGTGCTTTAGTTGTGGCCGTTGTGGTGGTAAAAAGGTCATTCTCTTTTTAAAGGACTCTGGCCCTCAAAACAGAGGTCATTTTCCACCACAATTGCTTTAGCAGAAAATACTACCTTCGTCTCGAATTAAATGCTCTGTTTGAAAAATCGTAACTTCTTGGAGAGAGTGTCAAATTCTCCATCTCTTTCCCTCTCTATATGTAACTATGGCTTGCTTATTTGGTTGCTGTAATGATTCTCCTTTGACTTTCCATTCAATTAAACTTAATTTTAAGTTTGTAATAATACTCTTAATATATACGTAATAATTTTTTTTTTTTTTTTTGATAATTATATTAATATATAGTTGCAAATTTGCAATCACTAAGTTTATGAATAATATTATGAAAAAAATTATATTATCACGATGAGCAAGATTTAGGTTTTTTAACCCTCAAATATCCTTTTTTTTTTTTTTTGGAGTGAATGAAAATAAAAAATAGTAGTAAAGTATTAAATAACAAAACATTGATTTTATCCAAGCTGAAAATTTGTTTGAAATTGATTCGTTTACTAATCAAACTTGACATGAGCAATAGCAACCCTATATACATCATCAAAAGTAGTACTCGAGTGGTATATATCTCCCTACTGTGTGAGTTTCTTTCCAGAGAAATATATACATATATACTTCGTATTTAATACTCAAACAATTTAACTCCAAAGTAAGCTTTTGTTTTTACTTCTTATATCCAGTAACTGAAAAGTAAATAAACCAAAGCATTAAGAAAAATTAAAATGTTAATTTTTCTTTATCTTCCCACTTACTGACTTTTTTTCTAATCTGTCTAAACATAAAATGCGTATTGACAAGTAAGAATATTGTGTTTAATGAAAGAAATTAAACACTCCTAAGTCTAATTGTTTCTGTCAAGAATATTGTGTTTAGTGAAAGAAATTAAATACTCCTAAATCTAATTGTTTCTGTCACCAACTCACTTGGAGTTTGTTTTAGTTCATAACTATCCCCGTAGTACAATTTTAACCATCAAACGCATCAACTATCAATGTACTGGCAAAGCCCATTTAATTGGAGATTACACGGACGACTTAATTGAGGAAATTTTTAGGCACTTTGATGCATGGCGGAATTTCTAAAATTCTTATTACTTTTTACATTCCAATACATCCCTACTAATAGAATTATCTATATAATATGTTAATTTAAAATTTTCTTGAAATTTATTTGCTAGTGGGGGAACCCACTTTTTAAATATATAAATAAAATAAATATCCCTTTCAGAAGCCAACTTAAATTCAATATTCCTGCTACCAGTTTCAATACTTGTAATTATATTAATTTTAAAATTTTCTAATAAAATATTATTATTATTAATATTATTCCTAATTTGATCGATTAAATTTCTATTTTCTAATATATTTGAATCTAAAAGTATTTTTGAATTATTATACGATACTGTATCTTCTGTGTCTTCCACCATCTCAACTGCTTCATTTAGTTACTGAAGCTCATAGTGAAGTGATGTTGACTCTGTTGGGAAACGTGCTAGTTTTAAAAACTTTTCGAGAGATTTAAATTCATAAATCTTGATTCATCACATAGAGACAAGTTTTATGCAAAAAATAAAATAAAATATGATGTATTATTCAACTAAAAGATTGAATACTTACATCAAGGTTTGAGTAAACCTCAGATCTCTCCTCTAAAGTGAATGTTCTCACTTATTGTAGATCCCTTTTGCTAGATGCATTCTCCTTGGATCTCCATCTTCTTGGTAATTGTTTTGCCTTTAGGAATCACTCATATGCCTCCATGAATGACCTTGGAGAACTAGGCTTGTGGGAGCCTCCATTAGATGAGAACATAAACCCTAATTTTCTAGAGAGAGAAAATTTATTCCTTTTTCCTTCTCATAAAAATCACCCCCTAAAATATACATAGACCATGTATATTTATAGGCAACATAAAAATAAAGAAAAGGAAACAACAAATCCTTCTCCATCTCTAATTCATATGTCTCAAATCTAATATGATTCCAATATCAAGTTGGGCTATGAGTGAGAATCCATTGGGCCTATTATTTTATTGGTTACAATGAATTAATAATTGGCCCGGTCCATGGACCCAATTCAATTAATTCATAAATTAATTTCTACTCCACTAAAAGAAATTAATTGAACTCCAATTAAATAATAAATAACCTCTAAGTCAATATTGCACTTTGACCCCTCTATGCATAATTAGTTATCGGATAAATATAGCCATCAATCCGACTACTTAATTAATATATTTATTTTGGTACCTTTGATTATTTCTGACTCGATCACAATAAAACATTTGTTTGACAAAAATAATAATTTAAATAAATAAATATATAATAAATCATTTTGTCTAAAAACACACGAAGGCCTTCGAATTTACTTTGTGATCAACCATAATCAATACAAAATAAATACAAGTAGCAATGATGCAAATATTGAAAATATAACCCTCTAACTATTAATTACATAACTACCCAAAGTGTCGGTCTAAGGATCCCGAAGAATCCGCCGAACAAATCAAAGTAATTATTAATTAATAAAAGAGTCTATACTTTTCTCATGCTTAAGAGTCAAATGCCATGACGGTAATAGGGAGTAATTGCATACGACGGCTCTCGCAATATATCTCAACCTAACGCGGATCCAGTTCAAGTCTTAATTAATTATGAGTCCATCCATAATTACCGACTATGAACAATTTATAATTACTATTTATATATCATGCATTGATTGTCATCACATACATATATATAAATATTTCTTGTAATTAACTAGACACTATTAATTTCATAGTGAATTGAAACATAATACATTGAATTCACCAATTATATAAATCATAAATATTTCAGATATGTCAGGAACATATGTCAATACAATCCAGATAAGAATTTGCTATGCCAGGGCATATAAATCCCAACAGCTCCCACTTGCCCTCATAGCCAATTCAAATTGCACCTAACTCCAATGTTATCCAGATGATGATCAAAATTATTGATCAATGACACCTTTGATAATGGATCAACAAAGTTGTGTTCCAATGCAATGTTTTAACTACAAGTGCATTTTCTTGCCGGAAAATATCATGTCGAACATGATACTTCCTCTCAGTGTATCTTGTTCCTCTATGGAACCTTGGGTCATTGGTTTGGACTACTTCTGCACTATTGTCACAATATAGCTCGATAGGCAGGCTAGTATGCTCCACAACCTTTAAATCAGTGAGATCAAACCAATAGGCTTATATTGCCACCTTTAAGGCTGCAATATGTTCCACCTGCAGGTTTGAGTCAACAGTTGAAATCTTCTTGACAATCTACCAACTGATTTCCCTTCCATTAAGTGAACATACACTAAGTCATGAACCTCATAGTATCTACTTCTGATTGAAAATCAGAACTAGCATACCTGACTAGGACCATATCATCACATCCATAAATGAGTATGATATCATTGATTCTCCTTAGGTACTTAATGATATTTTTCACAATAGACCAGTTGTCAAGTCCAGTATTGGACTGATCTCTACTGACTATCCCTACCATGTAGTGGATGTCCTGTTTGGTATAGACCATGGCATATATGAGACTCTCATATGCCGAAACATATTGTTCCAGTCTCATTTGCTCAATCTCCTCTGCTAGTCTTGAAAAACTACTTACTAGAGAGAGCGATCCATATCAATAAAGCAAGAACTCATTCTTTGAGTTATGCATACCAAACCTGGTCAAAACTTTATCAATGTAGGATTATTAAGATAAGCCTATTTTCCTTTTAACCTGATCTTGCAAAAGCTTGATCCTAGGAATATAGCTTACATCTTGAAAATCCTTTATTTAAAAGTAATTGAACAACTACCTTATAATTGATGACAAAACTTCCACGTCATTATAAATGAGTAGGATGTCATCAATATATAGAATTAAGAAAAATAATGACATTCCCTTGTACACTCATGATTTATTCACTAAGAAATTTTCTGGTATCTTTTTGTAGATTAACTTGCCTTCCATAGGAATCACCCTACTAGAAAGTTCTACAAGATCCCAGAATTTATTAGAATACATAGATTCCAACTCTGATTTCATAGTAACTCACCAAAACGATCTGTATCCACATCGGTTCACGCTTCCGTGTAGCTTACTGGGTCCAACTCATGTTTAACAGGGATGTCCATAATGGTCTCACCTAAAAACATGATTCTGTCGAATTGGATGATAATCCTCCCACTACATCAATGTACCGATGCAAGAATCTGTGTAATAGATGATGCTAACGCATCAATAGGGAATTCATATATTATTCTCAATCTCTATAATAAGTGTGTTCACATGTGGTACATCTGGTACTCATACCAAATTCTCTAACATTATGCTACTAGGTATGTGATTCATAATATGATTCTCCTATAGATAAACAGTGAGTCAAAACAATTAACTTTTATCTTTGAGATCATAAAATAATCCATCCTAGTGACATTTAGAGTAGCTATCAAATCTAGCATGCCTATGATCTGCTTCCAACTTACTTGTCCATATCAAGCGCACATGTGCAAGACTACCCCATATGTGCATATGATTCAAACTAATATTTAGTCAAAAACACAGCTCAACGGTATCCTTGAGACAGACTAAGATGGAATGCAGTTCATAATGCGCATCGATGTCATTAACGCTAAACTCTTAAATGAAAGAGATAATGTGGCATAACTGATCATAGATCTAACCATGTTAAGTGGAATTCTGTTATTCTTATTTGACACCTAAATTAATTTAGCGTCAATTGCGGAAAACTGGTACACAACACCCTCATTGACCATATAGTCTTTGCACTATACCAAGAAATACTCATATCCTCAATCAGATCGAAGTGTCTTGATAAGTTTACCTAATCTGTGCTCCACATTAATCTTGACCCTCTCGGAATATACCAAAAGTATAAGACTTGTGTCGCATCAGATAAACTTATCCAAAACGTGAGTACTCTTGCTTGGATGTTCATAAGACCACACGTGTCAGTGTGTACCGACTCCAATTGTCCTTTATGTCTATTTCATCTGGCTGATTAAGCCCTAAGAGTTATCTATCCTTCAAAACAGGGTTCACAAGTTTGGTTTAGGCTCCCCTGCCTCACTAGGTAATTAACCTTCTTTGACCAATCTTTGAATCTTATTTTGATTGATAACAACCCAAAAATAGACATTAAAAATACAATGAGTCAGGAATAACAAATTTTCTCTTATCATTCAATCTAGAAGATGCAACATTTGTTTCTACATCCTGCAAATCTTAAGAATTTGTGATTATAGTATATTAACCATCTTTCAATACACCAGAAGTAATCGCATATCTATTCAATTTTATAAAACCAGTTTTACAAAATAACAACACAGTTTTTATAAACCACAAGTGAAACAAGAATAAGATAGCGTCTAACTTCTGTGCATAAAAATAGTTCTCTAATACTAATATCCTCATACTCTCTATTTTCAGATGTAATACTCCCACTGACTTAGCTACAACCTTGGCATCAGGTCAAAAGATAAATATATACCCATATCATCAAGGCTTCTGGATTCCTGAAATCCTTACAATAAATTGCAAACATGTTTAGTGGCTCCAGAATCTATCCATCAGGAATCAATAGATACAACCACATAACATGGCTCAATGATTAAATATATATTTTCCTATGCCACGTCATTGCTTAGACAGTTTGTCCTTTAGTGTCTTAGTTAACGGCAAAAGAAACAGTTTCATTCGCCCTCAACATACACTGCCTTATTCCCTTTAACCTTTTAGATACCT
Organism: Cornus florida; assembly: GCF_030987335.1. Taxonomy (NCBI): domain Eukaryota; kingdom Viridiplantae; phylum Streptophyta; class Magnoliopsida; order Cornales; family Cornaceae; genus Cornus; species Cornus florida. The sequence continues at coordinate 49,420,367 of NW_026775577.1, read as the reverse complement.
ATGTTTTGTGCTAGCCTAGTCCTATTATCATCCTTCTTCTTTGCTTTGTCCATCCACTTGGGCCTAGAAGAAGATGGTATAGACTAGGTTAGATTGATAGGAACGCCCATACTCTTGATTATCCCTTCTTCTGTTACCAATTCTATAAGAATATCAGCGAGTGTGAACTCAAACTGATTCCTTATTTAGTTCACTCTAACAGAGTCGAATGAGTTTGGTAACAAGGCAATAATCATGTCAACTTGAAACTTACCACCCAAGTCAGCCTTATTGATCTCTAGCTAATTTTTAAATAATAAACAATCATTTTCCAAAATTTGATTTCAAACTGGAGTTCATCAGGCTATCTTGATGGTATTTAAATTTGACACAGTACTTAGGCATATGCTCTATCTAATCTCACCAAAATATCTCATTGACATTTAATATGATGCTTGAAGAAAATAAAATAATACAAATGTTAGCTTTGGAGTATATTCGAGCTAAACTCTAGAATATTGCACCAAGTCATATCATTTGCCTTATCTAATTTATTAAAAGCATTAATGTCAAATTTGGTATCTCAAAGTAAAAGAGATAGGTATAGGAATAATAAACACATTTTGTACCCTTACGTTGTGAATAAAATATCTAAGTTCATTTTCCAGTCATTATAAATAAGGTCCAATATCATAGAATATGTAAGCAAGTAGATTAACTGGATTAGACATAATTAATCTGAATATAAATGCATTCATACAATATGCAAGGTGAATTATTAATTCTGTCATGCATATTTAAAATTAAAATGAGTTTGTTAACCACATAATATAATAAATCTCAATCGAACAAGAGATCATTATCATTATTGGTGAACAATCCCTTTTAATTAATGCGGGTCCCTCAACTCTGTAGCATAATAAATCAACCAATCAATATGTCAACAACTTATCCTGTTGGAGGAGTTCATTATTACTATTGTTGAGATTCATTTACTATAAGGTGAACACTTCCATTAAAATAGTATGTGGGTCCCTTAACCACAGCATGAAAAATCGGATAACCAATACACCAATAACTTATTCGGTTGGCGAAGTTCATTATTGCTATTGGTGGGCAAATCCCATCATCTCCATATCTCTTAAGACAATGCCTTGTCTATCTATATGAAATGACTCCCGATTATGTTTAGCCTTTCTAAAATCACCTAGTGTAGACCACTCCGTTGGGGAGCTAACACGATTGATTTTAGATTGAGTGTATAACATTATTAATGCTCTAATGAAAAATAAAACATTAAATATGTTGTCATTATAATCTAGACTCTTTAAATCATGCGTAGGGCCTTATTTTTAAAGATCTAATTACAATGAACATTTAATATTTTTATTTTCATGAGACAACCATTCTTGTAATATTAAGACTCTTCAAATCATGCGTGGGGCCTTATTTTTGAAGATCTAATTACAATGGTTTTAATAACGAAGGCCATGGGGCAATGTATAAAAATCCCCGCTCCCACTCAATTTTTAATCATTCATAATCAGGGTTTTCATTTTATTCATTTACATGATATAATGCATGCAAAACGTCTTGATTTTAATCCAATTAAATTTAGAAAATATTTGGACTTTAAGCGACTCACTAATATTTAACTTGAGGCACACTTCAAAAATAATTTATAAAAATAATTTTTCGTTTCCCAATAAGTGCCCTCTAATTAATTAGTAATCAAATCCAATTAATTTTCATAATTTAACTAATATAAATCAAGCCATTTAAATAAATATCATGGATCTAATGCATGAACAATAATAATTAGCAATTAATTATTTCATGCATCTCATACAACAATAAATGACAGATAAAGCAAATAAAATGGCCAATGGAATCAGCTTTTAACATTTAATTGCTCTAATCACTGCGCGAAGATCTTCCATCAGCTTGCAAACACCCACATGAGGTTGGTACGCACCAGGAGAAGCAAAACACGGCTTGGAACGCGACTGGAGGGCCCCACACGCGCTCACACGCGCCTGGGGCATGCTGCAGGTGAAGCCACGCGCCCCCACGCGCTGGCACGCGCATGGGGCGCGTGGGACGCGCCTCCACGCGCCTGCACGCGCGTGGAGGCCATACACATTTGGCTGGCGCGTGCAATGCACGCGTCAGCAGATGTCACCTCCTGGCGCGTGTTCCTCACGCGCCAGGCTCACCCCACCGCTGCCACACCTGATTCTAGCCTCCTCCGACGTCTCTTCTCGCCGCCGGTGATGCTCCGGCCACCGGAAAAACGCCGAAAAATCCAGAAAAATTAATAAAAATTTTCAGAAATTAAATTAGGCCTTAAAAAATTCCAGAAAAATTCCGAAAAATTGCTAAAAAATCCCAGAAAATTTCTGAAGCCTAATTTAACCCTCTTGGACCTTTTTGAAGCTTCATAGCATCCTTTGATGAATATTACATGGCTTTAAAAATATTTACAACTTGAAATACAATGGGAAAAATAAATTACATCATTGAACTTTCAAACGGCTAAATCAAAGCCTTAATTACATTCATCCAAAGATAAAATTACATGTAATATTCCTATAAGCTTCATCCATGGCCCAACCACACATCATCATCCATTCACAATTATACATACATTAACATGTATTAATATACATCAACATAATAAATCATACATCAACATATATCAATAATTTTATATATGTATATATAATTTGGATCCATGAATATGATTTTTATAAACACATGTTCTCTAGTAATGAATCAAACCATGCTCTGATACCACTGTTGGGAAACGTGCTAGTTTTAAAAACTTTTCGAGGGATTTAAATTCATAGATCTTGATTCATCACATAGAGACAAGTTTTATGCAAAAAATAAAATAAAATATGATGTATTATTCAACTAAAAGATTGAATACTTATATCAAGGTTTGAGTAAACCTCAGATCTCTCCTCTAAAGTGAATGTTCTCACTTATTGTAGATCCCTTTTGCTAGATGCATTCTCCTTGGATCTCCATATTCTTGGTAATTGTTTTGCCTTTAGGAATCACTCATATGCCTCCATGAATGACCTTGGAGAACTAGGCTTGTGGGAGCCTCCATTAGATGAGAACATAAACCCTAATTTTCTAGAGAGAGAAAATTTATTCCTTTTTCCTTCTCATAAAAATCACCCCCTAAAATATACATAGACCATGTATATTTATAGGCAACATAAAAATAAAGAAAAGGAAACAACAAATCCTTCTCCATCTCTAATTCATATGTCTCAAATCTAATATGATTCCAATATCAAGTTGGGCTATGAGTGAGAATCCATTGGGCCTATTATTTTATTGGTTACAATGAATTAATAATTGGCCCGGTCCATGGACCCAATTCAATTAATTCATAAATTAATTTCTACTCCACTAAAAGAAATTAATTGAACTCCAATTAAATAATAAATAACCTCTAAGTCAATATTACACTTTGACCCCTCTATGCATAATTAGTTATCGGATAAATATAGCCATCAATCCGACTACTTAATTAATATATTTATTTTGGTACCTTTGATTATTTCTGACTCGATCACAATAAAACATTTGTTTGACAAAAATAATAATTTAAATAAATAAATATATAATAAATCATTTTGTCTAAAAACACACGAAGGCCTTCGAATTTACTTTGTGATCAACCATAATCAATACAAAATAAATACAAATAGCAATGATGCAAATATTAAAAATATAACCCTCTAACTATTAATTACATAAATACCCAAAGTGTCGGTCTAAGGATCCCGAAGAATCCGCCGAACAAATCAAAGTAATTATTAATTAATAAAAGAGTCTATACTTTTCTCATGCTTAAGAGTCAAATGCCATGACGGTAATAAGGAGTAATTGCATACGACGGCTCTCGCAATATATCTAAACCTAACGCGGATCCAGTTCAAGTCTTAATTAATTATGAGTCCATCCATAATTACCGACTATGAACAATTTATAATTACTATTTATATATCATGCATTGATTGTCATCACATACATATATATAAATATTTCTTGTAATTAACTAGACACTATCAATTTCATAGTGAATTGAAACATAATACATTGAATTCACCAATTATATAAATCATAAATATTTCAGATATGTCAGGAACATATGTCAATACAATCCAGATAGGAATTTGCTATGCCAGGGCATATAAATCCCAACATATAAATCCCAACAGACTCTGCTTGTGCTTCTCTCAAGTCCTCAACGAGTTGGGCTTTCAAACTTTGATATGCACAGTAATCTTTAACATCGGCTATGATATGCTCCATTGCCTGTAAAAAGTCACCTAAGCAAAAACCATTAAAAGAGTACAAATCAATCCCATTTCACATATTAAAACCCCAATAAAAATTCAGAATCAAGTAAAAAACTAGGTTCTTCACAAATCAGTAAATGAATTAATAAAATAAAATAAAATAATCTGAAATAGAAAATTGATTATATAAACTGAACAAGTAATATGAGAAAAGATATTTGTCTAAGATACTACTATTTTATTATAAAAATCAGGAAGAATAAGTGTTCGTTCACATTTCACCAATATCAGATGCTACTATTTATCACTTTCATTGCTAAATGATATATATATATATAGGAATTAAACTGAGAAAAAATTCATTATATTTAGTTCAAAAACAATAATTATTGGAACAATCAAAAAATAACAAATAATAATAATAAGAAAAGAAGGCACGCATATATAGCAGATTATATTATATTATATTTTTTTTTCAAATAATTGAGAATTTCAGTTCTTAAAAAATCATTACTTACCTCTGAAAATTCTTCTAAAATAAACGAGACATTGTTTTTTTACAAATAAAATTCTCACAATATATGTAAGGATCCTCTTCTTCTAAATGGGAGGGTCTCAACTCTCTATATAAATATCCTAAATATTTACAAATTCTACCTAATTCTCTATATAATAACTAAAAAAAAATTATCATATATAGCTAATTATATACATATTGGTGATCAAAACGAGGCTACAATGTCGCCTCGTCGAGTGGTACCGGATCGGCGATGTTGGCCGAGACATATACAGTCTATAGGGCTTCTAGACAACTGGTGTCTTAGTTTAACATGTTATGTCCATTATTAAAAGGATAAGGAGATATATTATTTCAATGAAGCCCCTAAATATACTTCAGAAAATTTTCGGAGCCTGAAAAATAAAAATATCCTTCAAAAACGAATACGTCGAAACAAACTGAGAAAATAAGTAGAGATGTGGAGAGAAAAATAGTGAGGCATGTGGAAAGAGAAAATACAAACCTCGGAATTGGAAGACTGAAGAGAGGCTTTTGATATATAAACTCTCCGCTTGCGTTGATTGAGGCTTCAACGGCGAATCTACTGGGCGTCTGAAGGAGGCGGAATGGAAATGATAGCAGCTGGTTTTAGAGAGAGAAACGGAACACTGTGATAGAGAGAGTGTGGGTGTGAGTAATAATAGGTGATGCTGTGGATGGAGATTCTGTTGTAATAACGAGAGAGCCGAGTGACTGGACCGAAGTTTAATACCCATATATATATATATATATATATATATAGACAAATGTTACAATGGTAGTAACCGGGCGGAGTTGGGCGAAGTTGACTAAATTCTCTTATTCCTGTTTTGTTAGAAAAATTTTCGTGCCAACTTTGCCTCTATTTTGAATAAGTTTATATTAATAATTTAGTAACAGACAAAGTTGGGCGAATTTGACTTAAATCTTTGGCTATATTAGAAAATTTATGGTACCAATTTCTTCCTTATTTTAAAATAAGTTTATAATTATTATACCATCTCTATTCTTATTTTGGTAAAAAAAATACTAACTCCGTTCAATATATTTTGTTTAATTATGAGGTGCAGCAGAGGTGTGCTAGGTTATGTCACTTTTATCATATAATAAAAAAAATAATTAAAATGTGTTCAAATTGGACTAATAAATAAGTTTAGTCAATTTTTAAATTACTAAGTAATGAATATTAATATATTAAAAAATATTTTTAATAAAATAAAAACAATTTTAAAAATATAAAATATATATTTTATATATATAAAAAAATAAAAAAAATACATGTGGCGATCACCACTAAATTCGTCCCGTCCTGTTCCAAATTCGTTTTAAATCTTTAATTATTTTATTATAATCGTACCAAATCTATTTAAGAACCATTAAATTCACCAGGTACGAAAACCCGTGGAGGAAATTCTCATCTCTACATATGTATAGACTTCTAGAATCTAGACAAGGCGATACCATCCCAGTTGACGTGGCACCTATTAGGTGCGCAATGCGCGTCATTCAAGCGACTCTAACTCTTCAACTTTGTTTTTATTTTTTATTTTTTAGGGTAAAGTAAATAGACACTCCTTAAAATTTGGACAAAGGACAAACAGAGAAAAGTTGGCATATTTTTGGACAAATACACCCCTTTGTGAAATTTGCCTTCCAAACAGAGCCTTAAATCATATGAAAAGTCCACTTTACCCTTCACAATTTTATTAATTTTAATTATAAAATATAAAAAACATAAATAACTAAATTACCCTTTTCATCTCTCTCTCTCTATATATATACACACACACACACCAACAACCAGTCACCACCGCCCCCAATCTCCATAATCACCAACCCCCAACCTCCATAATCACCACCCCTAAAGAAGACGCCGAATAGGAGCTTTGCCACCGCCACCTCCTCTAACTCGCCAGAGCTCAGCCTCGTTCGAGAGGCCAACTTGGCCTCGGACAAGTCGGGTTTGATCGGGATTGACAGAGACGTTCCCCACGCCGGCATCTTTGATTCTTGACATCGGCAGAGAGTTGATTTTGAGCCAGCATACAACGAAGATTTAAGGACGAGATCGGTGCCGCCGCCGCCGCCACCACCCTCTTCCCCTCTCTTTTTATACACGTGCGTGCACGCACACACATATATATCACCCATCTGCGCACATCACCATCCCCAGTTCTCATCTGCGCACGGAAAGGGCTCTAATCGGACTCAAATCGGACGGCAGAGGCGATGCCCACTTCAACCTCCTTGGCCTTATAGGTGACGGTCGCCGGACTGTGTTTAACCTTGTCGTCATCGGAGCTTGGTCCTTGCCGGATTGTTTCTGCTCGTCGGTTTCTTGTTACTCGATTTCTAAACCTCGCGCACACTGTTCAGTCCATGGCCGCATCGTTATCGAAGCTTGGTCCTCGCCGGTAATTTCAGGGTTTCATCAATGCTTTTGGGTTTCACCACCACTATCGCAGTCATCGTCGCCACCCCCACTGTCGCAGCCATCACCACAATCTCTTTACTATCTCCTTCCTCTCTCCTCTTCAACTATGGCCGCCCCTCTCTTCCCCCTCTCTACACCCACCATCGCAGTCACAAACCACCATCCATTTAATCTCCCTTCTCTCTCCTCTAGTGAACTGTATAATATACACACAGGTGGGTTCGGGTTAGGTTTCAGGTTTGGATTTTATCAAAGGATATTTAAGTCAATTAAAATGTTAATTTTATTTGAAAGGGTAATAAGATCAATTTACCATCTTCTGGGTCTCTTTGTTCATTTTTCAAACTTGAAAGGGTGTCATTGTCCAAAAACAGGCCAACTTTCCTCTGCTTGTCCTTTTCTCAAACCTCAGGGGATGTCTTTGTACTTTACCTTATTTTTTATTTAGTTGGCTGTTCCATACCCAGTTTGTTATAGAAAAAATATATATATTATATATAAATATAATATGGTATATAAAAAATATTCTCTATTAAATTTACATAAATTTCTCTTTAATTTTTTAAATAAAAATCTAAAGTAAGAAAATTTTTAAATGTTTTAAGTAATTTTTTTATTTTTTTCATGAATATATTACATAAAAAATTATTTATTTAATTTAATAATTTTTCATGAATATTGTATAAAAAATAGGGTATTTTTTTCCTTAAATTTTTTTAAAATTTTATTATAATAAGTTAACTTAAAAAAATAATAGCTACAAATTTATTTATTTTTTATTTTTATTATTTATTTAAACAAAATATAAAATTAAGGGTATATTTATTACATTTAATCCAATTTTTTATATATATATAACATTCAGTTTTTTGAATTCTTTATAGACAATAGTAACTAATTTGAAACTGACCCAAACTCAACTCTGGGTGCAAATTTTCTATGCAAAGTTCAAAAATTATGAATCATGACTACCCTACCTATCTGACTCTGTGTCTGTTCCTGATGCAGAAACAGCACTGTCCACTGGCACAGCAGCTAGCACAGACCTCAGGCCCCGCCGTACTTGTTGGTATATATTTAAGTGTTTAATCAGGCCGTGTAGTCACCTCACTCATATAGTGTACTTGTTGATATATATTTATATATAGACTTACAGTCATATATATATATAGATATACACTCTCTTTATAACTATATTATGGACTTTGTATATATACAAAAATTTTATAGGGTGAAACTCTCTCAAGTCTCTCCCATTTGGATAACCAATAGCGTAAGAGAATAGAAAAAAAAGAGATATATATATATATATATACATACCCTTCGTCATATTTAAAAAAGAAAGAAAAAAAATTCACACTATAAAAATTTCACGTGAATAAAGCTTAGCAGGAAATAGAGCCTTCGATCATGTCACATAATGTGACAGTGGGTAAGCTTTCATGTGAAGATGGAATTTTACAGAGAGAATGTCTGATTTCTCCATCTCTTTCTCTCTCTACATTACATTTACTTACTCCATATATGTAATTATGGTTTGATTATTTGGTTGCTGTGACTATTCTTATTCGTCTTTTCATTCTATTAACATTAATTTTAAATTTGCTACATATTTGATTAATATATACGGAGTAATTTTTTTTTTTTTTGGTAATTATCTTAATATACCTTTACAATCACTAATTTTATGAATAATATTATTAAAAAAATTATATTATCACGATGATGCGTAAGATTTAGGCTTTTTAACCCTTGGAAGATCCTATTTTAACTGAAATCTCATCAAAACTTTTCATCATCCGTGCATATAATTATTTATTGTCTATGCTAAAAATATATACTTACTATGTAGCAATCAGATTAGCCTTTTATATTTTTCAATAGATTATCGATGAGCTTAATCTATTTTATTGTTTTTTTTATGACAACTTAACTTTTTTATTGATATATCTTGTCGAAACTTTTATAGGTCTGGCCACGACACTCTCTCTCTCTATATATATATATATACACACACCATATTTGTTTGCAGGTGTTGTTGAAAGTGGGAGCCAATAAAACTGAGAAAACAAAATGTTTAGTAGTATCCCGTGAGTCGTGACATCATATATTTTTCTTGCATGCTTGAGTCAACATTATTCAAGGGCCGGTTAACACATTAACTTACGTTTAACACTTTCTAAAATTTCAAAAGTCATATTTAATTCTGAACTTATTAATTGATAAAAATAATATTAATTAATAATTTAAAATTCCTTTCACCCATCACCGTCAAACCCATATATAATATTTTAAATGTAAAATAATGATTCTTTTTTTAATCACCACAGAATATTATTATTTTTGTATGTGTATATATATAATACATATGTATATATATATATTATTCTTTTTTTAATCACCGATTAACCTCACTCATATAGTGTACTTGTTGATATATATTTATATGTAGACTTATAGCCATATATATATATATACACACTCTCTTTATAACTATATTATGGACTTTGTATATATATAAAAATTTTATAGTGTGAAACTCTCTAATCTCTCCCATTTGGATAACCAATACCGTAATAGAATAGAAATAAAAGATATATATATATATACACACACACACATACCCTTCATCATATTTAAAAAAGAGATTTAAAAAAGAAAAAAAAAAATTCACGCTATAAAATTTTCACATGAATAAAGCTTAGCAGGAAATAGAGCCTTCATGCCACATAATGTGACAGTGGGTAAGCTTTTATGTGAAGATGGAATTTTACACACAAAATGTCTGATTTCTCCATCTCTCTCCCTCTCCCTCTCTCTATATTACATGTATTACTCCATATATGTAATTTTGGTTTGATTATTTGATTGCTGTGATGATTCTCGTTCATCTTTTCATCCTATTAACATTAATTTTAAATTTGCCACATATACGGAGTAATTTTTTTGTTTTTGATAATTATCTTAATATAGTTACAATCACTAATTTTATAAAAAAAATTATATTCTCATGATGATGAGTACGATTTAGGCTTTTTAACCCTTAAAGATCCTATTTTAACTGAAATCTTATCAAAACTTTTCATCATCCGTAGAAATTATTGTTTATTGTCTATGCTAAAAATATATACTTGCTATATTGACGAAAGGTAGCAATGAGATTAGCCTTTATATTTTTGCAATAGATTATCGATGAGCCTAAGCTATTTTATTGTTTTTTATGATAACTTAACTTTTTTTTTTTGGATACATCTTGTCGAAACTTTTATCACTCATATAGTGTACTTGTTGATATATATTTATATGTAGACTTACAGCCATATATATATATATATATATACACACACACACTCTCTTTATAACTATATTATGGACTTTGTATATATATAAAAATTTTATAGTGTGAAACTCTCTAGTCTCTCCCATTTGGATAACCAATACCGTAATAGAATAGAAATAAAAGATATATATATATATATATATATATATATATATTTTATTTGTAAATACCCTTCATCATATTTAAAAAAGAAAGAAAAAAATGTCACACTACAAAAAATTTCACGTGAATAAAGCTTAGCAGGAAATAGAGCCTTCATGTCACGTAATGTGACAGTGGGTAAGCTTTTATGTGAAGATGGAATTTGAGAATGTCCGATTTCTCCATATCTCTCTCTCTCTATATATATATTACATTTACTACTCCATATATGTAATTATGGTTTGATTATTCGGTTGCTGTGATGATTCTCGTTCGTCTTTTCATCCTATTAACATTAATTTTAAATTTGTTACATATTTGATTAATATATATGAAGAAATTTTTTTGTTTTTGGTAATTATCTTAATATACAGTTACAATCACTAATTTTATGAAAAAAAATTATATTATTATGATGATGAGTAAGATTTAGGCCTTTTAACCCTTGAAGATCCTATTTTAACTAAAATTTTATCAAAACTTTTCATCATCCGTAGATATAATTGTTTATTGTCTATGCTAAAAATATATACTTGCTATATTGACGAAATGTAATAATGAGATTAGCCTTTTATATTTTTCAATACATTATCGATGAGCTTAAGCTATTTTATTGTTTTTTATGACAACATAACTTTGTTTTTTTGATACATATTGTCCAAACTTTTATAGGCCTGTCCACGACACTATATATATATACCCACTATATTTTTGGTAAATTGAGCCAGTTTTTAATCAAAGTTTGTAGGTGTTGTACTTTTTTTTTTTTTTTTTCGAAAATTAGAGCAATTGTCAGGTGTTTTACTTGCCAAACCATAAAAAAAGCATAAGAAAACAAAATATTTAGTAGTATCCCGTGAGTCGTGACATCATATATTTTTCTTGCATGCTTGAGTCAACATCAATGGCCGGTTAATACATTAATTTACATTTAACACTTTTTAAAATTTCAAAATTCATATTTAATTCTCAACTTATTAATTAATAAAAATAATCTTTATTAATATTTTAAAATTCCTTTCACCCACCACCGTCATACCCATGCACCACCGCACACACCGTCACACCCACACAACACCGCACAACGGAGGCAGCCGCATGGAAAGGCCGTATATATCAATTCCGGTGAGACTCCTCATGATATACACTGTAAACTAGCTTTATAACAAAATTTAAGTAGCATTAAGCTTATAGACTCTATACCTGTACCGGATCTTTTTGTGGTGGTTGAATCAGAAAAAAATTATAATCAAGTGCATGTGTGTATTTTCTTTGTTGCATAATTATTCATGTACGGTTACCATATACACTTACCATCCTTGAGACAGTCAACAGAATTTAAGTAGCATATATAATATTTTAAATGTAAAAGAATTATTCTTTTTTAATCACCCATTAACAGAATATTACTATTTTTGTATATGTGTGTGTATATAAATTATGCTGTCGACTAATTCATATTTATATGTATACATATATAATTTGGTCCCATATATTTTGTCAAAGAGAAATCAACATTAATAAACACTAAATCTAAATATAAAAATAAATATAAATATTAAATCCAACATTATCTTACCAACAATAATGCATGAATATTATTACTCATGTATTTATAAATCGAAATATAAAAATAATTTATAATTTTTTTACAAGATATCTATGACGTTTTCGATACTTTTTTCAATTTGATGGCTTGACTTGACTTGACTGTTGCAGGTAGCTTTTGAGCTTGTATGTTGTGCAAATTCAAACCATAACTTATAAAGACGCCACCACTGCACATCCACACAACCTGTCAACCTCTGTCAAAAGACCCGTCCTTTCCTCCCCCCACACACACATATATATATATATATTTTCTCATATCAGCCTTCAGGCCCTTCACATGCAACAATCAATTAATATTTCTTCCCTCCCATCTTTACTACACGTTCTCTTTCCTCACTATAACCTGTCATTTATTTTGACGAAGTGTAAAAAATACTTCTCGACGCTGTATAAAAATATTCTTCTGACATAGATTAATATTAGAATACTTGTTCTATCTTTTTACTACTTTGAAAATATTCAAAGGATATATATATTACTAATTTCGTAATATAAAAATATTATGTGTACATTATCTTATATTTATGGGTTAATTTTACTTATACTCTTGACATTTAATCATATCTTACCTACACTTCCTCGAGGTTTTAATATTCCATACACACCCCCTGACTTTTTACCATACGTAATAAGTTATCCCCTATTGTTAAGTAACATCCAATTAGTGTTGATGTCAGAAGAAATAAATAAATACAAGGTCAATTTTGCCCTCACAACGGCTTAAATGACATTTTAAATCTTATTGATCACATTACCGAGTTACAAAACTATTCTTATCTTATTAACTAAAGTACAACAATATAAAGTGAAATGAATTATTGAGATGAAATTATCATTTTGTTTGACACAATGGAATCAAGGAAATAACAGGCCAATTTTAAGTAAATTCAATTGGTTCAATTTTTTATTATTATTTTTAAATTACTTCAATTTTGGAATGAAAATAATTCTTTTATGGTACATTCACGCAATAGTTGAAGAAAATTCAATACTTCATGAAAACTCATGCAAAAAAAAACAATTACTTCATTTAATTCCATCTAAAATAGAGGTGGTAGGGCACAACACCCATTATTTTATATACTCTCTATATATATTTTTATTTATATTATGTAAATACTCAATATATACCAACACATTGCAAAATACCAATAAAAAAATAAAATAAACGGGTCCTGAATTTTTTTTTCTCCTTATTTTTTATTTTTAATTTCTGTAATCTTGAAAAAAAATAAATGAAAAGTACTTTCGTAGAGAATATTAAATTTTAAAGTTGTAGACTATAGTTAAATAAAGGACATTCAAATTCAAATTATCAATTTATTTTGTACTCAAACCAATATCCTTTCAGTAAAAGGAAAAAATATTCAAACCAATACCCTTTGGGAAAGTATTTTCTTGGAGAATATTCAATTTATGTTTTACAGAAAGGAAAAAATAAAAAGAGGACATCTAGGCGTAAAAAAACTGATGCAGTGTTACACACCTAGGCAGGTGACTTATGAAAATTGTCCTTTGGAAGTGTTGCACACGTAGGCATAAAAAAAAGTGTAAGCCAATAAAACTGAAACGCTCAAAGACTAAACAAGCAGGTGTAGACTAGGCATGAAAGGCATCACGTGGTGTAATCAGAATAAAATACTGTAATTAAGTGTACGTTTGTATTCCGTTTGTTAATTTTATGTCATTAATTATTTATTTATTTTATTAATTACTTTATAATTGGCCGTAATCAAATAATAAATTTTCAAAACAGGCCTATAAGATCGTAAGCCTGGAGACAGAGATGACTTAATTGAGGAAATTTTTAGGCACTTGGATACATATTTCTAAAATTCTAATTACTTTTTTTCATCCCTTTCAACATATACATTAAATTTATACCAATTCAATCAAACGAACAGAAAAATAAAACAAACTAATACCCAAAAAAAAAAAAAAAATTATAATATATTAGAAATCAATTTTACACCACTCATTCAGCCACTAGCGAATTCCAATATATAATGAGAACGACCCGAGTAGATCTCGGTGAAATTAAAACACGAGTTACATGCGCAATTCTTTGCATAGTAAGTAATACAATTCTACTAATAGAATTATCTATATAATATGATAATTTAAAATTTTCTTGTAATTGTTCTGCTAGTTGGGGAACCCAACCTTTAAATTTTGAAATAAAATATACAGCGATTGCAGAAGTCAGCTTAAATTCATATTCCTGCTGTCAGTTTCAATACCTATAATTATATTAGTTTTTAAATTTGTCAATAAAATATTACTATTATTAATATCAACCCTACGTTGATTGATAAAATTTCTATTTTCTATTATATCTGCATCTAACCGTCTTTTTGCATTAGACAATACGTTATCTTCTCTGTCTTCCACCATCTCAATTGCTTCATTTAATTGCCGAAGTTCATACTGAAGTGATGTTGACTCTGCTCGTGCTCTCCTTAAGCCCTTAGCGAGCTGGGCTTTCAAATTTTCAAATGCACGAAATGTTTCAACATCGGCTATGATATTCTCTATTGTCTGTCAAAGCAGGGATGACATTTTGTCCCGTTCTTTTTTCTTTTTTTAGCGATTTTGGGTGACTGTTTAATTTATTTGGGCGGTATAATAAAAACTTACGCGGGTTTGATGCGGTGCGGAGGAGGTCGCCCGTCCCTCCCCGTTTAGATAGACAAATTATTTAAATACCCTAAGTTGCAATAGTGAAGAACTGAAGATGAGGGAAAAGAAAGAAGAAACAAATATATTTCAACAATAAATAAATTATGGTCTTAAGCGGGGGCGAGGCGGGTACCCGTGGGGGTAAAAATGTTAAACAGTTACAGGAATGGATGAAAAGTTCCTCGTTTTAGCACTTTTGGGCGGAAACGGAGGTGGAAGAGGGTACACCCGCTCAAACCCGCCCTCATTGCAATCCCGAGTCAAAAGTAACATAAGCAAACCATTAAAAGAGTGCAGATCATCCTATTTCATATACTAAAACCCCAATAAAAATTCAGAAACAAGTAA
The DNA here is from genome assembly GCF_030987335.1 of Cornus florida. NCBI lineage: Eukaryota > Viridiplantae > Streptophyta > Magnoliopsida > Cornales > Cornaceae > Cornus > Cornus florida. Next base: position 49,404,975 of record NW_026775577.1, on the reverse strand, counting down.
AAAACTAGGTTCTTCACAAATCAGCAAAGGAATTAATAAAAAAAATTTAAAACAACCCATACATACAAGTTAGCAATTGCACATAAAGAGGGCGACAAGCTTGAGAGTTGAGAGACTGCAGCTGAAGCTTGCGAATTGCGAACCCAAATTGGAACAACGGTCGATGGAAACCAAAAGATATGGGTTTTGATTTTTTAAACAATCTGAAGGACAAATAGATAAACTGAAATATATCTAGGTTTTTGAACTTGTGATTCTTGTAGATTTTGTAGTTTGCAATTGCAGATAGAGAGAGAGTTGAGAATGAGAATAGAGAAGGAGGCGATTGGGGTGGCTGAAAAGATTTGCCTTAAAAATAATTTCATTCATGTGCTTAAAGGTGTGTTTAGATAAACAGGGAAGAAAAGAAATGATAGTATTGTTAGGAGAGAAAATGAAAGAAAAAAAAGGATAATAATAATTTATATATTTGGATAGATAGGGGAGAAAAAAAAAAAAAAAAAAGGATAATTATTTTTATTTTGATAAGATAGAGGAGAGAAAAGAAAAGAAATAATAGTAACCAAATTACTGTTCTATCATTTCATAACCACTACACACATTATCAATTTTCAAAATCTCAAATAGGATAAGAAAAATAATTAATAACAATAAACATCTATATTTCAAGAGTCCTGATCTTTTGCTCCCCATGGAGCAAGAAAATTAATTCACACTTTTTATATAGACAGTTAGATGTAACAGTCTTTTTTCAAACCCACGTATGGCCTTTCCTTTTAACACAAAATCACTCCCACCTCTTTTTAGTTTCTATATTTAATTTTATCATTACCACCTACTATAACAATAAAAGGTAATTACTATCATCCAATAATCAAAGTCACAAATTGATAGATTCAATAACGAATTTCACCATATGTCTAACTTAAAATTGAAATAAAAAGAACTTTTGTTCAAACTTTAAATGAAATTTTCTTCAATTTCAATTCCAATGAATTATTTTTTTCCAAAGGTTTCTATTTTTATTTTGATAATTACTTTTTATTGTTACCATAGGTGGTAATGGTAAAATTAAATATAGAAATTAAAAATAGGGTAAGAGTGATTTTGTATTAAAAGAAAAGAGCACAGGTGGGTTTGAAAAATGACCGTTAGATTTATCTAACGGTCTATATAAAAAGTGTGGATTAATTTTTTTACTCCATAAGGAGTAAGAGATCGGGACTCTATATTTCAAATAACTTATGGGACATAAATGAAATAACTTTTCTGTGTATTGATTTGTGGAGGATATTTTTTGTATTACAAATTAATCACTTACTTCAATATCATTTTTCTACCTATCTTCTCAAATTGGGAGAGAAACCAAATAAGGGATAAGGATGGATAGTTCTCTCTCCACTTAACCCACCCAAACACACTTTCACCCTATCTTTTCTTTTCTCTCCCCATCCCTTCAAATCAACCCATCCAAACACACCCTAAATTTCGAACTTATAGAATAGTATCTATGCTGATATGCAGTCAGTCAGAAATAAGTAATGTATATTCACCTAGGCCGTGTTGTCACCTCACTCATTGGGCTGCAAATTGGGCTGGCCTAACCCAGCCCAGTTCCAACCCAACCTCAACCCGAATCGGGTTGGGTTGGGTTGGGCCAGCCCGAATTGTACTCAACATGGGTTATGGTCAAAACCTAGCCTGAATATTTTCAGACTGGTCGGGTCAGGTTGATGGGTTGAGTTTTTTTTTTAATAAATTTTTTTTTCTAAAATATATATATATATATATATATATATATATATATATATTTGATTATGTCATTATAAAAAAAAAAAAAAAAAAAAAATTAGTGCAAATCATTTCAGCATCCCCAAACGCCTCCAGGTCTCATTCTCAACTCTCTCTCTTTCTCTGCAATTGCAAACTACAAAATCTATAAGAATCAGAAGTTCAAAACCCATATATTTCAGATCTGTCTGCAAGAATCAAAAGTTCAAAACCCATATCGGCATATCATTTCAGATTGTTCAAAAAATCAAAACCCATATCTTTTAATTTCCATCGCCCACTGTTTTAGTTCGGGTTCTCTGTTCGCAAGCTTCAGCCGCTATCTTTGAACTCTCAAGCTGGGCCCCCTCTCTCTCTACACCTGCTAACTTGTATGGAAATTTACTGACCATCATCACCCATCATCATCAAACCCCATCAAAAACCAAGAAATTTATTGAATAAACATGGTCAGTAATTTCCATATTCATTGAATTTATGGTCAGTAAATTCATGAGGATTTAGTCTTTTTAGGGAGATGACCATGTTTTGATGGTGGTAATTCAATAAATTTACTACTGACCATCGTCACTGTTGTCTCTCAACTCTCAAGCTTGCCCCCCTCTCTCTCTTTTTAGTTTTCTTAATGACGGTGGATCAACGACTGAGGAATGGCGGGGACGGTGGCTGAGAGAGAAAGAGAAAGAAGAGAGAGAGAGAAAGAAGAAAAAAAAATTTATTTTTATATTTTGGGTTTTGAGTTGGGCTAAGGTTGAACCTAAGCCCAACCTGAATATTTCTGAATTTTGATAAAATTCAATTTAAACATGAGTTCGATTTGTAAATTATATGTCCAAATTTTAAAATTTTTGAATCGAGATTGGACTGAGTTGGTTAGCCTGTCCAAATTATAACCATACTCGCTCATATTGGCTATCTTGATAAAATATATTTATATGTAAATTTACTATATTTTTTTGCGATAATAATAAATAAATAAAAGAGGTCTCATTAAAACTTTCTGTTTTTTTTTTTTTTTTTGTTTGGCCTTTTTCTACCTATGGGTCCTATGCCTTCCTAAGAGCTACAGTCTACAGTCATATATATATATACATACATATATATATATATATATATACACACTCTCTGTATAAAATATCTTAAGTATGTTCAGAGATTCAGAAGTTGTCTCGTCGTGTTCATTATTTTGAGATCCTTCTCTCTTGTTTTTTGTCGTGCTCTCTCTCTCTCGTTTCCCTTCCTTCCTTTTCCCTCCAATGCATTTTTCTCAATGGCTTTAGCCTTTCAGACAGAAAAAATGCCCACGTGAATAAAGCTTAGCAAGAAACAGAGGCCTATAAGATCGTAGCTGTATATTTGAAATGTGGATTATAACTAAGAAGAGACCGTGAAAAGATTGAATTGAGAACAGTGCTGCATTGTCTCAGTCACTTTGACTAACAGCACTGTGCTTTAGTTGTGGCCCTTGTGGGGGTAAAAAGGTCATTTTATTTTTAAAGGACTCTGCCCTCAAAACAGAGGTCATTTTCCTCCACATTGCTTTAGCAGAAAATACTACGTTCTTTCTGTGAAGTGGGAAAGAGATGGGATTTTGGAGAGAGTGTCAAATTTCTCCATATCTTTCCCACTCTATATGTAACTATGATTTGCTTATTTGGTTGCTGTAATGATTCTCCTTTGACTTTCCATCAATTAACCTTCATTTTAAGTTTGTAATAATACTCTTAATATATACGTAGTAATTTTTTTCCCGATAATTATATTAATATATGGTTGCAAATTTGCAATCACTAATTTTATTAATAATATTATGAAAAAAAATTATATTATCCTGATGAGCAAGATTTAGGTTTTTTAACCCTCAAATATCCTATTTTTTTTGGAGTAAATGAAAATAAAAAATAGTAGTAAAGTATTAAATAACAAAACATTGATTTTTTTTATTTATAAAATGTTAATTTTTCCTATATTCCCACTTACTGACTTTTTATCTGATCTGTCTAAACATAAAAGGCATATTGACAAGTAAGAATACCGTGTTTAATGAAAGAAATTAAATACTCCTAAATCTAAGGGTCTGTTTACCAAGGCTTTCTGTTTTCTACTGTCAATTCTGAAAAAGCAGAAATAAAAATAAAATTATGTTTAATAAAATTATATTTAATAAAATTGATTTTGATTTCTAAAAAGAGGAAGTGAAATAAATTTTAACAAAAAGAGTAAAAAGTGACTTTTTGATGCTTTCTATACTTTTTGCACTGTAGCGGGAAATTGATTCCTGCACTGTTACACGCGGGAGTGGTTCATCCCAAATAAGTTGGGCGTGATTTGCCGTCTCGTTTATAACATCTTCCTCTTCTCTCTATGCTCGCCACTCTTATCTTTACTACACTCTCTTCCAACCATATATCATCCCTTAATCCACCATAACTCCATCTGTCCAAACTTTTCTACCTATCAAATTTAAGCCTTTGCGTCTCTATTACTAATTGTTAGTCACTAATTGACTCTAGAGGGGGGTGAATAGAGTCAAGGATCAATTTTTCAATTTAAAAATTATATTTCTACCAAACTGTTAAATATCAGTTTATTGAAATATTCAAGCAAAATAAAGCACAAAAATAAGAGAGATAGAGATAAGAGATTGCAAACAATGACTCGATGATTTAGCGAGGTTCGGAAACTCCTACTTCTCGGCTCAAGATCCCCCTTGAGACTTCCCAAATTCACTAGAGCTTCTCCTTAATGGTGGAGAGCAAACCTTCACTTTTGAAACAAGATCTTGCTTCTCTTCTTTGCTTGGAGAACACCCTTCTCCTAGGCTTTCTTTTGGGTTACACCAACCCTTTACAATAGCTTTGAAATTTGAAGAAACAAGTGTACAAGAATCTCTCAAAGATAGATTACAGAGTTTAGCTCACAACTATAGAAAAGATGAATATACGTGAAGCTCAGAATTTCAACAGTGATATGAAATAACCGAGAAGGAATGAAAGCTCAGAATACTTCTTTAATGCTTTTCAAGGAATGATAGAATGTTCTCTGTAAAAAGGTGTTTTAGTTTGAAGACCAACCTCAGTATTTATAGAATCAACAGAGTTCAATATAGCTGTTAGAGGTTGTTGAGAACATTTAATGAAAATGCTTACGTTACAGTTCAAAACCCTAAAGAGAGCCGTCTCTTGAAAACCAAAGAGCCTGCTCTTTGTTCATTTTCCTTGGAAAGAGCCTGCTCAATAAAAACGTGAGCCTGCTCTTTATTTTGAAGATCCATTTTCGTAGCTTTCTTGGAACAAAAAGAGCCCTATCTTTCTTTTGATTGAGCCCTCTCTTTTTCTTAAATACTTCTCAAAGACTTACTGGAGTTAAACAAAAGAACCTTCTCAGAGCTCACTGAATAAGAGAAAAGAGCCTTCTCTTTATTTTATGGAGCCTTCTCCATCTCACATTATGATACTTAATATGAAATTCTTTAAGTCCTGTAAATGTGATCATGAGCTGATTTTATTTTCTTTGAGAAATAAAATGGGAATGCAATGCCTAGATTGAATTTTGAGCTTCAAATATATTCAAATTAACTTTGATATTAAATCTTAAGCTCTCACCATCTAATCTACCCTTTTCTTCAATCTTTGACCATGATCGGTTAGCCTTTGATGGAGTACTTGAATAATCTTTGAATTCTTGCAACTTCAATGCTTCCTTGAATCCATTACTTGAGTACTTGGAATGCTTCTGGCTCATTATTGAGGATTGAATTAATTGATCAACTATATAGCACTCAAGCAAAATATTAGTACATAAACATCATTAATGGTTTGTAATCATCAAAATATAAGATTGACCTTTAGATTAAATCATTAGGCCAACAATCTCCCCCTTTTTGATGATGACAAAACATTGATGTGTTTATTGTCAAGGTGGAGTTGCATTTTGAAATAATGCTCCCCCTATCAATAAGCATATCTTGAATTTATGTCAACAACAAATATTTTAAAAAAAATATGAGTCTCCCCCTATCAATGTTATCAATGTGCGTCTATCAAAATAGCAATGCAATAGAATAGACACCATATGTGATACCCCCTAATTTCGGAACACGGGTTGATCAAGTCCGCGCACAAAATCAGGGGATATCAAACCAATTAAAGTATTTAAACAAGCACGGATTACAAAATGAAATAAAGAATAAAATAAAATGCTGAAGAAATCCAATTAATAGTAAATCCATTAATAACTTCCAAATGGTTACAATTCGGGAATCCCGTAACTCAAGGACCCCTTAACCAAAAGTTACTATTTAGAATTTCAACCAATTAAGTACTAATATCAACTGAAACAAAACTAATATCCTACTTTTAAGTAAATAGAAGGAATGGATAAGTCCTCCAGCTGCGGATCCTCAACCTTGAGACTTGACCTTTTACAACCTGAAAAATAAATCGCGGGTTAAACCCTACGAGCAAGTTCTCTCTACCAAGCCTCTGAAAACCAATAAACAGATCATCTTTACCAAAACCATCCCTAATTAAGCTTTAACTTTAATATACGATGCTACAAATATATATAAATACTTATATATATAGTGCAAGAATCCTACCAGTTAATAGGGCATTAAATTGTCAAAACCACTCACCAATAATTAATTATTAGTCATACCTAGACCAAGCCCCCCCCTTTTATAATTTTCTCATAAAGTAAACCCCACTCACCTTAATTCCATCTTAAACAGTAATTTAGTCATCTACACATATAGCAATTTAAATATGCACCGGCAAATCAACCATACCATTTATAAATATATTTATTTATATACTAGCAATTCAACCATGCTTCCTTCAATATATTTACTTTTACAATTAATTAGCAATTCAACCATGCTTCCCATATATGAAATTTATTCATAACCAATAAGGCAGTATATCAAAGCCTTTGGCAACTCATCCATGCCTACAATTCAACCATGTATTAATTTTAAACTTAACTCTAGGTATAATTATACATAGACTTCACATGCATATAATAAGCATGTCCTTAATTTAATAACCGTGTATCTATTACGATTTTAAATCAACCATACCATACACGAATCAAGTCATACCAAACAAGATTTATAATATTTAATAATCTTAAATAATATATATATACACATATATTTTGTAATATATATATATGTGTGTATCATACATTCCATACCAATCGTTGACTATTTAAAATCATATCTACATATATATACACATATATACACCTCCTTTCATTGCAAAAATATTTAATTAATTATATTTATACCACTAAATGCTACTAGGTATCTTAGTAACACTCTGAGGCTCTCAAAATATCAAGAACACACCCTCTAATGATTAATTTTAACCCTAACAAGCTTAAGATAAATACTGGAACTTCACCGGAGTCTCAAGCAACTTTCCAGGACCTCACACGCATCCCCACGCGCCTTCACGCGCCGCCACATAGCCCTAGACTACTCCCACGCGCCTCCACGCGCTTCCCCTTACCGGCAGGCGCGTCCACGCGCCTGCACGCGCCCTCACGCGCCTGAGCCACTCTCGGCGCGTGTTGGCAGCTCCTAATTGGTTGTTGTTTGGTGCTCTTGGTAAGCCGCGATGCACTGGATCCTCTCCCTTAATCAACTACATCTAACCATTGATGCCGCATGTGTATCAACTTACAATGGACCGCATCACACCAGATCAATCCAACTAAATAAAATTAATCCTATGGCCTAGATCAACGAGTGCACCCTTTTCCTACGTACGCGACCACACTGGATAAAAATCCTATTGATGCGCAAATACTAGCCGCCTCCAGTGTGTTTGTTAAACAATTTAACATATATATATATAACAATTTCTAAATTAACATTAAAAATATAAATTAATTTCAGAAATTGTTCAGAAAATCTCAGAAAAATCCCAAAAGCTCTATTTATTATTTTGGGCATAAATGAACATATACAATTAAATTAAAATCCATTTAATTTAATTAATCGTGCTACACAAGGTTAACGCAAAATATAAAAATTTTAGAAAAATAAAATTTAATTAACCTAACCTCACCTACAAGATCTAAATTATCAGAACAATGCATACATATATTCACATGTTTAATTCTATAATTTTGTAAAGAATAAATATGCTCCTCCAATCTGAATAATAATTTAATTTAATAAAATAAAATTATAATTTCGATAATCAAGGTGATAAGTTTATGAGTTCTAAGAGGAGAAGTAGAGAGGAACTCGCCTTTTCTTTTCCAAATCCGGTCTCCTCTTACGTTCTTTGATCCGGCCTCCTCTTCGTTAGCCCTTCTTCTTCTCTCTCTAATTCTCTTATTTTTCTAACGTGGAAAAACTCCTAACCCTTGAGTCTTATGTGTCTATTTATATACATACAAAAACTAAATCCTTTTCCCATTAGGATTATCATATAAAATAAATAATATTTATCTTTTAAATAATATATATACATACATATATTTTACTATAAACATATATATATTACCTTCCATATATAACCATTAGTTAAATAAATTATATATACCTATATATATCAATATATAATTATATTGACATATATACCCCTCCACATGATTTAATAATGAATTAATATACACATGTAATTATATAGGTATAATTATGCAAAATAATTATTAAATATCCTCACAACCACGGGCCTTTACCAATTAACCCAACAAGGCTTCCTTCAAGCCCAATACCACATCCGTTGGTCCAACTTCCTTTAATCCCAATACAAATAACTTAAATACCTAAAATAATGAAATTAAATTTAATAGCTACCAATAATTAACAATAAAGGTACACCAACATAAAATCACGCAAATCAAATAAACACTTCACTAACTAGCATTCCACAAATCAAACACCGTATAAATTTAACAAATAAAATTACAAAATATATAATTTAATTAAAACAATACAATTTACCTACGCACTTAATTAAATAAAACAAATCACAACTATCAAGCACCTAATTAAATAAAACCAATCACTTAAAAATAATAATAATAATATAATATAAATTAATTTAATTAAGAAATCCTTTTTACAATATCGGGGTATTACATTCTTCCCCCCTAATAAAAGGAATTTCGTCCTCGGAATTCACGAATCCATGAAATGAAATTTTGATTATTTGTCCCAAACTTTCATTTTCCCTTATTCCACTGTTTGCCATGTAAAATATTTAATATGTAAATATCTATAATAAAATGCTCACAATTGTGTAAATTACTTAAACACTTAGTGGTGTAATATACTAACAATCAACGATTTGTATATATATGTATAAATATATATCACCATCATAAGCCAAAACCATCCAGATACTAATGAACATGATGCACTTATATCTACTAAGTCATTTCTACATCTACCTTGAAATAAAAAAAAACATACCTCAATTCTTCTGAGGTACCCATGCATTGTAAGGTGTGGCATTGTACACCATACCCTGATGCAACTGCTGTATAGGCTGTCCCTGTGGTGGCGGTGGTGCTGGTAAGGCCGAAAATGTCTGAGCCTGCACACGTGGAATCTGTGGAGTAGGTAATGGTTGCCACTGTCCCTGTTGCCCATGCTGTTTCTGAGCCAACCCAGGACACCGTTTGGCTGAATGCCCATAATCTCCACACTTATAGCAATGACCCCTAAATATACTTGACTGCCCCTCCTGGTGATTACCCTGTAGCTGTCCCAGTCCAGTCTGAGGTGCTCCAGTCTGCTGAGTGGAAACTCCCTCTCTCTGAACTTCTGAATTACCCTTGTGCTTCTTCCAAGGCTGCTGGCCCTGGAATCTGCCCTTGTCATTCTGTCGGTTCCCATTATCATTCACTTTCGCAGCTGGCTGGTTAGCAAAATCTTTGCCACCCCGCTTCTCAGCCCTAGTCTGTCTGAAATCCTCATTCAGCTGATAAAGCTGCAAAGCTGCGTCCACCACTTGAGCATAAGTAGTGTAGGCTGGACTACCAGTAATAGCTCTCTTGATAGACCACATCAGTCCCTTGACAAAACTGTTGCGCTTCTTCTCCTCTGTATCCACCTCCTCCGGTGCAAAGAGAGATAAGCGTGTGAACTGCTGTTCATACTCCGCCACTGTCATGTTCCCTTGCTGCAGATTAAGAAATTCAGTCTTCATGGCTGCCCTAACTGCATAAGGGAAATACTTTTCTTCAAAGCGTGCACTGAACTCATCATAAGTCAATGCCATCCTCTCCTCTATGGTGGTAACTGACTCCCACCACTGCAGTGCATCCCCAACTAGCTTGAAGGTAGCAAGCATCTGCTTCTGAACCTCCGTGCACTGAACCAAGCGAAGATGTCGCTCAATGTCCTGTTTCCACTGGTGAGCTGCTCTCGCATCCGTGGAGCCCGTGAACTCAGGTGGACTCCCTTTTGTGAAAAAACTCTTGGCCTTCTCCCAAGTATCAGTCTGAACAACCGGTGCTGGTAACGGTGCCGGCTGTACCTGAGGCTGATTCCGAAGTACAGCTGCTACCCCAGCTTCTATAGCCCGAGCAATGAGGTCATTGATGTGAGGAGGATACTCTGGATCCCTGCCCTGAGCCGGAGCCTGAACTTCCTCTTGCTCCTCCTGAAGCTGACCCTCATCCTGAAACCCAAGTCGTTGCTGCTCTTCCTCCATTTGCTGACGTTGCAGGTGTTCTTGCTGCCTACGTGCAGCTCTCCTCTGTCGACGGTTCAGATTCTGTCCTCTTCCAGTGTTAACCATGCTGTTAACATAGAACGACAGACATCAGTACGATTTTTAACGGACCGTAAAGGAATACAATGTATCCTAAACTTAAGCTCTAAAGAAACGAGTACACAAAGCGGAATTCACATAACGAAAGACACCCTAGGGACACTTGAACCTGGAGTGCTCTGATACCAACTGTGATACCCCCTAATTTCGGAACACGGATTGATCAAGTCCGCGCACAAAATCAGGGGATATCAAACCAATTAAAGTATTTAAACAAGCACGGATTACAAAATGAAATAAAGAATAAAATAAAACGCTGAAGAAATCCAATTAATAGTAAATCCATTAATAACTTCCAAATGGTTACAATTCGGGAATCCCGTAACTCAAGGACCCCTTAACCAAAAGTTACTATTTAGAATTTCAACCAATTAAGTACTAATATCAACTGAAACAAAACTAATATCCTACTTTTAAGTAAATAGAAGGAATGGATAAGTCCTCCAGCTGCGGATCCTCAACCTTGAGACTTGACCTTTTACAACCTGAAAAATAAATCGCGGGTTAAACCCTACGAGCAAGTTCTCTCTACCAAGCCTCTGAAAACCAATAAACAGATCATCTTTACCAAAACCATCCCTAATTAAGCTTTAACTTTAATATACGATGCTACAAATATATATAAATACTTATATATATAGTGCAAGAATCCTACCAGTTAATAGGGCATTAAATTGTCAAAACCACTCACCAATAATTAATTATTAGTCATACCTAGACCAAGCCCCCCCCCCCCCCCCTTTTATAATTTTCTCATAAAGTAAACCCCACTCACCTTAATTCCATCCTAAACAGTAATTTAGTCATCTACACATATAGCAATTTAAATATGCACCGGCAAATCAACCATACCATTTATAAATATATTTATTTATATACTAGCAATTCAACCATGCTTCCTTCAATATATTTACTTTTACAATTAATTAGCAATTCAACCATGCTTCCCATATATGAAATTTATTCATAACCAATAAGGCAGTATATCAAAGCCTTTGGCAACTCATCCATGCCTACAATTCAACCATGTATTAATTTTAAACTTAACTCTAGGTATAATTATACATAGACTTCACATGCATATAATAAGCATGTCCTTAATTTAATAACCGTGTATCTATTACGATTTTAAATCAACCATACCATACACGAATCAAGTCATACCAAACAAGATTTATAATATTTAATAATCTTAAATAATATATATATACACATATATTTTGTAATATATATATATGTGTGTATCATACATTCCATACCAATCGTTGACTATTTAAAATCATATCTACATATATATACACATATATACACTTCCTTTCATTGCAAAAATATTTAATTAATTATATTTATACCACTAAATGCTACTAGGTATCTTAGTAACACTCTGAGGCTCTCAAAATATCAAGAACACACCCTCTAATGATTAATTTTAACCCTAACAAGCTTAAGATAAATACTGGAACTTCACCGGAGTCTCAAGCAACTTTCCAGGACCTCACACGCATCCCCACGCGCCTTCACGCGCCGCCACATAGCCCTAGACTACTCCCACGCGCCTCCACGCGCTTCCCCTTACCGGCAGGCGCGTCCACGCGCCTGCACGCGCCCTCACGCGCCTGAGCCACTCTCGGCGCGTGTTGGCAGCTCCTAATTGGTTGTTGTTTGGTGCTCTTGGTAAGCCGCGATGCACTGGATCCTCTCCCTTAATCAACTACATCTAACCATTGATGCCGCATGTGTATCAACTTACAATGGACCGCATCACACCAGATCAATCCAACTAAATAAAATTAATCCTATGGCCTAGATCAACGAGTGCACCCTTTTCCTACGTACGCGACCACACTGGATAAAAATCCTATTGATGCGCAAATACTAGCCGCCTCCAGTGTGTTTGTTAAACAATTTAACATATATATATATAACAATTTCTAAATTAACATTAAAAATATAAATTAATTTCAGAAATTGTTCAGAAAATCTCAGAAAAATCCCAAAAGCTCTATTTATTATTTTGGGCATAAATGAACATATACAATTAAATTAAAATCCATTTAATTTAATTAATCGTGCTACACAAGGTTAACGCAAAATATAAAAATTTTAGAAAAATAAAATTTAATTAACCTAACCTCACCTACAAGATCTAAATTATCAGAACAATGCATACATATATTCACATGTTTAATTCTATAATTTTGTAAAGAATAAATATGCTCCTCCAATCTGAATAATAATTTAATTTAATAAAATAAAATTATAATTTCGATAATCAAGGTGATAAGTTTATGAGTTCTAAGAGGAGAAGTAGAGAGGAACTCGCCTTTTCTTTTCCAAATCCGGTCTCCTCTTACGTTCTTTGATCCGGCCTCCTCTTCGTTAGCCCTTCTTCTTCTCTCTCTAATTCTCTTATTTTTCTAACGTGGAAAAACTCCTAACCCTAGAGTCTTATGTGTCTATTTATATACATACAAAAACTAAATCCTTTTCCCATTAGGATTATCATATAAAATAAATAATATTTATCTTTTAAATAATATATATACATACATATATTTTACTATAAACATATATATATTACCTTCCATATATAACCATTAGTTAAATAAATTATATATACCTATATATATCAATATATAATTATATTGACATATATACCCCTCCACATGATTTAATAATGAATTAATATACACATGTAATTATATAGGTATAATTATGCAAAATAATTATTAAATATCCTCACAACCACGGGCCTTTACCAATTAACCCAACAAGGCTTCCTTCAAGCCCAATACCACATCCGTTGGTCCAACTTCCTTTAATCCCAATACAAATAACTTAAATACCTAAAATAATGAAATTAAATTTAATAGCTACCAATAATTAACAATAAAGGTACACCAACATAAAATCACGCAAATCAAATAAACACTTCACTAACTAGCATTCCACAAATCAAACACCGTATAAATTTAACAAATAAAATTACAAAATATATAATTTAATTAAAACAATACAATTTACCTACGCACTTAATTAAATAAAACAAATCACAACTATCAAGCACCTAATTAAATAAAACCAATCACTTAAAAATAATAATAATAATATAATATAAATTAATTTAATTAAGAAATCCTTTTTACAATATCGGGGTATTACACCATATAGCATAGAACACATCTTTCTCCCCCTTTGTCATATAAAAAAAAATCTTCCTTTATCAATAGGAAATACTGACCTTTGCATGAAATATCAAAATTGATAAAGAAAAGAGCAATTAAATAGCAAATATGGCATTTTATAGAAAGCAGAAGTTAAAACAGAAGGAGAATTAGAAGACAACTACCATATGGGTAGATAAAAGCATAGTTCAGGATAAGGAGTTCAAAATGAAATAACATAAGTAAATAGAACATATCTAAGAATATCATTCTCTAAAGCAGATATAGCAAATGAGACCACAAAAATAGGTTTTAGATGGGGGTGATACTGTGCTAAGGAGAAGGAGGTCTATTTCCTTTGCGAAATGCTTCAAAATCTTCATTAAGATGAGTGATTGACATATGCACTTCGTCAAGTTGTCTTTGTTGTTGTGCAAGAGTGGTTTGTTGTTCTTCAAGAGTGGCTTGATTTTGACGAGTAGCTTCGAGAATTTTCAATAAAAGATCACGATTGGTGCAATTTTCAGCTGGAACATCGTCATCTTCAGCACTGTCATCACTGTCATGTTCTTCTTCATCCTCATCATCAACTTCCTCAATTTCTTCTCCTCTATCTCGAGCCTCTTCAAACCTTCGTTGCTTAGGATAGAACCACATACCATTTGAATCCCTTTTTAGCCCCATTGACGCAAGATTTAAAGCAGTGAGCATGTGTCTTGACCCTGGTTTAACTGCTTCAGAACTATCTAGCGGAACTTTCATATCCATGAATATGTGAGTGAGAACCATGGCATAATAAAGAGAGACATTTTTCTTTCTCTTACAAGCAAGCAAATGATGAAATATTATATATGCAAGATCAAAGGGCTTTCCATTTAAGACACACCAGATAAGGAAGACGTCCATGTGAGTAACTTTGGATCTACTGCCGGATTTTGGAAGAATGGAGTACATGATGATCTTGTGAATCAATCGGGCTTCCATAGTTAATTGCCTGGTGTTTACCACTTTTGTATTGGTTACACGGGAATCATAACTCATTTGCTGAATAGCCGTGAGTTTGTCAAAGCCTTGTCCAATAAACCATTTGGAAGGAGAATAGAATTGGATGCCACCCTCAAGTTTGAGAATTCGAGCAATGTTACTTTTATCAAGGTAAAAGTGAACTCCAGCTAAATAACAATTAAGTTTGTCTTCTCCAGGACTTTCTTCAAGGTGAGTG